>NW_027641091.1:2400000-3600000 GCF_949752795.1 Hyperoodon ampullatus
TCCATGACCCTGTCATCGCAATGCTCCCTGCCCTTCTCATCACAATGCACCACGCACTTGTCATCAAAATGCTCCATGACCTTTGTCATCACAAAGCTCCATGACCCTTGTCATCACAATACTCCATGCCATTGTCATCACAATGCTCCATGAACACTCTCATCACATTGCTCCTTGCCCTTGTCATCACAATGCTCAATGGCCTTTTCATCACAATGCTCCACGCAATTGTCATCATAATACTCCACAAGCTTGTCGTCCGAATGCTCCATGGCCCTTGTCATCACAATGCTCCAAGACCCCTGTAATCATAATGCTCCATGCCCTTGTCATCACAAAGCTCCATGAGGCATGTCATCTGAATGCTCCATGGCCTTGTCATCACAATGCTCCATGCCCTTGTCATCACAATGCTCCAACAGCCCTGTAATCACAATTCTCCATGCCCCTTTTCATCAGAATGCTCCATGAGACTCGTCAATACAAGGCTCCAATGTTTTCTCATCACAGTGCTTCAGTACCTTCTCATCACAATGCTCCATTCCCTTGTCATCACAATGCTCCATTACCCCCGCCTTCACAATACTCCATGAATATTTTTAGCGCAATGCTCTATGACCTTCTCATCACAATGCTCCATGAACACTGTCATCGCAATGCTCCATTATCACTGTCATCACAATGCTCCATGACCTCTGACAACACATGATCCGGGATTCTTGTCATCAAAATGCTCCATGACCCTTGTCATCACGATGATCCATGCCCTTGCCATCCCAATGCTCCATGACCCCTCTAATCACAATGCTCCGTGAAGCTTCTCATCACAGTGCTCCATGACACTTGTCATCAAAATGCTCCATGACTTTGTCAGCAAAATGCTTCATGACATTGTCATCACAATGCTCCATGCACTTGTCATCACAATACTCCATTCCCATTGTCATCAAAATCCTCGGTGAACATTGGGGTCACATTGCTTCATGCCCTTGTCATCACAATGCTCCATAGTCCTTGAAATGAAAATGATCCATGACCTCTGTCATCACAATGCTGCAAACCCTTGTGATCAAAATGTTCCATAACACTTTTCATCACAACGCTCCATGATGCCTGTCATCACAATGCTGCATGAAATTTGTCATCAAAATGCTCAATACACTTGTCATCACAATGCTCCCTGACACTTGTCGTCAGAATGCTCCTTGAACCCTGTCATGAAAAGGTTCCATGCCTTTTTCATCACAATGCTGCATGCCATTTTCATCACAATGCTCCACAAGCTTGTCATCAGAATGCTCCATGACCCCTGTCATCACAATGATCCATGACACCTGTCATCAAAATGCTCCATTTCCCTTGTCATTACAGTGCTTCATGACGCTCGTCATCCCAATTATCCATGACGTTCTCATCACAATGCTCCACGGTCCTGCGATCACAGTACTCAATGCCCTGGTCATCACAGTGCTCCATGTCCCTTGTCATCACAATTCTTCACGTCCTTGTCATCACAATACTCCATGACACTTTTCATCACAAAGTTACATGCTATTGTCATCACAATTATCCATGCACTTGTCATCACAATGCTCCATGACACCTGTCATAGCAAGTTCCATGTGTTTGTCATCACAGTGCTTCACGAAGTTGGCATCAAAATTCTCAATGACCCTAGTCATCACAATGCTCCATGCCCTTGTCATCACAATGCTCCATGACACTTCTCATCACAATGTTCTCTGAGCCTTGTCATCACAATGCTACAGGCGCTTGTCAGCACAATGTTCCATGACCCATGTCATCACAGTGCACCATGCACTTGTCATCACAATGCTCCCCAAACTTGTCATCACAATACTCCATAAACATTGCATCACAAAGCTCCATGCACTTCGCATCAAAATGCTCTCTCACCACTGATGTCACAATTTTCCATCACTAGTCATCACAATACTCCCTCACCCCTGTCATCACAATGTTCAATGGCTTTGTGATCACAAGGCTCCATGACCCGAGTAATCACAATGCTCCATACCACTTTTCATCTCAATGCTCCATGAACCGTGTCATCAAAACGAACCACGCCCTTCATCATAATGCTTCATGCTTTTGTCATCACAATGGAAATCAAAATGCTCCATAACCTCTGTCATCACAATGCTCCAAACCCTTGTGGTCACAATGCACCATAACACTTGTCATCACAACGCCCCATGAGGCTCGTCATCACAATTATCCATGCACTTCTCATCACAATGTTCCATGACCTTTGTCATCACAATGCTCAATACACTTGTCATCACAATGCTCCCTGACACTTGTCGTCAGTATGCTCCTTGAACCCTGTCATGACAAGGCTCCATGCATGTTTCATTAAAATTATCCATGCCCTTTTCATCACAATGCTCCAAGACCCCTGTAATCACAATGCTCCATTCCCTTGTCATCACAAAACTCCATGACACATGTCATCAGAATGCTCCTTGGACATCTCTCACAATGCTCCATGCCCTTATAATCACAATGCTCCAAGACCCCTGCAATCACAATGCTCCAAGACCCTTTTCATCAGAATGCTCCATGAGACTTCTCATCACAAGGCTCCATTGTCTTCTCATCAGAGTGCTCCAGGACCTTGTCATCACAATGCTCCATGTCCCCTTTCATGAGAATACTCCATGAACATTTTCAGCTCAATGCTCCATGATCTTCTCATCACAATGTTCCATGACCCCTGTCATCACAATGCTCCATGCTCCTTGATATCAAAATGATCAATGACCTCTGTCATCACAGTGCTCCAAACACTTGTGATCACATTGTTCCATAACACTTGTCATCACAACGCTCCATGATGCCTGTCATCACAATAATCCATGCCCTTGTCATCACAATGCTCCATGACCTTTGTCATCACAATGCTCAATACACTTGTCATCACAATGCTCCCTGACACTTGTCATCAAAATGCTTCTCGAAACCTGTCATGAAAAGGCTCTATGCATTTTTCATCACAATGCTCCATGCCCTTTTCATCACAATGCTCCATGCCATTGTCATCACAATACTCCACAAGCTTGTCATCAGAATGCTCCATGACCCTTGTCATCACAATACTCCATGAACTTTTAATCAAAATGCTCCATGACCATTGTCATCACCATGCTCCTTTACCTTTGTCATCACAATCCTCCATGACACTTGTCATCACAGTGCTCCATGCCGTTGTCATCACAATGCACCATGACATAGGTCAACACAATGCTCCCGGACACCTGACTTCACAATACTCCATGACCTTTTCTTCACAGTGCTCCATGCTCTTGTCATCACAATGTGCAATGTCCACTGTCATCATAATAATCCATGAAATTTTTCAGACCGATGATCCATGATCCTGTCATCACAATGCTCCATGTAGTTGTCATCACAATGCTCCATGCCACCTGTCATCACAATAATCCAAGACTCCAGTCATCACAATGCTTCAAGACTTTGTAATCACAATGGTCCATGCACTCATTATCACAAGTCTCTGTGACCTTTGTCATCACAATGCTCCATGAACTTTTCATCACAATGCTCTGTGACCCTTGGCATCACAATGCTCCATGTCTTTGTCAGCACAATGTTCCATGACATTTGTCATCACAAAGCTCCATGAGCTTGTCAGCACAGTGCTCCATGACCGATGTGATCACAATGCGCCATGCGGTTGTCATCACAATGCTCCACATCCTTGTCATCACAATGCTCCATAAACATTGTCATCACAATGCTTCATGCACTTCTCATGAAAATGCTCTCTCACCACTGATATCACAATGTTCCATCACTAGTCATCACAATACTCCCTCACCCCTGTCATCACAATGTTCCATGACCCCTATCATCACAATGCTACATGCCGTTATCATCACAATGCACCACTCACTTGTCATCAAAATGCTCCATGACCTTTGTCATCACAAAGCTCCATGACCCTTGGCATCACAATGCTCCATGCCATTGTCATCACAATGCTTCATGAAGCCTCTCATCAAATTGCTCCATGCCCTTGTCATCGCAAAGCTTCATGATGCTTGTCATCACAATGCTCGATGCCCTTCTCATCACAATGCTCCATGACCTTGTCATTACAATCCTCCATGACCCAGGTATCACAGTGTTCCGTTTCCTTGTCATCACAATGCTCCATGCCCATTCTCATCACAATAATCCATGAAAATTTTCAAACAAATGCTCCATGCCCTTGTCATCACAAAGCTCCAAGACGCATGTCATCAGAATGCTCCATGGCCTTCTCATTTACAATGCTCCTTGCCCTTGTCATGACAATGCTCCAAGACACCTGTAATCACAATGCTCCATGTCCCTTTTCATCTCAATGCTCCATGAACCCTGTCATCACAATGCACCATGCCCATCATCATAATGCTTCATGCTATTGTCATCACAATGAAATCAAAATGCTCCATGACCTCTGTCATCACAATGCTCAAAACCGTTCTGATCACAATGTTCCATAACACTTGTCATCACAACGCACCATGACGCTCGTCATCACAATTATCCATGGTCTTCTCATCACAGTGCTCCATAATATTTGTCATCACAATGCTCAACACACTTGTCATCACAATTCTCCCTGACTCTTGCCATCAGTATGCTCCTTGAACACTGTCATGAGAAGGCTCCATGCCTTTTTCATCACAATGATTCATGCCGTTTTCATCACAATGCTCCAAGACCCCTGTAATCACAATGCTCCTTCCTACAGTCATTACAAAGCTCCATGACGCATATCATCAGTATGCTCCTTGGACATCTCTCACAATGCTCCATGCCCTTGTAATCACAATGCTCCAAGACCCCTGTAATCACAATGCTCCATGCCCCTTTTCATCAGAATGCTCCATGAGACTTCTCATCACAAGGCTCCATGGTCTTCTCATCAGAGTGCTCCAGGACCTTGTCATCACAATGCTCCATGACCCCTTTCATCAGAATACTCCATGAACATTTTCAGCTCAATGCTCCATGATCTTCTCATTACAATGCTCCATCATCTTTGTCATCACAATGCTCAATACACTTGTCATCACAATGCTCCCTGACACTTGTCTTCAGTATGTTCCTTGAAACCTGTCATGACAAGGCTCCATGGGCTTCTCATCACAATTCTCCAGGACCTTGTCATCACAATGCTCCATTCCCTTGTCATCACAGTGCTCCATGACCCCTGCCATCACAATACTCCATGAACATTTTCAGCCCCATGCTCTATGACCTTCTCATCACAGTGTTCCATGACCACTGTCATCACAACGCTCCATGACCACTGACAACACAATGATCCGGGACTCTTTACATCAAACTTCTCCATGACCCTTGTCATCAAAATGATCCATGCCCTTGCCATCCCAATGCTCAATGACCTCTGTAATCACAATGATCCGTGACGCTTGTCATCACAGTGCTCCATGACACTTGTCATCAAAATGCTCCATGCATTTGTCAGCAAAATGCTACATGACATTGTCATCACAATGCTGCATGCGCTTGTCTTCAAAATACTCCATTCCCATTGTCATCAAAATCCTCGGTGAACCTTGGGTTCACATTGCTTCATGCCAAGTCATAACAATGCTCCATGCTCCTTGAAATGAAAATGATCCATAACCTCTGTCATCACAATGCTCAAAACCCTTGTGATCACAATGATCCATAACACTTGTCGTCACAATGCTCCATGATGCCTGTCATCACAATGCTCCATGACCATTGTCATCACAATGCTCAATACACTTGTCATCACAATGCTCCCTGACACTTGACGTCAGTATGCTCCTTGATCCCTGTCATGAAAAGGTTCCATGCCTTTTTCATCACAATGCTCCATGCCTTTTTCATCACAATGCTCCATGCCATTGTCATCACAATACTCCACAAGCTTGTCATCGGAATGCTCCTTGACCTTTGTCATCACAATGATCCATGACAACTGTCATCACAATTCTCGATACCCCGTGTCATTACAGTGCTCGTTGACACTCGTCATCTAAATGCTCAATGGTCTTACGATTACAGTGCTCCACGGTCTTTCCATCACAATGCTCCATGACCTGGACATCACAATGCTCCATGTCCCTTGTCATCACAATGCTCCATGCGCTTCTCAGCACAATGTTCCATGACCCATGACATCACAATGTGCCAAGCGCTCTCATCACAATGCTCCACAACCTTGTCATCACAATGCTCCATAAACATTGTCATCACAATGCTCAATGCACTTCTCATCAAAATGCTCTCTCACCACTGATATCACAATGTTCCATCACTAGTCATCACAATACTCCCTCACCCCTGTCATCACAATGTTCCATGACCCCTGTAATCGCAATGCTCCATGCCCTTGTCATCACAAAGCTCCATGATGCATGTCATCAAAATGCTCCATGGCCTTCTCATCACAATGCTCCATGCCCTTGCCATCACAATGCTCCATTACACCTTTCATCACAATGCTCCATGACCACTGTCATCACAGCGTTCCTTGACCCCAGACAACACAATGATCTAGGACTCATGTCATCAAAATGCTCCATGACACTTGTAATCACAATGATCCATGCGATTGTCATCCCAATGCTCCATGACACCTGTAATCAGAATAGTCTGTGACGCTTGTCATCTCAGTGCTCCATGACCCTTGGCATCAAAATGATCCATGAAACCTCTCATCACATTGCTCCATGCCCTTGTCATCACAAAGCTCCTTGACGCTTGTCATCACAATGCTCGATGCCCTTCTTATCACAGTGCTCCATGCCCTTGTCATTACAATCCTCCATGATCCATGTATCACCGTGTTCCTTGCCCTTGACATCACAATGCTCCATGCCCACACTCATCAAAATAATCCATGAAATTTTTCACACAAATGCTTCATGCCCTTGTCAACAAAAGGCTCCATTACCCGTGTCATAACAATGCTCCATGACCCCTGCCATCACAGTTTTCCATGGCCTCGTCATCACAAGGCTCCATGACCCTTGTCATCACAATTCTCCAAGACCCCTGTAATCACAATGCTCCATGCCCTTGTCAACACGAAGCTCAATGACTTATGTCATCACAATGCTCCATGCCCCTTTTTCATCTCAATTCTCCATGAACTCTGTCATTCCAATGCACCATGCCCATCATCATAATGCTTAATGGTATTGTCATCACAATGAAAGCAAAATGCTCCATGACCTCTGTCATCACAATGCTCCAAACCCTTGTGATCACAATGTTCCATAACACTTGTCATCACAGTTCCCCATGATGCTCCTCATCACAATTATCCATGGCCTTCTCATCACAATGCTCCATGACCTTTGTCATCACAATGCTCAAACACTTGTCATCTCATTGCTCCCAGCCACTTTGCGTCAGTATGCTTCTTGAACCCTGTCATGACAAGGCTCCATGCGTTTTTCATCACCATGCTCCATGCCCTTGTCATCACAATGCTCCCTGACACTTGTCTTCAGAATGCTCCTTGAACCCTGTCATGAAAAGTCTCCATGTCTTTTTCATCACAATGCTCCATGACTTTTCATCACTATGCTCCATGCCATTTTCATCACAATACTCCACAAGCTTGTCATCAGAATGCTCCATGACCCATGTCATCACAATGCTCCATGACCCCTGTCATCACAGTGCTCCATGACACCTGTCATCGCAATGCTCCATGCCTCTTGTCATTACAGTCCTCCATGACGCTCGTCATCACAATTATCCATGGTCTTCTCATCACAATGCTGCACGGTCTTTCCATCACAATGCTCCCTGCCCTGGTCATCACAATGCTCCATGACCCTTTTCATCACAATTCTCCAAGCAATTGTCATACAATGCCACATTACATTTGTCATCACAATCCTCCATGACACTTGGCATCACAATGCTCCATTACATTTGTGATCACAATCCTCCATGACACTTGCAATCACAATGCTCCACGCCATTGTCATCACAATGCTCCCTGACACCTGTCTTCACAATACTACATGACCTTGTCTTAAAAATGTTCCATGCCCTTGTCATCAGAATGTGCCATGCCCACCCTCATAGCAATAATCCATGAAACTTGTGAGACCAATTCTCCATGACCCTGTCATCACAATGCTCCATGCCCTTGTAATCACAATGCTCCATGCCTTTGTAATCACAATGCTCCATGACCCCTCACATCATAATGCTCCGTGACTCCAGTCATCACAATGCTTTATGACCTTTGTCATCACAATGGTCCATTCCCTCGTCATGACAATGCTCTGTAACACTTGTCATCACAATGCTCCATGCCTTTGTCAGCACAAGGCTCCATGACCCTTGTCATCACAATCCTACATGCGCTTGTCAGCACAGTGCTCAAAGACACATGTCATCACAATGTGCCATGCACTTGTCATGACAATGCTCCAAAACCGTGTCATCACAATGCTCCATAAAACTTGTCATCACAAGGCTCCATGCATTTCTCATCTAAATGCTCTCTCACCACTGATATCACAGTGATCCTTCACTAGTCATCACAATACTCCCTCACCCCTGTCATCACAATGTTCCATGACCCCTGTCATCAAAATGCTACATGCCCTTATCATCACAATGCTCCATGACCACTGACATCACAATGTTCCAAAACCCCTGTCATCAAAATGTTCCCTGACCCTTTCCATCAAATTGTTCCATGACCCTTTCATCACAATGCTCCCTCCCCTACTCATCACAATGCACCACACTCTTGTCATCAAATGCTCCATGACCTTTGGCATCACCAAGCTCCATGCCCCTTGGCATCACAATGCTCCATGCCATTGTATTCACAGTGCCCCATGAACACTCTCATCACATTCCTCCTTGCCCTTGTCATCACAAAGCTCCATGACGCTTGTCATCACAATGCTCGATGCCTTTCTCATCACAATGCTCCATGCCTTGTCATTACAATCCTCAAAGACCAATGTATCACCTTGTTCTGTGCCCTTCTCTTCACAATGCTCCATGCCCACTGTCATCACACTAATCCATGAAACATTTCAAACCAATGCTCCATGCCCTTGTCATCACAATGCTCCATTTGCCCTGTCATAACAATGCTCCATGACCCCTGCCATCACAATATTCCACAGCATTGTCATCACCAGGCTCCATGTACCTTGTCATCACAATGCTCCAAGACCCCTGTAATCACAATGCTCCATGCCACTTTTCATCTCAATTCTCCATGAACACTGTCATCACAATGCACCATGCCCATCATCATAATGCTTCATGCTATTGTCATCACAATGAAATCAAAATGTTCCATGACCTTTGTCATCACAATGCTCCAAACCCTTCTGATCACAGTGTTCCATAACACTTGTCATCACAATGCCCCATGACGCTCCTCATCACAATTATCCATTGTCTTCTCATCACAATGCTACATGAAGTTTGTCAACACCATGCTCAATACACTTGTCATCACAATGCTCCCTGACACTCTTCTTCAGTATGCTCCTTGAAACCTGTCATGACAAGGCTGCATGCCTTTTCCTCACAATGATCCATGCACTTTTCATTACAATGCTCCAAGACCCCTGTAATCACAATGCTCCATGCGCTTGTCATCACAAAGCTCCATGACGCATGCCATCAGAATGCTCCATGGCATTGTCAGCAAAATGCTACATGACCTTGTCATCACCATGCTCCATGCCCTTGTAATCACAGTGCTCCAAGAAAACTGTAATCACAATGCTCCATGCCCCTTTTCATCAGATTGCTCCATGAGACGTGTCATCACAATGTTCCATCGTCTTCTCATCACAATGCTCCAGGACTTTGTCATCACAATGCTCCATGACCCCTGTCATCACAATACACCATGAATATTTTCAGCCCAAAGCTCCATGACTTTCTCATCTCACTTCTCCAGAACCCTTGTCATCACAATGCTCCATGACCACTGTCATCACAATGCTCCATGACCCCTGACAACACAATGATCCGGGACTCTTGTCATCAAAATTCTCCATAACCCTTGTCATCACAATGATCCATGCTCTTGTCATCCTAATGCTCCATGACCCCTGTAATCGCAATGCTCCGTGACACTTGTCATCACAGTGCTCCGTTGCACTTGTCAGCACAATGCTCCATGCCTTTTTCAGCAAAATGCTACATGACCTTGTCATCACAATCCTCCATGACACTTGGGATCACATTGCTTCATGCCCTTGTCATCTCTGTCTTTCTTTTCTGGTTTTTAAAGATTTTCGGATGTCCATTTTGACCGGTGGGAAATGACAATACTTTGTAGTGCGGATTTGCATTGTGCACTTACTTGATTGGCCAAAAAGAGCGTACGTGTTTTCTCCTGAATATATTCAGCAGAAAATGCATACACCCTTTTTGGCCAAGTGCATCATTGTCGAAGTTGTTACGCTTTTCAGGTGCTTTAAAGGTGATTCCAATTTACCTCTTGAAATATGTTTTGTGCAATTCTGCCTCATTTTCAAGTCCCCTTCGTTGCCTTCCCTCAACAGATTTTTGGAAGAGAGTGTTCCGTTATAACTCTGAAGGTTTGTGAATTGATCTGCCCCGAACTCCAATTTTCAACTCGCGTTTTTGTGAGCTGACCACAAATCCACAATTTTGCTTCAGGACCTATACTGGTTCTGGGGGTGCAGGCTGACGCTTTGGTTAATTCTTCTTCCAGAGGGGAAATTAGACTGACATATGTCAGTCCAAATTCCTACAGCTACTCTCTGATTGGTTCTCCCTCTTCCGTTTCATCCTCTGCACAATTTGCAAACTGTGCAAAGCAGCAGGTTATAGGGGCTGACTCTCCAAGGTGGGAGATTGATAGTAAAGCAGTTGGATTGCCAAACTAGAGCAGAAGGAGAGGAAAAATTAGGAGCATTTTACAAATATTACGCCATCACAGGGTGTCCATTCTTTAGGTTTCCCATACATGTTATAACTGTAGTGATATTCCCTTCTACCTGGAGAGTTGGGACCCATGGAATGGGTGGCATGCAATACTGCTTTAAAGGGTCTGCATTTTCTCACCCAATCTCACCAGTCCTCTCATTCACAAGTGTCCAGCCTTATGTCTCATCTAGCTGTCTTTGCAGATAGGGTCATTCCAGGTTTCATCAGAATCCCTGAATGCATTGTGTAAGAATTTCGCTGTTTTTTGTTTTGTTTTGTTTTGTTTTGAAATTCATTTTAATAATGGGTTTGAGCTGATTTTCACCGACGTGTTTATGCCGGTCTAGACACACTTGATTCCCTTATGGAGACATATCAATATATAGGTTTTAAGATTTTACTAGTCAGATATATTCCTCTGCGGGGAATAGGTGTGTTGAGTCCCGTTCACTGAGGAAGGTGTAGGTTTTGTCTATTCTGTATTTGGTTTATGGAATGGTACCTGTGCTAATATCAAACTCTGGCTTTATGCATCAGCCCACCTCTCCTTCCCCCTTAAGCAGGCATAAGAGTGTTTTCTCAATGTGAGACTCTGTTCTCTTTCCTAACTCAGTTCATGTGTAGCAATGTTTACAGGACCTTCCTAAGTGATATCTTATGATAAGTTTCTTTTTCTGTGTGACTTATTTCACTTAGAATCATCGTACCTAAATCCACTCATTATGCTGCTACTAGCCTTATCACATTGATTTTATGTCTGAGTGATATTCTTTTAAACAAAATTACCACAAGTTCTTTACGCAATTTTATCTTTCCTGTAATATTTAAGGTGTACAGAAGTTGAGGTTCTTGTTTGCAGAGCAGCCTTAAACTTTGGGGTGCCTGTGTCTTGTTGATATTTAGTCTTCCCAAGTTATAGGCCCATGAGTGGAAGTGCCCTATGCTCGGTAGCTTTGTATTTAAATGTTTTAGGAAACAGTATACACTTCTTCAGAGTGGCTCTTGGATATTTATACCCCACCCATCAGCGTGACTAGCTCCCTGTTCTCCATGGCCTCTCCTGCATTTCTGGTTTGTACACATTTTTTGGATGGCCTTTCGGATCAGTGGAAATTGAGACTTCTTTGTTGTGTGGATTTGCATTTCCCGCTTGCTTGCTTGGCCAAAAACTCTGTATGTGTTTTTTTACTGAAGATATTCACAAAAAAAAACGCATACACCGTTTTGCCCAACTGCATCATTTTAGAAATTCTCCTGCTTTTCATATGCTTTAAATGTGAGTCCAATCTACCTTTTGAAATCTGTTTCCTGCAATTCTGCCTCTAATTCAGATCCTCTTCGTTGCCTTACCTGAATATATTTTTGGCCGTTGGTTATCATTTTTATCTTTGCAGGTCTTTGAATTATCTGCTCCTGAGCTCCATTTTGCAACTCGCAATATTTGTGAGCTGGCCGCCAAACCACTGTATTGCTTCTGGCCCTATTCTGGTTCTGGGGAGGCAGGCTGAGCCTTTGGTTAATTCTTCTTCCTAATGGGAAATTAGAGTGACATGCACCTGTCAAAACTCCTACAGCTAGTCTCTCATTGGTTCCCCCTCTTCCCGTTTATCCTCTGCACAAATTGCAAACTGTGTGAAACAGGAGGTTAAAGGTGCTGATTCTCTAAGTGGGGAGATTGTTAGTAATTTGGCTGGAATGGCGAACCCCAGCACCAGGAGATCAAAAATGAGGTGCATTTTCGACACCTTTCCTGATCACACGGTGTACATTCATCTCGGTTTCCCAGGCATGTTTTCGCTGTCGGAAGATTCCCTTGAACCTGCAGATTTGGGACCCATGGAATGGGAATCAGGCAGTATTACTTTAAAAGGTCTGCATTTTCTCACCCAGCCTCTCTAACATCTCTTAGCGTGCATAGCTTCCTGCCTTATATATCATCCTGCTGTGGGTCTACATGCATTCAATCCATGTTACATCGTAGCACTTCAACAAAAGTTGTAAGAATTTTTGTCTGTCTCACTGTTTTTATACATATTTTTAAATTTATTTTTATATTGGTTACAGCTGATTTTCAAAGCTCTGTTTTTTGCTGCTGTACATCCTCTTGATTCATATACTGTGAGACATCAATAAATTCTTTATCAGATTCTTACCAGTCATATGTATTATTTTCCAGTGACTTCAGTGGGCTGAGTGCAGTTCTTTGATGTACCGTGTAGGCCTTGTCTGTTATTCAATTTGGTACTTGGAATGGTGTCTTTGCTAATTTCAACCACCTGGACAATACCTCACCCTTCCCCACCTTTCCCATTTAGCAGCCTTATGTCTATTTTCTACGTATTTGACTATGTTTCTGTTTTGTAATTTATTTCATGTGTAGCCATTTTTGATTCCACCTTTAAGTGACATCTTATGATATGTGTCTTTTTCTTTCTGACATACGTCACTTAGAATGATCGTATGTAACTCCTCCAGAGTTGTTACAACTGGCCTTATTTCATTCATATCTGAATGAGTAATATTCCACTCTACATAAGTACCCCATCTCTTTTATCAATTTTATCCTCCCAGGGACATTTAGGTTATATCCAAGTTGAGGCCCTTTTTAACAGAGAGGTGGTCAACGTTGGGGTGCCTGTTTTCTGTCGATTTTTGTTTTTGCCAAGGTATACGCCCATGAGTGCAAGTGCCCTATGCTCTGTAGCTCATTTTTTAGATGTTTTAGCAAACACAATACACTTCTCCAGAGTGGCCGTTGGCAAATTACATTTCCACTATCAGCCTCACAGGGCTCCCTTTTCTCCTCACCCTGTCCTGCATTTCGGGTGTTTACACTTTATGTGGATGGCCCTTCTGACTGATGTGAAGTGATACATTTTGTAGTATTGATTTCCAGTGCCCACCTGTTTGGTTGGATAAAAAGTGTGTATGGCCTTTACTTGAATATATTCAGAAAAATTGCATAAGCCCTTTTTGGCCAACTGCATCATTGGCGATGTTCAGCCGTTTTTCTTGTGCTTTAATGGGGAGTCCTTTATACCTCTTCAAATCTGTTTCCTGCCACTCTCCCTTGCTTACAAGTCCTTTTCTGTGACTTACCTCAAGACATTTCTTGACGATAGATATTTTCAACTCTGCAGTTTCATGAATTTTAGTGCCCCTGAGTTCCATTTTTCAACTTGTGTTTTTGGAAACTGGACAGAGAACAGCGGGATTTCCTCTAGCCCTATTCTGTTTCCGTGGGCATTTCTAGCCTTTGATGAATTTGCCTTCCAGATTGGAAATTATAGTGGCATGTGCCTGTCTGAACACCTAAGACTTGTCTCTAATTTTTTCACATCCTTCCGCTTCATCCTCTGGACAAATTCCAAACTGTGTGCAACAGGATGTTGTCAGTGCTGATATCCCCAAGTGAGGAAATTTTTAGGAAAGATGCTGGAGGGGTGAACCCGAGCACCAGGCGATGAGGAGATGAGGTGCCTTTTCCAAACTGTTTCCGATCAAACGGTGTACCCTCCGCTAGGTGTGACAGGCATGTTTTAGCCGTAGGAACAGTCCCGTGCATGTAAGGGGAACAACAGGGTTTTTTCCAAATTAGTGACTCTCCGAACCCCAAACTGCGGAATGTTTAAGCTACGGCTACACATATGTCCATTATGGGGCTTGGAAAATAGGCAGAGTCCAAACTTTAGATGATTGAAATCTTCGGGATCAGAAGTGCTCACCATCGGCCTTGCATAGGTTACATTTTATCTGTCATTGATAGATGATGTCAATAAAAATATCTATTCTTTTTCAGATTATTTCCCCTTATAGGTTATTGCAAAATATTCAGTGTAGTTCCCTGTGCTATACAGTAGTTCCTTGTTGATGATCTGTTTTATACATAGCAGTGTGTATGTGTTAATCCCAAACTGTTAATTTATGCCTTCTCCTACCTTTCCCCTTTGGTAATAATAAATTATAAGATTTTATACTTCTCAGAAATCGGGAATCTGAAAGAGAGGTATCATTTTCAATGGAAAAGCATTCAAAACAAGATTGAAGCTTCAGCCAAGAGTATTAAATGTACATCCTTGGGAATAAATCACTTCATTTCTCTAATGTTGACCTGACAAATACGACAGACGTCTTCATTGATCTTGCTTATAATAAAGTGATGGAAATATCAAATATAAGTCTTAGAAACATCTTATTTTACCCGAGCCTTATAAACTGCTTTATGTTAACTACAGTTTGGCTCACACATCTGTTCATTGAAGTTACAATGTTCTCAATTTCTGTTACTGATCCTCCAGAGTGGACCCCAACAGGAGTCCCCATGCCCAGTGTCATTGGAGCCAACAGATCAAGACTGAGTTTGGTTCAGAAGCAAAGGAAACGTTATATTTTGAAAACAGAATGGAGAGGTGAGAGCGTGCACTCCCCCGCGGGCTGTGGGCTGGGCTGCTGTGTAGGGATCCCGGCAGCGTCACCGGCAGGGAGGGGATGGAACTCTCGAGGGCTGGGTTGGCTGCAGCTCAGGCTCTATGTCGCAGAGTCTGCATGGGACCCCGCTAGCTGAGGTGTCGACCCAGGCATTCTGCACTAGGAAATCGGGTCTGAAGTGCCGGGTGTGGGACCTCTGCATGCGGAACACTAGGAGCACGTGAAATTAGACAAAGCACAAAGGAAAATCAGGTTAGACTTTATTTTATTGCCCAGATTCTCTTTTTATCTCCCAGGAATTTTTAATGAACGTTGCCGGTGATGAACACCGCCTCTGCTTTTGTCCCGTTCCTCATTCTTGTGGTGCTGAGGGTGCAGACCCCTCTTTTGTAACTGCTTCATGCTGAGGTGGGAGCCCTCATTCACGGGGGGAGGGGCAAAACTTCTCCCCAGCAGCCTCCAGGTGAGGTTGATTGCCCCAAGGCCTGCTGCCTCACTGCTCGTCCACCTGAGCACCAGCATTGGAAGTGTTATAGATTCGAATGACCTTTAAGGGTCCAGGAAAGAGATGCACAGAGATGCTGCTGTGGCAGGTCTCACCCCACCCCACATTTGTTCGGCGACCTTAGGCTGACGGGTTTGGCCAGCCTAGATGCTCTGACCAGTAGTCTGTGCTTTCTTTAATTAGGTCCCTGAATTAATGTACAAACAGCACCATGTGTCAGAGCCCTGCCCGCTCAACTCCCAGACAGTCCAGGCTTGGTGGTGATCCAGGACCATGACGTCCACTGAGTCAACGACCTTTTGAAGTAGCCAGCAGTCCAGCCGGTCATATTGGCCACCATCACCACGGGGTCTATAGGGTTTTCTATGGTGAAATCGTGAATATACGATTCCCCCGCCAAGCTTATTAGCTCCCGTCTGGGTGCAGTAAGTCCTCCAAGCAGTAGTCTGCTCTTTCGGGGTACAGACTTGTTTTCTGAGAGAAACTCCAGGTCAAGTGATGGTCACACGTGTCTTCTTGGGGGCCCATTGCCCCCGTTTGTCTCTCTGGAGTTTGGAGTTGGAGAGCCTCCTCACTCGAGGTCAGTGTGTCCACAGAGCGACCCCTGCAACTTCCGGACATGATGGGTGGTTAGGATCACCACATGGGGTCCTTTTCCCTTAGGAGGGAGCTGGCCTTGCAGGCTGCTGATTTCCAGCTTTTTAGATACCCCAGTATCCTGGCCTGATGGGGCGGTGGGCAAAGCCCTTAGTTAGCATCGTTTATCATACCTGAAGGGCATTCTTGTGTTGCTCCATTTCAAGTGGTCCCAGTTTTTGCACTAAGGCTCCAAGGGTGATTAACCTTGACGGGGTATGTAAAGGTCAAAGGGTTTAGCTAAATTAAGGAGTTCCTGGGCAAGGGCCTGAATTGACTGCTCTTTCCATTCTTGAAAGGCTGTTTCTGGATTCTATCCTAAAGGATCATCATCTTTTCGTGTCAGTGTTTCATGTAGAGGCCCAGCTATTAGACTGTAGTTAGGGATCCAGATGCAGAAAACCTTGGCCTCCCCAGGAACCCCTAAGCTGTCTTCTAGTTTTAGAAGAGGTAAGGCTGCAAATGGCTTCTTCCCTATCCTTGGATTTGTTTCTCCTAATATCTGTGAGAATGCAGCCCAGGCATCTCACCTTAGCCTGGGATATTTGAGCCTTTTTCTTGGACACCTTGTATCCTTTCTTGGCTAGGTAGTTCAGAGGCGTCTTTAGTAGACCTGACAATCAGAATGTCATCTGCATATTGAAGGCGCGTTCCCTTTTACAGAGGTAGAAATTTTAGGTCTTTAGAGGACATTTCCCCAATGATGGTGTGGGGATTTTTGAACCATTGGTGCAGGATGGACCAGCATTATTGCTTTTGTTGCATGTTGTGTCCTGCCACTCACAAGCCAAAAATTCTTGTGACTCTGAGATGAATGGAATACAGAAGAAGGCATAATTGAAGTCTATTACAGAATGCCATGGTCTGGTGGATGGTAGAATGACCAGAAGGGTGTAGGAAATAGGAGCTACTGGATGTATATCCTCGGTGGCTTCACTGACTGTCCTGATATCCTTTACCAGGTCTCCAGCAGCCCATGGGGCTCTCGTGGTCAGGCCAATCCCAGGATATGGAGTTCACCTGGGCTGCACCCACCACCCAACAGCCCACGGGGCTCTTGTGGTCAACTCTCTCCCAGAGTATGGAGCTCATCTGTGCAGCTACACAGCAGCCCATGGGGCTCTCATAGTCAGGCCCTTCCCAGGATACAGAGCTCCCCTGGGCAGGTACCCCAGCAGGGCTGGACCCACAGGAACCATGCACATAGCCCACCTTGCAGAGAACCCCCAGCTCACCTGTCGCTCACAGCTGACACAGAACACCTCAGAGCAGGGCTTGAACTAACAAACAACAGCTCTGAGAGTTCTGTGTCCCTGGGTATCACTCTGTGTGGCCTCTCTCTGCCTGCTCTTCCAGACACTTCCACTGCAGCCAGGGCACCAGGCCTCTGTCTCCAACCACCATCACTCCTCTCCCTGACCCCTGTGTTCCTCTCATTAGGATAGGGTCTTCTTGAAGTTGTTTTCCACTCATGGACCAGATAAAATGATAAGAAAACAAGCCGCAGCTGCAGCCCCTTGTCTATCCTGACTCTCAAGAGGCCACACCTGTTCCTTGGGCCTGGCCCGTTTAGCAAGTTTCATTTTCTGCAACTGTGAGCCCCTGAGGGGTGAGGATTGGCTGATTTGGGCAGCCTGACACTGCCTGCCAGCCCTCCCCAGGTGTGCCTGGGTTGAGGTCAATATAAAGACCTCTCCAGTCAGCAAGAGCTCCTGTAGCTGTGCCTGATGCCATATTCTCTGCCCCGTCAGCAGTGTCGGGGCTGGGGTGGTGGGAGGGAGTGAGGGGCCGTGGGTTTGTGGGTGGCCCAGTGTGAGTGGGGCTCTGCTGGACTTCCTGCAGGAGTTGCCAGGCTGCCACCTGCTAAAGAAGAGGATGTGTCACCCATACCTGACGCTGGAATTTCACCCCAAGCAGAGGTGAGGAAGTAAAAAAGCAGTGGGGGCCGTGGCAGGAGGGGTATCTCAGGCAGGGAAATGGAAAGCTTCCAGAAGAGCATCTGGGGCCAGGACCATCCTGGCTGGCCTACAGGCACCAAGTCGGCCTGCGTGCAGTCGCTGTTGTGGCTCCACAGCCCTTCCTGTAGGCTTGCAAGTTCTTGTACATATTCAGGTGTTTTACCTGGAAAGGGTGAGAAGAGTTCAGCTGCAGCAGGACTGGGGCTCAGCTCACATTTACTTACAGACACCTCGACACAGTCCCCCAGCTTAGCCATGAGGATGCTCCTCGTGGGGGGGGGAGCGCTGCTGACTTCATGGGAGATTATTTACCACCTATGACCAACATAAGAATTTTTTACCACTGGAGCAAGTGCCCTGATACGATTTTCCTGTTTATAACTGGTGGTTTCTGTTTTGTTTTTTTTTTTTCCTTTTTTCTTTTTGGTTCAAGGTAGATTGTATTTATTCCTCTTTTTTTAATTTAGAGATATAAACATAGAAATAATGCATTAATATAACAACGTCTATATGAAGGGGAAATCTTTTTTTCTGTTTTATTTTATTAAATGTTATTTATTTTTAATTTTTTTTAAATTTATTTATTTATTTTATACAGCAGGTTCTTATTGGATATCTATTTTATACATATAAGTGTGCACATATGAATCCCAGTCTCCCAATTCATCCCACCACCACCCTCACATGACGTTCCCCCCTTGGTGTCCATATGTTTGTTCTCTACATCTGTGTCTCTATCTCTGCCCTGCAAACCGGTTCATCTGTACCATTTTTCTAGGTTCCACATATATGCATTAATATACAATATTTGTTTTTCTCTTTCTGACTTACTTCACTCTGTATGACAGTCTCTAGATCCATCAAGGTCTCTACAAATGACCTAATTTCACTCCTATGTTTGGCTGAGTAATATTCCATTGTATGTATGTACCACATCTTTATCCATTCGTCTGTCTGTGGGCACTTAGGTTGCTTTCATTACCTGGCTATTGTAAATAGTGCTGCAATGAACATTATGGTGAATGTGTCTTTTTGATTTATGGTTTTCTCTGAGTATATGTCCAGTAGTGGGATTGCTGGATTATATGGTAATTCTATTTTTAGATTTTAAGGAACCTCCATACTGTTCTCCATAGAGACTGTATCGATTTACATTCCCAACAATAGTGGAAGAAGGTTCCTTTTCTCCACACCCTCTCCAGCATTTGTTGTTTGTAGATTTTCTGATGATGCCCATTCTAACAGGTGTGACGTGATACCTCATTGTAGTTTCGATTTCCATTTCTCTAATAATTAGTGATGTTGAGCAGATTTTCATGTGTGTCTTGCCCATCTCTATGTCTTCTTGGAAGAAACTTCTATGTAGATCTTCCATTTTTGTATTGGGTTCTTTGTTTTATTAATATTGAGCTGCATGAGCTGTTTATATATATATTGGAGATTAATCATTTGTCCAATGATTCGTTTGCAAATATTTTCTGCCATTCTGAGGGTGGTCTTTTCGTCTTGTTTGTAGTTTCCTTTGCTTTGCAAAAGCTTTTACGTTTCACTTGGTCCCATCTGTTTCGTTTCTTTTTTTTTATTTCATTACTATAGGAGGTGGATCAAAAAAGATCTTGCTGTGATTTACGTCAGAGTATTCTTCGTAAGTTTTCCTCTCAGAGTTTTATACTGTCCAGTCTTACATTAAGGTCTCTAATCCATTTTGAATATATTTTTATGTATGGTGTTGGGGAGTGTTCTAATTTCATTCTTTTACATGTAGCTGTCCATATTTCCCAGCAGCACTGATTGAAGAGACTCTCTTTTCTCCATTGTAAAGTCTTGCCTCCTTTGTCATAGATTAGTTGAGCAGAGGTGTGTAGGTTTATCCCTGGGCTTTCTTTCTTTTTTTTTTTTTTTCCTTTTCCACGTTTATTGGAGTATATTTGCATTACCATGGAGTGTTAGTTTCTGCTGTCTAACAATGTGAATCAGCTATACATATACAAATGTCACCAGATCACCTCCCTCTTGCATCTCCCTCCCACACTCCATATCCCACCCCTTTAGGTGGTAAAAAAGCACCGAGCTGATCTCCCTGTTCTATGTGGCTGCTTCCCAGTATCTATGGGTATTACATTTGGTAATGTATTTATGTCCATGCCACTCTCTCACTTCGTCCCATCTTACCCATCCCCCTTCTGTTGTCCTCAAATCCTTTCTCTATGTCTGTGTCCTTAATCCTGTCCTGCCACTAGGTTCTTCAAAACTTTTTTTTTTCTTCGTTAGATTCCATATATCTCTGTTAACATACAGTATTTGTTTTTCCCTTTCTGACTTACTTCACTGTGTAGGACAGATTCTATGTCCATCCACCTCAGTACAAATATCTCAGTTTTGTTTCCTTTTATGGCTGAGTAATATTCCACTGTATATATATGCCAGATATTCTTTATCCATTCATCTGTCGATGGACACTTAGGTTGCTTCCATGTCCTGGCTATTGTAAATAGAGCTGCAATGAACATTTTTGTACATAACTCTTTTTGAATTATGGTTTTCGCAAGGCAAATGCCCAGTAGTTCGATTGTTGTGTCGTATGGTACGTCTATTGTTAGTTATTTAAAGGAACCTCCTTACTGTTCTCCCTAGTGGCCATATCAATTTACATTCCCACCCACAGTACAAGTGTGTTCCCTTTTCTCCAATAAAGGGCTCTCCAACATTTATTGTTTTGTAGAATTTTTTGATGATTGCCACTCTGACTGCTGTGAGGTGATACCTCACGGTAGATTTGATTTGCATTTCTCTAATGATTAGTGATGTTCAGCATCCTTTCATGTGTTTCTTGGTAATCTGTATATCTCCTTTGGAGAAATGTCTATTTAGGTCTTCTGCCCGTTTTTGGATTGGGTTCTTTGCTTTTGTGATATTGAGCTACATGTGGTGCTTGTAAAGTTTGGAGATTAATCCTTTGTCAATTGCTTCATTTGAAAATATTTTCTGCCATTCTGAGGGTTGTTTTTCCATCTTTTTTATGTTTTCCTGTACTGTGTAAAAGCTTTTAAGTTTCATTAGGTCTCATTTGTTGATTTTTGTTTTTATTTCCATTTCTGTAGGAGGTGGGTCAAAAAGGATCTTGCTGTGATTTATGTCATAGAGTGCTCTGCCTATGGTTTCCTCTAAGTGTTTTATAGTGTCTGGTCTTATATTTAGATCTCTAATCGAGTTAGAGATTATTTTTGTGTATGGTGTTATGGAGTGTCCTAATTTCATTCTTTTATGTGTAGGGGTCCAGTTTTCCCAGCACCAATTACGGAAGAGTCTGTCTTTTCTCCATTGTATATCCTTAGCTCCTTTGTCATAGATGAGATAGCCATAGGTATGTAGGTTTAGCTCTGGGCTTTCTGTCCTGTTCCATTGATCTGTTTTTATGCCAATCTACATACACTTGATTCCATTATGGAGACATATAAATACATAGGTTTCAAGATTATTACCAGTCAGATATATTCTTCTTCAGTGAATAGGGTGTTTTGTGGCCAGTACATTGAGAAAGGAGTAGGTGTTGTCTATTACATATTTGGTATATGGTATGGTATCTGTCCTAATTTCAAACACTGCTTTTACACATCACCCCACGTCACCTTTCCCGTTAAGGAGGCATAAGTGTGTTTTCTAAATGTGTAACTCTGTTCTCTTTTGAAATTCAGTTCATGTGTAGCCATGTTTACATTCCCTCTATAAGTGATATATTACAATAAGTTTATTTTTCTTTGTGGCTCATTTCACTTAGCATCATCGTACCTAAAGCCACTCATTATGCTGCTATTGGCCTTATGACATTGGTTTTATGTCTGAGTGACATTCCATTGTATACAAGTACCATAACATCTTTATCCATTTTTTTTTTCCTTTCCTGGGATATTTAAAGTGTACCGAAGTCGAGGTTCTTGTAAACAGAGCAGCCCTAAATTTTGGGCTGGCTGTGTGTTGTGGATTTTTAGTTTTCCCAAAATACACGCCCATGAGTGGAAGTGTGCTATGCTCTGTAGCTCTGTTTTAGAAAACAACATACAGTTCTCCAGAGAGGCTGTTGGCAATTTACATCCTGTCCATCGGCATAACCAGGATCCCTTTTCTCCATGGCCTGTCCTGCATTTGTGGTTTTTACACTATTTGCGGATGGCCCTTTTGACCGAAGGTAAGTGCAACTTCTATGTAGTGTGGATTTGCAATGCCTGATGGCTTGCCTGGCCAAAAAGGGCGTATGCATTTTTTTCCCGAATATATTCAAGAAAATACACATACTCCCTTTTCGTCCAAGGGCAACATTGTCGAAGTTCTGTCGCTTTTCATGTGCTTTAAAGACGACTCCAATCTATCTCTTGAAATCTGTTTCCTTCAATTCTGCCTTGCTTTCAAATCATCTTCACTGCCTTACCTCAATATATTTGAGGATGATAGTTGTGCTTTATAACTCTGCAAGTTTGTGAATTGCTGTGCCCCTGATTTCCATTTTTCAACTCGCTTATTTGTGAGCTGGCTGCAATACCGCAGGGTGGCTTTAGGCCCTAGTCTGGTTCCAGGGTTGCAGGCTGAGCCTTTGTTTAATTCTTCTTCCTGATGGGAAACTAGAGTGACATGTGCCCATCCAAACACCTACAGCTAATCTCTCATTTGTTTCCCCTCTTCCTGTTCATCCTCTGCACAATTTGCAAACTGTGCATAACAGGAAGGTAAAGGCGCTGACACTCCAAGTGGGGAGATTTTCAGTATTGCAGATGGAATGTCTAAGCCGAGCACGAGGAAAGGAAAATTGAGGTACATTTTAGAAAACTTTCCCGATTACACAGTGTACCATCCAACGGGTTTCCCATGCATGTTTTAACTGTAGGAAGATTCCCTTAAACCTGGAGAGTTGGGGCCACTAGAATGGGTAGCACACAGTATTGCTCTAAGTGGTGTTCTTTTGGTCACACAACCTCAGCAGTGTTGTCAGCCCCAAGTGTCCATTGTTATGTCTCCTCCAGCTGTGGGTGTAAAGGTGTTCAATACATGTTGCATCACAGGCCCTGAACGTAATATTTAAGACTTTCTCTCTGTTTTGCTGTTTTTGCATTTTGCTTTTGAAATTTATTTTTATAAGGGTGTTTAGCTGAATTTCAGTGCTGTGCATTCCGTTATACACACACCTGATTCCTTTATGGAGACATGAGACTACATATGTTTTAAAATTATTACAAGTCAGATATATTCCTCTGCAATGAATAGGTGTTGTTGAGTCCAGTTCATTGTGTCGGGAGTAGGTGCTGTCTATTACATACTTGGTTTATGGAACGGTATCTGTGCTAATTTAGGACTCTGGATTTATGCATCACCCCACTTCTCCTTCCCCCTTAAGCAGGCATAAGAGCGTTTTCTAAATGTGAGACTCTGTTCTCTTTCCTAACTCAGTTCATGCGTAGCCATTTTTACAGGAACTTCATAAGTGATATCTTATAAGTTTCTTTTTCTCTGTGACTTATTTCACTTAGAATCATCGTACCTGAAACCACTCATTTGGCTGCTACTGGCCTTATGACATTGATTTCATGGCTGAGGGATATTCCATCGTACGTAAGTAACACAATTTCTTTAACCATTTTTTTCTTTCCTGGGATATTTAAGGTGTACCCAAGTTGAGGTTCTTGTAAGCAGTGCAGCCCTAAATTTTGCAGTGGCTCTGTCTTATTGATTTTCAGTTTTCCAAGGTATATTACGTAGACTGGAAGTGCCCTTGGCTCTGTAGCTCTGTTGTTTACTTATTTTAGGGAACACAATGCACTCCTCCAGAGAGGTAGTTGGCAATTTACATCCTGCCCATCAGCATAATTAGGTTCCCTGTTCTCCAGAGCCTGTCTTGCCTTTCTGGTTTGTACACATTTGCAGATGTCCCTTTTGACCGGTGGGAAGTGATACTGCTTTGTAGTGCAGATTTGCATTGCCCGCTTGCCTGCTTGGCCAAAAAGGGCGTATGCATTTTTTCCTGAATATATTCAGGAGAAAACGCATACGCCCTTTTTGGCCAAGTGCATCATTGTCGAAGTTGTGCCCCTCTTCCTGTGCTTTAAAGGCGATTCCAATGTACCTCTTGAAATCGGATTCCTGCTATTCTGGCTCCATTTCAAGTCTGCCCCGTAGGCTTCCCTCAACAGATTTTTGGACGATTGTTGTCCTTTATTACTCTGCCATTTTGTGAATTGCTGTTCCCTGAGCTCCATTTTTCAACTCGTTTTTTGTGAGCTGAGATCAAGTCCAAAATTTTGGTTCAGGACCTATACTGGTTCCTGGTGGGTGGCTGAGACTTTGGTTAATTCTTCTTCCTGCCGGGAAATTAGAGTGACATGGGCCCGTCCAAATGCCTAACAGCTACTCTCTCATTGGTTCTCCCTCTTCCCTTTCATCCTCTTTCAAATTGGCAACCTGTGCGAACCAGGAGGTTAAAGTTACTGTCTCTCCAAGTTGGGAGATTGATAGTAAAGCAGTTGGAAAGTCAAACCGGAGCACCAGGAGAGGGACTATTAGTTGAGTTTTAGAATCCTTTTGTATTCACAGTGTGTGCATTCTCTATGTTTCCCATACATGTTATAACTGTAGTGATATTCCCTTTTACCTGGCGAGTTGGGACCCATGGAATTGGTGGCATGCATTATTGCTTTAAACGGTCTGCATTTTCTCGTCCAATCTCACCAATCCTCTCAGTCCCAAGTGTCCAGCCTTATGTCTCATCCAGCTGTCGTTTTAGATAGGGTCATTCCAGGTTTCATCAGAACACCGGAAGGAATAGTGTTACAATTTCGCTGTTTTATTGTTTTGTTTTTGAACTTCATTTATATAATGAGGTTGAGCTGATTTTCACTGACGTGTTTATGCCGGTCTAGACACACTTGATTCCCTTACGGAGACATATCAATATATAGGTTTTAAGGTTCTTACTAGTCAGATATATTCCTCTGCGGGAATAGGGCTGTTGAGTCCCGTTCACTGAGGTAGGAGTAGCTCTTGTCTATTCTGTATTTGGATTATGCAACGGTACCTGTGCTAATATCAAACTCTGGTTTTGTGCATCTCCCCACCTCTCCATTCCCCTTAAGCAGGCATAAGTATGTTTTCTAAATGTGAGACTCTGTTCTCTTTCCTAATTCAGTTCATAGGTAGCCATGTTTACATTTCCTTCAAAAGTGATATTTTATGTCAGAATGCTCCACGGCTCTTGTCATCATAATGCTCCATGATGCTCGTCATCACAATTATCCATGGCCTTCTCATCACAATGCTCCACCGTCTTGCCATCACATTACTCCATGCCCTGGTCATCACAATGCTCCATGTCCCTTGTCATCACAATTCTCCACCTCTTTGTCATCACAGTTCTCGATGACACTTCTCATCACAATGTTACATGCACTTTTCATCACAATTCTCCATGCACGTGTCATCGCAATGCTCCCTGACCCATATCATAGCAAGCTCCATATGCTTGTCATCACAATGCTTCATGACATTGTTATAAAAATTCTCAATGTCCCTTTTCATGACAGTGCTGCATGCCAATGTCATCACAATGCTCCATGACACTTGTCATCACAATGCTCCAGGCCCTTGTCATCACAATGCTCCATGACCTTGTCATCACAATGCTCCATGACCTCTGTCATCACAATGTTCCCTGACACCTGTCATCACAATGCTCCATGCCCCTTGTCAGTACAGTGCTCCATGATGCTCGTCATCACAATTAACAAAGGTCTTCTCATCACAATGCTTCAGGGTTTTACCATCACAATGCTCCATGCCCTGGTCATCTCAATGCTCCATGACCCTTGTCATCACAATTCTCCTCATCCTTGTCATCACAATGCTCCTTGACACTTCTCCTCACAGAGTTATCTGCTTTTGTCATCACAATTCTGCATGCACTTGTCATCACAATGCTCCAGGACCCCTGTCATAGCAAGCTCCATGCGCTTGTCATCACAATGTTTCAAGACCTTGTCATTAAAATTCTCATTGGCCCTTGTCATCACAATGATCCATGCCCTTGTCATCACAATGCTCCTTTACCTTTGTCATCACAATCCTCCATGACACTTGGCATCACAATGCTCCATGTCATTGGCATCACAATGGAACATGACATATGTCATCACAATGCTCCCTGACACCTGTCTTAACAATAATCCATGACGTTGTCAACACAATGCTCCATGCCATTGTCATAACAATGCTCCATGACACTTGTCGTCACAATGCTCCAAGCCCTTGTCATCACAATGCTCCATGACATCTGTCATCACAATGTTCCCTGACACCTGTCATCACAATGCTCCATGCCCCTTGTCAGTACCATGCTCCATGATGCTCCTCAACACAATTACCCAAGATCTTCTAGTCACAATGCTTCATGGTTTTACCATCAATATGCTCCATGCCCCTGTCCTCACAATACTCCATGCCCTTTACATCCCAATGCTCCATGACCTCTGTCACCACAATGCTCCATGAACTTTTCATCACAATGGTCCATGACCCTTGTCATTACAATGCTCCATTCCTTTCTCAGCACAGTACGCAAAGACACTTGTCACCACAATGCTCCATGCACTTGTCAACACAATGCTCCACCAGCTTTTCATCACAATGCTCCAAGCACTTCTCATCAAAATGCTCTGTCACCACTGATATCACAATGTTCCATAACTAGTAATCACAATACACCCTCACGCTTCTCATCACAATGTTCCATGACCCCTGTCATCACAATACTATATGCCCTTATCATCACAGTGCTCCATGGCCCCTGACCTCACAATGCTCCATAACACATGTCATCAAAATGCTCCATAACTTTTGTCATCACAAAGCTCAATGACTCTTGGCATCACAGTGCTCCATGTCATTGTCATCACAATGCCTCAGGAACCTTCTCATCACATCGCTCCATGCCCTTGTCATCACAAATCTCCATGATGCTTGTCATCACAATGCTCGATGCCGTTCTCATAACAATGCCCCATGGCCTTGTCATTACAGTCCTCCATGAACCCTATACCACAGTATTCCAGGCCCTTGTCATCACAATGCTCCAGGCCCAATCTCATCACAATAAACCATGAAATTTTTCAGACCAATGCCCCATGGCCTTGTCATCGCAATGCTCCATTACCCATGTCATAGCAATGCTCCATGATCCCAGTCATCACAATGTTCCACAGCCTTGTCATCACAAGGCTCCATGACCCTTGTCATCACAAGGCCCCATACACATGAAATCACAATGCTCCATGCCCTTGTCATCACAAAGCTCCATGATGCATGTCTTCAGAATGCTCCATGGCCTTCTCATCACAATGCACCATTCCCTTGTCATCAGAATGCTCCACGACCCCTGTAATCACAATGCTCCATGCCCATTTTCATTAGAATGTTCCATGAGAATGTCATCACAAGGCTCCATGGTTTTCTCATCACAATGCTCCAGGACCTTGTCATCACAATGCTCCTTTCTCTTCTCATCACAATGCTCCATGACTCCTGTCATCACAATACTCCATGAACATTTTCAGCCCAGTGTTCCATGACATTCTCATCACAATGCTCCATGACACCTGTCATCAAAATGCTCCATGACCAATGTCATCACAACCCTCCATGACCCCTGAGAACACAATAATCCGGGACTCTTGTCATCAAAATGTTCCATGACACTTGTCATCACAATGATCCATGCAAATGTCATCCCAATGTTCCATGACCCCGTAATCACAATGCTCCGTGACGCTTGTCATCACAGTGCTCCATGACACTTGTCATCACAATGCTCCATGCCTTTGTCATCAAAATGCTCCATGACCTTTGTCATCACAAAGCTCCATGACCATTGGCATCACAATGCTCCATGCTCCTTTAAATCAAAATGGTCCATGACCACTGTCATCACAATGCTCCAAACATTTGTGATCACAGTGTTCCATAACACTTGTCATCACAACGCTCCATGATGCCTGTCATAACAATACACCATGCTCTTGTCATCACAATGCTCCATGACCTTTGTCATCACAATTATCAATACACTTGTCATCACAATGCTCCCTAACCCTTGTCTTCAGAATGCTCCTTGAACCTTGTCATGAAAAGGCTCCTTGCGTTTTTCATCACAATGCTCCATGCCCTTTTCATCACAATGCTCCATGCCATTGTCGTCACAATAGTCCACAAGCTTGTCATCAGAATGCTCCATGACACTTGTCATCACAATGCTCCATGACCTCTGTCATCACAATTCTCCATAACACCTGTCATCACAATGCTCCATGCCCCTTGTCATTACAGTGCTCCATGACACTCATCTTCACAATTATCCATGGTCTTCTCATCACAATGCTCCACGGTCTTGCCATCACAATGCTGCATGCCCTGGTCATCACAATGCTCCATGTCTTTGGTTATCAAAATTCTCCACGTCCTTGGCATCAATAAATCCATGACACTTCTACTCACAGTGTTATATGCTTTGTCATCACAATTCTCTATGAACTATTAATCACAATGCTCCATGACCCCTGTCATAGCAAGCTCCATGTGGTTGTCATCACAATGCTTCATGAATTGTCATCAAAATTATCAATGGCCCGTGTCATCACAATGGTCCATGCCCTCGTCATCACAATGCTCCAAGCCTATGTCATCACAATGCTCCATTACCTTTGTCATCACAATCATCCATGACACTTGGCATCACAATGCTCCATGCCATTGTCATCACAATGGACTATGACATATGTCATCACAATGCTCCCTGACACCGGTCTTCACAATTCTCCATGACCTTGTCATCACAATGCTCCATGCCCTTGTCATCACAATGCACCATGTCCACTGTAATCACAATATTCCATGAAACTTGTCAGACCAATGCTCCATGTCCCTGTCATCACAATGCTCTATGCCATTTTCATCACAATGCTCCAAGAACCCTGTAATCACAATGCTCTATGCCCCTTTTCATCAGAATGTTCCATGAGACTTTTAATCACAAGGGTCCATGGTCTTCTCATCACAATGCTCCAGGACCTTGTCATCACAATTCTCCATTCCCTTGTCATCACAATGTTCTGTGACACCTGTCATCTCAATACTCCATGAATATTTTCAGCCCAATGCTCCATGACCTTCTCATCACAATGTTTCATGACCCATGTCATCACAATGCTCCATGACCACTGGCATCAAAATGCTCCATGATCATTGTCATCACAATGATCCATGCCCTTGTCATCCCAGTGTTCCATGGCCCCTGTAATCACAATGCTCTGTGACGCTTGTCATCACATTGCTCCGTGACCCTTGTCATCACAATGCTCCATATCTTTGTCAGCAAAATGCTACATTACCTTGTCATCACAATGCTGCATGCGCTTGTCATCATAATTCTCCATTACCATTGTCATCAAAATCCTCCATAAACGTTGGGATCACATTGCTTTCTGCCCTTGTCATCAGAATGCTCCATTCTCCTTGAAATCAAAATGATCCATGACCTCTGTCATCACAATGCTCCAAACACTTGTGATCACAATGTTCCATAACACTTGTCATCACAACACACTTTCATGCCTGTCATCACAATTATCCATGGACTTCTCATGACAATGCTCTATGACATTTGTCATCACAATGCTCAATACACTTGTCATCACAATGCTCCCTGTCACTTCTCATCAGAATGCTCCTTGAACCGTGTCATGAAAAGGCTCCATGCCCCTTTCATCACAATGCTCGATGCCATTGACATCACAATAATTCACAAGATTGTCATCAGTATCCTCCATGACCCTTGTCATCACAATGCTCCATGACCCCTGTCATCACAATGCTCCATGCCCCTTGTCATTACAGTGCTCCTTGATGCTGGTCATCACAATTATCCATGGTCTTCTCATCACAGTGCTCCATGGTCTTGCCATCACAATGCTCCATGTGCCTTGTCATTACAATACTCCACGTCCTTGTCATCACAATGATCCTTAACACTCCTCATAACAAAGTTACATGATCTTGTCATCACAATTCTCCATGCACTAGTCATCGCAATGCTCTATGACCACAGTCATAGCAAGCTCCATGTGCTTTTCAACACAATGCTTCACGAAGTTGTCATCAAAATTCTCAATGGCCCTTGTCACCACAATTCTCCATGCCCTTGCCATCACAATGCTCCATGACCATTATCATCCCAATGTTCCAAGCCCTTGTCATCAAAATGCTCCATTACCTTTGTCATCACAATCTTCCATGACACTTGGTATCACAATGCTCCATGCCATTGTCATCACAATGGACAATGACATATGTCATCACAATGCTCCCTGACACCTGTCTTCAAAATACTCCATGACCTTGTCATCACAATGTTCCATGCCTTTGTCATCACAATGCGCCATTCCCACTGTCATCACAATAATCCATGAAACTTGTCAGACCAATGTTCCATGACCCTGTCATCAAAATGCTCCATGCTCTTGTCATCACAATGCTTCATGAACACTGTCATCACAATGCTCCATGACTCCAGTTATCACAATGCTTCATGACCTTTGTCATCACAATGGTGCATGACCTCGTCACACAAGGCTCTGTTACATTTGTCTCCACCTTGCTCCATGCCCTTTTCATCGCAATGCTCCAAGCTCACTGTCATCACAATAATCCATGAAACTTGTCAAACCATTGTTCCATGCCCCTGTCATCACATTGCTCCATGCCCTTGTGATCACAATGCTCCATGACCCCTGTCATCACAATGCTCCGTGACGCCAATCATCACAATGCTTCATGACCTATCTCATCACAATGGTCCATGCCCTCGACACACAAGGCTCTGTGACATTTGTCAACACAATGCTCCATGCACTTGTCATCACAATGCTCCATGCCATTGTCATCACAATGCTCAATGAAATCTCTCATCACATTGTTCCATGCACTTGTCATCACAATGCTCCATTACACCTGTCATAACAATGCTCCATGACCCCTGCCATCACAATGTTCCACGGCCTTGTCATCACAAGGCTCCATGACCCTTGTCAGCACAATGCTCCATGCCATTGTCAACACAATGCTCCATGACAATTGTCATCAAAATGCTCCATGCGCTTGTCAGCACAATGCTCCATGACACATGTCATCACAATGTGCCATGCTCTTTTCATCACAATTCTCCAAATCCTTTTCATCGCTATGCTCCATAAAACTTGTCATCACAATGCTCCATGCACTTCTCATCAAAATGCTCTCTCACCACATATATCACAATGTTCCATCACTAGTCATCACAATACTCGCTCACCACTGTCATCACAATGTTCCATGAAAACTGTCATCACAGTGCTACATTCCCTTATCATCACAATGCTCCATGATACCTGACATCACAATGTTCCAGGACCCCTGTCACAAAATGCTCCATGACACATTTCTTCAAATGCTTCATGATCCCTGACATCACAATGTTCCATAACCCCTGTCATCAAAATATTCCATGCCCCTTTAATTCAAATTGCTCCATGACCCTGTCATCACAATGCTCCCTGCCCTCCTCATCACAATGCACCACGCCTTTGTCATCAAAATGCCCCATGACATTTGTCATCACAAATCTCCATGACCCTTGACATCACAATGCTCCATGCCATTGTCATCACAATGCTCAATGAAATCTCTCATCACATTGCTCCATGCCCTTGTCATCACAATTCTCCTTTACACCTGTCATAACAATGCTCCATTACCCCTGCCATCACAATGTTCCATGGCCTTGTCATCAGAAGGCTCCATGACCCTTGTTATAACAATGCTCTAAGACCTTTGTAATCACAATTCTCCATGCCACTTTTCATCTCAATGCTCCATGAACACTGTCATCACAATGCACCATGCTCATCATCATAATGATTCATGCTATTGTCATCACAATGAAATCAAAATGTTCCATGTCTTCTGTCATCACAATGTTCCAAACCCTTCTGATCACAACGTTCCATAACACTTGTCATCACATGCCCCATGACACTCGTCATCACAATTATGCAAGGTCTTCTCATCACAGTACTCCATGACATTTTTCACCACAATGCTCAATACACTTGGCATCACAGTGCTCGCTGACACTTGTCATCAGTATGGTCCTTGAACACTGTCATGACAAGGCTCCATGCCTTTTTCATCACAATGATCCATTCCCTTTTCATCACAATGCTCCAAGACCCCTGTTATCACAATGCTCTGTGACTACAGTCATCACAATGCTTCATGACATTTGTCATCACAATGGTCCATGACCTGGTCACAAAACGCTCTGTGACCTTTGTCACTACAATGCCTCATGAAATTTTTATCACAATGCTCTGTGACCCTTGTCATCACAAAGCTCCATGCCTTTGTCAGCCCAATGCTCCATGACCCTTGTCATCACAATGCTCAAAGCGCGTGTCAGCACAATGCTCCATAAGCCATGTCATCACAATGCACCATGCACTTCTCCTGAAAATGCTTTCTCAGCACTGATATCACAATTTTCCATCACTAGTCATCACAATACTCCCTCACCCCTGTCATCACAATATTCCATGACCCCTGTAATCACAATTCTCCATGCCCTTGTCATCACAAAGCTCCATGACGCATGTCATCAGAATGCTCCATGGCCTTCTCATCACAATGTTCCATGTCCTTGTCATCACAATGCACCATGCCCTTGTCATCACAATGCTCCATGACCCCTGTCATCACAATGGTCCGTGACTCCAGTCATCACAATGATTCATGACCTTTCTCATCACAATGATCCATGCCCTCGTCACACAAGGTTCTGTGATCTTTGTCACCACAATGCTCCATGCATTTCTCCTCAAAATGCCTTCTCACCACTGATTTCACAATGTTCCATCACTAGTTATCACAATACTCTCTCACCCCTGTCATAAAAATATTCCATGACCGCTGTAATCACAATTCTCCTTGCACTTGTCATCACAAAGCTCCATGACGCATGTCATCAGAATGCTCCAAAACACCTGTAATCACAATGCTCCATGCCCCTTTTCATCTCAATGCTCCATGAACCCTGTCATCAAAATGCACCGTGCCCATCACCATAATATTTCATGCTATTGTCATCACAATGAAATCAAAATGCTCAATGACCTCTGTCATCACATTGCACCAAACCCTTCTGATCACAATGTTCCATAACACTTATCATTACAATACCCTATGACCCTGGTCATCACAATTATCCATGGTCTTCTCATCACAATGCTCCATGATCTTTGTCATGACAATGCTCAATACATTTATCATCACAATGCTCCCTGACAGTTGTCATCAGTATGCTCCTTGAACCCTGTCATGACAAGGCTCAATGCATTTTTCATCACAATGATCCATTCCCTTTTCATCACAATGTTCCAAGACCCTTGTAATCACAATGCTCCATGTCCTTGTCATCACAAAACTCCATGACTCATGTTATCAGAATGCTCCATTTTGTTCTCATCACGATGCTCCATGCCCTTGTAATCACATTGCTTCAAAACCCCTGTAATCTCAATGCTCCATGCACCTTTTCATCAGAATGCTCCATGCCCTTGTCAACACAATGCTCCTTGACCCTTGTCATCACAATGTTCCAAGCAACTGTCATCAAAATGCTCCATTACCTTTTTCATCACAATCCTCCATGACACTTGGTATCACAATGCTCCATGCCATTGTCATCACAATGGAAAATGACATATGTCATCACAATGCTCCTTGATACCTGTATTCACAATACTCCATGACTTGTCATAACAATATTCCTTGCCCTGGTCATCACAATGGACAATGACATATGTCATCACAATGCTCCTTGATAACTGTATTCACAATACTCCATGCCCTTGTCATCACAATGCTCCATGCCCTTGTCATCACAATGCGCCATGCCCACTGTCATCACAATAATCTATGAAACATGTCAGAACAATGTTCCATGCCCCTGTCATCACAATGATCCATGCCCTTGTCATCACAATGCTCCATGACCCCTGTCATCAGAATGCTCCGTGACTCCAGTCATCACAATGCTTCATGACCTTTGTCCTCACAATGGTCCATGCCCTCGTCACACAAGGCTCTGTGACCTTTGTCACCACAATGCTCAATGCCCTTGTCATCTTAATGCTCCATGCCCACTGTCATCACAATAATCCATGAAACTTGTCAGACCAATGTTGCATGCCCCTGTCATCATATTGCTCCATGCCCTTGTCATCAAAATGCTCCATGACCCATGTCATCACAGTGCTCCGTGACTCCAGTCATCACAATGATTCATGACCTTTCTCATCACAATGGTCCATGCCCTCGTCACGCAAGGCTCTGTGATATTTGTCACAACAATGCACCATGAAATTTTAATGAAAATGCTCTGTGTCCCTTGTCATCACAGTGCTCTATGCCTTTGTCAGCACAATGCTCCATGACACTTGTCATCAAAATGCTCCATGCGCTTGTCAGCACAATGCTCCATGACACATGTCATCAAAATGTGCCATGCTCTTTTCATCACAATGCTCCACATCCTTTTCATTGCTATGCTGCATAAAACTTGTCATTACAATGCTCCATGCACTTCTCATCAAAATGCTCCCTCAAAACTCATATCACAATGTTCCATCACTAGACATCACAATACTCCCTCACCCCTGTCATCACAATGTACCATGACCACTGTCATCAAAGTGCTACATGCCCTTATCATCACAATGCTCCATGACCCCTGACATCACAATGTTCCATAACCCCTTTCACAAAATGCTCCATGACAAATTTCATCACAATGCTTCATGACCCCTGACATCACAATGTTCCATAACCCCTGTCATCAGAATATTCCATGACACTTTTATTCAAATTGCTCCATGACCCTGTCATCACAATGCTCCCTGCCCTTCTCATCACAATGCACCACGCCCTTGTCATCAAAATGCCACATGACATTTGTCATCACAAAGCTCCATGACCCTTGGCATCACAATGCTCCATGCCATAGTCATCACAATGCTCAATGAAATCTCTCATCACATTGCTCCATGCCCTTGTCATCACAATGCTCCATTACACCTGTCATTACAATGCTCCATGACCCCTGCCATCACAATGTTCCACGGCCTTGTCATCACAAGGCTAAGTTACCCTTGTCATCACAATGCTCCAAGACCACTGTAGTCAAAATTCTCCATGACACTTTTCATCTCAATGCTCCATGAACACTGTCATCACAATGCACCATGCCCATCATCATAATGATTCATGCTATTGTCATCACAATGAAATCAAAATGCTCCATGTCCTCTGTCATCACAATGCTCCAAACCCTTCTGATCACAATGTTCCATAACACTTGTCATCACTTGCCCCATGACGCTCGTCATCACAATTATGCAAGGTCTTCTCATGAGAGTGCTCCATGACCTTTGTCACCACAATGCTCAATACACTTGGTATCACAATGCTCGCTGACACTTGTCATCTGTATCGTCCTTGAACATTGTCATAACAAGGTTCCATGCCTTTTTCATCACAATGATCCATTCCCTTTTCATCACAATGCTCCAAGCCCCCTGTTATCACAATGCTCCGTGACTACAGTCATCACAATGCTTCATGACATTTGTCATCACAATGGTCCATGACCTGGTCACACAAATCTATGTGACCTTTGTCACCACAATGCTCCATGAAATTTTTATCACAATGCTCTGTGACCCTTGTCATCACAAAGCTCCATGCCTTTGTCAGCACAATGCTCCATGACCCTTGTCAGCACAATGCTCGATGCGCATGTCAGCACAATGCTCCATAACCCATGTCATCACTATGCACCATACACTTGTCATCACAATGCTCCACATCCTTGTCATCAAAATGCTCCATAAGCATTGTCATCACAATGCTCCATGCACTTCTCCTCAAAATGCTTTCTCACCCCTGATATCACAATGTTCCATCACTAGTCATCACAATACTCCCTCACCCATGTCATCACAATATTCCATGACCCCTGTAATCACAATTCTGCATGCCCTTGTCATCACAAAGCTCCATGACGCATGTCATCAGAATGCTCCATGGCCTTCTCATCCCAACGTTCCATGCCCTTGTCATCACAATGCGCCATGCCCACTGTCATCAAAATAATCCATGAAATATGTCAGACCAATGTTCCATGCCCCAGTCGTCACAATGCTCCATGCCCTTGTCATCTCAATGCTCCATACCCCCTGTCATCACAGTGCTCCGTGACTCCAGTCATCACAATGATTCATGACCTTTCTCATCACAATGATCCACGCCCTCGTCACACAAGGCTCTCTGATCTTTGTCACCACAATGCTCCATGCACTGCTCCTCAAAGTGCCTTCTCACCACTGATATCACAATGTTCCATCACTAGTTATCACAATACTATCTCACCCCTGTCATCACAATATTCCATGACCCCTGTAATCACAATTCTCCATGCCCTTGTCATCACAAAGCTCCATGACACATGTCATCAGAATGCTCCATGGACTTCTCATCACAATGCTCCATGCCCTGGTCATCAGAATGCTCCAAAACCCCTGTAATCACAATGCTCCATGCCCCTTTTCATCTCAATGCTCCATGAACCCTGTCATCACAATGCACCGTGCCCATCACCATAATATTTCATGCTATTGTCATCACAATGAAATCAAAATGCTCAATGACCTCTGTCATCACAATGCACCAAACCCATCTGATCACAATGTTCAATAACACTTGTCATCACAATGCCCCATGACGCTGGTCATCACAATTATCCATGGTGTTCTCATCATAATGCTCCATGATCTTTTTCATCACAATGCTCAATACACTTATCATCACAATGCTCCCTGACTGTTGTCATCAGAATGCTCCTTGAACCCTGTCATGACAAGGCTCCATGCATTTTTCATCACAATGATCCATTCCCTTTTCATGACAATCCTCCAAGACCACTGTAATCACAATGCTCCATGTCCTTGTCATCACAAAGCTCCAGGACGCATGTCATCAGAATGCTCCATTGCCTTCTCATCACAATGCTCCATGCCCTTGTAATCACATTGCTTCAAAACCCCTGTAATCCCAATGCTCCATGCACATTTTCATCAGAATGCTCCATGCCCTTGTCATCACAATGCTCCATGACCCTTGTCATCACAATGTTCCAAGCCCTTGTCATCAAAATGTTCCATTACCTTTGTCATCACAATCCTCCATGACACTTGGTATCACAAGGCTCCATGCCATTGACATCACAATGGACAAGGACATATGTCATCACAATGCTCCCTGGCACCTGTCTTCATAATACTCCATGACCTGGTCATCACAATGTTCCATGCCCTTGTCATCAAAATGTGCCATGCCCACTGTCATCACAATAATCCATGAAACATGTCAGACCAAAGATCCATGCCCCTGTTATCACAATGCTCCATGCCCTTGTCATCACAATGCTTCACGACATAGTCATCAAAATTCTCAATGGCCCTTGTCATCACAATGCTCCACATCCTTTTCATCGCTATGTTCCATAAAATTTGTCATCACAATGCTCCATGCACTTCTCATCAAAATGTTCTCTTAACACATATATCACAATGTTCCATCACTAGTAATGACAATACTCCCTCACCCCTGTCATCACAATGTTCCATGACCCCTGTCATCATAGTGCTACATGCCCTTATCATCACAATGCTCCATGACCCCTGACATCACAATGTTCCATAACCCCTGTCATCAAAATATTCCATGACCCTTTTCATCAAATTGCTCATGACTCTGTCATCACAATGCTCCCTGCCCTTCTCATCACAATGCACCACGCAATTGTCATCAAAATGCCCCATGACCTTTGTCATCACAAAGCTCCATTACCCCTGTCATAACAATTATCCATGAACCCTGCCATCAAAAGTTTCCGTGGCCTTGTCATCACAAGCCTCCATGACCCTTGTCATCACAGTGATCCAAGACCCCTGTAATCACAATGCTCCATGCCCCTTTTCATCTCAGTGCTCCATGAACCCTGTCATCACAATGCACCGTGTCGATCACCATAATATTTCATGCTGTTGTCATCAAAATGAAATCAAACTGCTCAATGACCTCTGTCATCACAATGCACCAACCCGTTCTGATCACAGTGTTCCATAACACTTGTCATCACAATTCCCCGTGAGGCTGGTCATCACAATTATCCATGGAATTCTCATCACAATGCTCCATGATATTTGTCATCACAATGCTCAATATACTTATCATCACAATGCTCCCTGACTGTTGTCATCAGCATGCTCCTTGAAACCTGTCATGACAAGGCTCCATGCATTTTTCATCACAATGATCCATTCCTTTTTCATCACAATGCTCCAAGACCCCTGCAATCACAATGCTCCATGTACATGTCATCACAAAGCTCCATGACGCATGTCATCAGAATGCTCCATTGCCTTCTCATCACAATACTCCATGCCCTTGTCATCACAATGTTCCATGCCCTTGTCATCACAATGCACCATGCCCACTGTCATCACAAGAATCCATGAAACTTGTCAGACCAATGTTCCATGCCCCTGTCATCGCAATGCTCCAAGCCCTCGTCATCACAATGCTCCATGTCCCCTGTCATCACAATGCTCCGTGACACCAGTCATCACAATGCTTCATGACCACTGTCTTCACAATGGTCCATGCCCTCGTCAGCCAAGTCTCTGTGACCTTTGTCACCACAATGCTCCATGTCCTTGTCATCACAGAGCTCCATGACGCATGTCATCAGAATGCTCCTTTGCCTTCTGATCAAAATGCTCCTTGCACTTGTCATCACAATTTTTCAAAACCCCTGTAATCACAGTGCTCCATGCACCTTTTCATCAGAATGCTCCATGACCCTTTTCATCAAAATGCTCCATGACCCCAGACATCTCAATGTTCCATAACCCCTGTAATCAAAATGTTCCAGGACACTTTTCATCAATTTGTTCCATGACCCTGTCATCACAATGCTCCCTGCCCTTCTCATCACAATGCACCACGACCTTGTCATCAAAATGGTCCATGACCTTTGTCATCACAAAGCTCCATCACCCTTGGCATCACAATGCTCCATGTCTTTTCATCACAATGCTACATGAAACCTCTCATCACATTGCTCCATGCCCTTGTCAGCACAATGCTCCATGACGCTTGTCATCACAATGCTCGATACTCTTCTCATCACAATGCTCCATGCACTTGTCATTACAATCCCCCCTGACATATGTATCACAGTGTTCCGTGCCCTAGTCATCACAATGCTCCATGCCGAATCTCATCACAATAATCCATGAAATTTTCAGACTAATGTTCCATGGCCTTGTTATGACAATGCTCCATTACCCCTGTCATGACAATGCTCCATGACCCCTGCCATCACAATGTTCCACGGCCTTGTCATCCAAGGCTCCATGACCCTTATCATCACAATGCTCCAAGACCCCTGTAATCACAATGCTCCATGCCCCTTGTCATTACAGTGCTCCATGACGCTCGTCATCACAATTATCCGTGATCTTCTCATCACAATGCTCCACGGTTTTGCCATTACAATGCTCCATGCCCTGGTCATCACAATGCTCCATGTCCCATGTCATCACAATTCTCCATGTATTTATCATCACAATGATCCCTGTCCTTCTCATCTCAATGCACCATGCCCTTGTCATCAAAATGCCCCATGACCTTTGTCATCACAAAGCTCCATGCCATTGTCATCACAATGCTCAATGAAACATCTCATCACATTGCTCCATGCCCTTGTCATCACAATGCTCCTTTACACCTGTCATAACAATGCTCCATGACCCCTGCCATCACAATGTTCCACGGCCTTGTCATCACAAGGCTCAATGACCCTTGTCATCACAATGCTCCAAGACCTCTGTAATCACAATTCTCCATGCCACTTTTCATCTCAATGCTCCATGAACACTGTCATCACAATGCACCATGCCCATTATCATAATGATTCATGCTATTGTCATCAAAATGAAATTAAAATGGCCATGACATCTGTCATCACAATGCTCCAAACCCTTCTGATCACAATGTTCCATAACACTTGGCATCACAATACCCCATGACGCTCGTTATCACAATTATACAAGGTCGTCTCATCACAATGCTCCATGACCTTTGTCACCACAATGCTCAATACACTTGTCATCACAAAGCTCCCTGACACTTGTCATCAGTATGCTCCTTGAACACTGTCATGACAAGGATCCATGCCTATTTCATCACAATGCTCCATTCCCTTTTCATCACAATGCTCCAAGACCCCTGTTATCACAATGCTCTGTGACTTCAGTCATCACAAACCTTCATGACATTTGTCATCACAATGGTCCTTGTCCTCGTCACACAAAGCTCTGTGACATTTGTCACCACAATGCTCCATGAAATTTTAATCACAATGCTCTCTGATCCTTGTCATCACAAAGCTCCATGCTTTTGTCAGCACAATGCTCTGTGACCCTTGTCATCACAATGCTCGATGCGCGTGTCAGCACAATGCTCCATAACCGATGTCATCACAATGCGGCATGCACTTGTCATCACAATGCTCCACATCCTTGTCATCAAAATGCTCCATAAACCTTGTCATCACAATGCTCCAAGCACTTCTCCTCAAAATGCTCTCTCACCACTGATATCACAATGTTCCATCACTAGTCACCACAATACTCCCTCACCCCTGTCATTACAATGTTCCATGACCCCTGTCATCACAATGCTACATGCCCTTATCATCACAATGCTCCATGACTCCTGACATCACAATGTTCCATAACCCCTGTAATCAAAATGCTCCGTGGCCCTTTTCATCACAAAGCTTCATGACCACTGACATCACAGTGTTCTATAACCCCTGTCATCAAAATATTCCATGACCATTTTCATCAAATTGCTCCATGACCCTGTCATCACAATGCTCCCTGCCCTTCTCATCACAATGCAAAACACCCTTGTCATCAAAATGCTCCATGACCTTTGTCATCACAAAGGTCCATGACCCTTGGCATCACAATGCTCCATTCCATTGTCATCACAATGCTCCATGAACCCTTTCATCACATTGCTTCATGCACTTGTCATTACAATCCTGCATGGTCTATGTATCACAGTGTTCCGTGCTCTTGTCATCACAATGCTCCATGCCCACTCTCATCACAATAATCCATGAAAATTTTCAGACCAATGATCCATGACCTCTTCACACAAGGCTCTGTGATCTTTGTCACCATAATGCTCCATGAACTTTTCATCACAATGCTGTTTTTCCCATGTCATCACGATGCTCCATCCCTTTGTCAGCACAAGGCTCCATGACCCTTGTCATCACAATGCTCCAAGACCCCTGTAATCACAATGCTCTATGCATTTGTCATCACAAAGCTCCATGACGCATGTCATCAGAATGCTCCATGGCTTTCTCATCACACTGCTCCATGCCCTTGTTGTCACAATGCCCCAACAACCCTGTAATCACAATGCTCCATGCCCCTTTTCATCTCAATGCTCCATGAATCCTGTCATCACAATTCACCGTGCCCATCACCATAATATTTCCTGCTATTGTCATCACAATGAAATCAAACTGCTCAATGACCTCTGTCATCACAATGCACCAAACCTTTCTGATCACAATATTCCATAACACTTGTCATTACAATGCCCAATGACGCTGGTCATCACAATTATCAATGGTCTTCTCATCAAAATGCTCCATGACATTTGTCATCTCAATGCTCAATACACTTATCATCACAATGCTCCCGGACACTTATCATCAGTGTGCTCCTTGAACAGTGTCAAGAGAAGGCTCCATGCATTTTTCATCACAATGATCCATTCCCTTTTCATCACAATGCTCCAAGACCCCTGTAATCACAATGTTCCATATCCTTGTCATCACAAATCTCCATGACGCATGTCATCAGAATGCTCCATTGCCTTCTCATCACAATGCTCCATGCCGTGGTCATCATAATGCTTCAAAATCCGTGTAATCACAATGTTCCTTGCACCTTTTCATCAGAATGCTCCATGACCCTTTTCATCAAAATGCTCCATGACCCCTGACATCACAATGTTCCATAACCCCTGTAATCAAAATGTTCCATCACACTTTTCATCAATTTGCTCCATGACCCTGTCATCACAATGCTCCCTGCCCTTCTCATCACAATGAACCACGATCTTGTCATCAAAATGCTCCATGACCTTTGTCATCACAAAGCTCCATGACACTTGGCATCACAATGCTCCATGCCATTTCATCACAATGCTACATGAAACCTCTCATCACATTGCACCATGCCCTTGTCAGCACAATCCTCCATGACGCTTGTCATCACAATGCTCGATACTCTTCTCATCACAATGCTCCATGCCCTTGTCATTACAATACTCCATGACACATGTATCACAGTGTTCCGTGCCCTAGTCATCACAATGCTCCATGCCGAATCTCATCACAATAATCCATGAAATTTTCAGACCAATGTCCCGTGCCCTAGTCTTCACAATGCTCCATGCCGAATCTCATCACAATAATCCATGAAATTTTCAGACCAATGTTCCATGCCCTTGTCATCACAATGCTCCCTTACCCCGGTCATAACAATGCTTCATGACCCCTGCCATCACAATGTTCCACGGCCCTGTCATCCAAGGCTCCATGACCTTTGTCATCACAGTGCTCCAAGACGTCTCTAATCACAATGATCCATGCCCTTGTCGTCACAATGATTCATGACACATGTCATCAGAATGCTCCATGGCCTTCTCATCAAAATGCTCCATTCCCTTGTCATCACAATGCTCCAAGACCCCTGTAATCACAATGCTCCATGCCCCTTGTCATTACAGTGCTCCATGACGCTCTTCATCACAATTATCCTTGATCTTCTCATCACAATGCTCCACTGTCTTGCCATCACAATGCTCCATGCCCTGGTCATCACAATGCTCCATGTCCCATGACATCACAATTCTCCACGTCCTTGTCATCACAATGCTCCATGACAGTTCTTATCACAATGTTACATGATTTTGTCATTACAATTCTCCCTGCACTTGTCATTGCAATGCTCTATGACCCCTGTCATAGAAAGCTCCTTGCGCTTTTCAACACAAAGTTTCACGATGTTGTCATCAAAATTCTCAATGGCCCTTTTCATCACAATGCTCCATGCACTTGTCATCACAATGCTCCATGACCCTTGTCATCACAGTGTCCCAAGCCCTTGTCATCAAAATGCTCCATTACCTTTGTTATCACAATCCTCCATGACATTTGTTATCACAAAGCTCCATGCCATTGTCATCACAGTGGACAATAACATATGTCATCACAATGCTCCCTGTCTCCTGTCTTCACAATACTCCATGACCTTGTCATCACAATGTTCCATGCCCTTGTCATCACTATGTGCCATGCCCACTGTCATCACAATAATCAATGAAATTTGTCAGACCCATGTTCCATGCCCCTGTCATCACAATGCACCATGCCCTTTTCAGCACAATGCTCCATGACGCTTCTCATCACAATGATCGATACTCTTCTCATCACAATGCTCCATGCCCTTGTCATTACAATCCCCCATGACACATGTATCACAGTGTTCCGTGCCCTAGTCATCACAATGCTCCATGCCAAATCTCATCACAATAATCCATGAAATTTTCAGACTAATATCCCATGCCCTTGTCATCACAATGCTCCATTACCCCTGTCATAACAATGCTCCATGACACCTGCCATCACAATGTTCCACGGCCTTGTCATACAAGGCTCCATGACCCTTGTCATCACAGTCCTCCAAGACACCTGTAATAACAATTTTCCCTTCCCTTGTCGTCACAAAGATTCATGACGCATGTCATCACAATGCTCCGAGGCCTTCCCATCACAGTGCTCCATGCCCTTGTCATCACAATGCTCCAAGACCCCTGTAATCACAATGCTCCATGCCCCTTGTGATTACAGTGCTCCGTGACGCTCGTCATCATAATTATCCGTGATCTTCTCATCACAATGCTCCACGGTCTTGCCATCACCATGCTCCATGCCCTGGTCATCACAATGCTCCATGTCCCATGTCATCACAATTCTCCAAGTCCTTGTCATCACAATGCTCCTTGACACTTCTTATCACAATGTTACATGATATTTTCATCACAATTCTCCATGCATTTTTCATCGCAATGCTCTATGACCCATGTAATCACAATGCTCCATGTCCTTCTCATCACAAAGCTCCATGATGCATGTCATCAGAATGCACCATGCACTTGTCATCACAATTCTCCACATCCTTGTCATCAAAACGCACCATAAAACTTGTCATCACAATGCTCCATACACTTCTCCTCAAAATGCTTTCTCACCACTGATATCACAAAGTTCCATCACTAGTCCTCACAATACTCCTTCACCCCTGTCATCAAAATATTCCATGACACCTGTAATCACAATTCTCCATGTCCTTGTCATCACAAAGCTCCATGACGCATCTCATCAGAATGCTCCATGGCCTTCTCATCACAATGCTCCATGCCCTTGTCATCACAATGCTCCAACACCCCTGTAATCACAATGCTCCATGCCCCTTTTCGTCAGAATGCTTCATGAACCTTTTCATCAAAATGCTCCATTAACTCTGACATCACAATGTTCCATAAACCCTGTCATCAAAATGTTCTATGACACTTTTCATCAATTTGCTCTATGACCCTGTCATCACAATGCTCCCTGCCCTTCTCATCACAATGCACCACGACCTTTTCATCAAAATACTCCATGACGTTTGTCATCACAAAGCTCCATGACCCTTGGCATCACAATGCTCCATGCCATTTCATCACAATGCTACATGAAACCTCTCATCACATTGCTCCATGCCCTTGTCACCACAATGCTCCATGACGCTTGTCATCACAATGCTCGATCCTCTTCTCATCACAATGCTCCATGCCCTTGTCATTACAATCCTCCATGACACATGTCATCAGAATGCCCCATGGCCTTCTCATCACAATGCTCCATGCCCTTGTCATCACAATGCTCCAAGACCCCTGTAATCCCAATGATCCATACCCCTACTCAGTAGAATGCTCCATGAGACTTGTCATCACAAGGCTCCATGGCCTTCTCATCACACTGCTCCAGGACATTGTCATCACAATGCTCCATTCCCTTGTCATCACAATGCTCCATGACCCCTCTCATCACAATGCTCCATGACACCTGTCATCACAATGCCCCATGCCCCTTGTCATTACAGAGATCCATGACGCTCTTCCTCATAATTATCCATGGTCTTTTCATCTCAATGCTCCACGGTCTCGGTATCACAATTATTCATGCCCTGTTCATCACAATGCTCCAAGTCCCATTTCATTAAAATTCTCCACGTCTTTCTCATCACAATGCTTCGTGACACTTCTCATCACAATGTTACATGATCTTGTCATCACAATTCTCCATGCGCTTGTAATCACAATGCTTCACTACGTTGGCATCAAAATTCTCAATGGCCCTTGTCATCACAATGCTCCATTCCCTTGTCATCACAATGCTCCATTACCTTTGTCATCACAATCCTCCATGACACGTAGTATCACAATGCTCCATGCCATTGTCATCACAATGGACAATGACATATGTCATCACAATGCTCCCTGACACCTGTCTTCACAATACTCCCTTACCTTGTCATCAAAATATTCCATGCCCTTGTCATCACAATGCGCCATGCGCACTCTCATCACAATAATCCATGAAACTTGTTAGACCAATGTTCCATGCCCCTGTCACCACTTTGCTCCATGCCCTTGTCATCACAATGCTCCATGACCCCTTTCATCACAATGCTCCGTGACTCCAGTCATCTCAATGCTACATGACCTATCTCATTACAATGGTCCAGGGCCTCGTCACACAAAGCTCTGTGATCTATTTCACCACATTGCTCCATGAATACTTCATTACAAAGCTCTGTGTCCCTTGTCATCAAAATGCTCCATGCCATTGTCAGCACAGTGCTCCCTGACACTTGTCATCAAAATGCTCCATGCGCTTGTCAGCACAATGCTCCATGACCCATGTCATTAAAATGCGCCATGCGCTTGTCATCACAATACTCCACATCCTTAACAGTGCTATGCTCCATAACACTTGTCATCACAATGCTCCATGCACTTCTCATCAAAATGCTCTCTCACCACATATATCACAATGTTACATCACTAGTCATCACAATACTCCCTCACCCCTGTCATCACAGTGTTCCATGACCACTGTCATCACAGTGCTACATGCCCTTATCATCACAATGTTCCATGACCCCTGACATCACAATGTTCCATAACGCCTGTCACAAAATACTCCATGACCCATTTCATCACAATGCTTCATGACCCCTGACATCACAATGTTCCATAACCCCTGTCATCAAAATATTCCATGACACTTTTCATGAAATTGCTCCAAGACCCTGTCATCACAATGTTCCCTGCCCTTCTCATCTCAATGCACCATGCACTTGTCGTCAAAATGCCCCATGACCTTTGTCATCACAAAGCTCCATGACCCTTGGCATCACAAGGTTCCATGCCATTGTCATCACAATGCTCAATGAAATCTCTCATCACATTGCCCCATGCCCTTGTCATCACAATGCTCCATTACACCTGTCATAACAATGCTCCATGACCCCTGCCATCACAATGTTCCACGGCCTTGTCATCACAAGGCTCCATGACCCTTGTCATCACAATGCTCCAAGACCTCTGTAATCACTATTCTCCATGCCACTTTTCATCTCAATGCTCCATGAACACTGTCATCACAATGCACCATGCCCACCATCATAATGATTCATGCTATTGTCATCACAATGAAATCAAAATGTTCCATGTCCTCTCTCATCACAATGCTCCAAAACCTTCTGATCACAATGTTCCATAACACTTGTCATCACAATCCCCATGACGCTCGTCATCACAATTATGCAAGGTCTTCTCATCACAGTGCTCCATGACCTTTGTCACCACAATGCTCAATACACTTGGCATCACAATGCTTGGTGACACTTGACATCAGTATGCTCCATGAACACTGTCATGACAAGGCTCCATGCCTTTTTCATCACAATGATCCATTCCCTTTTCATCACAATGCTCCAAGACACCTGTTATCACAATGCTCCGTGACTCCAGTCATCACAATGCTTCATGACATTTGTCATCACAATGGTCCATGACCTGGTCACACAAAGCTCTGTGACCTTTGTCACCACAATGCTCCATGAAATTTTTATCAGAATGCTCTGTGACCCTTGTCATCACAAAGCTCCATGCCTTTGTCAGCACAATGCTCCATGACCCTTGTCATCACAATGCTCGATGCATGTGTCAGCACAGTGCTCCATAACCCATGTCATCACAATGCACCATGCACTTGTCATCACAATGCTCCACATCCTTGTCATCAAAATGATCCATAAACATTGTCATCACAGTGCTCCATGCCCCTGTAATCACATTGCTTCAAAACCCCTGTAATCTCAATGCTCCGTGCACCTTTACATCAGAATGCTCCATGCCCTTGTCAACACAATGCTCCATGACCCTTGTCTTCGCAATGTTCCAAGCCCTTGTCAACAAAATGCTCCATTACCGTTGTCATCACAATCCTCCATGACACTTGGTATCACAATGCTCCATGCCATTGTCATCACAATGGACAATGACATATGCCATCACAATGCTCCCTGACATCTGTCTTCACAATATTCCATGACCTTCTCATCACAATGTTCCATGCCCTTTTAATCACAATAATCCATGAAACTTGTGAGATCAATGTTCCATGCCCCTGTCATCACAATGCTCCATGCTCTTGTCATCACAATGCTCCATGACCACTGTCATCACAATGCTCCGTGACTCTAGTCATCACAATGCTTCATGACCTTTGTCCTCACAATGGTCCATGCCCTCGTCACACAAGGCTCTGTGACCTTTGTCACCACAATGCTCCATGTCCTTGTCATCTCAATGCTCCATGCCCAATGTCATCACAATAATCCATGAAACTTGTCAGACCAATGATCCATGCTCCTGTCATCACATTGCTCCATGTCCTTGTCATCACAATGCTCCATGACCCCTGTCATCATAGTGCTCCGTGACTCCAGCCATCACAATGATTCATGCCATTGTTATCACCATGTTCAATGAAATCTCTCATCACATTGCTCCATGCCCTTGTCATCACAATGCTCCATTACACCTGTAAAAACAATGCTCCATGACCCCTGCCATCACAATGTTGAACGGCCTTGCAATCACAAGACTCCATGACCCTTTTCATCACAATGATCCACATCCTTTTCATCGCTATGCTCCATAAAACTTGTCATCAAAATGCTCCATGCACTTCTCATCAAAATGCTCTCTCACCACATATATCACAATGTTCCATCATTAGTCATCACAATACTCGCTCACCCCTGTCATCACAATGTTCCATGACCACTGTCATCACAGTGCTACTTGCTCTTATCATCACAATGCTCCATGACCCCTGACATCACAATATACCATAACACCTGTCATCAAAATATTCCATGACACTTTTATTCAAATTGCTCCATGACCCGGTCATCACAATGCTCCCTGCCCTTCTCATTACAAAGTACCACGCCCTTGTCATCAAAATGCCCCATGACATTTGTCATCACAAAGCTCCATGACCCTTGGCATCACAATGCTCCATGCCCATGTCATCAAAATGCTCCATTACACCTGTCATAACAATGATCAATGACCCATGCCATCACAATGTTCAACGGCCTTGTCATCACAAGGCTCCATGACCCTTGTCATCACAATTCTCAAATACCTCTGTAATCACAATTCTCCATGCGACTTTTCATCTCAATGCTCCATGAACACTGACATCACAATGCACCATGCCCATCACCATAATATTTCAGGCTATTGTCATCACAATGAAATCAAAATGCTCAATTACCTCTGTCATCACAATGCACCAAACCCTTCTGATCACAATGTTCCATAACACTTGTCATCAAAATGCCCCATGACGCTGGTCATCACAATTATCCATGGTCTTCTCATCACAATGCTCCATGATCTTTGTCATCACAATGCTCAATACACTTATCCTCACAATGCTCCCTGACAGTTGTCATCAGTATGCTCCTTGAACCCTGTCAAGACAAGGCTCCATGCATTTTTCATCACAATGATCCATTCCCTTTTCATTACAATGCTCCAAGACCCCTGTAATCACAAAATTCCATGTCCTTGTCATCACAAATCTCCATGACGCATGTCCTCAGAATGCTCCATTGTCTTCTCATCACAATGCTCCATGCCCTTGTCATCACATTGCTTCAAAACCCCTGTAATCTCAATGCTCCATGCACCTTTTCATCAGAATGCTCCATGCCCTTGTCATCACAATGCTCCATGACCCTTGTCATCGCAATCTTCCAAGCCCTTGTAATCAAAATGCTCCATTACATTTGTCATCAAAATCCTCCATGACACTTGGTATCACAATGCTCCATGCCATTGGCATCACAATGGACAATGACATATGTCATCACAATGCTCCCTGACACCTGTCTTCACAATATTCCATGACCTTGTCATCACAATGATCCATGCCCTTGTCATCACAATGCGCCATGCCCACTGTCATCACAATAATCCATGAAACATGTCAGACCAATGTTCCATGCCCCTGTCATCACAATGCTCCATGTCCTTGTCATCACAATGCTCCATGACCCCTGTCATCACAGTGCTCCGTGACTCCAGTCATCACAATGATTCATGACCTTTCTCATCACAATGGTCCATGCCCTCGTCACACAAGGCTCTTTGATCTTTGTCACAACAATGCTCCATGAATTTTTCATCACAATGCTCTGTGTCCCTTGTCATCACAATGTGCCATGCCTTTTTCATCACAATGCTCCATGAAACCTGACATCACAATGTTCCATAACCCCTGTCACAAAATGCTCCATGACCCATTTCATCACAATGCTTCATGACCCCTAACATCACAATGTTCCATAACCCATGTCATCAAAATATTCCATGACACTTTTATTCAAATTGCTCCATGAACCTGTCATCACAATGCTCCCTGCCATTCTCATCACAATGCACCACGCACTTGTCAACAAAATGCCCCATGACCTTTGTCATCACAAAGCTCCATGACTCTTGGAATCACAATGCTCCATGCCATTGTCATCACAATCCTCAATGAAATCTCTCATCACATTGCTCCATGCCCTTGTCATCACAATGCTCCATTACACCTGTGATAACAATGCTCCATGATCCCTGCCATCACAATGTTCCATGCCCTTGTCATCACAAGGCTACATGACCCTTTTCATCACAATGCTCCACATCATTTTCATCGCTATGCTCCATAAAACTTGTCATCAAAATGCTCCATGCACTTCTCATCAAAATGCTCTCTCACCACATATATCACAATGTCCCAACACTAGTCATCACAATACTCGCTCACCCCTGTCATCACAATTTTCCATGACCACTGTCATCACAGTGCTACATGCCTTTATCATCACAATGCTCCATGACCCCTGACATCACAATGTTCCATAAACCCTGTCACAAAATGTTCCATGACCCATTTCATCACAATGCTTCATGACCCCTGACATCACAATGTTCCATAACCCCTGTCATCAAAATATTCCATGACACTTTTATTCAAATTGCTCCATGACACTGTCATCACAATGCTCCCTGCCCTTCTCATCACAATGCATCACTCCCTTGTCATCAGAATGCCCCATTCATTTGTCATCACAAATCTCCATGACCCTTGTCATCACAATGCTCCAAGACTTCTGTAATCACAATTCTCCATGCCACTTTTCATCTCAATGTTCCAATAACACTGTCATCTCAATGCACCATGCCCATCATCATAATGATTCATGCTATTGTCATCGCAATGAAATCAAAATGCTCCATGACCTCTGTCATCACAATGCTCCAAAACCTTCTGATAACAATGTTCCATAACACTATCATCACATGCCCCATGATGCTCGTCATCACCATTATGCAAGGTCTTCTCATCACAATGCTTCATGAGTTTGTCACCACAATGCTCAATACAATTGGCATCACAGTGCTCGCTGACACTTGTCATCAGTATGGTGATGGAACACTGTCATGACAAGGCTCCATGCCTTTTTCATCACAATGATCCATTCCCTTTTCATCACAATGCTCCAAGACCCCTGTTGTCACAATGCTCCGTGACTCCAGTCATCACAATGCTTCATGACATTTGTCATCACAATGGTCCATGACCTCGTCACACAAAGCTCTGTGACTTCTGTCACCACAATGCTCCATGAAATTTTTATCACAATGCTCTGTGACCCTTGTCATCACAAAGCTCCATGCCTTTGTCAGCACAATGCTCCATGACCCTTGTCATCACAATGGTCCATGTGCATGTCAGCACAATGCTCCATAACCCAAGTCATCACAATGCACCATGCACTTGTCATCACAATGCTCCACATCCTTGTCATCAAATTGCTCCATAAACGTTGTCCTCACAATTCTCCATGCACTTCTCCTCAAAATGCCTTCTCACCACTGATATCACAATGTTCCATCACTAGTCATCACAATACTCCCTCACCCCTGTCATCACAATATTCCATGACCCCTGTAATCAAAATTCTCCATACCCTTGTCATCACAAAGCTCCATGACGCATGTCATCAGAATGTTCCATGGCCTTCTCATCACAATGCTCCATGCCCTCGTCATCACAATTCTCCAACACCCCTGTAATCACAATGCTCCATGCCCCTTTTAATCTCAATGCTCCATGAACCGTGTCATCACAATGCACCGTGCCCATCACCATAATATTTCATGCTATTGTCATCACAATGAAATCAAAATGCTCAATGACCTCTGTCATCACAATGCACCAAACCCTTCTGATCACAATGTTCCATAACACTTGTCATCACAATGCCCCATGACGCTGGTCATCAAAATTATCCATGGTCTTCTCATCACAATGCTCCATGATCTTTGTCATCACAATGCTCAATACACTTATCTTCACAATGCTCCCTGACAGTTGTCATCAGTATGCTCCTTGAACCCTGTCATGACAAGGCTCCATGCATTTTTCATCACAATGATCCATTCCCTTTTCATCACAATGCTCCAAGACCGCTGTAATCACAATGCTCCATGTCCTTGTCATCACAGAGCTCGATGACGAATGTCATCAGAATGCTCCCTTGCCTTCTCATCACAATGCTCCATGCCCTTGTAATCACATTGCTTCAAAACCCCTGTAATCTCAAAGCTCCATGCACATTTTCATCAGAATGCTCCATGCCCTTGTCATCACAATGCTCCATGATCCTTGTCATTGCTATGTTCCAAGCCCTTGTCATCAAAATGCTCCATTACATTTGTCATCTCAATCCTCCAAGACACTTGGTATCACAATGCTCCATGCCACTCTCATAACAATGGACAATGGCATATGTCATCACAATGCTCCCTGACACCTGTCTTCACAATATTCCATGACCTTCTCATCACAATGTTCCATGCCCTTGTCATCACAATGCGCCATGCCCACTGTCATCACAATAATCCATGAAACATGTCAGACTAATGTTCCATGCCCCTGTCAACACAATGCTCCATGAACCCTGTCTTCACAATGCACCGTGACTCCAGTCATCAGAGTGTTTCATGACTTTATCCTCACGATGGTCCATGCCCTAATCACACAAGGCTCTGTGACCTTTGTCAACACAATGCTCCATGCCCTTGTCATCTCAATGCTCCATGTCCACTGTCATCACAATAATCCATTAAAATTGTCACACCAATGTTCCATGCCCCTGTCATCATATTGCTCCATGCCCTTGTCATCACAATGCTCCATGACCCCTGTCATCACAGTGCTCCGTGACGGCAGACATCACAATGATTTATGAACTTTCTCATCACAATGGTCCATGCCCTCGTCACACAGGTCTCTGTGATATTTGTCCCCACAATGCTCCATGAAATTTTCATCACAATGCTCTGTGTACCTTGTCATCACAATGTTCCATGCCCTTGTCATCACAATGTGCCATGTCCACTGTCATCACAATAATCCATGAAACATGTCAGATCAATGTTCCATGCCCCTGTCATCACAATGCTCCATGCCCTTGTCATCACAATGTTCCATGCCCCCTGTCATCACAGTGCTCCGTGACTCCAGTCACCACAATGATTCAAGAAATTTCTCATCACAATGATCCAAGCCCTCGTCACACAAGGCTCTGTGATCTTTGTCACCACAATGCTCCATGCACTTCTCCTCAAAATGCCTTCTCACCACTGATATCACAATGTTCCATCACTAGTTATCACAATACTCTCTCACCCCTGTCATCACAATATTCCATGACTGCTGTTATCACAATTCTCCATGCTCTTGTCATCACAAAGCTCAATGACACATGTCATCAGAATGCTCCATGGACTTCTCATCACAATGCTCCATGCCCTTGTCATCAGAATGCTCCAAAACCCCTGTAATCACAATGTTCCGTGCCACTTTTCATCTCAAAGCTCCATGAACCCTGTCATCAAAATGCACCATGCCCATCACCATAATATTTCATGCTATTGTCATCACAATGAAATCAAAATGCTCAATGACCTCTGTCATCACAAGGCACCAAATCCTTCTGATCACAATGTTCCATAACACTTTTCATTACAATGCCCCATGACGCTGGTCATCACAATTATCCATGGTCTTCTCATCACAATGCTCCATGATCTTTGTAATCACAAAGCTCAATACACTTGTCATCACAATGCTCCCTGACAGTTGTCATCAGTATGCTCCTTGAACCCTGTCATGACAAGGCTCCATGCATTTTTCATCACAATGATCCAATTCCTTTTCATCACAATGCTCCAAGACACCTGTAATCACAATGCTCCATGTCCTTGTCATCACAAAGCTCCATGACACATGTCATCAGAATGCTCCCTTGCCTTCTCATCACAATGCTCCATGCCCTTGTCATCACATTGCTTCAAAACCCCTGTAATCTCAATGCTCCATGCACCTTTTCATCAGAATGCACCATGCCCTTGTCATCACAATGCTCCATGACCCTTGTCATCGCAATGTTCCAAGCCCTTGTCATCAAAATGCTCCATTACATTTGTCATCACAATCCTCCAAGACACTTGGTATCACAATGCTCCATGACACTCTCATCACAATGGACAATGGCATATGTCATCACAATGCTCCCTGACACCTGTCTTCACAATACTCCATGGCTTTGTCATCACAATGTTCAATGCCCTTGTCATCACAACAATCCATGAAACATGTCAGACCAATGTTCCATGTCCCTGTCATCACAATTCTCCAATGTCTTGTCATCACAGTGCTCCATGACCCCTGTCATCACAATGTTCCGTGACTCCAGTCATCACAATGCTTCATGACCTTTGTCCTCACAATGGTCCATGCTCTCGTCACACAAGGCTCTGTGACCTTTGTCACCACAATGCTCCATGCCCTTGTCATCTCAATGCTCCATGACCAATGTCATCACAATAATCAATGAAACTTGTCAGACCAATGTTCCATGCCCCTGTTATCACATTGCTCCATGCCCTTGTCATCACAATGCTCCATGAACCCTGTCATCACAGTGCTCCCTGACTCCAGTCACCTCAATGATTCATGCCATTGTCATCACAATGTTCAATGAAATCTCTCATCACATTGCTCCATGCCCTTGTCTTCACAATGCTCCATTACACCTGTCATAACAATGCTCCATAACCCCTGCCATCACAATTTTCCACGGTCTTGTCATCACAAGGCACCATGACCCTTGTCATCACAAGGCTCCATGACCCTTGTCATCACAATGCACCAAGACCTCTGTAATCACAATTCTCCATGACCAGTTTCATCTCAATGCTCCATGAACACTGTCATCACAATGCACCATGCCCATCATCATAATGATTCATGCTATTGTAATCACAATGAAATAAAAATGCTCCATGACCTCTGTCATCACAATGCTCCAAAGCCTTCTGAACACAATGTTCCATAACACTTGTCATCACAATACCCCATGACACTTGTCATCACAATTATGCAAGGACTTCTCATGACAATGCTCCATGACCTTTGTCACCACAATGCTCAATACATATTACATCACAATGTTCCCTGACACTTGTAATCAGTATGCTCCTTGAACACTGTCATGACAAGGATCCATGCCTATTTCATCACAATGATCCATTCCCTTTTCATCACAATGCTCCAAGACCCCTCTTATCAAAATGATCTGTGACTTCAGTCATCACAATGCTTCATGACATTTGTCATCACAATGGTCCATGACCCCTGTCATCACAATGCTCCATGACACCTGTCATCACAATGCTCCATGCCCCTTGTCATTACAGTGCTCCATGACGCTCGTCATCAAAATTATCCATGGTCTTCTCATCACAATGCTCTACGGTCTTGCCTTCACAATGCTCCAAGACACTTCTCATCACAATGTTACATGCTCTTGTCATCACCGGTCTCCATGCACTTGTCATAGCAATGCTCCATGACCCCTGTCATAGCAAGCTCCATGTGCTTTTCATCACAGTGCTTCAGGATCTTGTCATCAAAATTCTCAATGGCCCTTGTCATCACAATGATCCATGCCCTTGTCATCACAATGCTCCAAACCCCTGTCATCACAATGCTCCATTAACATTGTCATCACATTCCTCCATGACACTGGCATCACAATACTCCATGCCATTGTCATCACAATGGACCATGACATATGTCATCTCTTGCCCCCAGACCCCTGTCTTCACAGTACTCCATGACCTTCTCATCACAATGCTCCATGCTCTTCTCATCAGAATGCGCCTTGCCCCCTGTCATCACAATAAACAATGAAACTTGTCAGACCAATGCACCATGCCCATGTCATCAGAATGCTCCATACCCTTGTCATCACAATGTTCTGTGACTCCAGTCATCACAATGATTCATGACCTTTGTCATCACAATGGTACTTAACCTCGTCATCACAAGGCTCTGTGACCATTGTCACCACAATGCTCCATGAACTTTTCATCACAATGCTCTGTGACCGTTGTCATCACAAGGTTCCATGAATTTGTCAGCACAATGCTCCATGACCATTGTCATCACAACGCTCCATGCACTTCTCATCAAAATGCTTTCTCACCACTGATATCACAATGTTCCATCAGTAGTCATCACAATACTCCCTCACCACTGTCATCACAATTTTCCATGACCTCTGTCATCACAATGCCAGATGCCATATCATCCCAATGCTCCATGACCCCTGACATCAAAATGATCCATATCCTCTGTCATCAGAATGCTCCATCACCTTTTTCATCACAATGCTCCAAGACCCCTGACATCTCAATGTTCCATAACCACTGTCATCAAAATGTTCCATGACCCTTTTCATCAAATTGCTCCATGACCCTGTCATCACAATGCACCATGTCCATCATCATTATGCTTCATGCTATTGTCATCACAATGAAATCAATATGCTACATGAACTCTGTCATCAAAATGCACCAAACCCTTGTGATCACAATGTTCCATAACCATTGTCATCACAATGCACCATGACGCTCATCATCACAATTATCCATGGTCTTCTCATCACAGTGCTCCATGACCTTTGTCATCACAACGCTCAATACACTTGTCATCACAATGCTCCCTGACACTTGTCATCAGTATGCTCCTTGAACCCTGTCATGACAAGGCTCCATGCCTTTTTCATCACAATGATCCATACCATTTTCATCACAATGCTCCAAGACCCCTGTAATCACAATGCTCCATGATTTTTAATCACAAAGCTCCATGATGCATGTCATCAGAATGCTCCATGGCCTTCTCATCACATTGCTCCATGTCCTTGTCATCACAGTGCTCCAAGACCCCTGTCATCTCAATGTTCTGTGACTCCAGTCATCAAAAGGCTTCATGACATTTGTCATCACAGTGGTCCATGTCCTCGTCACACAGGGCTCTGTGACCTTTCTAACCACAATTCTCCATGAACTTTTCATCACAATGCTCTGTGATCCTTGTCATCACCATGCTCCATGCCTTTGTCAGCACAATGCTCCATGACCCTTTTCATCACAATGCTCCATGCGCTTGTGAGCACAATGCTCCACAACCCATGTTATCACAATGCGCCATGTGCTTGTCATCACAGTGCTCCACATCCTTGTCATTACAGTGCTCCAAAAACCTTGTCATCACAATGCTCCATGCACTTCTCATTAAAATGCTCTCTCCCCCCTGTCATCACAATGTTCCATGATCCGTGTCATGACAATGCTACATGACCTTATCATCACAATGCTCCATGAACCCTGACATCACAATGTTCCATAACCCCTGTCACCAAAATGCTCCATGACCATTTTCATCAAAATGCTCCATTACCCCTCACATCACAATGTTCCATAACCACTGTCATCAAAATATTCCATGATACTTTTCATCAAATTGCTCCATGACCCTGTCATCAAAATGCTCCCTGCCCTTCTCATCACAATGCACCACGACCTTGTCATCAAAATGCTCCATGAACTTTGTCATCACAAACTCCATGACCCTTGGCATCACAATGCTCCATGCCATTTTCATCACAATGTTTCATGACCCCTGTAATCACAATGCTCCATGAACATTTTCATCAGAATGCTCCATGAGACTTGTCATCACAAGGCTCCATGGTTTTCTCATCACAATGCCCCAGGACCTTGTCATCACAGTGCACCATTACCCTGTCATCACAATACTCCATGAACATTTTCAGCCCAATGCTCCATGACCTTCTTACCACAATGCTCCATGACCCTGTCATCACAATGCTCCATGACCAATGTCATCACAGAGCTCCATGACGCTCGTCATCACAATTATCCGTGATCTTCTCATCACAATGCTCCACGGTCTTGCCATCACAATGCTCCATGCCCTGGTCATCACAGTGCTCCATGTCCCATGTCATCACAATTCTCCACGTCCTTGTCATCACAATGCTCCATGACACTTCTTATCACAATGTTACATCATATTTTCATCACAATTCTCCATGGACTTGTCATCGCAATGCTCTATGACCCCTGTCATAGCAAGCTCCATGCGCTTGTCATCACAATGCTTCACGATGTTGTCATCAAAATTCTCAATGGCACTTGTCATCACAATGCTCCATGACCCTTGTCATCACAATGTTCCAAGCCCTTGTCATCAAAATGCTTCATTACATTTGTCATCACAATCCTCCATGACACTTTGTATCACAGTGCTCCATGCCATTGTCATCACAATGGACAATGACATATGTCATCACAATGCTCCCTGACTCCAATCATCACAATGCTTCATGACGTTTGTCATCACAATGGTCCATGCCCTCGTCACACAAGGCTATGTGACCTTGGTCACCACAATGCTCCATGCCCTTGTCATCACAATGCTCCATGCCCACTGTCATCACAATAATCCCTGAAACTTGTCAGACCAATGATCCATGCCCTCTTCACACAAGGCTCGGTGATCATTGTCACCATAATGCTCCATGAACTTTTCATCACAATGCTATTTGTCCCTTGTCATCACAATGCTCCATGCCTTTGTCAGCACACTGCTCCCTTACCTAGGTCATCAAAATGCGCTATGGGCTTGTCATCACAATGCTCCACATCCTTTTCATCGCTATGTTCCATAAAACTTGTCATCACAATGCTCCATGCACTTCTCATCAAAATGTTCTCTTTACACATATATCACAATGTTCCATCACTAGTAATCACAATACTCCCTCACCCCTGTCATCACAATGTTCCATGACCCCTGTCATCATAGTGCTACATGCCCTTATCATCACAATGCTCCATGACCCCTGACATCACAGTGTTCCATAACCCCTGTCATCAAAATATTCCATGACCCTTTTCATCAAATTGCTCCATGACTCTGTCATCACAATGCTCCCTGCCCTTCTCATCACAATGCACCACGCAATTGTCATCAAAATTCCCCATGACCTTTGGCATCACAAAGCTCCATTAAACCTGTCATAACAATGATCCATGAGCCCTGCCATCAAAAGGTTCCGCGGCCTTGTCATCACAAGCCTCCATGACCCTTGTCATCACAGTGCTCCAAGACCCCTGTAATCACAATGCTCCATGCCCCTTTTCATCTCAATGCTCCATGAACCCTGTCATCACAATGCACTGTGTCCATCACCATAATATTTCAATGTGTGGTCATCAAAATGAAATCAAACTGCTCAATAACCTCTGTCATCACAATGCACCAACCCGTTCAGATCAAAGTGTTCCATAACACTTGTCATCACAATTCCCCATGAGGCTGGTCATCACAATTATCCATGGAATTCTCATCACAATGCTCCATGATCTTTGTCATCACAATGCTCAATATACTTATCATCACAATGCTCCCTGACTGTTGTCATCAGTATGCTCCTTGAACCCTGTCATGACAAGGCTCCATGCAGTTTTCATCACAATGCTCCATTCCCTTTTCATCACAATGCTCCAAACCCCTGCAATCACAATGCTCCATGTACATGTCATCACAAAGCTCCATGACGCATGTCATCAGAATGCTCCATTGCCTTCTCACCACAATACTCCATGCCCTTGTCATCACAATGTTCCATGCCCTTGTCATCACAATGCACCATGCCCACTGTCATCACAAGAATCCATGAAACTTGTCAGACCAATGTTCCATGTCCCTGTCATCGCAATGCTCCATGTCCTTGTCATCACAATGTTCCATGTCCCCTGTCATCACAATGCTCCGTGACACCAGTCATCACAATGCTTCATGACCATTGTCATCACAAAGCTCCATGACGCATGTCATCAGAATGCTCCTTTGCCTTCTAATCAAAAGGCTCCTTGCCCTTGTCATCACAATTTTTCAAAACCCCTGTAATCACAGTGCTCCATGCACCTTTTCATCAGAATGCTCCATGACCCTTTTCATCACAATGCTCCATGACCCCTGACATCTCAATGTTCCATAACCCCTGTAATCAAAATGTTCCATGACACTTTTCATCAATTTGTTCCAAGACCCTGTCATCACAATGCTCCCTGCCCTTCTCATCACAATGCACCACGAACATGTCATCAAAATGGTCCATGACCTTTGTCATCACAAATCTCCATCACCCTTGGCATCACAATGTTCCATGCCATTTCATCACAATGCTACATGAAACCTCTCATCACATTGCTCCATGCCCTTGTCAGCAGAATGCTCCATGACGCTTGTCATCACAATGCTCGATACTCTTCTCATCACAATGCTCCATGCCCTTGTCATTACAATCCCCCATGACACATGTATCACAGTGTTCCGTGCGCTAGTCATCACAATGCTCCATGCTGAATCTCATCACAATAATCCATGAAATTTTCAGACTAATGTTCCATGGCCTTGTCATCACAATGCTCCATTACCCCTGTCATGACAATGCTCCCTGACCCCAGCCATCACAATGTTCCACGGCCTTGTCATCCAAGGCTCCATGACCCTTGTCATCTCAATGCTCCAAGACCCCTGTAATCACAGTGCTCCATGCCCCTTGTCATTACAGTGCTCCATGACGCTCGTCATCACAATTATCCGTGATCTTCTCCTCACAATGCTCCATGGTCTTGCCATCACAATGCTCCATGCCCCTTTTCATTACAGTGCTCCATGACGCCCGTCATCACAATTATCCGTGATCTTTTCATCACAATGCTCCACGGTCTTGCCATCACAATGCTCCATGCCCTGGTCATCACAATGCTCCATTTCCCATGTCATCACAATTCTCCATGTATTTATCATCACAATGCTCCTTGACACTTCTTATCACAATGTTACATGATCTTGTCATCACAATTCTCCATGCACTTGTCATCGCAACGCTCTGTGACCCCTGTCATAGCAAGCTCCATGCGCTTGTCATCACAATGCTTCATGACGTTGTCATCAAAATTCTCAATGGCCCTTGTCATCACAATGCTCCATGCCCTTGTTATCACAATGTTCCATGACGCTTGTCATCACAATGTCCCAAGACCTTGTCATCAAAGTGCTGCATTACTTTTTTCATCACAATCCTCCATGAAACTTGGAATCACAATGCTTCATGCCATTGTCATCACAATGGACAATGACATGTCATCACAGTGCTCCCTGACACCTGTCTTCACAATACTCCATTACCTTGTCATCACAATGTTACATGCCCTTGTCATCACAATATGCCATGCCCACAGTCATCACAATAATCCATGAAACTGCTCAGACCAATGATCCATGCCCCTGTCATCACAATGCTTCATGCCCTTGTCATCACAAAGCTCCATGACGCATGTCATCAGAATGCTCCATGGCCTTCTCATTCACGATACTCCATGCCCTTGTCATCAAAATTCTCCTAGACCCCTGTAATCAGAATGTTCCATGGCCCTTTTCATCTCAATGCTCCATGCCCAACATCATAATGCTTCATGCTATTGTCATAAAAATGAAATCAAAATGCTCCATGACCTCTGTCATCACAATGCACCAAACCCTTGTGATCACAATGTTCCATAACACTTGTCATCACAATGCCCCATGACGCTGGTCATCACAATTATCCATGGACTTCTCATCACAGTGCTCCATGATCTTTGTCATCACAATGCTCAATACACTTATCATCACAATGCTCCCTGACTATTGTCATCTGTATGCTCCTTGAACCCTGTCATGACAAGTCTCCATGCATTTTTCATCACAATGATCCATTCCCTTTTCATCACAATGCTCCAAGACCCGTGTAATCACAATGCTCCATGTCCTTGTCATCACAAAGCTCCATGACGCATGTCATCAGAATGCTCCATGCCCTTGTCATCACAATGCTTCAAAACCCCTGTAATCACAATGCTCCATGCACATTTTCATCAGAATGCTCTATGACCCTTTTCATCAAAATGCTCCATGACCCCTGACATCACAATGTTCCATAACCCCTGTCATCAAAATGTTCCATGACGCTTTTCATCAATTTGCTCCATGACTCTGTGATCACAATGCTCCCTGCCCTTCTACTCACAATGCACCATGACCTTGTCATCAAAATGCTCCATGACCTTTGTCATCACAAAACTACATGACCCTTGGCATCACAATGCTCCATGCCATTTCATCACAATGCTACATGAAACCTCTCATCACACTGCTCCATGCCCTTGTCAGCACAATGCTCCATGAAGCTTGTCATCACAATGCTCGATACTCTTCTTATCACAATGCTCCATGCCCTTGTCATTACAATCCTCCATGACACATGTATCCCAGTGTTCCTTGCCCTAGTCATCACAATGCTCCATGCCGAATCTCATCACAATAATCAATGAAATTTTCAGACCAATGTTCCATGCCCTTGTCATCACAATGCTCCATTACCCCTGTCATCACAATGCTCCATTACCCCTGTCATAACAATGCTCCATGACCCCTGCCATCTCAACGTTCCACGGCCTTGTCATCCAAGGCTCCATGACCCTTGTCATCACAATGCTCCAAGACACCTGTAATCACAATGCTCCATGCCCTTGTCGTCACAGAGATGCATGACGCATGTAATCAGAATGCTCCATGGCCTTCTCATCACAATGTTCCATGCCCTTGTCATCACAATGCTCCAAGACCCCGGTAATCACAATGCTCCATGCCCTTATTCATCAGAATGCTCCATGAGACTTGTCATCACAAGGCTCCTTGGTCTTCTCATCACACTGCTCCAGGACCTTTTCATCACAATGCTGCATTCCCTTGTCATTACAATGCTCCTTGACCACTATCATCACAATACACCCTGAACATTTTCAGCCCAATGATCCATGACCTTCTCATCACAATGCTCCATGACCCTTGTCATCACAATGCTCCATGACCCTTGTCATCACAATGTTCCAAGCCCTTGTCATCAAAATGCTCCATTACCGTTGTCATCACAATCCCCCATGACACTTTGTATCACAATGCTCCATGCCATTGTCATCACAATGGACAATGACATAGGTCATCACAATGCTCCCTGACACCTGTCTTAACAATACTCCATGAACTTGTCATCACAATCTCCCATGACCTTGTCATCACAAAGCGCCATGCCCACTGTCATCCCAATAATCCATGAAACTTGTCAGACCAATTATCCATGCTGTCTTCACACAAGGCTCTGTGATCATTGTCACCACAATGCTCCATGAACTTTTCATCACAATGCTCTGTGTCCCATGTCATCCCAATGCTCTATGCCTTTGTCAGCACAATGCTCCATGACACATTTCATCAAAATGCTCCATGCGCTTGTCAGCACAATGTTCCATGACCGATGTCATCACATTGCGCCATGCGCTTTTCATCAAAATGCTCCTTGCGCTTGTCAGCACAATGTTCCATGACCCATGTCGTCACATTGCGCCATGCGCTTTTCATCATAATGCTCCACATCCTTTTCATCGCTATGCTCCATAAAATTTGTCATCACAATGCTCCATTCACTTCTCCTCAAAATGCCTTCTCACCACTGATATCACAATGTTCCATCACTAGTCATCACAATACTCCCTCACCCCTGTCATCACAATATTCCATGAGCCCTGTAATCACAATTCTCCATGTCCTTGTCATCACAAAGCTCCATGACGCATGTCATCACAGTGCTCAATATACTTATCATCACAATGTTCCCTGACAGTTGTCATCAGTATGCTCCTTCAACCCTATCATGACAAGGCTCCATGCATTTTTCATCACAATGATCCTTTCCCTTTTCATCAAAATGCTACATGACCCCTGACATCACAATTTTCCAAAACCCCTGTAATCAAAATATTCCATGACACTTTTCAACAATTTGCTCCATGACCCTGTCATCACAATGCTCCCTGCCCTTCTCATCACAATGCACCACGACCTTTTCATCAAAATGCTCCATGACGTTTGTCATCACAAAGCTCCATGACCCTTGGCATCACAATGCTCCATGCCATTTCATCACAATGCTACATGAAACCTCTCATCATATTGCTACATGCCCTTGTCAGCACAATGCTCCATGACGCTTGTCATCACAATGCTCGATACTCTTCTCATCACAATGCTCCATGCCCTTGTCATTACAATCCTCCATGACACATGTATCACAGTGTTCCGTGCCCTAGTCATCACAATGCTCCATGCCGAATCTCATCACAATAATCCATGAAATTTTCAGACCAATGTTCCATGCCCTTGTCATCACAATGCTCCATTACCCCTGTCATAACAATGCTCCAAGACACATGCCATCACAATGCTCCACGGCCTTGTCATCCAAGGCTCAATGACCCTTGTCATCACAGTGCTCCAAGACCTCTGTAATCACAATGCTCCATGCCCTTGTCGTCACAATGATTCATGACGCATGTCATCAAAATGCTCCGTGGCCTTCTCATCACAATGCTCCATTCCCTTGTCATCACAGTGATCCAAGACTCCTGTAATCACAATTCTCCATGCCCCTTGTCATTACAGTGCTCCATGACGCATGTCATCAGAATGCTCCATGGCCTTCTCACCACAATGCTCCATGCCCTTGTCATCACAATGCTCCAACACCCCTGTAATCACAGTGCTCCATGCCCCTTTTCATCTCAATGCTCCATGAACCCTGTCATCACAATGCACCGTGCCCATCACCATAATATTTCATGCTAATTTCATCACAATGAAATCAAAATGCTCAATGACCTCTGTCATCACAATGCACTAAACCCTTCTGATCACAATGTTCCATTAAACTTGTCATCACAATGCCCCATGACGCTGGTCATCACAATTATCCATGGTCTTCTCATCACAATGCTCCATGATCTTTGCATCACAGTGCTCAATACACTTATCATCACAATGCTCCCTGACAGTTGTCATCAGTATGCTCCTTGACCCTGTCATGACAAGGCTCCATGCATTTTTCATCACAATGATCCATTCCATTATCATCACAATGCTCCAAGACCCATGTCATCACAATACTCCATGTCCTTGTCATCACAAACCTCCATGACACATGTCATCAGAATGCTCCATTGCCTTCTCATCACCATGCTCCATGCATTTTTAATCACATTGCTTCAAAACCCCTGTAATCTCAATGCTCCATGCACCTTTTCATCAGAATGCTCCATGCCCTTGTCATCACAATGCTCCATGACGCTTGTCATCACAATGTTCCAAGCCCTTGTCATCAAAATGCTCCATTACATTTGTCATCACAATCCTCCATGACACTTGGTATCACAATGCTCCATGCCATTGTCATCACAATGGACAATGACATATGTCATCACAATGCTCCCTGACACCTGTATTCACAATACTCCATGACCTTGTCATCAAAATGTTCCATGCCCTTGTCATCACAATGCGCCATGCCCACTGTCATCACAATAATCCATGAAACATGTCAGAACAATGTTCCATGCCCCTGTCATAACATTGCTCCATGCCCTTGTCATCACAATGCTCCATGACCACTGTCACCACAATGCTCCTTGACTCCAGTCATCACAAAGATTCATGACCTTTGTCCTCACAATGGTCCATGCCCTCGTCACACAAGGCTCTGTGATCTTTGTCACCACAATGCTCCATGAAATTTTCATCACAATGCTCTGTGTCCCTTGTCATCACAATGCTCCATGCCTTTGTCAGCACAATGCTCCATGACACATGTCATCAAAATGCTCCATGCGCGTGTCAGCACAATGTTCCATAAGCCATGTCATCACAATGCACCATGAACTTGTCATCACAATGCTCCACATCCTTGTCATCAAAATGCTCCATAAACCTTGTCATCACAATGCTCCATGCACTTCTACTCAAGATGCCTTCTCACCACAGATATCACAATGTTCCATCACTAGTCATCACAATACTCCCTCACCCCTGTCATCACAATATTCCATGACCCCTGTACTAACAACTCTCCATGCCCTTGTCATCACAAAGCTCCATGACGCATGTCATCAAAATCCTCCCTGACCTTCTCATCACAATGCTCCAGCACCCATGTAATCACAATGCTCCATGCCCCTTTTCATCGCAACGCTCCATGAGCCCTGTCATCACAATGCACCGTGCCCATCACCATAATATTTCATGCTATTGTCATCACAATGAAATCAAAATGCTCAATGACCTCTGTCATCACAATGCACCAAACCCTTCTGATCACAACGTTCCATAACACTTGTCATCACAATGCCCCATGAGGCTGATCATCACAATGATCCATGCCCTTTTCGTAACATTGCTCCAAGACCCCTGTAATCACAATGCTCCATGTCCTTATCATCTCAAAACTCCATGACGCATGTCATCAGAATGCTCCATTGTCTTCTCATCACAATGATCCTTGCCCTTGTCATCGCAATGCTTCAAAACCCCTGTAATCACAATGTTCCATGCACCTTTTCTACAGAATGCTCCATGACACTTTTCATCAAAATGCTCCATGACCCCTGACATGACAATCTTCCATAAGCCCTGTCATAAAAATGTTCCATGATACTTTTCATCAGTTTGCTCCATGACCCTGTCATCACAATGCTCCCTGCCCTTCTCATCATAATGCACCACGACCTTGTCATCAAAATGCTCCATGACCTTTGTCATCACAAAGCTCCATCACCCTTGGCAACACAATGCTCCATGCCATTTCATCACAATGCTACATGAAACCTCTCATCACATTGCTCCATGCCCTTGTCAGCACAATGCTCCATGACGCTTGTCATCACAATGCTCGATACTCTTCTCATCAGAATGCTCCATGCCCTTGTCATTACAATCCTCCATGACACGTGTATCACACTGTTCCGTGCCCTACTCATCACAATGCTGCATGCCGAATCTCATCACAATAATCCATGAAATTTTCAGATCAATGTTCCATGCCCTTGTCATCACAATGCTCCATTACCCCTGTCATAACAATGCTCCATGACCCCTGCCATCATAATGTTCCACGGCCTTGTTATCCAAGGCTCCATGACCCTTGTCATTCACGATGCTCCAAGACCCATGTAATCACAATGCTCCATGACCTTGTCATCACAAAGATCCATGACCCATGTCATCAGAATGCTCCATGGAATTCACATCACAATGCTCCATGCCCTTGTAATCACAATGCTCCAAGACCCATGTAATCACAATGCTCCATGCCCCTCTTCATCAGAATGCTCCATGTGACTTGTCATCACAAGGCTCCATGGTATTCTCATCACACTGCTCCAGGACCTTGTCATCACAATGGTTCTTTCCCTTGTCGTCACAATGCTCCTTTACCCCTGTCATCACAATACTCCATGCATATTTTCAGCCCAATGCTCCATGACCTTCTCATCACAATGCTCCATGACATTTGTCATCACAGTTTTCCATGCCCTCTTCACACAAGGCTCTTTGACCTTTGTCACCACAGTGCTCCATGCCCTTGTCATCACAATGCTCCATGCCAAATCCCATCACAATAATCCATGAAACTTGTCAGACCAATATTCCATGCCCCTGTCATCACATTGCTCCATGCCCTTGTCATCACAATGCTCCATGACCCCTTTCATCACAATGCTCCATGATTCCAGTCATCACAATGCTTCATGACCTATCTCATCACTATGGTCAATGCCCTTGTCACACAAGGCTCTGTGATCTTTTTCACCACAATGCTCCATGAATATTTCATCACAATGCTCTGTGTCCCTTGTCATCAAAATGCTCCATGCCTTTGTCAGAACAATGCTCCATGACACTTGTCATCAAAATGCTCCATGTGCTTGTCAGCACAATGCTCCATGACCCATGTCATCACAATGCGCCATGCACTTGTCATCACAATACTGCACATCTTTATCATTGCTATGCTCCATAACACTTGTCATCAAAATGCTCCATGCACTTCTCATCAAAATGCTCTCTCACCACATATATCACAATGTTACATCACTAGTCATCATAATACTCCCTCACCCCTGTCATCACAGTGTTCCATGACCCCTGTCATCACAGTGCTACATGCCCTTATCATCACAATGCTGCATTACCCCTGACATCACAATGTTCCATAACCCCTGTCACAAAATGCTCCATGACCCATTTCATCACAATGCTTCATGACCCCTGACATCACAATGTTCCATAATACCTGTCATCATAATATTCCATGACCCTTTTCTTCAACTTGCTCCATGACCCTGTCATCACAATGCTCCCTGTCCTTCTCATCTCAATGCACAATGCCCTTGTCATCAAAATGCCCCATGACCTTTGTCAACACAAAGCTCCATGCCATTGTCATCACAATGCTCAATGAAATATCTCATCACATTGCTCCATGCCCTTGTCATCACAATGCTCCTTTACACCTGTCATAACAATGCTCCATGACCCCTGCCATCACAATGTTCCACGGCCTTGTCATCGCAAGGCTCAATGACCCTTGTCATCACAATGCTCCAAGACCTCTGTAATCACAATTCTCCATGCCACTTTTCATCTCAATGCTCCATGAACACTGTCATTACAATGCACCATGCCCATTATCATAATGATTCATGCTATTGTCATCAAAATCAAATTAAAATGCTCCATGACCTCTGTCATCACAATGCTCCAAACCCTTCTGATCACAATGTTCCATAACACTTGGCATCACAATACCCCATAACGCTCGTCATCACAATTATGCAAGGTCGTCTCATCACAATGCTCCATGACCTTTGTCACCACAATGCTCAATACACTTGTCATCACAAAGCTCCCTGACACTTGTCATCAGGATGCTCCTTGAACACTGTCATGACAAGGATCCATGCCTATTTCATCACAATGATCCATTCCCTTTTCATCACAATGCTCCAAGACCCCTGTTATCACAATGCTCTGTGACTTCAGTCATCACAAACCTTCATGACAATTGTCATCACAATGGTCCTTGTCCTCGTCACACAAAGCTCTGTGACCTTTGTCACCACAATGCTCCATGAAATTTTAATCACAATGCTCTCTGATCCTTGTCATCACAAAGCTCCATGCCTTTGTCAGAACAATGCTCCGTGACCCTTGTCATCACAATGCTCGATGCGCGTGTCAGCACAATGCTCCACAACCGATGTCATCACAATGCGCCATGCACTTGTCATCACAATGCTCCACATCCTTGTCATCAAAATGCTCCATAAACCTTGTCATCACAATGCTCCAAGCACTTCTCCTCAAAATGCTCTCTCACCACTGATATCACAATGTTCCATCACTAGTCATCACAATACTCCCTCAGCCCTGTCATTACAATGTTCCATGACCCCTTTCATCACAATGCTACATGCCCTTATCATCACAATGCTCCATGACTACTGACATCACAATGTTCCATAACCCCTGTAATCAAAATGCTCCGTGACTCTTTTCATCACAAAGCTCCATGACCACTGACATCACAGTGTTCTATAACCCCTGTCATCAAAATATTCCATGACCATTTTCATCAATTTGCTCCATGACCCTGTCATCACAATGCTCCCTGCCCTTCTCATCACAATGCAAAACGCCCTTGTCATCAAAATGCTCCATGACCTTTGTCATCACAAAGGTCCATGACCCTTGGCATCACAATGCTCCATTCCATTGTCATCAAAATGCTCCATGAACCCTCTCATCACATTGCTCCATGCACTTGTCATTACAATCCTGCATGTTCTATGTATCACAGTGTTCCGTGCCCTTGTCATCACAATGTTCCATGCCCACTCTCCTCACAATAATCCATGAAAATGTTCAGACCAATGATCCATGACCTCTTCACACAAGGCTCTGTGATCTTTGTCACCATAATGCTCCATGAACTTTTCATCACAATGCTGTTTTTCCCTTGTCATCACGATGCTCCATGCCTTTGTCAGCACAATGCTCCATGACCCTTGTCATCACAATGCTCCAAGACCCCTGTAATCACAATGCTCTATGCATTTGTCATCACAAAGCTCCATGACGCATGTCATCAGAATGCTCCATGGCCTTCTCATCACAGTGCTCCATGCCCTTGTCGTCACAATGCCCCAACAACCCTGTAATCACAATGCTCCATGCCCCTTTTCATCTCAATGTTCCATGAATCCTGTCATCACAAATCACCGTGCCCATCACCATAATATTTCCTGCTATTGTCATCACAATGAAATCAAACTGCTCAATGACCTCTGTCATCACAATGCACCAAAGCCTTCTGATCACAGTGTTCCATAACACTTGTCATCACAATGCCCCATGACGCTGGTCATCACAATTATCAATGGTCTTCTCATCAAAATGCTCCATGACATTTGTCATCTCAATGCTCAATACACTTATCATCACAATGCTCCCGGACACTTATCATCAGTGTGCTCCTTAAACAGTGTCAAGAGAAGGCTCCATGCATTTTTCATCACAATGATCCATTCCCTTTTCATCACAATGCTCCAAGACCCCTGTAATCACAATGTTCCATGTCCTTGTCATCACAAATCTCCATGACGCATGTCATCAGAATGCTCCATTGCCTTCTCATCACAATGCTCCATGCCCTGGTCATCATAATGCTTCAAAATCCGTGTAATCACAATGTTCCTTGCACCTTTTCATCAGAATGCTCCATGACCCTTTTCATCAAAATGCTCCATGACCCCTGACATCACAATGTTCCATAACCCCTGTAATCAAAATGTTCCATCACACTTTTCATCAATTTGCTCCATGACCCTGTCATCACAATGCTCCCTGCCCTTCTCATCACAATGCACCACGATCTTGTCATCAAAATGGTCCATGACCTTTGTCATCACAAAACTCCATGACACTTGGCATCACAATGCTCCATGCCATTTCATCACAATGCTACATGAAACCTCTCATCACATGCACCATGCCCTTGTCAGCACAATCCTCCATGACGCTTGTCATCACAATGCTCGATTCTCTTCTCATCACAATGCTCCATGCCCTTGTCATTACAATACTCCATGACACATGTATCACAGTGTTCCGTGCCCTAGTCATCACAATGCTCCATGCCGAATCTCATCACAATAATCCATGAAATTTTCAGACCAATGTTCCGTGCCCTAGTCTTCACAATGCTCCATGCCGAATCTCATCACAATAATCCATGAAATTTTCAGACCAATGTTCCATGCCCTTGTCATCACAATGCTCCCTTACCCCGGTCATAACAATGCTTCATGACCCCTGCCATCACAATGTTCCACGGCCCTGTCATCCAAGGCTCCATGACCTTTGTCATCACAGTGCTCCAAGACGTCTCTAATCACAATGATCCATGCCCTTGTCGTCACAATGATTCATGACACATGTCATCAGAATGCTCCATGGCCTTCTCATCAAAATGCTCCATTCCCTTGTCATCACAATGCTCCAAGACCCCTGTAATCACAGTGCTCCATGCCCCTTGTCATTACAGTGCTCCATGACGCTCTTCATCACAATTATCCTTGATCTTCTCATCACAATATTCCACTGTCTTGCCATCACAATGCTCCATGCCCTGGTCGTCACAATGCTCCATGTCGCATGTCATCACAATTCTCCACGTCCTTGTCATCACAATGCTCCATGACAGTTCTTATCACAATGTTACATGATTTTGTCATTACAATTCTCCCTGCACTTGTCATTGCAATGCTCTATGACCCCTGTCATAGAAAGCTCCTTGCGCTTTTCATCACAAAGTTTCACGATGTTGTCATCAAAATTCTCAATGGCCCTTTTCATCACAATGCTCCATGCACTTGTCATCACAATGCACCATGACCCTTGTCATCACAGTGTCCCAAGCCCTTGTCATCAAAATGCTCCATTACCTTTGTTATCACAATCCTCCATGACATTTGTTATCACAAAGCTCCATGCCATTGTCATCACAATGGACAATAACATATGTCATCACAATGCTCCCTGACACCTGTCTTCACAATACTCCATGACCTTGTCATCACAATGTTCCATGCCCTTGTCATCACTATGCGCCATGCCCACTGTCATCACAATAATCAATGAAACTTGTCAGACCCATGTTCCATGCCCCTGTCATCACAATGCACCATGCCCTTTTCAGCACAATTCTACATGACGCATGTCATCACAATGATCGATACTCTTCTCATCACAATGCTCCATGCCCTTGTCATTACAATCCCCCATGACACATGTATCACAGTGTTCCGTGCCCTAGTCATCACAATGCTCCATGCCGAATCTCATCACAATAATCCATGAAATTTTCAGACTAATGTTCCATGCCCTTGTCATCACAATGCTCCATTACCCCTGTCATAACAATGCTCCATGACACCTGCCATCACAATGTTCCACGGCCTTGTCATCCAAGGCTCCATGACCCTTGTCATCACAGTCCTCCAAGACACCTGTAATCACAATTTTCCATTCCATTGTCATCACAAAGATTCATGACCCATGTCATCACAATGCTCCGAGGCCTTCTCATCACAATGCTCCATGCCCTTGTCATCACAATGCTCCAAGACCCCTGTAATCACAATGCTCCATGCCCCTTGTCATTGCACGGCTCCGTGACGCTCGTCATCATAATTATCCGTGATCTTCTCATCACAGTGCTCCACGGTCTTGCCATCACCATGCTCCATGCCCTGGTCATCACAATGCTCCATGTCCCATGTCATCACAATTCTCCAAGTCCTTGTCATCACAATGCTCCTTGACACTTCTTATCACAATGTTACATGATATTTTCATCACAATTCTCCATGCATTTTTCATCGCAATGCTCTATGACCCATGTAATCACAATGCTCCATGTCCTTCTCATCACAAAGCTCCATGATGCATGTCATCAGAATGCTCCATTGCCTCCTCATCACAATACTCCATGCCCTTGTCATCACAATATTCCATAACCCCTCTTATCAAAATGTTCCATGACATTTTTCATCAATTTGCTCCAAGACCCTCTCATCACAGTGCTCCCTGTCCTTCACATCACAATGAACAACGACCTTGTCATCAAAATGCTCCATGACATTTGTCATCACAATGCACCACGTGTTTGTCATCAAAAGGACCCAAGACCTTTGTCATCACAAAGCTCCATTACCCCTGTCATAACAATGATCCATGAACCCTGCCATCGCAAGGTTCCACGGCCTTTTCATCACAAGCCTCCATGACCCTTGTCATCACAATGCTCCAAGACCCCTGTAATCACAATGCTCCATGCCCTTGTCATCACAAAGCTCCATGACGCATGTCATCACAATGCTCCCTAGCCTTCTCATCACCATGCTCCATGCCCTTGTCATCACAAGGCTCCAACAGCCCTGTAATGACAATGCTCCATGCCCCTTTTCATCTCAATGCTCCATGAACCCTGTCATCACAATGCACCATGTCCATCACCATAATATTTCATTCTATTGTCATCAGAATGAAATCAAAACGCTCAATGACCACTGTCATCACAATGCACCAAACCCTTCTGATCACAATGTTCCATAACAACTTGTCATCACAATGCCCCATGAAGCTTGTCATCACAATTATCAATGGACTTCTTATCACAATGCTCCATGATCTTTGTCATCACAATGCTCAATACACTTATCATCACAATGCTCCCTGACAGTTGTCATCAGTATGCTCCTTGAACCCTGTCATGACAAGGCTCCATGCATTTTTCATCACAATGATCCATTCCCTTTTCATCACAATGCTCGAAGACCCCTGTAATCACAATGCTCCATGTCCTCGTCATCACAAAGCTCCATGACGCATGTCATCAGAATGCTCCATTGCTTTCTCATCACAATACTCCATGCCCTTGTCATCACAATGCTTCAAAACCCCTCTAATCTCAATGCTCCATGCACCATTTCATCAGTATGCTCCATGAGCCTTGTCATCACAAGGCTCCATGGCCCTCTCATCACAATGATCCAGGACCTTCTCATCACATTGCTCCATTCCCTTCTCATGACAATGCTCCATGACCCCTGTCATCACAGTACTCCATGAACATTTTCAGCCAAATGCTCCATGACCTTCTCATCACAAAGCTCCATGACCCATGTCATCACAATGCTACATGACCACAGTCATCAAAATGATCCATGCCACTTGTCATCAGAATGTTCCATGTGCTTGTCATCCCAATGCTCCATGACCCCTGTAATCAAAATGCTCCTTGACACTTGTCGTCATAGAGCTCCATGACACTTGTCATCACAATTTTCCATGCCTTTGTCATCAAAATGCTACATGACCTTCTCATCACAATGCTCCATGCAATTGTCATCACAATTCTCCTTTACCAGTGTCATCACAATCCTCCGTGACCCTTGGGATCACATTGTTTCATGCCCTTGTAATCACAATGCTCCATGATTCTTGAAATCAAAATGATCCATGACCTGTTTCATCACAATGCTCCAAACTCCTGTGATCACAATGTTCCATAACAATTGTCATCACAACGCTCCATGATGCCTGTCATCACAATACTCCATGCCCTTGTCATCAAAATGCTCCATGAACTTTGTCATCACAATGCTCAATACACTTGTCATCACAATGCTCCCTGACACTTTTCGTCAGAATGCTCCTTGAACCCTGTCATGAAAAGGCTCCATGCCTTTTTCATCACATGCTCCATGCCCTTTTCCTCACAATGCTCCATGCCATTGTCATCACAATGGACAATGACATATGTCATCACAATGCTCCCTGACACCTGTCTTCACAATGCTGCATGACGTTGTCATCACAATGCTCCATGCCCTTGTCATCACAAGGAGACACGCCCATTGCCATCACAATAATCCATGAAACTTGTCAGACCAAAGCTCCATGCCCCTGTCATCACAATGCTCCATGCCATTGTCATCACATTGATCCATGACTCCAGTCATCAAAATGCTTCATGACCTTGGTCATCACAATGGTCCATGCCATCGTCATCACAAGGCTCTGTGACATTTGTCACCACAATGCTCCATGAACTTTTCATCAAAATGCTTTGTGACACTTGTCATCACAATGCTCCATGCCTTTCTCAGCACAATGCTCCATGAAACTTGTCATCACAATGCTACATGCCCTTGTCAGCACAGTGCTCCATGACCTTTGTCATCACAATGCTCCAAGCCATTGTCATCACAATGCTCCATTACCTTTGCCATCACAATCCTCCATGACACTTGGAATCACAATGCTCCATGCCATTGTCATCACAATGGGCCATGATTTATGTCTTCACAATGCTCCCTGACACCTGTCTTCATAATACTGCATGACTTTGTCATCACAATGCTCCGTGCCATTGTCATCACAATGTGCCATTCCCAGTGTCATCACAATAATCCTTGAAACTTGTAAGACCAATGCTCCATGCCCCTGTCATCACAATGCTCCATGCCCTTGTCATCACAATGCTCCATGACCCCTGTCATCACAATGCTCTGTGACTCCAGTCATGACAGTGCTTCATGAACTTTCTTATCGAAATGGTCCATGCCCTCGTCATCACAAGTCTCTGTGACCTTTGTCACCACAATGCTCCATGAACTTTTCATCACAATGCTCTGTGACCCTTGTCATCACAATTCTCTATGCCTTTCTCAGCACAAGGCTCCATGACCCTTGTCATCACAAAGCTCCATGCGCTTCTCAGCACAATACTCCATGACCCACGTCATCACAACGCGCCATGTGCCTGTCATCACAATGCTCCACATCCTTTGCATCACAATGCTGCTTAATCATTTTCATTACAGCGCTCCATGCACTTCTCATCAAAATGCTCTCTCACCACTGATATCACAATGTTCCATCACTATTCATTCCAATACTCCATCAGCCCTGTCATCACAATGTTCCATGGCCCCTGTCATTAAAATGCTACATGCACTTATCATCACAATGTTCGATGACCCCTGACATCACAATATTCCATAACCCCTGTCATCAAAATGCTCCATGACACTTTTCATCACAAAGCTCCATGACCACTGATATCACAATATCCCATAACCACTGTAATCTAAATATTCCATGACCCTTTTCACCAAATTACTCAATGACCGTGTCATCACAATGCTCCCTGCCCTTCTCATCACAATGCACGTCAACCTTGTCATCAGAATGCTCCATAACATTTGTCATCACAAAACTCCATAACCCTGGGCATCACAATGCTCCATGCCATTGTCATCACAATTCTCCATGAACCATCTCATCACATTGCTCCATGACGTTGTCATCACAAAGCTCCATGACACTTGTCATCACAATGCTCCATGCCCACTCTCATCACAATAATCCATGAAACTTTTCAGACCAATGCTCCATGCCCTTGTCATCACAATGCTCCATTCCCCCTGTCATAACAATGATCCATGACACCTGCCATCACAAGGATCCACAGCCTTGTCATCACAAGGCTCCATGACCCTTTTCATCACAATGCTCCAAGACCCTGTAATCACAATGCTCCATGCAATTGTCATCAGAAAGCTGCATGACGCATGTCATCAGAATGCTCCGTGGACTTCTCATTCACTATGCTCCATGCCCTTTTCATCACAATGCTCCAAGACCCATGTAATCACAATGCTCCATGCCCCTTTTAATCTCAATGCTCCAAGAACCCTGTCATCCCATGCACCATGCCCATCATCATAATGATTCATGCTATTGTCATCACAATGAAATCAATATGCTCCATGACATCTGTCATCACAAAGCTACATGACGCATGTCATCAGAATGCTCCATTGCCTTCTCATCACAATGCTCCATGCCCTTGTCATCACAATGTTCCAAGACCAATTTAATCACAATGCTCCATGCCCCTTTTCATCTCAATGCTCCATGAACCATGTCATCACAAAGCACCATGCCCATCATCATAATGCTTCTTGCTATTGTCATCACAATGAAATCAAAATGCTCCATGACCTCTGTCATCACAATGCTCCAAATCGTTGTTATCACAATGTTCCATAACACTTGTCATCACAACGCCCCATGACGCTCGTCATCACAATTTTACAGGGGTTTCTCATCACAATGCTCCATGACCTTTGTCATCACAATGCTCAATACACTTGTCATCACAATGCTCCCTGACACTTGTCATCAGTATGCTCCTTGAACCCTGTCATGACAAGGCTCCATGCCCTTTTCATCACAATGCTCCAAGACTCTTGTAATCACAATGCTCCTTGTCCTTGTCATCACAATGCTCCATGATGCATGTCATCAGAACGCTCTATGGTCTTCTCATCCAAATGCTACATGCCCTTGTCATCCCAATGCTCCAAGACTCTTGTAATCACAATGCTCCTTGCCCCTTTTCATCAGAATGCTCCATGAGACTTGTCATACCAAGGCTCCATGGTCTTCTCATCACAGTGCTCCAGGACCTTGTCATCACAGTGCTCCATGACTCCTGTCTTCACAATACTCCATGAACATTTTCAGCCCAAAGATCCATGACCTTCTCATCTCACTTCTCCATGACCCTTGTCATCACAATGCTCCATGACCTCTGTCATCACAACCCTCCATGACCCCTGACAACACAGTGATACGGGACTCTTGTCATCAAAATGCTCCATAACACTTGTCATCACAATGATCCATGCCCTTTTCATCCCAGTGCTCCATGATCCATGTAATCACAATGCTCCGTGAGGATTGTCATCACAGTGCTCCGTGACCCTTGTCATCACAATGCTCCATGCCTTTGTCAGCAAAATGCTACATGGCCTTGTCATCAAAATCCTCCATGAACCCTGGGATCACATTGCAACATGCTTTTGTCATCTCTGTCTTTATTTTCTGGTTTTTACAGATTTTCGGATGTCCCTTTTGACCGGTGGGAAGTGACAATTCTTTGTAGTGTGGATTTGTATTGCGGGGTTGCTTGATTGGCCAGAAAGGGCGTATGCCTTTTCTCCTGAATATATTCAGCAGAAAATGCATACGCCCTTTTTGGCCAAGTGCATCATTGTCGAACTTGTTACGCTTTTCCTGTGCTTTAAAGGCGATTCCAGTTTAACTCTTGAAATATGTTTTCTGCAATTCGGCCTCATTTTCAAGTCTGCTTCGTTGCCTTCCCTCAAGAGATTTTTGGAAGAGAGTTGTCCTTTATAACTCTGCAGGTTTGTGAATTGCTGTGCCCCTGAGCTCCAATTTTCAACTCGTGTTTTTGTGAGCTGACCGCAAATCTCCAATTTTGCTACAGGACCTATACTGGTTCCGGGGGTGCAGGCTGACGCTTTGGTTGATTCTTCCTTCCGGACGGGAAATTAGAGTGACATGTGTCCGTCCAAATGCCTACAGCTACTCTGTGATTCGTTCTCCCTCTTTCCTTTCATCAACTGTACAATTTGCAAACTGTGCGAACCAGTAGCTTATAGGGGCTGACTCTCCAAGTTAGGAGATTGATAGTAAAGCAGTTGGAATGCCAAACTGGAGCACAAGGAGAGGAAAAATTAGGAGCCTTTTAGAAATCTTTTGCCATCACAGGGTGTCCATTCTCTAGGTTTCCCATACATGTTATAACTGTAGTGATATTCCCTTCTACCTGGAGAGTTGGGACCCATGGAATGGGTGGCATGCATTACTGCTTTAAAGGATCTGCATTTTCTCACCCAATCTCACAAGTCCTCTCAGCCCCAAGTGTCCAGCCTTATGTCTCATCTAGCTGTCTTTGCAGATAGTGTCATTCCAGGTTTCATCAGAACCCCTGAAGGAATTGTGTAAGAATTTCGCTGTTTTTTTTGTTTTGTTTTTGAAATTCATTTTTATAATGGGGTTGAGCTGATTTTCACCGACGTGTTTATGCCTGTCTAGACACACTTGATTCCCTTATGGAGACATATCAATATATAGGTTTTAAGATTCTTACTAGTCAGATATATTCCTCTGTGTGGAATAGGGGTGTTGAGTCCCGTTCACAGAGGAAGGTGTAGGATTTGTCTATTCTGTATTTGCTTCATGGAATGGTACCAGTGTTAATATCAAAGTCTGGTTTTATGCATCACCCCACCTCTCCTTTCCCCTTATCAGGCATAAGAGTGTTTTCTCAATGTGAGACTCTGTTCTCTTTCCTAACTCAGTTCATGTGTAGCCATGTTTACAGGACCTTCATAAGTGATATCTTATGATAAGTTTATTTTTCTCTTTGACTTATTTCATTTAGAATCATCGTACCTAAATCCACTCATTATGCTGTTACTGGCTTTATGACATTGATTTCCTGTCTGAGTGATATTCCGTTGTACAAAATTACCACAAGTTCTTTACGCAATTTTCTCTTTCCTGGAATACTTATGTTGTACTGAAGTTGAGGTTCTTGTATGCAGAGCAGCCTTTAATTTTGGGGTGCCTGTGTCTTGTTGATATTTAGTCTTCCCAAGTTATATGCCCATGAGTGGAAGTGCCCTATGCTGGGTAGCTTTGTATTTTAGATGTTTTAGGAAACAGCATACACTTCTTCAGAGTGGGTCTTGTATATTTATACCACACCCCTCAGCGTGACTATCTCCCTGTTGTCCATGGCCTCTCCTGCATTTCTGGTTTGTACACATTTTTTGGATGGCCTTTCTGAGCAGTGGAAATTGAGACTTCTTTGTTGTGCGGATTTGCATTTCCCGCTTGCTTGGTTGGCCAAAAACTCTGTATGTGTTTTTTTCCTAAAGATATTCACGAAAAAAACGCATACACCCTTTTGCCCAACTGCATCATTTTAGAAATTCTGCTGCTTTTCATATGCTTTAAATGTGAGTCCAATCTACCTTTTGAAATCTGTTTCCTGCAATTCTGCCTCTCATTCAGATCCTCTTCGTTGCCTTACCTGAATATATTTTTGGACGTTGGTTATCATTTTTATCTTTGCAGGTCTTTGAATTGTTTGCTCCTGAGCCCCATTTTGCAACTCGCATTTTTTGTGAGCTGGTCGCCAAACCATTGTATTGCTTCCGGCCCTATTCTGGTTCTGGGGAGGTAGGCTGAGCCTTTGGTTAATTCTTCTTCCTAATGGGAAATTAGAGTGGCATGTGCCTGTCAAAACTCCTACAGCTAGTCTCTCATTGGTTCCCCCTCTTCCCGTTTATCCTTTGCACAAATTGCAAACTGTGTGAAACAGGAGGTTAAAGGTGCTGATTCTCCAAGTGGGGAGATTGTTAGTAATTTGGCTGGAATGGCGAACCCCAGCACCAGGAGATCAAAAATGAGGTGTATTTTAGACACCTTTCCTGGTCACACGGTGTACATTCGTCTCGGTTTCCCTGGCATGTTTTTGCTGTCAGAAGATTCCCTTAAACCTGCACATTTGGGACCCAAGGAATGGGAATCAGGCAGTATTACTTTAAAAGGTCTGCCTTTACTCACCCAGCCTCTCTAACATCTCTTAGTGTGCATAGCTTCCTGCCTTATATATCATCCTGCTGTGGGTCTACATGTGTTCAATCCATGTTACATCGTAGCCCTTCAACAAAAGTTGTAAGAAGTTTTGTCTGTCTCACTGTTTTTCTAAATATTTATAAATTTATTTTTATATTGGTTACAGCTGATTTTCAAAGCTCTGTTTTTTGCTGCTGTACATCCACTTGATTCATGTACTGTGAGACAACAATAAATTCTTTTTGAGATGCTTACCAGTCATATATATTATTTTCCAGTGACTTGAGTGCGCTGAGTGCAGTTCTTTGAGGTACCGTGTAGGCCTTGTCAGTTATTCAATTTGGTACTTGGAATGGTGTCTTTGCTAATTTCAACCTCCTGGATAATACCTCACCCTTCCCCACCTTTTCCATTTAGCAGCCTTATGTCTATTTTCTACATATTTGACTATGTTTCTATTTTGTAATTTATTTCATGTTTAGCCATTTTTGATTCCACCTTTAAGTGACCTCTTATGATATGTGTCTTTTTCTTTCTGTCATATGTCACTTATAATGATCATATGTAACTCCTCCAGAGTTGTTACAACTGGCCTTATTTCATTGATTTCTGGATGAGTAATATTCCATTCTACATAAGTACCCCAACTCTTTTATCCATTTTACCCTTCCAGGGACATTTAGGTTATATCCAAGTTGAGGCCCTTTTTAACAGAGAGGTGATAAACTTTGGGGTGCCTGTTTTCTGTCGATTTTTGTTTTTCCCAAGGTATATGCCCATGAGTGCAAGTGCCCTATGCTCTGTAGCTCATTTTTTAGATGTTTTATCAAACACAATACACTTCTCAAGAGTGGCCGTTGGGAAATTACATTTGCACTATCAGCCTCACAGGGCTCCCTTTTCTCCTCACCCTGTCCTACATTTCTGGTGTTTACACTTTATGTGGATGGCCCTTCTGACTGATACATTTTGTAGTATAGATTTCCAGTGCCCACCTGTTTGGTTGGATAAAATGTGTGTATGGCCTTTACTTGAATATATTCAGAAAAAAATGCATACGCCCTTTTTGGCCAACTGAATTATTGGCGATGTTCAGACCCTTTTCTTGTGCTTTAATGGGGAGTCCTTTCTACCTCTTCAAATCTGTTTCCTGCCAATATCCCTTGCTTACAAGTCCTTTTCTGTGACTTACCTCAAGACATTTTTTGACGATAGATATTTTCAACTCTGCAGTTTCATGAATTTTAGTGCCCCTGAGTTCCATTTTTCAACTTGTGTTTTTGGAAACTGGACACAAAACAGCGGGATTTCCTCTAGCCCTATTCTGTTTCCGTGGGCAATTCTAGCCTTTGATGAATTTGTCTTCCTGATTGGAAATTAGAGTGGCATGTGCCTGTCTGAACACCTAGCACTTGTCTCTAAATTTTTCTCATCCTTCCGCTTCATCCTCCAGACAAATTCCAAACTGTGTGCAACAGGATGTTGACGGTGCTGATATGCCCAAGTGAGGAGATTGTTATAAAAGATGCTGGAGGGGTGAACCCGAGCGCCAGGCGATGAGGAGATGAGCTGCCTTTTCCAAACTGTTTCCGATCAAACGGTGTACCATCCTCTAGGTGTGACAGGCATGTTTTAGCTGTAGGAATGGTCCCGTGCATGTAAGGAGAACACCAGGAATTTTTCCAAATCAGTGCCTCCCCAAACCCCAAACTGGGGATTTTTTAAGCTACGGCTACACATATGTCCATTAAGGGCCTTGGGAAATAGGCAGAGTCCAAACTTTAGATGATTGAAATCTTCGGTATCAGAAGTGCTCTCCATCGGCCTTGCTTAGTTTACATTTTATCTGTCATTGATAGATGATGTCAATAAAAATATCTATTCTTTTTCAGATTATTTCCCCTTATAGGTTATTGCAAAATATTCAGTGTATTTCCCTGTGCTATACAGTAGTTCCTTGTTGATGATCTGTTTTATACATAGCAGTGTGTATGTGTTAATCCCAAACTGTTAATTTATCCCTTCTCCTACCTTTCCCCTTTGGTAATAATAAATTATAAGATTTTATACTTCTCAGAAATGGGGAATCTGAAAGAGAGGTATCATTTTCAATGGAAAAGCATTCAAAACAAGATTGAAGCTTCAGCCAAGAGTATTCGATGTACATCCTTGGGAATAAGTCACTTCATTTATCTAATGTTGACCTGACAAATAAGACAGACGTCTTCACTGAACTTGCTTATAATAAAGTGATGGAAATATCAAATGTAAGTCTAGAAACATCTTATTTTACCCGAGCCTTATACACTGCTCTATGTTAACTACAGTTTGGCTCACACATCTGTTCATAGAAGTTACAATGTTCTCAATTTCTGTTACTGATCCTCCAGAGTGGACCCCAACGGGAGTCCCTGTGCCCAGTGTCATTGGAGCCAACAGATCAAGACTCAGTTTGTTTCAGGAGCAAAGGAAACTTTATATTTTGAAAACAGAATGGAGATCTGAGAGCGTGCACTCCCTCGCGGGATGTGGGCTGGGCTGCTGTTTAGGGATCCCGGCAGCGTCAGCAGGAGGGAGGGGATGGAGCTCTCGAGGGCTTGGTTGGCTGCAGCTCAGGCTCTATGTCGCGGAGTCTGCATGGGACCCCACTAGCTGATGTGTCAGCCCAGCCATTCTGCACTAGGAAATCGGATCTGAAGTGCCGTGTGTGGAACCTCTGCATGTGGAACCCTAGGAGCACGTGAAGTTACACAAAGCACAAAGGAAAAACAGGTTAGACTTTATTTTATTGCCCAGATTCTCTTTTTATCTCCCAGGAATTTTTAATGAACGTTGCTGGTGATGAACACCTCCACTGCTTTTTGTCCCGTTCCTCATTCTTGGGGTGCTGAGGGTGCAGACCCCTCTTTTGTAACTGCTTCATGCTGAGGTGGGAGCCCTCATACACGGGGGGAGGGGCAAAACTTCTCCCCAGCAGCCTCCAGGTGAGGTTGATTGTCCCAAGGCTTCCTGCCTCACTGCTCGTCCACTTGAGCACCAGCATTGGAAGTGTTATAGATTCTAATGACCTTTACGGGTCCAGGAAAGAGACACACAGAGATGCTGCGGTGGCAGCTTTCACCCCACCCCACATTTGTTCAGCGACCTTAGGCTGACGGTTTTTGCCAGCCTAGATGCTCTGACCAGTAGTCTGTGCTTTCTTTAATTAGGTGCCTGAATTAATGTATAAACAGCACCATGTGTCAGAGCCCTGCCCGCTCAACTCCCAGACAGTCCAGGGTCAGTGTTGATCCAGGACAATGACGTCCACTAAGTCAACGGCCTTTTGAAGTAGCCAGCAGTCCAGCCGGTCATATTGGCCACATCACTGTGGTTTCTCTAGGGTTTTCTATGGTGAAACCGTGATATACGTTTCCCCCGCCAAGCTTATTAGCTCCCGTCTGGGTGCAGTAAGTCCTGCAAGCAGTAGTCTGCTCTTTTGGGGCACAGACTTGTTTTCTGAGAGAAACTCCAGGTCAAGTGATGGTCACACGAGTCATGTTGGGGGCCCATTGCCCCCGTTTGTCTCTCTGGAGGTTGGAGTTGGAGGGCCTCCTCACTCCAGGTCAGTGTGTCCACAGAGCGACCCCTGCAACTTCAGGGCATGATGGGTGGTTAGGATCACCACGTGGGGTCCTTTTCACTTAGGAGGGAGCTGGCCTTACGGGCTGCTGATTTCAACCTTTTTAGATACCCCAGTATCCTGGCCTGATGGGGCGGTGGGCAAAGCCCTTGGTGACCATAGTTTATCATACCTGAAGGGCATTCTTGTATTGCTCCATTTCAAGTGGTCCCAGTTTTTGCACTAAGGCTCCAAGGGCGTTTAACCTTTGACCGGGTATGTAAAGGTCAAAGGGTTTAGCTAAATTAGGGAGTTCCTCGGCAAGGGCCTGAATTGACTGCTGTTTCCATTCTTGAAAGGCTGCTTCTGGATTCTATTCAAAAGGATCATCATCTTTTCGTGTCAGTGTTTCATGTAGAGGCCCAGCTATTAGACTGTAGTTAGGGATCCAGATGCATAAAACCTTGGCCTCCCCAGGAACCCCTAAGCTGTCTTCTAGTTTTAGAAGAGGTAAGGCTGCAAATGGCTTCTTCCCTATCCTGGGATACTTTTCTCTGAATATCTGTGAGAATGAAGCCCAGGCATGTCACCTTAGCCTGGGATATTTGAGCCTTTTTCTTGGGTACCTTCTATCCTTTATTGGCTAGGTAGTTCAGAGACGTCTTTAGTAGGCCTGGCGATCAGAATGTCATCTGCATATTGAAGGAGGGTTCCCTTTTACAGAGGTAGAACTTTTAGGTCTTTAGAGGACATTTCCCCAATGATAGTGTGGGGATTTTTGAACCATTCGGGCAGTACGGCCCAGCATTATTGCTTTTGTTGCATGTTGTGTCCTGCCACTCACAAGCCAAAAGTTCTTGTGACTCTGAGATGAGTGGAATACAGAAGAAGGCATCATTGAAGTCTAATACAGAATGCCATGGCCTGGTGGATGGTAGACTGACAAGCAGGGTGTAGGAAATAGGAGCTACTTGATGTATATCCTCGGTGGCTTCACTGACTGTCCTGATATACTTTACCAGGTCTCCAGCAGCCCATGGGGCTCTCGTGGTCAGGCCAATCCCAGGATATGGAGCTCACCTGGGCTGCACCTCCACCCCCACAGCCCACGGGGCTCTCGTGGTCAAGTCCCTCCCAGGGTATGGAGCTCACCTGTGCAGCTACCCAGCAGCCCATGGGGCTCTCATAGTCAGGCCCTTCCTAGGATATGGAGATCCCTTTGGGCAGGTACCCCAGAAGGGCTGGAAACACAGGAACCGTGCACATAGCCCACCTTGCAGAGAACCTCCAGATCACCTGTCACTCACACCTGACACAGAACACCTCAGAGCAGGACTTGAACTAACAAACAGCAGCTCTGACAGGTCTGTGACCCCAGGTATCACTCTGTGCGGCCTCTCTCTGCCTGGTCTTCCAGACACTTCCACTGCAGCCAGGGCACCAGGCCTCTATCTCCACCCACCATCACTCCTCTCCCTGACTCCTGGGTTCCTCTCATTAGATTAGGGTCTTCTTGAAGTTGTTTTCCACTCATGGACCAGATAAAATGATAAGAAAACAAGCCACAGCTGCAGCCCCTTGTCTATCCTGACTCTCAAAAGCCCACACCTGTTCCTTGGGCCTGGCCCGTTTAGCAAGGCTCATTTTCTGCAACTGTGAGCCCCTGAGGGGTGAGGATTGGCTGATTTGGACAGCCTGACACTGCCTGCCATCCTTCCCCAGGTGTGCCTTGGTTGAGATCAATATAAGCACCTCTCCAGTCAGCAAGAGCTCCTGTAGCTGTGCCTGACGCCATATTCTCTGCCCCGTCAGCAGTGTCGGTGCTGGGGTGGTGGGAGGGAGTGAGTGGCCGTGGCTTTGTGGGTGGCCCAGTGTGAGTGGGGCTCTGCTGGACTTCCTGCAGGAGTTGCCAGGCTGCCACCTGCTAAAGAAGAGGATGTGTCACCCATACCTGCAGCTGGAATTTCTCCCCAGGCAGAGGTGAGGAAGTAAAAAAGCAGTGGGGGCCGTGGCAGGAGGGGTATCTCAGGCAGGGAAGTGGAAAGCTTCCAGAAGAGCATCTGGGGCCAGGACCATCCTGGCTGGCCTGCTGTCACCAAGTCGGCCTGCATGCTGTCGCTGGTGTGGCTCCACAGCCCTTCCTCTAGGCTTGCAAGTTCTTGTACATATTCAGGTGTTTTACCTGGAAAGGGTGGGAAGATTTCAGCTGCAGCAGGACTGGGGTACAGCTCACATTTACTCACAGACGCCTCGACATAGTCCCCCAGCTTTGCAATGAGGATGCTCGTTTTGGGGGGGAGCGCTGCTGACTGCATGGGAGATGATTTCTCACTTCTGACCAACTTAAGAATTTTTTACCACTGGAACAATTGCCCTGATACGATTTTCCTCTGTATAACTGGTGGGTTCTGTTTTTTTTTTTTTTTTTTCCTTTTTTCTTTTTGTTTCAAGGTAGGTTTTATTTATTCCTTTTTTTTTTTAATTTAGAGATATAAACATGGAAATTATGCATTTATATAAAGACGTCTATATGAAGGGAAAAACTTTTTTTCTGTTTTATTTTATTAAATGTTATTTATTTATTTTTATTTTTTTAAAATTTATTTATTTCTTTTATACAGCAGGTTCTTATTGGATAACTATGTTATACATATAAGTGTGCACATGTGAATCCCAGTCTCCCAATTCATTCCACCACCACCCTCCCATGGTGTTCCCCCCTTGGTGTCCATATGTTTGTTCTCTACATCTGTGTCTCTATCTCTGCCCTGCAAACCGGTTCATCTGTACCATTTTTCTAGGTTCCACATATATGCATTAATATACAATATTTGTTTTTTTTCTCTTTCTGACTTACTTCACTCTGTATGACAGTCTCTAGATCCATGAAGGTCTCTACAAATGACCCAATTCCATTCCTATGTATGGCTGAGTAATATTCCATTGTATATATGTACCACATCTTTATCCATTCGTCTGTCTGTGGGCACTTAGGTTGCTTTCATTACCTGGCTATTGTAAATAGTGCTGCAATGAACATTGTGGTGAATGTGTCTTTTTGATTTATGCTTTTCTCTGGGTATATGCCCAACAGTGGGATTGCTGGATTATATGGTAATTCTATTTTTAGTTTTTTAAGGAACCTCCATTCTGTTCTCCATAGAGACTGTATCGATTTACATTCCCAACAATAGTGGAAGAAGGTTCCTTTTCTCCACACCCTCTCCAGCATTTGTTGTTTGTAGATTTTCTGATGATGCCCATTCTAACAGGTGTGACGTGATACCTCATTGTAGTTTCGATTTCCATTTCTCTAATAATTAGTGATGTTGAGCAGATTTTCATGTGCGTCTTGGCCATCTCTATGTCTTCTTGGAAGAAATGTCTATTTAGATCTGCTTCCATTTTTGTATTGGGTTTTTTGTCTTATTAATGTTGACCTGCATGAGCTGTTTATATATATTGGAGATTAATCATTTGTCCATTGATTCGTTTGCAAATATATTCTGCCATTCTGAGGGTTGTCTTTTCATCTTGTTTGTAGTTTCCTTTGCTTTGCAAAAGCTTTTACGTTTCATTAGGTCCCATCTGTTTAGCTTCTTTTTTTTTTATTTCATTACTATAGGAGATGGATCAAAAAAAGATCTTGCTGTGATTTACGTCAGAGTATTCTTCGTAAGTTTTCCTCTCAGAGTTTTATACTGTCCGGTCTTACATTAAGGTCTCTAATCGATTTTGAATATATTTTTATGTATGGTGTTGGGGAGTGTTCTAATTTCATTCTTTTACATATAGCTGTCCGTAATTCCCAGCACCACTGACTGAAGAAACTCTCTTTTCTCCATTGTAAAGTCTTGCCACCTTTGTCATAGATTAGTTGAGCATAGGTGTGTAGGTTTATCCCTGGGCTGCCTTTTTTTTTTCCTTTTCCACATTTATTGGAGTATAATTGCTTTACAATGGAGTGTTAGTTTCTGCTGTATAACAAAGTGAATCAGCTATACATATACAAATATCACCAGATCCCCTCCCTCTTGCATCTCCCTCCCACACTCCATATCCCACCCCTTTAGGTTGTCACAAAGCACCGAGCTGATCTCCCTGTTCTATGTGGCTGCTTCCCAGTAGCGATCAGTATTGCATGTGGTAATGTATTTATGTCCATGCCACTCTCTCACTTCGTCCCATCTTACCAATCCCCCTTCCGGTGTCCTCAAGTCCTTTCCCTATGTCTGTGTCCTTAATCCTGTCCTGCCACTAGGGTCTTCAAAATCTTTTTTTTTCCTCATTAGATTCCGTATATCTCTGTTAACATACAGTATTTGTTTTTCCCTTTCTGACTTACTTCACTGTGTAGGACAGATTCTAAGTCCATCCACCTCAGTGCAAATAACTCAGTTTTGCTTCTTTTAATGGCTGAGTGATATTCCATTGTATATATGTGACATATCTTCTTTATCCATTCATCTGTCGATGGACACTTAGGTTGCTTCCATGTCCTGACTATTGTAAATAGAGTTGCAATGAACATTTTTGTACATAACTCTTTTTGAATTATGGTTTTCACAAGGCAAATGCCCAGGAGTTGGATTGTTGTGTCGTATGGTACTTCTATTGTTAGTTATTTAAAGGAACCTCCGTACTGTTCTCCCTAGTGCCCATATCAATTTACATTCCCACCCACAGTGTAAGTGTGTTCCCTTTTCTCCAATAAAGGCCTCTCCAGCATTTATTGTTTCGTAGATTTTTTTGATGATTGCCACTCTGACTGCTGTGAGGTGATACCTCACGGTAGTTTTGATTTGCATTTCTCTAATGATTAGTGATGTTCAGCATCCTTTCATGTGTTTCATGGTAATCTGTATATCTTCTTTGGAGAAATGTCTATTTAGGCCTTCTGCCCGTTTTTGGATTGGGTTGTTTGTTTTTGTGATATTGAGCTACATGAGGTGCTTGTAAAGTTTGGAGATTAATCCTTTGTCAATTGCTTCATTTGGAAATATTTTCTCCCATTCTGAGGGTTGTTTTTGCATCTTGTTTATGTTTTCCTGTACTGTGTAAAAGCTTTTAAGTTTCATTAGGTCCCATTTGTTGATTTCTGTTTTTATTTCCATTTCTCTAGGAGGTGGGTCAAAAAGGATCTTGCTGTGATTTATGTCATAGAGTGTTCTGCCTATGGTTTCCTCTAAGTGTTTTATAGTGTCTGGCCTTATATTTAGATCTCTAATCAATTTAGAGTTTATTTTTGTGTATGGTGTTATGGAGTGTTCTAATTTCATTCTTTTATGTGTAGGGGTCCAGTTTTCCCAGCACCAATTACTGAAGAGACTGTCTTTTCTCCATTGTATATCCTTAGCTCCTTTGTTATAGGTGAGATAGGCATAGGTATGTAGGTTTATCTCTGCACTTTCTGTCCTGTTCCATTGATCTGTGTTTATGCCAATCTGCATAAACTTGATTCCATTATGGAGACATATAAATACATAGGTTTCAAGTTTATTACCAGTCAGATATATTCCTCTTCAGTGAATAGGGTGTTTTGTGTCCAGTTCATTGAGAAAGGAGTAGGTCTTGTCTATTAGATATTTGGTATATGGAATGGTATCTGTGCTAATTTTAAACTCTGCTTTTACACATCACCCCACATCACCTTTCCCCTTAAGGAGGCATAAGTGTGTTTTCTGAATGTGTAACTCTGTTCTCTTTTGAAATTCAGTTCATATGTAGCCATGTTTACATTCCCTCTATAAGTGATATATAAAAATAAGTTTCTTTTTCTTTGTGGCTCATTTCAATTAGCATCATCATACATAAAGCCAGTCATTATGCTGCTATTGGCCTTATGACATTGGTTTTATGTCTGAGTGACATTCCATTGTATATAAGTACCACAACATATTATCCATTATCTTCCCTTTCCTAGGATATTTAAAGTGTACCAAAGTCGAGGTTCTTGTAAACAGAGCAGCCCTAAAGTTTGGGCTGGCTGTGTGTTGTGGATTTTTAGTTTTCCCAAAATACACGCCCATGAGTGGAAGTGTGCTATGCTCTGTAGCTCTGTTTTAGAAAACAACATACAGTTCTCCAGAGAGCCTGTTGGCAATTTACATCCTGTCCATCGGCATAACCAGGCTCCCTTTTCTCCATGGCCTGTCCTGTATTTGTGGTTTTTACACTATTTGCGGATGGCCCTTTTGACCGGAGGTAAGTGACACTTCTATATAGTGTGGATTTGCAATGCCTGATGGCTTGCTTGGCCAAAAAGGGTGTATGCATTTTTTTCCCGAATATATTCAAGAAAATACACATACTCCCTTTTCGGCCAAGGGCAACATTGTCGAAGTTCTGTCGCTTTTCATGTGCTTTAAAGACGACTCCAATCTACCTCTTGAAATCTGTTTCCTTCAATTCTGCCTTGCTTTCAAATCATCTTCACTTCCTTACCTCAATATATTTCTGGATGATAGTTGTCCTTTATAACTCTGCAAGTTTGTGAATTGCTGTGCCCCTGATTTCCATTTTTCAACTCGCTTATTTGTGAGCTGGCTGCAATACCGCAGGATGGCTTTAGGCCCTAGTCTGGTTCCGCGGTTGCAGGCTGAGCCTGTTTTTAATTCTTTTTCCTGATGGGAAACTAGAGAGATATGTGCCTATCCAAACACTAACAGCTAATGTCTCATTTGTTTCCCCTTTTCCTGTTCATCCTCTGCACAATTTGCAAACTGTGCACAACAGGAGGGTAAAGGCAGTGACACTCCAAGTGGGGAGATTATTAGTAATGCAGATGGAATGGCGAAGCCAAGCACGAGGAAAGGAAAAATGATGTACCTTTTAGAAAACTTTCCCGATTACACAGTGTACCATCCATTGGGTTTCCCATGCATGTTTTAACTATAGGAAGATTCCCTTAAACATGGAGAGTTGGGGCCACTAGAATGGGTAGCACACAGTATTGCTCTAAGTGGTGTTCTTTTGCTCACACAACCTCAGCAATCTTGTCAGACCCAAGTGTACAGTCTATGTTTCATCCATCTGTGGGTGTAAAGGTGGTCAATCCAGGTTGCATTACAGGCCCTGAAGGTAATTTTTAAGACATTCTCTCTGTTTCGCTGTTTTTGCATTTTGCTTTTGAAATTTATTTTTATAAGGGGGTTTAGCTGAATTTCAGTGCTGTGTTCATGCCATTATACACACACATGATTCCTTTATGGAGACATGAGAATACATATTTTTTAAAATTGTTACTAGTCAGATATATTCCTCTGCAATGAATAGGGGTTGTTGAGTCCAGTTCATTGTGCCGGGAGTAGGTGCTGTCTATTACATACTTGATTTATGGAACGGTATCTGTGCTAGTTTTGGACTGTAAATTTATGTATCCCCCCACCTCGCCTTTCCCCTTAATCAGGCAGAAGTATGTTTTCTAAAGGTGTGACTCTGTTGTGTTTGTAATTCAGTTCATGTGTAGCCATGGGTACATTCCCGCTATGAATGATAGCTTATGATAAGTTTCATTATTCTGTTCTCTTTCCTAACTGAGTTCATGTGTAGCCACGTTTCCAGGACCTTCATAAGTGATATCTTATGATAAGTTTCTTTTTCTGTGTGACTTATTTCACTTAGAATCATCGTACGTGAATCCACTCATTTTGCTGCTACTGGCCTTATGACATTGATTTCATGGCTGAGGGATATTCCATCGTACATAAGTAACACAATTTCTTGAACCATTTTTGTCTTTCCCGGGATATTTAAGGTGTACCCAAGTTGAGGTTCTTGTAAGCAGTGCAGCCCTAAATTTTGAGGTGGCTCTGTCTTATTGATATTCAGTTTTCCTAAGGTATATTCCCTAGACACGAAGTGCCCTTGGCTCTGTAGCTCTGTTGTTTACTTGTTTTAGGGAACACAATGCACTCCTCCAGAGAGGAAGTTGGCAGTTTACATCCAGCCAATCAGCATAACTAGGCTCCCTGTTCTCCAGTGCCTGTCTTGCCTTTCTAGTTTTTACACATTTTGTGGATGTCCCTTTTGACTGGTGAGAAGTGATACTTCTTTGTAGTGCAGATTTGCATTGCCCGCTTGCTTGGGCAGAAAGGGCGTATAAGTTTTCTCCTGAATATATTCAGGAGAAAATGCATACACCCATTTTGGCCAAGTGCATCATGTTCGAAGTCGTGCCCCTCTTCCTGTGCTTTAAAGGAGATTCCAATGTACCTTTTGAAATCTGTTTCCTGGTATTCTGTCTCGCTTTCAAGTCCACCTCGGTGCCTTCCCTCAACAGATTTTTGGACGATAGTTGTCCTTTATTACTCTGCCAGTTTTTGAATTATTGTGCCCCTGAGCTCGATTTATCAACTCGTTTTTTTGTGAGCTGACCGCAAGTCCAAAATTTTGGTTCAGGACCTATACTGGTTCCCGGCGGGTGGCTGAGACTTTGGTTAATTCTTCTTCCTGCCGGGAAATTAGAGAGACATGTGCCCGTCCAAATGCCTAACAGCTACTCTCTCATTGGTTCTCCCTCTTCCCTTTCATCCTCTGCCAAATTGGCAAGCTGTGCGAACCAGGAGGTTAAAGGGGATGTCTCTACAAGTTGGGAGATTGAGAGTAAAGAAGTTGGAAAGTCAAACAGGAGCACCAGGAGAGGGACTGTTAGTTGAGTTTTAGAAACTTTTTGTATTCAGAGTGTGTCCATTCTCTAGGTTTCCCATACATGTTATAGCTGTAGTAATATTCCATTCAACCTGGAGAGCTGGGACACTTGGAATGTGTGCCACGCATTATTGCTTTAAATGGTCTGCATTTTCTCACCGAATGTCACCAATACTCTCATTCCCAAGTGTCCAGCCTTATGCCACATCCAGCTGTCGTTGTAGATAGGGTCATTCCAGGTTTCATCAGAGCCCCTGAAGGAATTGTAAAGAATTTCCCTGTTTTTTTTTTTTTTTTGGTAGTTTTTGAAATTCATTTTTCTAGTGGGTTTGAGCTGATTTTCACTGCCATGTTAATGCGAGTCTAGACACACTTATTTCCCTTATGGAGACATATCAATATATAGGTTTTAAGATTATTACTAGTCAGATATATTCCTCTGTGGGAAATATGTGGTTTTGAGTCCCTTTCACTGACGAAGGTGTAGGACTTGTATAATCCGTAGTTGGTTTTTGGAACGGTACCTGTACTAATATCAAACTCTGGTTTTATGCATCACCCCACCTCTCCTTCCCCCTTAGGCAGGCATAAGAATGTTTTCTATATGTGAGACTATGTTGTCTTTCCTAACTCAGTTCATGTGTAGCCATGTTTACAGGACCTCCATAAGTGATATCTTATGATAAGTTACTTTTTCTCTGTGACTTATTTCACGTAGAATCATCGTACCTGAATCCACTCATTTTGCTGCTACTGGCCTTATGACATTGATTTCATGTCTGAGGGAAATTCCATCGTACTATAGTAACACAATTTCTTGAACCATTTTTGTCTTTCCTCGGATATTTAAGTTGTACCCAAGTTGAGGTTCTTGTAAGCAGTGCAGCGCTAAATTTTGGGGTGGCCCTGTCTTATTGATTTTCAGTTTTCGCAAGGTATATTCCCTAGACTGGAAGTGCCCTTGGCTCCTTAGCTATTTTTTTTACCTGTTTTAGGGAACACAATGCACTCCTCCAGAGAGGGAGTTGGCAATTTACATCCCGACTATCAGCATAACAAGGCTCCCTGTTTTCTTGGGCCTGTTTTGCCTTTCCAGTTTTTACACATTTTGCGGATGTCCCTTTTGACAGGTGGGAAGTGATACTTCTTTTTAGTGGAGATTTGCATGGCTGGCTTGCTTGCTTGGCCAAAAAGGGCTTATGCTTTTTCTCTTGAATATATTCAGGAGAAAACGCATAAAACCTTTTTGGCCAAGTGCATCTTTTTCGAAGTTGTGCCCATCTTCCTGTGCTTTAAAGGCGATTCCAATGTACCTCTTGATATTTGTTTCCTGCTATTCTGGCTCCCTTTCAAGTTCACCTCGTTGCCTACCCTCAACAGATTTTTGGAGGATAGTTGCCCCTTAATACTCTGCCAATTTGTGAATTGCTGTGCCCCTGAGCTCCATTTTTCAACTCGTTTTTTGTGAGCTGACCACAAGTCCAAAATTTTGCTTCAGGATCTATACTGCTTACCGGCGTGTGGCTGATACTTTGGTTAATTCTTCTTTCTGCCGGGAAATTAGAGTGACATGTGCCTGTCCAAATGCCTAACAGCTACTCTTTTATTGGTTCTACATCTGCCCTTTCAGCTTCTGCCAAATTGGCAACCTGTGAGAACCAGGAGGTTAAAGGGTCTGCCTCTCCAAGTAGCGAGATTGATAGTAAAGCAGTTCGAAAGTCAAACCAGAGCAGCAGGTGACGGATTATAATTTGAGTTTTAGAAAGCTTTCATATTCACATTGTGTCCATTCTCTAGGTTTCCCGTACATGTTATAGCTGTAGTAATATTCCCTTCAACCTGGAGAGTTGGGATCCATGGAATGTGTGACACGCATTATTGCTTTAAGTTGTCTGCATTTGCTCACGGAATCTCACCAATCCTCTCAGTCCCAAGTGTCCAGCCTTAGGCCACATTGAGCTGTCGTTGTAGATAGGGTCATTCCAGGTTTCATCAGAGCCCGTGAAGGAATTGTAAAGAATTTCCCTGTTTTTTGTTTTGTTTTTGAAATTCCTTTTTATAGTGTGTTTGAGCTGATTCTCACTGCCATGTTTATGCCAGTCTACACACTCTTGATTCCCTTGCGGAGACATACTAATACATAGTTTTTAAGATTATTACTAATCAGATATATTCCTCTGTGGGAAATATGGTGTTTGGAGTCCTGTTCACTGAAGAACGTGTAGGTCTTGTCTAAACCATAGTTGGTTTTTGGAACGGTACCTGCACTAATATCAAACTCTGGTTTTATGCATCACCCCAAATCTCCTTCCCCTTAAGCAGGCATAAGAGTGTTTTCTAACACTAAGACACTGTTCTCTTTCCTAACTCAGTTCATGTGTAGCCATGTTTACAGGACCTTCATAAGTGATATCTTATGATAAGTTTCTTTTTCTGTGTGACTTATTTCACTTAGAATCATCGTACCTGAATCCTCTCATTTTGCTGCTACTGGCCTTATGACATTGATTTCGTTGCTGAGTGATATTCCATCGTACGTAAGTACCACAATTTCTTGAACCATTTTTGTTTTCCTGGGATATTTCAGGTGTATCCAAGTTGAGGTTCTTGTAAGCAGTGCAGCCCTAAATTTTGGGGTGGCTCTGTCTTATTGATTTTCAGTTTTCCCGAGGTATATTCCCTATACTGGAAGTGCCCTTGGCTCTGTAGCTCTGCTGTTTACTTGTTTTAGGTAACACAATGCACTCCTCCAGAGAGGCAGTTGGCAGTTTACATCCTGCCCATCAGCATAACTAGGCTCCCTATTCTCCAAGGCCTGTCTTGCCTTTCTGGTTTTTACACATTTTGCGGATGTCCCTTTTGACTGGTGGGAAGTGATACTTCTTTTTAGTGCACATTTGCATTGCCCGCTTGCTTGCTTGGCCAAAAAGGGCGTATGCGTTTTCTCCTAAATATATTCAGGAGAAAACTCATACACCCGTTTTGGCCAAGTGCATCATTGTCGAAGTTGTGCCCCTTTTCCTGTTCTTTAAAGGAAATTCCAATGTACCTCTTGAAATCTGTTTCCTGCTATTCTGGCTCGCTTTCAAGTCCGCCTCGTTGCCTTCCCTCAACAGATTTTTTGGACGATAGTTGTCCTTTATTACTTTGCCAGTTTGTGAATTGCTGTGCCCCTGAGCTCCATTTTTCTACTCGTTTTTTCTGAGCTGACAGCAAGTCCAAAATTTTGGTTCAGGACCTATACTGGTTCCTGGTGGGTGGCTGAGACTTTTGTTAATTCATCTTACTACCGGGAAATTAGAGTGACATGTGACCGTCCAAATGCCTAACAGCTACTCTCTCATTGGTTCTCCCTCTTTAATTTCTTCCTATGCCAAATTGGCAACCTGTGCTAACCAGGATGTTAAAAGGGCAGTCTATCCAGGTTGGGAGATTGATAGTAAAGCAATTGGAAAATCAAACGGGAGCACCAGGAGAGGGACTATTAGTTGAGATTTATAAACCTTTCGTATTCACAGTGTATCCATTCTCTAGGTTTCCCATACATGTTTTAACTGTACTAATATTCCCATCAACCTGGAGAGTTGGGACCCTTGGAATGTGTGCCACACATTATTGCTTTAAATGGTCTGCATTTGCTCACCGAATCTCACCAATCCTCTCAGTCCCACGTGTCCCGCCTTATGCCACATCCAGCTGTCATTGTAGATAATATCATTCCAGGTTTCATCAGAGCCCCTGAAGGAATTGTAAAGAATTTCCTGTTTTTTTGTTTTGTTTTTGAAATTCCTTTTTATAGTGGGTTTGAACTGATTCTCACTGCCATGTTTATGCCAGTCTAGACACACTTGATTCCCTTACGGAGATATATCAATACATAGGTTTTAAGAATCTTACTAGTCAGATATATTCCTCTGCGGGAAATATGGGGTATTGAGTCCCTTTCCCTGAGAAGGTGTAGGTCTTGTCTATTCCATATTTGGTTTTTGGAATAGTACCTGTACTAATATCAAACTCTGGTTTTATGCATCACCCCTCCTCTCCTTTCCCCTTAAGCAGGCATAAGAGTGTTTTCTAAATGTAAGACTCTGTTCTCTTTCCTAACTCAGTTCATGTGTAGCCATGTTTACAGGACCTTCGTAAGTGATATCTTATGATAAGTTGCTGTTTCTCTGTGACTTATTTCACTTAGAATAATCGTACGTGCATCCACTCATTTTGCTGCTACTGGCCTTATGACATTGATTTAATGGATGAGGGATATTCCATCCTACGAAAGTAACACAATTTCTTGAAGCATTTTTGTCTTTCCTCGGATATTTAAGGTGTACCCAAGTTGAGGTTCTTGTAAGCAGTGCAGCCCTAAATTTTGGGGTGGCTCTCTCTTATTGATTTTCAGTTTTTCCAAGGTATATTCCCTAGACTGGAAGTGCCCTTGGCTCTGTAGCTCTGTTGTTTACTTGTTTTAGGAAACACAATGCACTCCTCCAGAGAGGCAGTTGGCAATTTACATCTCGCCCATCAGCATAACTAGGCTCCCTGTTCTCCAGGTCCTGTCTTGCCTTTCTGGTTTTTACACATTTTGCGGATGTCCCTTTTGACCGCTGGGAAGTGATACTTCTTTGTAATGCAAATTTGCATTGCCTGCTTGCTTGCTTGGCCAAAAAGGGCGTATGCATTTTCTCCTGAATATATTCAGGGGAAAACGCATACGCCCTTATTGGCCAAGTGCAACATTGTCGAAGTTGTGCCCCACTTCCTGTGCTTTAAAGGCGATTCCAATGTACCTCTTGAAATGTGTTTCATGCTATTCTGGCTCGCTTTCAAGTCCGTCTCGTTGCCTTCCCACAACAGATTTTTGGACGATAGTTGCCCTTTATTACTCTGCCAGTTTGTGAATTGCTGTGCCCCTGAGCTCCATTTTTCAACTCGTTTTTTGTGAGCTGACCGAAAGTCCAAAATTTTGCTTCAGTATCTATACTGGTTCCCGGCGTGTGGCTGAGACTTTGGTAAATTCTTCTTTCTGCCGGGAAATTAGAGTGACATGTGCCCTTCCAAATGCCTAACAGCTACTCTCTCATTGGTTCTCCATCTTTCCTTTCATCCTCTGCCTAATTTGCAACCTGTGAGAGCCAGGATGTTAATGGGTCTGTCTCTCCAACTTGGGAGATTGATAGTAAAGCAGTTGGAAATTCAAACTGGAGAACCTGGAGAAGGACTATTAGTTGAGCTTTAGAAACCTTTCGTATTCACAGTGTGTCCATTCTCTAGGTTTCCTGTACATGTTATAGCTGTAGTAATATTCCCTTCAACTTGGAGAGTTGGGACCCTTGGAATGTGTGCCACGCATTATTGCTTTAAATGGTGTGCATTTGATCACTGAATCTCACCAAACCTCTCAGTCCCAAGTGTCCAGGCTTATGCCACATCCAGCTGTCCTTGTACAGAGGGCCATTCCAGGTTTCATCAGAGCCCCTGTAGGAATTGTAAAGAATTTCCCTGTTTTTTTGTTTTGTTTTTGAAATTCCTTTTTATAGTGGGTTTGAGCTCATTCTCACTGCCATGTTTATGCCAGTGTAGACACACTTGATTCCCTTATGGAGACATATCAATATATAGGTTTTAAGTTTCTTACTAGTCAGATATATTACTCTGTGGGAAATATGGGATTTTTTGTCCCTTTCACTGAGGAAGGTGTAGGTCTTGTCTGTTCCATATGTGGTTTTTGGAAAGGTAGGTGTACGAATATCAAACTCTGGTTTTATGCATCACCCCTCCTCTCCTTTCCCCTTAAGCAGGCATAAGAGTGTTTTCTAAATGTGAGACTCTGTTCTCTTTCCTATCTCAGTTCATGTGTAGCCATGTTTACAGGACCTTCATAAGTGATATCGTATGATAAGTTTCTTTTTCTCTGTGACTTATTTCACTTAGAATCATCGTACCTGAATCCACTCATTTTGCTGCTACTGGCCTTATGACGTTGATTTCATGGCTGAGAGATATTCCATCTTACGTAAGTACCACAATTTCTTGAACCAATTTTGTCTTTCCTGGGATATTTAAGGTGTACCCAAGTTGAGGTTCTTATAAGCAGTGCAGCCCTAAATTTTAGGGTGGCTCTGTCTTATTGATTTTCAGTTTTCCCAAGGTATATTACCTAGACTGGAAGTGCCCTTGGCTCTGTAGCTCTGTTGTTTACTTGTTTTAGGGAACACAATGCACTCCTCCAGAGAGGCAGTTGGCAATTTACATCCTGCCCATCAGCATAACTAGGCTCCCTGTTCTCCAGGGCATGTCTTGCCTTTCTGGTTTTTACACATTTTGCGGATGTCCCATTTGACCCCTGGGAAGTGATACTTCTTTGTACTGCAGAATTGCATTGCCCGCTTGTTTGCTTGGCCAAACAGGGCGTATGCGATTTCTCCTGAATATATTCAGGAGAACATGCATACACCCTTTTTGGCCAAGTGCATCATTGTCGAAGTTGTGCCCCTCTTCCTGTGCTTTAAAGGTGATTCCAAGGTAGTACTTGAAATCTGTTTCCTGCTATTCTGGCTCGCTTTCATTTCCACCTCGTTGCCTTCCCTCAAAAGATTTTTTGTCTATATTGGTCCTTTATTACTCTGCCAGTTTGTGAAATGTTGTGTCCCTGAGATCCATTTTTCAACTTGTTTTTTGTGAGTTGACCGCAACTCCACAATTTTGGTTCATGACCTATACTGTTTCCTGGCAGGTGGCTGAGACTTTGGTTAATTCTTCTTCCTGTCGGGAAATTAGAGTGACATGTGCCCGTCAAAATATCTAACAGCTACACTCTCATTGCTTCTCCCTCTTCCATTTCATCCTCTGCCAAATTGGCAACTTCTGCGAACCAGGAGGTTAAAGGGGCTGTCTCTCCAAGTTGGGAGATTGATAGTAAAGCAGTAGGAAATTCAAACTGGAGCACCAGGAGAGGGACTATTAGTTGAGTTTTGGAAACCTTTCGTATTCACAGTGTGTCCATTCTCTAGGTTTCCCGTACATGTTATAGCTGTAGTAATATTCCCTTCAACCTGGAGAGTTGGGACCCTTGGAATGTGTGCCACACATTATTCCTTTAAATGGTCTGAATTTGCTCACAGAATCTCACCAAACTTCTCAGTCTCAAGTGTCCAGGCTTATGCCACATCCAGCTGTCCTTGTACATAGGGCCATTCCAGGTTTCATCAGAGACCCTGTAGGAATTGTAAAGAATTTCCCTGTTTTTTTATTTGTTTTTGAAATTCCTTTTTATAGGGGCTTTGAGCTGATTCTCACTGCCATGTTTATGCCAGTCTAGACCCACTTGATTCCCTTATGGAGACATATCAATACATAGGTTTTAAGATTCTTAGTAGTCAGATATATTCCTCTGCAGGAAATATGGTGTTTTGAGTCCCTTTCACTGAGGAAGGTTTAGGTCTTGTCTATTCCATATTTGGTTTTTGGAACGGTAGCTGTACGAATATCAAACCCTGGTTTTATGCATCACCCCTCCTCTCGTTTCCCTTTAAGCAGGCATAACAGTGTTTTCTAAATGTGAGATTCTGTTCTCTTTCCTAAGTCAGTTCATGTGTAGCCATGTTTACAGGACCTTCATAAGTGATATCTTATGATAAGTTTCTTTTTCTCTGTGACTTATTTCACTTAGAATCATCCTACCAGAATAAACTCATTTTGCTGCTACTGGCCTTATGACATTGATTTCATGGCTGAGGGATATTCCATCGTACGTAAGTACCACAATTTTTTGAACCAATTTTGTCTTTCCTGGGATATTTAAAATGTACCCAAGTTGAGGTTCTTGTAAGCAGTGCAGCCCTAAATTTTGGGGTGGATCTCTCTTAATGATTTTTACTTTTCAATAGGAATATTACCTAGACTGGAAGTGCCCTTTGCTCTGTAGCTCTGTTGTTTAATTGTTTTAGGGAACACAATGCACTCCTCCAGAGAAGCAGTTGCCAATTTACATCCTGCCCATCAGCATAACTAGGCTCCCTGTTCTCCAGGGCCTGTGTTGCCTTTCTGGTTTTTACACATTTTGCGGATGTCCCTTTTGCCCGCTGGGAAGTGATACTTCTTTGTAGTACAAAATTGCATTGCCTGCTTGCTTGCTTTGCCAAAAAGGGCGTATGTGTTTCCTCCTGAATATATTCCGGAGGAAACACATACACCCTTTTTGGGAAAGTGCATCATTGTCGAAATTGTGCCCCTCTTCCTGTGCTTTAAAGGTGATTCCAATGTACCTCTTGAAATCTGTTTCCTGCTATTCTGGCTCGCTTTCAAGTCTACCTCGTTGCCTTCCCTCAACAGATTTTTGGACGATAGTTGCCCTTTATTACTCTGCTAGTTTGTTAATTGCTGTGCCCCTGAGCTCAATTTTTCAACTCGTTTTTTGTGAGCTGACCGCAAGTGCAAAATTTTGCTTCAGGATCTATACTGGTTCCCGGCGGGTGGCTGAGACTTTGTTAAATTCTTCTTTCTCCCGGGAAATTAGAGTGACATATGCCCGTCAAATGCCTAACAGCTACTCTGTCATTGGTTCTCCACCTTCTCTTTCATCCTCTGCCAAATTGGCAACTTCTGCGAACGAGTATGTTAAAGGGGCTGTCTCTTCAATTTGGTGGATTGATAGTAAAGCAGTTGGAAATTCAAACCAGAGCACCAGGAGAGGGACTATTACTTGAGTTTTAGAAACCTTTCGTATCCACAGTGTGTCCATTCTCTAGGTTTCCCGTACATGTTATAGCTGTAGTAATATTCCCTTCAACCTGTAGAGTTGGGACCCTAGGAATGTGTGTCACGCATTATTGCTTTAAATGGTCTGCATTTGCTCACTGAATCTCAAAAAACCTCTCAGTCCCAAGTGTCCAGGCTTATGCCACATCTAGCTGTCCTTGTACATAGGGCCTTTCCATGTTTCATCAGAGCCCCTGTAGGAATTGTAAAGAATTTACCTGTTTTTTTGTTTTGTTTTTGAAATTCCTTTTTATAGTGGGATTGAGCTGATTCTCACTGCCATGTTTATGCAAGTCTAGACTCACTTGATTCCCTTATGGGGACATATCAATACATAGGTTTTAATATTCTTACTAGTCAGATATATTCCTCTGCAGGAAATATGGGGTTTTGAGTCCCTTTCACGGAGGAAGGTTTAGGACTTGTATAATCCGTAGTAGGTTTTTGGAACGGTACCTGTACTAATATCAAACTCTGGTTTTATGCATCACCCCACCTCTCCTTCCCCCTTAAGCAGGGATAAGAGTGTTTTCTAAATGTGAGACTCTGTTTTCTTTCCTAACTCAGTTCATGTGCAACCATGTTTACAGGACGTTCATAAGTGATATCTTATGATAAGTTACTTTTTCTTTGTGACTTATTTCACTTAGAATCATCGTACCTGAATCCACTCATTTTGCTGTTACTGGCCTTATGACATTGATTTCTTGGCTGAGCGATATTCCATCCTACGAAAGTAACACAATTTCTTGAACCATTTTTGTCTTTCCTGGGATATTTAAGGTGTACCCAAGTTGAGCTTCTTGTCAGCAGTGCAGCCCTAAATTTTGGGGTGGCTCTGTCTTATTGATTTTCAGTTTTCCCAAGGTATATTCCCTAGACTGGAAGTGCCCTTGGCTCTGTAGCTCTGTTGTTTACTTGTTTTAGGGAAAACAATGCAATCCTCCAGAGAGGCAGTTGGCAATTTACATCTTGCCCATCAGCATAACTAGGCTCCCTGTTCTCCAGGGCCCGTCTTGCCTTTCTGTTTTTTACACATTTTGCGGATGTCCCTTTTGACCGGTGGGAAGTGATACTTCTTTGTAGTGCAGATTTGCGTTGCTGGCTTGCTTGCTTGGCCAAAAACGGTGTATTCCTTTTCTCCTGAATATGTTCAGTTGAAAACGCATACGCCCTTTTTGGCCAAGTGCCTCATTATCGAAGTTGTGCCCCTCTTTCTGTGCTTTAAAGGCAATTCCAATGTACTACTTGAAATCTCTTTCCTGCTATTCTGGCTCGATTTCAAGTCTGCCTCGTTTCCTTTCCTCAACAGATTTTTTGTCAATAGTTGTCCTTTATTACTCTGCCAGTTTGTGAATTGTTGTGCCCCTGAGCTCCATTTTTCAACTAGTTTTTAGTGAGCTGAACGCAACTCCAAAATTTTGGTTCAGGAACTATACTGGTTCCTGGCCGGTGGCTAAGACTTTGGTTAATTCTTCTTCCTGCCGGGAAATTAGAGTGGCCTGTGCCCATCCAAATTCGTAACAGCTACTCTCTCATCGGTTCTCCCTCTTCCCTTTCATTCTCTGCAAAATTGGCAACTTCTGCGAACCAGGAAGTTAATGGGGCTGTCTCTCCAAGTTGGGAGATTGATAGTAAAGCTGTTGGAAATTTAAACCGGAGCACCAGGAGAGGGACTATTAGTTGAGTTTTAGAAACCTTTCGTATTCACAGTGTGTCCATTCTCTAGGTTTCCCGTACATGTTATACCTTTAGTAATATTCCCTTCAACGTGGAGAGTTGAGACCCTTGGAATGTGTGCCACACATTATTGTTTTAAATGGTCTGCATTTGCTCACTGAATCTCACCAAACCTCTCAGTCCCAAGTGTCCAGGCTTATGCCACATACAGCTGTCCTTGTACAGAGGGCCATTGCAAGTTTCAGCAGAGACCCTGTGGGAATTGTAAAGAATTTCCCTGTTTGTTTTGTTTATCAGATTCCTTTTTATAGTGGGTTTGAGCTGATTCTCAGTGCCATGTTTATGCCAGTCTAGACTCACTTGATTCCCTTACGGAGACATATCAATACATAGGTTTTAAGATTCTTACTACTCAGATATATTCCTCTGCGGGATATATGTTGTTTTGAGTCCCTTTCACTGAGGAAGGTGTAGGACTTGTATAATCCGTAGTTGGTTTTTGGAATGGTACATGTACTAATATCAAACTCTGCTTTTATGCATCACCCCACCTCTCCTTCCCCCTTAAGCAGGCATAAGAGTGTTTTCTAAATGTGAGACTCTGTTCTCTTTCCTATCTCAGTTCATGTGTAGCCATATTTATAAGACCTTCATAAGTGATATCTTATGATAAGTCTCTTTTCCTCTGTGACTTATTTCACTTAGATTCATCGTACCTGAATCCACTCATTTTGCTACTACTGGCCTTATGACGTTGATTTCATGGCTGAGGGATATTATATCCTACGAAATAACACAATTTATTGAAACATTTTTGTCTTTCCTAGGATATTTAAGGTGTACCCAAGTTGATGTTCTTGTAAGCAGTGCAGCCCTAAATTTTAGGGTGGCTCTGTCTTATTGATTTTCAGTTTTCCCAAGGTATACTCCCTAGACTGGAAGTGTCCTTGGCTCTGTAGCTCTGTTGTTTTCTTGTTTGAGGTAACACAATGCACTCCTCCAGAGAGGCAGTTGGCAATTTACATCCCGCCCATCAGCATAACTAGGCTCCCTGTTCTCCAGGGCCTGTCTTGCCTTTCTGTTTTTTACACACTTTGCGGATGACCCCTTTGACTGCTGGGAAGTGATACTTCATTGTACTGCAGAATTGCATTGCCCGCTTGCTTGCTTGGTCAAAAAGGGCTTATGCATTTCCTCCTGAATATATTCCGCAGGAAACGCATACACCCTTTTTGGGCAAGTGCATCATTGTCGAAATTGTGCCCCTCTTCCTGTGCTTTAAAGGTGATTCCAAAGTACCTCTTGAAATCTCTTTCCTGCTATTCTGGCTCGCTTTCAAGTCCACCACGTTGCCTTCCCTCAGCAGATTTTTGGACGATAGTTGCCCTTTATTTCTCTGCCAATTTGTTAATTGCTGTGCCCCTGAGCTCCATTTTTCAACTCGTTTTTGTGAGCTGACCGCAAGTCCAAAATTTTGCTTCAGGATTTATAATGGTTCCCGGTGGGTGGCTGAGACTTTGGTTAATTCTTCTTTCTGCTGGGAAATTAGAGTGTCATCTGCCTGTCCAAATGCCTAACAGCTACTCTCTCATTGGTTCTCCATCTTTCCTTTCATCCTCTGCCTAATTTGCAACCTGTGAGAACCAGGAACTTAAAGGGGCTGTCTCTCCAGGTTAGGAGATTGATAGTAAAGCAGTTGGAAATTCAAACCGGAGCACCAGGAGAGGGACTATTATTTGAGTTTTAGAAACCTTTCGTATTCGCAGTGTGTCCATTCTCTAGGGTTCCCGTACATGTTATAGCTGTAGTAATATTCCCTTCAACCTGGAGAGTTGGGACCCTTGGAATGTGTGCCACGCATTATTGCTTTCAATGGTCTGAATTTGCTCACTGAATCTCACCAAACTTTTCAGTCCCACGTGTCCAGGCTTATGCCACATACAGCTGTCCTTGTACAGATGTACAGATGGCCATTTCAGGTTTCATCAGAGCCCGTGTAGGAATTGTAAAGAATTTCCCTGTTTTTTTGTTTTGTTTATGAAATTCGTTTTTATAGTGGGTTTGAGCTGTTTCTCATTGCCATGTTTATGCCAGTCTCGACCCACTTGATTCCCTTATGGAGACATATCAATACATAGGTTTTAAGATTCTTACTAGTCAGATATATTCCTCTGTTGGTAATATGGGGTTTTCAGTCCCTTTCACTGAGGAAGGTGTAGGTCTTGTCTATTCCATATTTGGTTTTTGGAATGGTATCTGTACGAATATCAAACTCTGGTTTTATGCATCACCCCTCCTCTCTTTTCCCCTTAATCAGGCATAAGAGTGTTTTCTAAATGTGAGACTCTGTTCTCTTTCCTAACTCAGTTCATGTGTACCCATGTTTACAGGACGTTCATAAGAGATATCTTATGATAAGTTTCTTTTTCTCTGTGACCTATTTCACTTAGAATCATCGTACCGGAATAAACTCATTTTGCTGCTACTGGCATTATGACATTGATTTCATGGCTGAGGGATATTCCATCGTACGTAAGTACCACAATTTCTTGAACCAATTTTTCTTTCCTGGGATATTTAAGGTGTACCCAAATTGAGGTTCTTGTAAGCAGTGCAGCCCTAAATATTGGGGTGGCTTTGTCTTACTGATTTTCACTTTTCACAAGGTATATTCCCTAGACTGGAAGTGCCCTTGGCTCTGTAGCTCTGTTGTTTAATTGTTTTAGGGGACACATTGCACTCCTCCAGAGAGGCAGGTGGCAATTTACATCCTGCCCATCAGCATAACTAGGCTCCCTGTTCTCCAGGGCCTGTCTTGCATTTCTGGTTTTTACACATTTTGCAGATGCCCATTTTGACCGTTGGGAAGTGATACTTCTTTGTACTGCAGAAATGCATTGCCTGCTTGCTTGCTTGGCCAAAAAGGGCTTATGTGTTTCTTCCTGAATATATTCCGCAGGAAACGCATGCACCCTTTTTGGGCAAGGGCATCATTGTCGAAGTTGTGTCCTTCTTCCTGTGCTTTAAAGGTGATTCCAATGTACCTCTTGAAATCTGTTTCCTTCTATTCTGGCTCGCTCTCAAATCCGCCTCGTTGCCTTCCCTCAACAGATTTTTGGACTATAGTTGCCCTTTATTACTCTGCCAGTTTGTGAATTGCTGTGCCCCTGAGCTCCATTTTTCAACTCGTTTTTTGTGAGCTGACTGCAAGTCCTAAATTTTGCTTCAGGTTCTATACTGGTTCCCGGCAGGTGGCTGAGACTTTGGTTAATTCTTCTTGCTGCCGGGAAATTAGAGTGACATGTGACCGTCCAAATGTCTAACAGCTACTCTCTCATTGGTTCTCCATCTTTCCTTTCATCCTCTGCCTAATTTGCAACCTGTGCGAACAAGGATGTTAAAGGGGCTGTCTCTCCAACTTGGGAGATTGATAGTAAAGCAGTTGGAAATTCAAACAGAAGCAACAGGAGAGGGACTATTAGTTGAGTTCTAGAAACCTTTCGTATTCACAGTGTTTCCATTTTCTAGGTTTCCCGTACATGTTATTGCTTTAGTAATACACCCTTCAACCTGGAGAGTTGGGATCCTTGGAATGTGTGCCACGCATTATTGTTTTAAATGGTCTGCATCTGCTGACCCAATCTCACCAATCCTCTCAATCCCAGGTGTCCAGGCTTATGCCACATCCAGCTGTCGTTGTAGATAAGGCCATTCTAGGATTTATCAGAGCCCCTTTAGGAATTGTAAAGAATTTCCCTCTTTATTTGTTTTGTTTTTCAAATTACTTTTTATAGTGGGTTTGAGCTGATTCTCAGTGCCATGTTTATGCCAGTCTAGACACAGATGATTCCCTTACGGAGACATATCAATACATACGTTTTAAGATTCTTACTAGTCAGATATATTCCTCTGCGGGATATATGGGCTTCAGAGTCCCTTTCACTGAGGAAAGTGTAGTTCTTGTCTAATCAATATTTGGTTTTTGGAAAGGTAGCTGTACGAATAACAAACTCTGGTTTTATGTATCACACCTCCTCTCCTTTCCCCTTAAGCAGGCTTAAGAGTGTTTTCTAAAAGTGAGACTCTGTTCTCTTTCCTAACTCAGTTCATGTGTAGCCATGTTTACAGGACCATCATAAGTGATATCTTATGATAAGTTTCTTTTTCTCTGTGACTTATTTCACTTAGAATCATCGTACCTGAATCCACCCATTTTTCTGCTACTGGCCTTATGACGTTGATTTCATGGCTGAGGGATATTCCATCTTACGTAAGTACCACAATTTCTTGAACCAATTTTGTCTTTCCTGGGATATTTAAGGTGTACCCAAGTTGAGTTTCTTGTAAGCAGTGCAGCCATAAATATTGGGGTGGCTCTGTCTTATTGATTTTCAGTTTTCCCATGGTATATTCCCTAGACTGGAAGTGCCCTTGGCTCTGTAGCTCTGGTGTTTACTTCTTTTAGGGAACACAATGCACTCCTCCTGAGAGGGACTTGGCAATTTACATCCCGCCCATCAGCATAACAAGGCTCCCTGTTCTCCAGGGCCTGTCTTGCCTGTCTGGTTTTTACACATTTTGCGGATGTCCCTTTTGACCGGTGGGAAGTGATACTTCCTTGTAGTGCCAGTTTGCATTGCCCGTTTGCTTGCTTGGCCAAAAAGTGCGTATGCATTTTCTCCTGAATATATTCCGGAGAAAACGTATACGCCCTTTTTGGCCAAGTGCATCATTGTCGAAGTTTTGCCCCTCTTCCTGTGCTTTGAAGGCGATTCCAATGTACCTCTTGAAATCTGTTTCCTGCTATTCCGGCTCGCTTTCAAGTCTGCCTCGTTGCCTTCCCTCAACGGATTTTTGGACGATAGTTGCCCTTTATTACTCTGCCAGTTTGTGAATTGCTGTGCCACTGAGCTCCATTTTTCAACTCATTATTTGTGATCTGACCACAAGTCCAAAATTTTGGTTCAGGACCTATACAGGTTCCCAGTGGGTGGCTGAGAATTTTATTAATTCTTCTTCCTGCCGGGAAATTAGAGTGACATGTGCCCGTCCAAATGCCTAACACCTACTCTCTCATTTGTTCTCCATCTTACCTTTATCCTCTGCGAATTGGCAACATGTGAGAAACAGGAGGTTAAAGGGGCTGTCTCTCCAAGTTGGGAGATTGATAGTAAAGCAGTTTGAAATTCAAATCGGAGCACCATGAGAGTGCCTATTAGTTGAGATTTAAAAGCCTTTCATATTCACAGTGTGTCCATTCTCTAGGTTTCCCGTACATGTTATAGCTGTAGTAATATTCCCTTCAACCTGGAGAGTTGGGACCCTTGGAATGTGTGCCACGCATTATTGCTTTAAGTGGTCTGCATTTGCTCACCGAATCTTACCAATCCTTTCTGGCCCAAGAGTTCAGACTTATGCGACATCCAGCTGTCATGGTAGATAGAGTTATTCCAGGTTTCATCAGAGTCCCTGAAGGAATTGTAAAGAATTTCCCAGTTTTATTGTTTTGTTTGTGAAATTCCTTTTTATAGTGGGTTTGAGCTGATTCTCACTGCCATGTTTATGCGAGTCTAGACACACTTGTTTCCCTTATGGAGACATATCAATACATAGGTTTTAAGATTCTTACTAGTCAGATATATTCCTCTGCGGGAAATATTGGGCTTTGAGTCCCTTTCACTGAGGAAGTTGTAGGTCTTTTCTATTCCGTACTTGGTTTTTGGAACGGTACATGTACTAATATCCAACTCTGGTTTTATGCATCACCCCACCTCTCCTTCCCCCTTAAGCAGGCAAAAGATTGTTTTCTAAATGTGAGACTGTGTTCTCTTTCCTAACTCAGTTCAGGTGTAGCCATGTTTACAGGACCTTCATAAGTGATATCTTATGATAAGTTTCTTTTTCTCTGTGACTTATTTCACTTAGAATCATTGTACCTGAATCCACTCATTTTGCTGCTACTGGCCTTATGACATTGATTTCATGGCTGAGGGATATTCCATCGTACGAAAGTACCACAATTTCTTGAAATATTTTTGTCTTTCCTGAGATATTTCAGGTGTACCCAAGTTGAGGTTCTTGTAAGCAGTGCAGCCCTAAATTTTGCGGTGGCTCTGTCTTACTGATTTTCAGTTTTCCCAAGGTATATTCCCTATTCTGGAAGTGCCCTTGGCTCTGTAGCTCTGTTGTTTACCTGTTTTAGGGAACACATTGCACTCCTCCAGAGAGGCTGTTGACAGTTTACATCGTGCCCATCAGCATAACTAGGCTCCCTGTTCTCCAGGGCCTGTCTTACCTTGCTGGTTTTTACACATTTTGCGGATGTCCCTTTTGACCGGTGGGTAGTGATACTTCTTTGTAGTGCAGATTTGCATTGGCCGCTTGCTTTCTGGTCTAAAATGGGCATATGCGTTTTTTCCTAAATATATTCTGGAGAAAACGCATATGCACTTTTTGGCCAAGTGCATCATTGACGACAATGTGCCCCTCTTGCTGTGCTTAAAAGGCGATTCCAATGTACCTCTTGAAATTTCTTTCATGCTATTGTGCCTCGTTTTCAAGTCCGCCTCATTGCCATCCCTCAACAGATTTTTGGACGATGGTTGTCCTTTATTACTCTGCCAGTTTGTGAATTGCTATGCACCTGAGATCCATTTTTCAACTCGTTTTTTGTAAGCTGACAGCAAATCCACAATTTTTGTTGAGGACCTATACTGGTTCCTGGCGGGTGGCTTAGACTTTGGTTAATTTTTCTACCTTACGGGAAATTAGAGTGACATGTGCCCTTCCAAATGCCTAACAGCTACTCTCTCATTGGTTCTCCCTCTTCCCTTTCATCCTCTGCCAAATTGGCAACCTGTGCGAACCAGGAGGTTAAAGGGTATGTCTCTCCAAGTTGGGAGCTTGATAGTAAAGCAGTTGGAAACTCAAACCGGAGCACCAGGATAGGGACTATTAGTTGAGTTTTGGAATCCTTTCATATTCACAGTGTGTTCATTCTCTACGTTTCCCATACATGTTATAACTGTAGTGATATTCCATTTTACCTGTCGAGTTGGGACCCATCGAATTGGTGGCATGCATTATTGCTTTAAACGGTCTGCATTTTCTCATCCAATCTCACCAATCCTCTCAGTCCCAAGTGTCCAGCCTTATGTCTCATCCAGCTGTCATTTTAGATGGGGTCATTCCAGGTTTCATCAGAACACCTGAAGGAATTGTGTTAGAATTTCGCTGTTTTTTTGTTTTGTTTTTGAAATTCATTTATATAATGAGGTTGAGCTGATTTTCACTGACGTGTTTATGCCGGTCTAGACACACTTGATTCCCTTACGGAGACATATCAATACGTAGGTATTAAGATTCTTACTAGTCAGATATATGCCTCTGCGGGAAAAGGGCTGTTGAGTCCCGTTCACTGAGGAAGGAGTAGGTCTTGTCTATTCTGTATTTGGATTATGCAACGGTACCTGTGCTAATATCAAACTCTGGTTTTGTGCATCTCCCCACCTCTCCTTTCCCCTTAAGCAGGCATAAGAATGTTTTCTAAATGTGAGACTCTGTTCTCTTTCCTAATTCAGTTCATGTGTAGCCATGTTTACATTTCCTTCATAAGTGATATCTTATGTCAGAATGCTCCATGGCTCTTGTCATCATAATGTTCCATGATGCTCGTCATCACAATTATCCATGGCCTTCTCATCACAATGTTCCACCGTCTTGCCATCACATTGCTCCATGCCCTGGTCATCACAATGCTCCATGTCACTTGTCATCACAATTCTCCACCTCTTTGTCATCACAATGCTCGATGATACTTCTCATCACAATGTTACATGCTCTTGTCTTCATAATTCTCCATGCACTTATCATCGCAATTCTCCCTGACACATGTCATAGCAAGCTCCATATGCTTGTCATCACAATGCTTCATGACATTGTTATAAAAATTCTCAATATCCCTTGTAATGACAATTCTGCATGCCAATGTCATCACAATGCTCCATGACACTTGTCATCACAATACTCCAAGCCCTTTTCATCACAATGCTCCATGCCCTTGTCATCACAATGATCCATGACCCCTGTCATCACAATGCTCCGTGACTCCAGTCATCACAATGCTTCATGATGCCTGTCATCACAATACTCCATGCCCTTGTCATCACACTGTTCCATGGCCTTGTCAGCACAAGGCTCCATGACCCGAGTAAGCACAATTCTCCATACCCCTTTTCATCTCAATGCTCCATGAACCCTGTCATCACAACGAACCATGCCCATCATCATAATGCTTCATGCTATTGTCATCAAAATGAAAGCAAAATGCTCCATGACCTCTGTCATCACAATGCTCCAAACCCTAGTGATCACAATGCTCCATAACACTTGTCATCAAAACGCCCCAGGAGCCTCGTCATCACAATTATCCATGCACTTCTCATCACAATGTTCCATGACCTTTGTCATCACAATGCTCAATACACTTGTCATCACAATGCTCCCTGACATTTGTTGTCAGTGTGCTCCTTGAACCCTGTCATGGCAAGGCTCCATGCCTTTTTCATCACAATGATCCATGCCCTTTTCATCACAATGCTCCAAGACCCCTGTAATCACAATGCTCCATGCCCCTTTTCATCTCAATGCTCCATGAACCCTCTCATCACAATGAACCATGCCCATCATCATAATGCTTCATGCTATTGTCATCACAATGAAATCAGAATGTTCCATGACCTTTGTCATCACAATGCTCCAAACCCTTCTGATCACAGTGTTCCATAACACTTGTCATCACAATGCCCCATGACGCTCCTCATCACAATTATCCATTGTCTTCTCATCACAATGCTACATGACCTTTGTCAACACCATGCTCAATACACTTGTCATCACAATGCTCCCTGGCACTGGTCTTCAGTATGCTCCTTGAAACCTGTCATGACAAGGTTCCATGTCTTTTTCATCACAATGCTCCATGACTTTTCTTCACTATGCTCCATGCCATTGTCGTCACAATACTCCACAAGCTTGTCATCAGAATGCTCCATGACCCATGTCATCACAATGCTCCATGACCCCTGTCATCACAATGCTCCATGACACCTGTCATCACAATGCTCCATGCCTCTTGTCATTACAGTGCTCCATGACGCTCGTCATCAAAATTATCCATGGTCTTCTCATCACAATTCTGCACGGTCTTTCCATCACAATGCACCCTTCCCTGGTCATCACAATGCTCCATGACCCTTTTCATCACAATTCTCCAAGCAATTGTCATACAATGCTCCATTACATTTGTCATCAAAATCCTCCATGACACTTGACATCACAATGCTCCATTACATTTGTCATCACAATCCTCCATGACACTTGCCATCACAATGCTCCACCCCATTGTCATCACAATGCTCCCTGACACCTGTCTTCACAATACTACATGACCTTGTCTTAAAAATATTCCATGTCCTTGTAATCACAATGTGCCATGCCCACCCTCATTGCAATAATCCATGAAACTTGTCAGACCAATGCTCCATGCCCCTGTCATCACAATGCTCCATGCCCTTGTAATCACAATGCTCCATGACCCCTCACATCATAAAGCTCCGTGACTCCAGTCATCACAATGCTTTATGAACTTTGTCATCACAATGGTCCATTCCCTCGTCATGACAATGCTCTGTAACACTTGTCATCACAATGCTCCATGCCTTTGTTAGCACAAGGCTCCATGACCGTTGTCATCACAATCCTACATGCGCTTGTCAGCACAGTGCTCAAAGACACATGTCATCACAATGTGCCATGCACTTGTCATGACAATGTTCCACAACCTTGTCATCACAATGCTCCATAAAGCTTGTCATCACAAGGCTCCATGCATTTCTCATCTAAATGCTCTCTCACCAGGGATATCACATGGTTCCATCACTAGTCATCACAATACTCCTTCACCCCTGTCATCACAATGTTCCATGACCCCTGTCATCAAAATGCTACATGCCCTTATCATCACAATCCTCCATGACCACTGACATTACAAAGTTCCATAACCTCTGTCATCAAAATGTTCCCTGACCCTTTTCATCAAATTGTTCCATGACCCTTTCATCACAATGCTCCCTCGCCTACTCATCACAATGCACCACACTCTTGTCATCAAAATGCTCCATGACTTTGGCATCAACAAGCACCATGACCCTTGGCATCACAATGCTCCATGCCATTGTCATCACAGTGCTCCATGAACACTCTCATCACATTCCTCCTTGCCCTTGTCATCACAAAGCTCCATGACGCTTGTCATCACAATGCTCGATGCCTTTCTCATCACAATGCTCCATGCCTTGTCATTACAATCCTCAATGACCCATGTATCACCGTGTTCCGTGCCCTTGTCATCACAATGCTCCATGCCCACTGTCATCACAATAATCCATGAAATATTTCAAACCAATGCTCCAGGCCCTTGTCATCACAATGCTCCATTAGCCCTGTCATAACAATGCTCCATGACCCCTGTCATCACAATATTCCACAGCACTGTCATCACAAGGCTCCATGTACCTTGTCATCACAATGCTCCAAGACCACTGTAATCACAATGCTCCATGCCCCTTTTCATCTCAGTTCTCCATGAACACTGTCATCACAATGCACCATGCCCATCATCATAATGCTTCATGCTATTGTCATCACAATGAAATCAAAATGTTCCATGACCTTTGTCATCACAATGCTCCAAACCCTTCTGATAACAGTGTTCCATAACACTTGTCATCACAATGCCCCATGACGCTCCTCATCACAATTATCCATTGTCTTCTCATCACAATGCTACATGACCTTTGTCAACACCATGCTCAATACACTTGTCATCACAATGCTCCCTGACACTGGTCTTCAGTATGCTCCTTGAAACCTGTCATGACAAGGCTGCATGCCTTTTCCTCACAATGATCCATGCACTTTTCATTAAAATGCTCAAAGGCCACTGTAATCACAATGCTCCATGCGCTTGTCATCACAAAGCTCCATGACGCATGTCATCAGAATGCTCCATGGCATTGTCAGCAAAATGCTACATGACCTTGTTATCACCATGATCCAAGCCCTTGTCATCACAGTGCTCCAAGAAACCTGTAATAACAATGCTCCATGCCCCTTTTCATCAGATTGCTCCATGAGACTTGTCATCACAATGTTCCATCGTCTTCTCATCACAGTGCTCCAGGACCTTGTCATCACAATGCACCATGACCCCTGTCATCACAATACTCCATGAACATTTTCAGCCCAAAGCTCCATGACTTTCTCATCTCACTTCTCCAGAACCCTTGTCATCACAGTGCTCCATGACCACTGTCATCACAACGCTCCATGGCCCCTTACAACACAATGATCCGGGACTCTTGTCATCAAAATTCTCCATAACCATTGTCATCACAATGATCCATGCCCTTGTCATCCCAATGCTCCATGACCCCTGTAATCGCAATGCTCCGTGAAACTTGTCATCACAGTGCTCCGTTACACTTGTCATCACAATGCTCCATGCCTTTTTCAACAAAATGCTACATGACCTTGTCATCACAATCCTCCATGACCCTTGGGATCACATTGCTTCATGCCCTTGTCATCTCTGTCTTTCTTTTCTGGTTTTTACAGATTTTCGGATGTCCCTTTTGACCGGTGGGAAATGACAATTCTTTGTAGTGCGGATTTGCATTGTGCACTTACTTGATTGGCCAAAAAGAGTGTATGAGTTTTCTCCTGAATATATTCAGCAGAAAATGCATACGCCCTTTTTGGCCAAGTGCATCATTGTCGAAGTTGTTACGCTTTTCAGGTGCTTTAAAGGTGATTCCAATTTACCTCTTGAAATATGTTTTGTGCAATTCTGCCTCATTTTCAAGTCCCCTTCGTTGCCTTCCCTCAACAGATTTTTGGAAGTGAGTTGTCCTTTATAACTCTGAAGGTTTGTGAATTGATCTGCCCCGAACTCCAATTTTCAACTCACGTTTTTGTGAGCTGACCACAAATCCACAATTTTGCTTCAGGACCTATACTGGTTCCGGGGGTGCAGGCTGACGCTCTGGTAAATTCTTCTTCCAGACGGGAAATTAGACTGACATATGTCCGTCCAAATGCCTACAGCTACTCTCTGATTGGTTCTCCCTCTTCCCTTTCATCCTCTGCACAATTTGCAAACAGTGCAAAGCAGCAGGTTATAGGGGCTGACTCTCCAAGGTGGGAGATTGATAGTAAAGCAGTTGGATTGCCAAACTGGAGCACAAGGAGAGGAAAAATTAGGAGCCTTTTAGAAATCTTACGCCATCACAGGGTGTCCATTCTCTAGGTATCCCATACATGTTACATCTGTAGTGATATTCCCTTCTACCTGGAGAGTTGGGACCCATGGAATGGGTGGCATGCAATACTGCTTTAAAGGGTCTACATTTTCTCACCCAATCTCACCAGTCCTCTCATTCCCAAGTGTCCAGCCTTATGTCTCATCTAGCTGTCTTTGCAGATAGGGTCATTCCAGGTTTCATCAGAACCCCTGAATGCATTGTGTAAAAATTTCGCTGTTTTTTATTTGTTTTGTTTTGATTTTGAAATTCATTTTTATAATGGGTTTTAACTGATTTTCACCAACGTGTTTATGCCAGTCTAGACACACTTGATTCCCTTATGGAGACATATCAATATATAGGTTTTAAATTCTTACTAGTCAGATATATTCCTCTGCGGGGAATAGGTGTGTTGAGTCCCGTTCACTGAGGAAGGTGTAGGTTTTGTCTATTCTGTATTTGGTTTATGGAATGGTACCTGTGCTAATATCAAACTCTGGCTTTATGCATCAGCCCACCTCTCCTTCCCCCTTAAGCAGGCATAAGAGTGTTTTCTCAATGTGAGACTCTGTTCTCTTTCCTAACTCAGTTCATGTGTAGCAATGTTTACAGGACCTTCCTAAGTGATATCTTATGATAAGTTTATTTTTCTGTGTGACTTATTTCACTTAGAATCATCGTACCTAAATCCACTCATTATGCTGCTACTCGCCTTATGACATTGATTTTATGTCTGAGTGATATTCTTTTAAACAAAATTACCACAAGTTCTTTACGCAATTTTCTCTTTCCTGGAATATTTAAGGTGTACTGAAGTTGAGGTTCTTGTTTGCAGAGCAGCCTTAAACTTTGGGGTGCCTGTGTCTTGTTGATATTTAGTCTTCCCAAGTTATATGCCCATGAGTGGAAGTGCCCTCTGCTCGGTAGCTTTGTATTTAAATATTTTAGGAAACAGCATACACTTCTTCAGAGTGGCTCTTGGATATTTATACCCCACCCATCAGCGTGAGTAGCTCCCTGTTCTCCATGGCCTCTCCTGCATTTCTGGTTTGTACACATTTTTTGGATGGCCTTTCTGAGCAGTGGAAATTGAGACGTCTTTGTTGTGCGGATTTGCATTTCCCGCTTGCTTGCTTGGCCAAAAACTCTGTATGTGTTTTTTTACTGAAGATATTCACGAAAAAAACGCATACACCATTTTGCCCAACTGCATCATTTTAGAAATTCTCCTGCTTTTCATATGCTTTAAATGTGAGTCCAATCTACCTTTTGAAATCTGTTTCCTGCAATTCTGCCTCTAATTCAGATCCTCTTCGTTGCCTTACCTGAATATATTTTAGGACGTTGGTTATCATTTTTATCTTTGCAGGTCTTTGAATTATCTGCTCCTGAGCTCCATTTTGCAACTCACATTTTTTGTGAGCTGGCCGCCAAACCATTGTATTGCTTCCGGCCCTATTCTGGTTCTGGGGAGGCAGGCTGAGCCTTTGGTTAATTCTTCTTCCTAATGGGAAATTAGAGTGACATGCACCTGTCAAAACTCCTACAGCTAGTCTCTCATTGGTTCCCCCTCTTCCCGTTTATCCTCTGCACAAATTGCAAACTGTGTGAAACAGGAAGTTAAAGGTGCTGATTCTCCAAGTGGGGAGATTGTTAGTAATTTGTCTGGAATGGTGAACCCCAGCACCAGGAGATCAAAAATGAGGTGCATTTTCGACACCTTTTATGATCACACGGTGTACATTAGTCTCGGTTTCCCAGGCATGTTTTCGCTGTCGGAAGATTCCCTTGAACCTGCAGTTTTGGGACCCATGGAATGGGAATCAGGCAGTATTAGTTTAAAAGGTCTGCATTTTCTCACCCAGCCTCTCTAACATCTCTTAGCGTGCATAGTTTCCTGCCTTATATATCATCCTGCTGTGGGTCTACATGCATTCAATCCATGTTACATCGTAGCCCTTCAACAAAAGTTGTAAGAATTTTTGTCTGTCTCACTGTTTTTATAAATATTTATAAATTTATTTTTATACTGGTTACAGCTGATTTTCATAGCTCTGTTTTTTTGCTGCTGTACATCCTCTTGATTCATATACTGTGAGACATCAATAAATTCTTTATCAGATTCTTACCAGTCATATGTATTTTTTTCCAGTGACTTGAGTGGGCTGAGTGCAGTTCTTTGATGTACCGTGTAGGCCTTGTCTGTTATTCAATTTGTTACTTGGAATGGTGTCTTTGCTAATTTCAACCTCCTAGATAATACCTCACCCTTCCCCACCTTCCCCATTTAGCAGCCTTATGTCTATTTTCTACATATTTGACTATGTTTCTGTTTTGTAATTTATTTCATGTGTAGCCATTTTTGATTCCACCTTTAAGTGACATCTTATGATATGTGTCTTTTTCTTTCTGACATACGTCACTTAGAATGATCGTACATAACTCCTCCAGAGTTGTTACAACTGGCCTTATTTCATTGATTACTGGATGAGTAATATTTCAATCTACATAAGTACCCCATCTCTTTTATCAATTTTATCCTCCCAGGGACATTTAGGTTATATCCAAGTTGAGGCCCTTTTTAACAGAGAGGTGGTAAATGTTGGGGTGCCTGTTTTCTGTCAATTTTTGTTTTTGCCAAGGTATACGCCCATGAGTGCAAGTGCCCTATGCTCTGTAGCTCATTTTTTAGATGTTTTAGCAAACACAATACACTTCTCCAGAGTGACCGTTGGCAAATTACATTTCAAATATCAGCCTCACAGGGCTCCCTTTTCTCCTCACCCTGTCCTGCATTTCTGGTGTTTACACTTTATGTGGATGGCCCTTCTGACTGATGTGAAGTGATACATTTTTTAGTATTGATTTCCAGTGCCCACCTGTTTGGTTGGATAAAATGTGTGATTGGCTTTACTTGAATATATACAGAAAAATGCATACGCCCTTTTTGGCCAACTGCATCATTGGCGATGTTCAACCCCTTTTCTTTTGCTTTAATGGGGAGTCCTTTCCACCTCTTCAAATCTGTTTCCTGCCACTCTCCCTTGCTTACAAGTACTTTTCTGTGACTTACCTCAAGACATTTTTTGACGATAGATATTTTCAACTCTGCAGTTTCATGAATTTTAGTGCCCCTGAGTTCCATTTTTCAACTTGTGTTTTTGGAAACGGGACACAAAACAGCGGGATTTCCTCTAGCCCTATTCTGTTTCCGTGGGCAATTCTAGCCTTTGATGAATTTGTCTTCCGGATTTGAAATTAGAGTGGCATGTGCCTGTCTGAACACCTAAGACTTGTCTCTAATTTATGCTCATCCTTCCGCTTCATCCTCTGGACAAATTCCAAACAGTGTGCAACAGGATGTTGACGGTGCTGATATCCCCAAGTGAGGAAATTGTTAGGAAAGATGCTGGAGGGGTGAACCCGAGCACCAGGTGATGAGGAGATGAGGTGCCTTTTCCAAACTCTTTCCAATCAAACGGTGTACCATCCTCTAGGTGTGACAGGCATGTTTGAGCCATAGGAATAGTCCTGTGCATGTAAGGAGAACACCAGGGTTTTTTCCAAATTAGTGACTCCCCGAACCCCAAACTGGGGAATTTTTAAGCTATGGCTACACATATGTCCATTATGGGGCTTGGAAAATAGGCAGAGTCCCAACTTTAGATGACTGAAATCTTCGCGATCAGAAGTGCTCACCATCGGCCTTGCTTAGGTTACATTTTATCTGTCATTGACAGATGATGTCAATAAAAATATCTATTCTTTTTCAGATTATTTCCCCTTATAGGTTATTGCAAAATATTCAGTGTAGTTCCCTGTGCTATACAGTAGTTCCTTGTTGATGATCTGTTTTATACATAGCAGTGTGTATGTGTTAATCCCAAACTGTTAATTTATGCCTTCTCCTACCTTTCCACTTTGGTAATAATAAATTATAAGATTTTATACTTCTCAGAAATGGGGAATCTGAAAGAGAGGTATCATTTTCAATGGAAAAGCATTCAAAACAAGATTGAAGCTTCAGCCAAGAGTATTCAATGTACATCCTTGGGAATAAATCACTTCATTTCTCTAATGTTGACCTGACAAATACGACAGACGTCTTCATTGAACTTGCTTATAATAAAGTGATGGAAATATCAAATATAAGTCTTAGAAACATCTTATTTTACCTGAGCCTTATACACTGCTCTATGTTAACTACAGTTTGGCTCACACATCTGTTCATTGAAGTTACAATGTTCTCAATTTCTGTTACTGATCCTCCAGCGTGGACCCCAACAGGAGTCCCTGTGCCCAGTGTCATTGGAGCCAACAGATCAAGACTGAGTTTGGTTCAGAAGCAAAGGAAACTTTATATTTTGAAAACAGAATGGAGAGGTGAGAGCGTGCACTCCCCCACGGGCTGTGGGCTGGGCTGCTGTGTACGGATCCCGGCAGCATCACCTGGAGGGAGGGGATGGAGCTCTCGAGGGCTGGATTGGCTGCAGCTCAGGCTCTATGTCACAGAGTCTACATGGGACCCCGCTAGCTGAGGTGTCGACCCAGCCATTCTGCACTAGGAAATCGGGTCTGAAGTGCCGGGTGTGGGACCTCTGCATGTGGAACCTTAGGAGCACGTGAAATTAGACAAAGCACAAAGGAAAAACAGGTTAGACTTTATTTTATTGCCCAGATTCTCTTTTTATCTCCCAGGAATTTTTAATGAACGTTGCCGGTGATGAACACCTCCTCTGCTTTTTGTCCCGTTCCTCATACTTGGGGTGCTGAGGGTGCAGACCCCTCTTTTGTAACTGCTTCATGCTGAGGTGGGAGCGCTCATACACGTGGGGAGGGGCAAAACTTCTCCCCAGCAGCCTCCAGGTGAGGTTGATTGTCCCAAGGCCTCCTGCCTCACTGCTCGTCCACCTGAGCACCAGCTTTGGAAGTGTTATAGATTCGAATGACCTTTAAGGGTCCAGGAAAGAGATGCACAGAGATGCTGCTGTGGCAGGTCTCACCCCACCCCACATTTGTTTGGCGACCTTAGGCTGACGGGTTTTGCCAGCCTAGATGCTCTGACCAGTATTCTGTGCTTTCTTTAATTAGGTCCCTGAATTAATGTACAAACAGCACCATGTGTCAGAGCCCTGCCCGCTCAACTCCCAGACAGTCCAGGGTCGGTGGTGATCCAGTACCATGACGTCCACTGAGTCAACGGCTTTTTGAAGTAGCCAGCAGTCCAGCCGGTCATATTGGCCACCATCACCACGGTGTCTGTAGGGTTTTCTATGGTGAAATCGTGAATATACGATTCCCCCGCCAAGCTTATTAGCTCCCCTCTGGGTGCAGTAAGTCCTCCAAGCAGTAGTTTGCTCTTTCGGGGTACAGACTTGTTTTCTGAGAGAAACTCCAGGTCAAGTGATGGTCACACGTGTCTTCTTGGGGGCCCATTGCCCCCGTTTGTCTCTCTGGAGTTTGGAGTTGGAGGGCCTCCTCACTCGAGGTCAGTGTGTCCACAGAGCGACCCCTGCAACTTCAGGACATGATGGGTGGTTAGGATCACCACATGGGGTCCTTTTCCCTTAGGAGGGAGCTGGCCTTGCGGGCTGCTGATTTCCAGCTTTTTAGATACCCCAGTATCCTGGCCTGATGGGACGGTGGGCAAAGCCCTTGGTGACCATAGTTTATCATACCTGAAGGGCATTCTTGTGTTGCTCCATTTCAAGGGGTCCCAGTTTTTGCACTAAGGCTCCAAGGGTGATTAACTTTGACCGGGTATGTAAAGGTCAAAGGGTTTAGCTAAATTTGGGAGTTCCTGGGCAAGGGCCTGAATTGACTGCTCTTTCCATTCTTGAAAGGCTCTTTCTGGATTCTATCCTAAAGGATCATCATCTTTTCGTGTCAGTGTTTCATGTAGAGGCCCAGCTATTAGACTGTAGTTAGGGATCCAGATGCAGAAAACCTTGGCCTCCCCAGGAACCACTAAGCTGTCTTCTAGTTTTAGAAGAGGTAAGGCTGCAAATGGCTTCTTCCCTATCCTGGGATGCGTTTCTCCTAATATCTGTGAGAATGAAGCCCAGGCATGTCACCTTAGCCTGGGATATTTGAGCCTTTTTCTTGGACACCTTCTATCCTTTCTTGGCTACGTAGTTCAGAGGCGTCTTTAGTAGACCTGACAATCAGAATGTCATCTGCATATTGAAGGAGGGTTCCCTTTTACAGAGGTAGAACTTTTAGGTCTTTAGAGGACATTTCCCCAATGATGGTGTGGGGATTTTTGAACCATTGGGGCAGGATGGCCCAGCATTATTGCTTTTGTGGCATGTTGTGTCCTGCCACTCACAAGCCAAAAATTCTTGTGACTCTGAGATGAGTGGAATACAGAAAAAGGCATCATTGAAGTCTAATACAGAATGCCATGGCCTGGTGGATGGTAGAATGACCAGCAGGGTGTAGGAAATAGGAGCTACTGGATGTATATCCTCGGTGGCTTCACTGACTGTCCTGATATCCTTTACCAGGTCTCCAGCAGCACATGGGGCTCTCGTGGTCAGGGCAATCCCAGTATGTGGAACTCACCTGGGCTGCACCACCCACCGCACAGCCCACGGGGCTCTCATGGTCAAGTCCCTCCCAGAGTATGGAGCTCATCTGTGCAGGTACACAGCAGCCCATAGGGCTCTCATAGTCAGACACTTCCCAGGATATGGAGCTCCCCTGGGCAGGTACCCCAGCAGGGATGGACCCACAGGAACCATGCACATAGCCCACCTTGAAGAGAACCCCCAGCTCACCTCTCACTCACAGCTGACACAGAACACCTCAGAGCAGGACTTCAACTAACAACAACAGCTCTGACAGTTCTGTGTCCCTGGGTATCATTCTGTGTGGCCTCTCTCTGCCTACTCTTCCAGACACTTCCACTGCAGCCAGGGCACCAGAACTCTTTCTCCACACATCATCACTCCTCTCCCTGACTCCTGCGTTCCTCTCATTAAGATAGGGTCTTCTTGAAGTTGTTTTCCACTCATGGACCAGATAAAATGATAAGAAAACAAGCCGCAGCTGCAGCCCCTTGTCTATCCTGACACTCAAGAGCCCACACCTGTTCCTTGGGCCTGGCCCGTTTAGCAAGGTTCATTTTCTGCAACTGTGAGCCCCTGAGGGGTGAGGATTGGCTGATATGGGCAGCCTGACACTGCCTGCCAGCCCTCCCCAAGTGTGCCTGGCTTGAGGTCAATATAAAGACCTCTCCAGTCAGCAAGAGCTCCTGTAGCTGTGCCTGACGCCATATTCTCTGCCCCGTCAGCAGTGTCGGGGCTGGGGTGGTGGGAGTGAGTGAGGGGCCGTGGCTTTGTGGTTGGACCAGTGTGAGTGGGGCTCTGCTGGACTTCCTGCAGGAGTTGCCAGGCTGCCACCTGCTAAAGAAGAGGATGTGTCACCCATACCTGCCGCTGGAATTTCTCCCCAGGCAGAGGTGAGGAAGTAAAAAAGCAGTGGGGGCCGTGGCAGGAGGGGTATCTCAGGCAGGGAAATGGAAAGCTTCCAGAAGAGCATCTGGGGCCAGGACCATTCTGGATGGCCTACAGGCACCAAGTCGGCCTGCGTGCAGTCGCTGGTGTGGCTCCGCAGCCCTTCCTCTAGGCTTGCAAGTTCTTGTACATATTCAGGTGTTTTACCTGGAAAGGGTGGGAAGAGTTCAGCTGCAGCAGGACTGGGGCTCAGCTCACATTTACTTACAGACGGCTCGACACAGTCCCCCAGCTTTGTAATGAGGATGCTCCTTGTGGGGGGGAGCGTTGCTGACTGCATGGGAGATTATTTCCAACCTCTGACCAACTTAAGAATTTTTTACCACTGGAGCCAGTGCCCTGATACGATTTTCCTGTTTATAACTGGTGGTTTCTGTTTTTTTTTTTTTCCTTTTTTCTCTTTGGTTCAACATAGATTTTATTTATTCCTCTTTTTTTTAATTTAGAGATATAATCATAGAAATAATGCATTAATAAAACGACGTCTATATGAAGGGAAAAACTTTTTTTTTGTTTTATTTTATTAAAGGTTATTTATTTATTTTTAATTCTTTTAAAAATTTGTTTATTTCTTTTATACTGCAGGTTCTTATTGGATATCAATTTTATACATATAAGTGTGCACATGTGAATCCCAGTCTCCCAATTCATCCCACCACCACCCTCACATGACGTTCCCCCCTTGGTGTCCATATGTTTGTTCTCTACATCTGTGTCTCTATCTCTGCCCTGCAAACTGGTTCATCTGAACCATTTTTCTAGGTTCCACATATATGCATTAATATACAATATTTGTTTTTCTCTTTCTGACTTACTTCACTCTGTATGACAGTCTCTAGATCCATCAAGGTCTCTACAAATGACCTAATTTCATTCCTATGTATGGCTGAGTAATATTCCATTGTATGTGTGTACCACATATTTATCCATTCGTCTGTCTGTGGGCACTTAGGTTGCTTTCAATACCTGGCTATTGCAAATAGTGCTGCAATGAACATTATGGTGAATGTGTCTTTTTGATTTATGGTTTTCTCTGGGTATATGTCCAGTAGTGGGATTGCTGGATTATATGGTAATTCTATTTTTAGATTTTAAGGAACCTCCATACTCTTCTCCATAGAGACTGTATCGATTTACATTCCCAACAATAGTGGAAGAAGGTTCCTTTTCTCCACACCCTCTCCAACATTTTTTGTTTGTAGATTTTCTGATGATGCCCATTCTAACAGGTGTGACCTGATAACTCATTGTAGTTTCGATTTCCATTTCTCTAATAATTAGTGATGTTGAGCAGATTTTCATGTGTGTCTTGGCCATCTCTATGTCTTCTTGGAAGAAATGTCTATTTAGATCTTCCATTTTTGTATTATGTTGTTTTTTTATTAATATTGAGCTGCATGAGCTGTTTATATATATTGGAGATTAATCATTTGTCCATTGATTCATTTGCAAATATATTCTGCCATTCTGAGGGTGGTCTTTTCGTCTTATTTGTAGTTTCCTTTGCTTTGCAAAACCTTTTACATTTCACTTGGTCCCATCTTTCGTTTCTTTTTTTTATTTCATTACTATAGGAGGTGGATCAAAAAAGATCTTGCTGTGATTTACGTCAGAGTATTCTTCGTAAGTTTTCCTCTCAGAGTTTTATACTGTCCAGTCTTACATTAAGGTCTCTAATCCATTTTGAATATATTTTTATGTACGGTGTTGGGGAGTGTTCTAATTTCATTCTTTTACATGTAGCTGTCCATATTTCCCAGCACCACTGATTGAAGAGACTCTCTTTTCTCCATTGTAAAGTCTTGCCTCCTTTGTCATAGATTAGTTGAGCATAGGTGTCTAGGTTTATCCATGGGCTTTTTTTTTTTTTCCTTTTCCGCCTTTATTGGAGTATATTTGCATTACAATGGAGTGTTAGTTTCTGCTGTCTAACAAAGTGAATCAGCTATACATATACAAATGTCACCAGATCACTTCCCTCTTGCATCTCCCTCCCACACTCCATATCCCACCCCTTTAGGTTGTCACAAATCACTGAGCTGATCTCTCTGTTCTATGTGGCTGCTTCCCAGTAGCTATTGGTATTACATTTGGTAATGTATTTATGTCCATGCCACTCTCTCACTTCTTCCCATCTTACCCATCCCCCTTCTGTTGTCCTCAAATCCTTTCTCTATGTCTGTGTCCTTAATCCTGTCCTGCCACTAGGTTCTTCAAAACTTTTTTTTTCTTCGTTAGATTCCATATATCTCTGTTAACATACAGTATTTGTTTTTCCCTTTCTGACCTACTTCACTGTGTAGGACAGATTCTAAATCCATCCACCTCAGTACAAATAACTCAGTTTTGCTTCCTTTTATGGCTGAGTAATATTCCATTGTATATATATGCCAGATCTTCTTTATCCATTCATCTGTCGATGGACACTTAGGTTGCTTCCATGTCCTGGCTATTGTAAATAGAGCTGCAATGAACATTTTTGTACATAACTCTTTTTGAATTATGGTTTTCGCAAGGAAAATGCCCATATTTGGATTGTTGTGCCGTATGGTACTTCTATTGTTATTTATTTAAAGGAACCTCCGTACTGTTCTCCCTAGTGGCCATATCAGTTTACATTCCCACCCACAGTGCAAGTGTGTTCCCTTTTCTCCAATAAAGGCCTCTCCAACATTTATTGTTTTGTAGAATTTTTTGATGATTGCCACTCTGACTGCTGTGAGGTGATACCTCACGATAGTTTTGATTTGCATTTCTCTAATGATTAGTGATGTTCAGCATCCTTTCATGTGTTTCATGGTAATCTGTATATCTTCTTTGGAGAAATGTCTATTTAGGTCTTCTGCCCGTTTTTGGATTGGGTTGTTTGTTTTTGTGATATTGAGCTACATGTGGTGCTTGTAAAGTTTGGAGATTAATCCTTTGTCAATTGCTTCATTTGGAAATATTTTCTCCCATTCTGAGGGTTGTTTTTCCATCTTGTCTATGTTTTCCTGTACTGTGTAAAAGCTTTTAAGTTTCATTAGGTCTCATTTGTTGATTTTTGTTTTTATTTCCATTTCTCTAGGAGGTGGGTCAAAAAGGATCTTGCTGTGATTTATGTCATAGAGTGTTCTGCCTATGGTTTCCTCTAAGTGTTTTATAGTGTCTGGTCTTATATTTAGATCTCTAATCAAGTTAGAGATTATTTTTGTGCATGGTTTTATGGAGTGTCTTAATTTCATTCTTTTATTTGTAGGGGTCCAGTTTTCCCAGCACCAATTACGGAAGAGTCTGTCTTTTCTCCATTGTATATCCTTAGCTCCTTTGTCATAGATGAGATAGCCATAGGTATGTAGGTTTATCTCTGGGCTTTCTGTCCTGTTCCATTGATCTGTTTTTATGCCAATCTCCATACACTTGATTCCATTATGGAGACATATAAATACATAGGTTTCAAGATTATTACCAGTCAGATATATTCTTCTTCAGTGAATAGGGTGTTTTGTGTCCAGTACATTGAGAAAGGAGTAGGTCTTGTCTATTACATATTTGGTATATGGTATGGTATCTGTGCTAATTTCAAACTCTGCTTTTACATATCACCCCACATCACCTTTCCCCTTAAGGGGGCATAAGTGTGTTTTCTAAATGTGTAACTCTGTTCTCTTTGGAAATTCAGTTCGTGTGTAGCCATGTTTACATTTCCTCTATAAGTGATATATTACAATAAGTTTCTTTTTCTTTGTGGCTCATTTCACTTAGCATCATCGTACCTAAAACCACTCATTAGGCTGCTATTGGCCTTATGACATTGATTTTATGTCTGAGTGACATTCCATTGTATACAAGTACCACAACATCTTTATCCATTTTTTTTTCCTTTCCAGGGATATTTAAAGTGTACCAAAGTCGAGGTTCTTGTAAACAGAGCAGCCCTAAATTTTGGGCTGGCTCTGTGTTGTGGATTTTTAGTTTTCCCAAAATACACGCCCATGAGTGGAAGTGTGCTATGCTCTGTAGCTCTGTTTTAGAAAACAACATACATTTCTCCAGAGAGGCTGTTGTCAATTTACATCCTGTCCATCGGCGTAACCAGGCTCCCTTTTCTCCATGGCCTGTCCTGCATTTGTGGTTTTTACACTATTTGCGGATGGCCCTTTTGACCGATGGTAAGTGACACTTCTATGTAGTGTGGATTTGCAATGCCTGATGGCTTGCTGGGCCAAAAAGTGCTTATGCATTTTTTTCCCGAATATATTCAAGAAAATACACATACTCCCTTTTCGGCCAAGGGCAACATTGTCGAAGTTCTGTCGCTTTTCATGTGCTTTAAAGACGACTCCAATCTACCTCTTGAAATCTGTTTCCTTCAATTCTGCCTTGCTTTCAAATCCTCTTCACTGCCTTACCTCAATAAATTTCTGGATGATAGTTGTCCTTTATAACTCTGCAAGTTTGTGAATTGCTGTGCCCCTGATTTCCATTTTTCAACTCGCTTATTTGTGAGCTGGCTGCAATACCGCATGATGGCTTTAGGCCCTAGTCTGGTTCCAGGGTTGCAGGCTGAGCCTTTGTTTAATTCTTCTTCCTGATGGGAAACTAGAGTGACATGTGCCCATCCAAACACCTACAGCTAATCTCTCATTTGTTTCCCCTTTTCCTGTTCATCCTCTGCACAATTTACAAACTGTGCATAACAGGAGGGTAAAAGCGCTGACACTCCAAGTGGGGAGATTTTCAGTATTGCAGATGGAAATGGCTAAGCCGAGCACGAGGAAAGGAAAAATGAGGTACATTTTAGAAAACTTTCCCGATTACACAGTGTACCATCCAACGGGTTTCCCATGCATGTTTTAACTGTAGGAAGATTCCCTTTAACCTGGAGAGTTGGGGCCACTAGAATGGGTAGCACACAGTATTGCTCTAAGTGTTGTTCTTTTACTCACACAGCCTCAGCAATCTTGTCAGCCCCAAGTGTCCAGTCTTACGTCTCCTCCCGCTGTGGGTGTAAAGGTGGTCATTCCAGGTTGCATCACAGGCTGTGAATGTAATTTTTAAGACTTTCTCTCTGATTTGCTGTTTTTGCATTTTTCTTTTGAAATTTATTTTTATAAGTGTGTTTTGCTGAATTTCACTGTTGTGTTCATGCCGTTATACACACGCATGATTCCTTTATGGAGACATGAGTATACATATGTTGTAGAGTTATTACAAGTCAGATATATTCCCCTTCAATGAATAGGGGTTGTTGAGTCGAGTTCATTGTGCCGGTAGTAGGTGCTGTCTATTACATACTTGATTTATGGAACGGTATCTGTGCTAATTTAGGACTCTGGATTTATGCATCACCCCACCTCTCCTTCCCCCTTAAGCAGGCATAAGAGCGTTTTCTAAATGTGAGACTCTGTTCCATTTCCTAACTCAGTTCATGTGTAGCCATGTTTACAGGACCTTCATAAGTGATATCTTATGATAAGTTTCGTTTTCTCTGTGACTTATTTCACTTAGAATCATCGTACCTGAATCCACTCATTTGGCTGCTACTGGCCTTATGACATTGATTTCATGGCTGAAGGATATTACATCATAAATAAATACCACAATTTCTTGAAACATATTTGTCTTTCCTGGGATATATCAGGTGTACCCAAGTTGAGGTTCTTGTAAGCAGTGCAGCCCTAAATTTTGGGGTGGATCTGTCTTATTGATTTTCAGTTTGCCCAAGGTATATTCCCTACACTGGAAGTGCTCTTGGCTCTGTAGCTCTGTTGTTTACTTGTTTTAGGGAACACAATGCACTCCTCCAGAGAGGAGTTGACAATTTACATACTGCCCATCAGCATAACTAGGCTCCCTGTTCTCCATGTCCTGTCTTGCCTTTCTGGTTTTTACACATTTTGCGGATGTCCCTTTTGACCAGTGGGAAGTGATAGTTCTTTGTAGTGCAGATTTGCATTGACCGCATGCTTGCTTGGCCAAAAGGACGTATGTGTTTTCTCCTGAATATATTCAGGAGAAAACGCATATGCCCTTTTTGGCCTAGTGCAACATTGTCGAAGTTGTGCCCCTCTTCCTGTGATTTAAAGGTGATTCCAATGTACCTGTTGAAATCTGATTCCTGCTATTCTGGCTCCCTTTCAAGTGTGCCACGTTGCCTTCCCTCAACACATTTTTGGACGATAGTTGTCCTTTATTACTCTGCCATTTTGTGAATTGCTCTGCCTTGAGCTCCATTTTTCAACTGTTTTTTTGTTAGCTGACGTCAAGTCCAAAATTTAGGTTCAGGACCTATACAGGTTCCCGGTGGGTGGCTGAGACTTTGGTTAATTCTTATTGCTGCCGGGAAATTAGAGTGAAATGTGCCCGTCCAAATGCCTAACAGCTACTCTCTCATTGGTTCTCCCTCTTCCCTTTCATCCTCTGCCAAATTGGCAACCTGTGCGAACCAGGAGGTTAAATGTGCTGTCTCTCCAAGTTGGGAGATTGATAGTAAAGCAGTTGGAAAGTCAAACCGGAGCACCAGGAGAGGGACTATTAGTTGAGTTTTAGAAATATTTTGTATTCACAGTGTGTCCTTTCTCTATGTTTCCCGTACATGTTATAGCTGTAGTAATATTCCCTTCAACCTGGAGAGTTGGGACCCTTGGAATGTGTGCCATGCATTATTGCTTCAAATGGTCTGCATTTGCTCACCGAATCTCACTGATCCTCTCAGTCCCAAGTGTCCACCCTTATGACACATCCAGCTGTCATTGTAGATAGGGTCATTCGATGTTTCATCTGAGACCCTGAAGGAATTGTAAAGAATTTCCATGATTTTTTGTTTTGTTTGTGAAATTCCTTTTTATTGTGGGTTTGAGCTGATTCTCAATGCCATGTTTATGCGAGTCTACACACACTTGATTATCTTTTTGAGACATATCAATACATAGGTTTTAAGATTCTTACTAGTCAGATATATTCCCCTGTGGGAAATATGGGGTTTTGAGTCCCTTTCACTGAGGAAGGTGTAGGTCTTTTCTATTCCATATTTGGTTTTTGGGACGGTACATGTAGTAATATCAAACTCTGGTTTTATGCATCACCCCACCTCTCCTTCCCCCTTAAGGAGGCAAAAGAGTGTTTTCTAAATGTGAGACTCTGTTCTCTTTCCTAACTCAGTTCAGGTGTAGCCATGTTTACAGGACCTTCATAAGTGATATCTTATGATAAGTTTCTTCTTCTCTGTGACTTATTTCACTTAGAATCATCGTACCTGAATCCACTCATTTTGCTGCTACTGGCCTTATGACATTGATTTCATGGCTGAGGGATATTCCATCGTACGTAACTACCACCATTTCTTGATCCATTTTTGTCTTTCGTGGGATATTTCAGGTGGACCAAAGTTGAGGTTCTTGAGAGCAGTGCAGCCCTGAATTTTTGGGTGGCTATGTCTTATTGATTTTCAGTTTTCCCAAGGTATGTTCCCTAGACTGGAAGTTCCCTTGGCTCTGTATCTCTGTTGTTTACTTGTTTTAGAGAACACTGTGCACTACTCCAGAGAGGCAGTTGGCAATTTACATCCCGCCCATCAGCATAACTAGGCTCCCTTTTCTCCAGGTCCTGTGTTGCCTTTCTAGTTTTTACACATTTTGCAGATGTCCCTTTTGTCTGGTGGGTAGTGATACTGCTTTGTAGTGCAGATTTGCATTGCCCGCTTGCTTGCTCGGCCAAAAAGTGCATATGCATTTTCTCCAGAATATATTCAGGAGAAAACGCATATGCCCTTTTTAACCAAGTGCATCATTGTCGAAGTTGTGCCCCTCTTCCTGTGCTTTAAAGGTGATTCCAATGTACCTCTTGAAATCTGTTTCCTGCTATTCTGGCCCAAATTCAAGTCCACCTGGATTCCTTCCCTCAACAGGTTTTTGGACGCTAGTTGTCCTTTATTACTCTGCCAGTTTGTGAATTGCTGTGCCCCTGAGCTCCATTTTTCAACTCGTTTTTTGTGAGCTGACCGCAAGTCCAAAATTTTGGTTCAGGACCTATACTGGGTCCCGGCGGGAGTCTGAGACTTTGGTTAATTCTTCTTCCTGACGGGAAATTAGAGTGACATGTGCCCTTCCATATGCCTAACACCTAATCTCTCATTGGTTCTCCCTCTTCCCTTTCATCCTCTGCCAAATTGGCAACCTGTGCGTGCCAGGAGGTTAAAGGGTCTGTCTCTCCAAGTTGGGCCATTGATAGTAAAGCAGTTGGAAAGTCAAACCAGAGCACCAGGAGAAGGACTATTAGTTGAGTTTTAGAATCCTTTTGTATTCACAGTGTGTGCATTCTCTACGTTTCCCATACATGTTATAACTGTAGTGACATTCCATTTTACCTGGTGAGTTGGGACCCATGGAATTGTTGGCATGCATTATTTCTTTAAATGGTCTGCATTTTCTCGTCCAATCTCACCAATCCTCTCAGTCCCAAGTGTCCAGCCTTATGTCTCATCCAGCTGTCGTTTTAGATAGGGTCATTCCAGGTTTCATCAGAACACCGGAAGGAATTGTGTTAGAATTTCGCTGTTTTATTGTTTTGTTTTTGAAATTCATTTATATAATGAGGTTGAGCTGATTTTCACTGACGTGTTTATGCAGGTCTAGACACACTTGATTCCCTTATGGAGACATATCAATATATAGGTTTTAAGCTTCTTACTAGTCAGGTATATTCCTCTGCGGGAATAGGGCTGTTGAGTCCCGTTCACTGAGGTAGGAGTAGCTCTTGTCTATTCTGTATTTGGATTATGCAACGGTACCTGTGCTAATATCAAACTCTGGTTTTGTGCATCTCCCCACCTCTCCTTTCCCCTTAAGCAGGCATAAGTATGTTTTCTAAATGTGAGACTCTGTTCTCTTTCCTAATTCAGTTCATGTGTAGCCATGTTTACATTTCCTTCATAAGTGATATTTTATGTCAGAATGCTCCACGGCTCTTGTGATCATAATGCTCCATGATGCTCGTCATCACAATTATCCATGGCCTTCTCATCACAATGCTCCACCGTCTTGCCATCACATTACTCCATGCCCAGGTCATCACAATGCTCCATGTCCCTTGTCATCACAATTCTCTAACGCTTTGTCATCACAATGCTCGATGACACTTCTCATCAGAATGTTACATGCTCTTGTCATCACAATTTTCCATGCACTTGTCATTGCAATGCTCCCTGACCCATATCATAGCAAGCTCCATATGCTTGTCATCACAATGCTTCATGACATTGTTATAAAAATTCTCAATGTCCCTTGTCATGACAGTGCTGCATGCCAGTATCATCACAATGCTCCATGACACTTGTCATCACATTGCTCCGGGCCCTTGTCATCACAATGCTCCATGCCCTTGTCATCACAATGCTCCATGACCTCTGTAATCACAATGTTCCCTGACACCTGTCATCACAATGCTCCATGCCCCTTGTTAGTACAGTGCTCCATGATGCTAGTCATCACAATTACCCAAGGTCTTCTCATCACAATGCTTCAGGTCTTTACCATCACAATGCTCCATGCCCTGGTCATCTCAATGCTCCATGACCCTTGTCATCACCATTCTCCTCATCCTTGTCATCACGGTGCTCCTTGACACTTCTCCTCACAGTGTTATATGCTCTTGTCATCACAATTCTGCATGCACTTATCATCACAATGCTCCAGTACCCCTGTCATAGCAAGCTCCATGCGCTTCTCATCACAATGTTTCAAGACCTTGTCATTAAAATTCTCAATGGCCCTTGTCATCACAATGATCCATGCCCTTGTCATCACAATGCTCCTTTACCTTTGTCATCACAATCCTCCATGACACTTGGCATCACAATGCTCCATGTCATTGGCATCACAATGGAACATATGCTCCATAAGACATGTCATCAAAATGCTCCATAACTTTTGTCCTCACAATGCTCCATAAGACATGTCATCAAAATGCTCCTCACAATGCTGACAATGCTCCATAAGACATGTCATCAAAATGCTCCATAACTTTTGTCATCACAAATCTCAATGACTCTTGGCATCACAATGCTCCATGTCATTGTCATCACAATGCCTCAGGAACCTTCTCATCACATTGCTCCATGCCCTTGTCATCACAAATCTCCATGACGCTTGTCATCACAATGCTCGATGCCCTTCTCATAACATTGCTCCATGCCCTTGTCATTACAGTCCTCCATGAACCCTGTACCACAGTGTTCCAGGCCCTTGTCATCACAATGCTCCAGGCCCACTATCATCACAATAATCCATTAAACTTTTCAGACCAATGTCCCATGGCCTTGTCATCACAATGCTCCATTACCCCTGTCATAACAATGCTCCATGATCCCAGTCATCACAATGTTCCACAGCCTTGTCATCACAAGGCTCCATGACCCTTGTCATCACAAGGCCCCATACACATAAAATCACAATGCTCCATGCCCTTGTTATCACAAAGCTCCATGATGTATGTCTTCAGAATGTTCCATGGCCTTCTCATCACAATGCACCATTCCCTTGTCATCAGAATGCTCCACGACCCCTGTAATCACAATGCTCCATGCCCATTTTCATTAGAATGCTCCATGAGAATGTCATCACAAGGCTCCATGGTTTTCTCATCACAATGCTCCAGGACCTTGTCATCACAATGCTCCTTTCTCTTCTCATCACAATGCTCCATGACTTCGGTCATCACAATACTCCATGAATATTTTCAGCCCAGTGTTCCATGACATTCTCATCACAATGCTCCATGACACCTGTCATCACAATGCTCCATGACCAATGTCATCACAACCCTCCATGACCCCTGAGAACACAATGATCCGGGAATATTGTCATCAAAATGTTCCATGACACTTGTCATTACAATGATCCATGCCCATGTCATCCCAATGCTCCATGACCCCGTAATCACAATGCTCCGTGACGCTTGTCATCAAAATGCTCCATGACACTTGTCATCACAATGCTCCATGTCCTTCTCATCACAATGCACCACGACCTTGTCATCAAAATGCTCCATGACATTTGTCATCACAAAGCTCCATGACCATTGGCATCACAATGCTCAATGCTCCTTTAAATCAAAATGGTCCCTGAACCCTCTCATCACAATGCTCCAAACTTTTGTGATCACAGTGTTCCATAACACTTGTCATCACAACGCTCCATGATGCCTCTCATAACAATACACCATGCCCTTGTCATCACAATGCTCCATGACCTTTGTCATCACAATTCTCAATACACTTGTTATCACAATGCTCCATAACCCTTGTCTTCAGAATGCCCCTTGAACCCTGTCATGAAAAGGCTCCTTGCGTTTTTCATCACAATGCTCCATGCACTTTTCATCACAATGCTCCATACCATTGTCGTCACAATACTCCACAAGCTTGTCATCAGAATGCTCCATGACCCTTGTCATCACAATGCTCCATGACCTCTGTCACAACAATTCTCCATAACACCTGTCATCACAATGCTCCAAGACCCTTGTCATTACAGTGCTCCATGACACTCATCTTCACAATTATCCATGGTCTTCTCATCACAGTGCTCCACGGTCTTGCCATCACAATGCTGCATGCCCTGGTCATCACAATGCTCCATGTCTTTGGTGATCAAAATTCTCCACGTCCTTGGCATCACTACGATCCATGACACTTCAACTCACAGTGTTATATGCTTTGTCATCACAATTCTCTATGAACTATTAATCGCAATGCTCCATGACCCCTGTCATAGCAAGCTCCATGTGGTTGTCATCACAATGCTTCATGAATTGTCATCAAAATTATCAATGGCCCTTGTCATCACAATGGTCCATGCGCTCGTCATCACAATGCTCCAAGCCTATGTCATCACAATGCTCCATTACCTTTGTCATCACAATCCTCCATGACACTTGGCATCACAATGCTGCATGCCATTGTCATCACAATGGACCATGACATATGTCATGACAATGCTCCCTGACACCGGTCTTCACAATTCTCCATGACCTTGTCATCACAATGCTCCATGCCCTTGTCATCACAATGCACCATGTCCACTGTCATCACAATAATCCATGAAACTTGTCAGACCAATGCTCCATGTCCCTGTCATCACAATCCTCTATGCCATTTTCATCACAATGCTCCAAGAACCCTGTAATCACAATGCTCTTTGCCCCTTTTCATCAGAATGCTCCATGAGACTTTTCATCACAAGGGTACATGGTCTTCTCATCACAATGCTCCAGGACCTTGTCATTACAATTCTCCATTCCCTTGTCATCACAATGTTCTATGACACCTGTCATCTCAATACTCCATGAACATTTTCAGCCCAATGTTCCATGACCTTCTCAAGACACTGTTTCATGACCCATGTCATCACAATGCTCCATGACCACTGGCATCAAAATGCTCCATGATCATTTTCATCACAATGATCCATGCCCTTGTCATCCCAGTGTTCCATGGCAACTGTAATCACAATGCTCTGTGACGCTTGTCCTCACATTTCTCCGTGACACTTGTCATCACAATGCTTCATGCCTTTGTCAGCAAATGCTACATTACCTTGTCATCACAATGCTCCATTCGCTTGTCATCATAATTCTCCATTACCATTGTCATCAAAATCCTCCATGAACGTAGGGATCACATTGCTTCATGCCCTTGTTATCAAAATGCTCCATTCTCCTTGAAATCAAAATGATCCATGACCTCTGTCATCACACTGCTCCAAACACTTGTGATCACAATGTTCCATAACACTTGTCATCACAACACACTTCGATGCCTGTCATCACAATTATCCATGGAATTCTCATGACAATGCTCTATGACATTTGTCATCACAATGCTCAATACACTTGTCATCACAATGCTCCCTGTCACATCTCATCAGAATGCTCCTTGAACCGTGTCATGAAAAGGCTCCATGCCCCTTTCATCACAATGCTCGATGCCATTGTCATCACAATACTTCACAAGCTTGTCATCAGTATCCTCCATGACCCTTGTCATCACAATGCTCCATGACCCCTGTCATCACAATGCTCCATGGCCCTTGTCATTACAGTGCTCCATGATGCTCGTCATCACAATTATCAATGGTCTTCTCATCACAATGCTCCACGGTCTTGCCATCACAATGCTCAATGTGCCTTGTCATTACAATATTCCACGTCCTTGTCATCACAGTGATCCTTAACACTTCTCATAACACTGTTACATGATCTTGTCATCACAATTCTCCATGCACTTGTCATCGCAATGCTCTATGACCACAGTCATAGCAAGCTCCATGTGCTTTTCAGCACAATGCTTCACGACGTTGTCATCAAAATTCGCAATGGCCCTTGTCATCACAATTCTCCATGCCCTTGTCATCACAATGCTCCATGACCATTGTCATCACAATGTTCCAAGCACTTGTCATCAAAATGCTCCATTACCTTTCTCATCACAATCCTCCATGACACTTAGTATCACAATGCTCCATGCCATTGTCATCACAATGGACAATGACATATGTCATCACAATGCTCCCTGACACCTGTTTTCAAAATACTCCATGACCTTGTCAACACAATGTTCCATGCCTTTGTCATCACAATGCGCCATGCCCACTGTAATCACAATAATCCATGAAACTTGTCAGACCAATGTTCCATGCACCTGTCATCAAAATGCTCCATGCTCTTGTCATCACAATGCTCCAAGACACCTGTCATCACAATGCTCCGTGACACCTGACATCACAATTTTCCATAACCCCTCTCATCAAAATGTTCCAGGACCCTTTTGATCAAATTGCTCCATGACCCTGTCATCACAATGCTCCCTGCACTTCTCATCACAATGCACCACGGCCCTGTCATCAAAATGCTCCATGACATTTGGCATCACAAAGCTCCATGACCATTGGCATCACAATGGTCCATGCCATTATCATCAAATGCTCCTTGAACCCTCTCATCACATTGCTCCATGCCCTTGTCATCACAAAGCTCCATGACGCTTGTCATCACAATGCTCGATGCCCTTGTCATCACAATGCTCCATGCCCTTATCATTACAATCCTCCATGACCTATGTATCATAGTGTTCTGTGCCCTTTTCATCACAATGCTCCATGCCCACTCTCATCACAATAATCCATGAAAATTTTCAGACCAATGCTGAAATGCCCTTGTCATCACAATGCTCCATTACCCCTGTCATTTTAATGCTCCATGACACCTGCCATCACAAGGTTCCATGGCCTTGTCATCACAAGCCTCCATGACCCTTGTCATCACAATGCTCCAAGACCCATCTAATCACAATGCTCCATGTCTTTGTCATCACAAAGCTCCATGATGCATGTCATCAGAATGCTCCATGGTCTTCCCATCACAACGCTCCATGCCCTTTTCATCACAATGCTCCAACACCCCTGTAATCACAATGCTCCATTCCCCTTTTCATCTCAATGCTCCATGAACCCTGTCATCAAAATGCACCATGCCCATCATCATAATGCTTCATGCTATTGTCATCACAATGAAATCAAATGCTCCATGACCTCTGTCATCACAATGCTCCAAACCCTTGTGAATACTATGTTCCATAACACTTGTCATCACAATGCCCCATGACACTGGTCATTACAGTTATGCATGGTCTTCTCATCACAATGCTCCATGACCTTTGTAATCACAATGCTCAATACACTTGTCATCACAATGCTCCCTGACACTTGTCGTCAGTATGCTCCTTGAACCCTGTCTTGACAAGGCTCCATGCATTTTTCATCACAATGATCCATGCCCATTTCATCACAGTCCTCCAAGACCCCTCTAATCACAATGCTCCATGTCATTTTCATCACAAAGCTCCATGACGCATGTCATCAGAATGCTCCATGGCCTTCTCATCACAATGCTCCATGTCCTGGTCTTCACAATGCTACAAAACCCCTGTAATCACAATGCTCCATGAACCTTTTTATCAGTATGCTCCATGACAATTGTCATCACAAGGCACCATGGCCCTCTCATCACAATGCTCCAGGACCTTCTCATCGCATTTCTCCATTCCCTTATCATCACAATGCTCCATGACCCCTGTCATCACAGTACTCCATGAATATTTTCAGCCCAATGCTCCATGACCTTCTCTTCACAATGCTCCATGACTCATGTCATCACAATGCTACATGACCACAGTCATCAAAATAATCCATGCCACTTGTCATCAGAATATTCCATGCGCTTGTCATCCCCATGCTCCATGACCCCTGTAATCACAATGGTCCTTGATGCTTGTCGTCACAGAGCTCCATGACACTTGTCATCACGGTGCTCCATGCCTTTGTCAGCAAAATGCTACATGACCTTGTCATCACAATGCTCCATGGAATTGTCATCACAATTCTCCATTACCACTGTCATCACAATCCTCCATGAACCTTGGGATCACATTGCTTCATGCTCTTGTCATCACAATGCTCCATGATTCTTGAAATCAAAATGATCCATGACCTCTGTCATCGCAATGCTCCAAACACTTGTGATCACCATGTTCCATAACACTTGTCATCACAACGCTCCATGATGCTTGCCATCACAATACTCCATGCCCTTGTCATCCCAATGCTCCATGAACTTTGTCATCACAATGCTCAATACACCTGTCATCAAAATGCTCCCTGACACTTTTCCTCAGAATGCTCCTTGAACCCTGCCATGAAAATGCTCCATGCCATTTTCATCACAATGCTCCATGCCCTTTTTCTCACAATGCTCCATGCCATTGTCATCACAATACTCCACAAGTTTGTCATCAGAATACTCCAAGACCCTTGTCATCACAATGCTCCATGATCCCTGTCATCACAATGCTCCATGACACCTGTCATCACAATGCTCCATGCCCCTTGTCATTACAGTGCTCCATGACGCTCGTCATCACAAATATCCATGATCTTTTCATCACAATGCTCCACGGTCTTTCCATCACAATGCTCCATGACACTTCTCATCACAATATTACATGCTCTTGTCATCACAATTCTCCATGCACTTGTCATCGCAATGCTCAATGACCCCTGTCATAGCAAGCTCCATGTGCTTTTCATCACAATGCTTCACGAACTTGTCATCAGAATTCTCAATGGCCCTTGTCATCACAATCCTCCATGCCCTTGTCATCAAAATGCTCCATGACACTTGTCCTCACAATGCTCCAAACCCCTGTCATCACAATGCTCCATTAACATTGTCATCACATTCCTCCATGACACTTGGCATCACAATGCTCCATGCCATTGTCATCAAAATGGACCATGACATATGTCATCACAATGCTCCCTGACCCCTGTCTTCACAGTACTCCATAATCTTCTCATCACAATGCTCCATTACCTTGTCATCAGAATGTGCCATGCCCACTGTCATCAAAATAAACCATGAAACTTGTCAGAACAATGCACCATGCCCCTGTCATCACAATGCTCCTTACCCTTGCCATCACAATGCTCCGTGACTCCAGTCATCACAGTGCTTCATGACCTTTGTCAACACAATGGTCCATGCCCACGTCATCAAAAGGCTCTGTGATATTTGTCACCACAATGCTCCATGAAATTTTCATCACAATGCTCTGTTACCCATGTCATCACTATGCTCCATACCTTTGTCAGCACAATGCTCCATGACCATTGTCATCACAATGCTCCATGCGCTTGTCCGCACAACGCCCCATGACCTGTGTCATCACAATGCGCGATGCGCTTGTCATCACAATGCTCCACAACCTTTTCATCACAGTGCTCCATAAAACTTGTCATCACAATGCTCCATGCTCTTCCCATCAAAATGCTGTCCCACCAAGGATATCATAATGTTCCATCAATAGTCATCACAATACTCCCTCACCCCTTTCATCACAATGTTCCAGGACCCCTGTCATCAAAATGCTCCATGAACCTTTTCATCATAATGCTCCATGACCCGTGCCATCACAATGTTCCATAACCCCTGTCATCAAAATGCTACATTACCCATTTCATATCAATGCACCATGACCCCTGTCATCACAATTTTCATAACCACTCTCATCAAAATGCCCCGTGACCTTTTTCATCAAATTGCTCCATGAACCTATTATCACAATGCTTGCTGCACTTCTCATCACAACGCACCACGACCTCGTCATCAAAATGCTCCATGACCTTTGTCATCACAAAGCTCCATGACCCTTGGCATCACAATGCTCCATGCCATAGTCATCACAATGCTCCATGAAGCCTCTCATCACATTGATCCATGCCCTTGTCATCACAAAGCTCCATGACGCTTGTGATCCCAATGCTCGATGCCTTTCTCATCACAATGTTCCATGCCCTTGTCATTACAATCATCCATGACCCATGTATCAAAGTGTTCTGTGCCCTTGTCATTACCATCCTCCATGACCCATATCAAAGTGTTCTGTGCCCTTGTCATCACAATGCTCCATGCCCACTCTCATCATAATAATCCATGAAATATTTCAGACCAGTGCTCCATGCCCTTGTCATCACAGTGCTCCATTACCCCTGTCATAACAATGCTCCATGACCCCTGCCATCACAATGTTCCACGGCCTTGTCATCACAAGACTCCATGACACTTGTCATCACAATGTTCCAAGACACTGTAATCACAATTCTCCATACACTTGTCATCACAAAGCTCCATGACGCATGTCATCAGAATGCTCCATGGCCTTCTCATTTACGATGATCCATGCCCTCATCACCACAATGCTCCAAGACCCCTGTAATCACAATGCTCCATGCCCCTTTTCATCTCAATGCTCCATGAACCGTGTCATCACAATGCACCATGCCCATCATCATAATGCTTCATGCAGTTGTCATCAAAATGAAATCAAAACGCTCCAGGACCTCTGTCATCACAATGCTCCAAACCGTTGTGATCACAATGTTCCATAACACTTGTCATCACAAAGCCCCATAACGCTCATCATCACAATTATCCATGGTCTTCTATTCACAATACTCCATGACCTTTGTCATCACAATGCTCAATACACTTGTCATCACAATGCTCTATGACACTTGTCGTCAGTATGCCCCTTGAACCCTGTCATGACAAGGCTCCATGACTTTTTAATCACATTGATCCATGCCCTTTTCCTCACAATGCTCCAAGACCCCTGTAATCACAATGCTCCATGCCCTTGCCGTCCCAAAACTTCATGACACATGACTTCAGAATTCTTCATGGCCTACTCATCACCATGCTCCATGCCCTTTTCATCGCAATGCTCCATTCCCTTGTCATCAAAATGCCACATGAGCCCTGTCCTCACAATACTCGATGAACATTTTCAGACCAATGCTCCATGACCTTCTCATCACAAGGCCCCATGAACCCCGTCATCACAATGCTCCAAGACCCCTGTCATCCCAATGCTCCGTGACTCCAGTCATCAAAATGCTTCATGATCTTTGTCATCACAATGGTCCATGCACTTGTCACACAAGGCTCTGTGATCTTTGTCACCACAATGCTCCCTGAAATATTCATCACAATGCTCTGTGACCCTTGTCATCAAAATGCACCATGCCTTTGTCAGCACAATGATCCATGACACTTGTCATCACAATGCTCCATGCGCTTTTCAGCACAATGCTTTTAGACCCATGTCATCACAATGCTCCACATCCTTGTCATCACAATGCTCCATAAACCGTGTCATCACAATGCTCCATGCACTTCTCATCAAAATGCTCTCTCACCACTGATATCACAATGTTCCATCACTAGTCTTCACAATACTCCCTCACCCCTGTCATCACAATGTTCCATGACACCTATCATCACAATGCTACATGCACTTATCATTAAATGCTCCATGACCCATGACATCACAATGTTCCATAAACCCTGTCATCAAAATACTCCAATACCCTTATCATCACAATGCTCCATGACCCCTGACACCACAATTTTCCATAACCACTCTCATCAAAATGTTCCATGACCTTTTTCATCAAATTGCTCTATGACCCTGTTATCACAATGCTCCCTACCCTTCTCATCACAACGCACCCTCGACCTTGTCATCAAAATGCTCCATGACCTTTGTCATCACAAAGCTCCATGACCCTTAGCATCACAATGCTCCATGCCATTGTCATCACAATGCTCCATGAAGCCTCTCATCACATTGCTCCATGCTCTTGTCATCACAAAGCTCCATGACACTTGTGATCCCAATGCTTGATGCCCTTCTCATCACAATGCTACATGCCCTTGTCATTACAATCCACCATGACCCCTGTATCAAAGTGATCCGTGCCCTTGTCATCACAATAATCCATGAAACTTTTCAGACCAATTATCCATGTGCTTGTCATCACAACGCACCATTACCACTGTCATAACACTGCTCCATGACACCTGCCCACAAAAGGTTCCACGAACTTGTCATCACAAGACTCCATGACACTTTTCATCACAATGCTCCAATACAATGTAATCACAATTCTCCATACCCATGTCATCACAAAGATCCATGACACATGTAATCAGAATGCTCCATGGCCTTCTCATTCACGATGCTCCATACCCTTGTCATCACAATGCTCCAAGACTCCTGTAATGACAATGCTCCCTGCCCCTTTTCATCTCAATGCTCCATGAACCCTGTCATAACAATGCACCATGCCCATCATCAAAATGCTTCATACTATTGTCATCACAATGAAATTAAAATGCTCCATGACCTCTGTCATCACAATGCTCCAAACCCTTGTGATCACAATGTTCCATAACACTTGTCATCACAATGCCCCATGACTCTGGTCATCACAATTATCCATGGTCTTCTCATCACAATGCTCCATGATCTTTGTCATCACAATGCTCAACACACTTGTCATCACAATGCTCCATGACACTTGTCGTCAGAATGCTCCTTGAACCCTTTCATGACAAGGCTCCATGCATTTTTCATCACAATGATCCATGCCCTTTTCATCACAATGCTCCAAGACCACTCTAATCTCAATGCTCCTTGCTCTTGTCATCACAAAGCTCCATTATGCATGTCATCAGAATGCTCCATGGCCTTCTCATCACTATGCTCCATGACCTTGTCATCTCAATGCCCCAAGACCACTGTCATCATAATGATCCATGCCCCTTTTCATCAGAATGCTCCATGAGACTTGTCATCACAAGGCTCCATTGTCTTCTCATCACAATGCTCCAGGACCTTGTCATCACAATGCTCCATTCCCTTGTCATCACAATGCTCCATGACCCCTTTCATAACAATACTCCAAGAACATTTTCAGCCCAATGCTCAATGAACTTCTCATCACAATGCTCCATTACCCCCATCATTACAATTCTCCATGCACCTTGAAATCAAAATGATCCATGACCTCTGTCATCACAATGTTCCAAATCATTGTGATCACATTGTTCCATAACACTTGTCTTCACAACACTCCAGGATGCCTGTAATAACAATACTCCATGACCTTGTCATCACAATGCTCCATGACCTTTTTCATCACAATGCTCAATACACTTGTCATCACAATGCTCCCTGACACTTGTCGTCAGAATGCTCCTCGAAACCTGTCATGAAAAGGCTCCATGCATTTTTCATCACAATGCTCCATGTCCTTTGCATCACAATGCTCCATGCCATTGTCATCACAATACTCCACAAGCATGTCATCAGAATGCTCCATAACACTTGTCATCACAATGCTCCATGCCTTTTTCATCAAAATGCTCCATGCCCTTGTCATCACAATGCTACATGCCCTTCTCATCACAATGCACCACCACCTTGTCATCAAAATGCTCCATGACCTTTGTCATCACAAAGCTCCATGACCATTGGCATCACAATGCTCCATGCTCCTTTAAATCAAAATGGTCCATGAACCCTCTCATCACAATGCTCCAAACCTTTGGGATCACAGTGTTCCATAACACTTGTCATCTCAACGCTCCATGATGCCTGTCATAACAATACACCATGCCATTGTCATCACAATGTTCCATGACCTTTGTCATCACAATTCTCAATACACTTGTCATCACAGTGCTCCCTAACCCTTGTCTTCAGTATGCCCCTTGAACCCTGTCATGAAAAGGCTCCTTGCGTTTTTCATCACAATTCTCCATGCCCTTTTCATCACAATGCTCCATGCCATTGTCGTCACAATACTCCACAAGCTTGTCATCAGAATGCTCCATGACGCTTGTCATCACAATGCTCCATAACCTCTGTCATCACAATTCTCCATAACACCTGTCATCACAATGCTCCATGCCCCTTGTCATTACAGTGCTCCATGACACTCATCTTCACAATTATCCATGGTCTTCTCATCATAATGCTCCACGGTCTTGCCATCACAATGCTGCATGCCCTGGTCATCACAATGCTCCATGTCTTTGGTGATCAAAATTCTCCACGTCCTTGGCATCACTACGATCCATGACACTTCTACTCACAGTGTTACATGTTTTGTCATCACAATTCTCTATGAACTATTAATCGCAATGCTCCATGACCCCTGTCATAGCAAGCTCCATGTGGTTGTCATCACAATGCTTCATGAATTGTCATCAAAATTATCAATGGCCCTTGTCATCACAATGGTCCATGCGCTCGTCATCACAATGCTCCAAGCCTATGTCATCACAATGCTCCACTACCTTTGTCATCACAATCCTCCATGACACTTGGCATCACAATGCTGCATGCCATTGTCATCACAATGGACCATGACATATGTCATCACAATGCTCCCTGACACCGGTCTTCACAATTCTCCATGACCTTGTCATCACAATGCTCCATGCCCTTGTCATCACAATGCACCATGTCCACTGTCATCACAATAATCCATGAAACTTGTCAGACTAATGCTCCATGTCCCTGTCATCACAATCCTCTATGCCATTTTCATCACAATGCTCCAAGAACCCTGTAATCACAATGCTCTTTGCCCCTTTTCATCAGAATGCTCCATGAGACTTTTCATCACAAGGGTCCATGGTCTTCTCATCACAATGCTCCAGGACCTTGTCATCACAATTCTCCATTCCCTTGTCATCACAATGTTCTATGACACCTGTCATCTCAATACTCCATGAACATTTTCAGCCCAATGCTCCATGACCTTCTCAAGACACTGTTTCATGACCCATGTCATCACAATGCTCCATGACCACCTGCATCAAAATGCTCCATGATCATTTTCATCACAATGATCCATGCCCTTGTCATCCCAGTGTTCCATGGCCCCTGTAATCGCAATGCTCTGTGACGCTTGTCATCACATTGCTCCGTGACACTTGTCATCACAATGCTCCATGCCTTTGTCAGCAAAATGCTACATTACCTTGTCATCACAATGCTCCATTCGCTTGTCATCATAATTCTCCATTACCATTGTCATAAAAATCCTCCATGAACGTTGGGATCACATTGCATCATGCCCTTGTCATCAAAATGCTCCATTCTCCTTGAAATCAAAATGATCCATGACCTCTGTCATCACACTGCTCCAAACACTTGTGATCACAATGTTCCATAACACTTGTCATCACAACACACTTCGATGCCTGTCATCACAATTATCCATGGAATTCTCATGACAATGCTCTATGACATTTGTCATCACAATGCTCAATACACTTGTCATCACAATGCTCCCTGTCACATCTCATCAGAATGCTCCTTGAACCGTGTCATGAAAAGGCTCCATGCCCCTTTCATCACAATGCTCGATACCATTGTCATCACTATACTTCACAAGCTTGTCATCAGTATCCTCCATGACCCTTGTCATCACAATGCTCCATGACCCCTGTCATCACAATGCTCCATGGCCCTTGTCATTACAGTGCTCCATGATGCTCGTCATCACAATTATCAATGGTCTTCTCATCACAATGCTCCAGGGTCTTGCCATCACAATGCTCAATGTGCCTTGTCATTACAATACTCCACGTCCTTGTCATCACAGTGATCCTTAACACTTCTCATAACAATGTTACATGATCTTGTCATCACAATTCTCCATGCACTTGTCATCGCAATGCTCTATGACCACAGTCATAGCAAGCTCCATGTGCTTTTCAGCACAATGCTTCACGACGTTGTCATCAAAATTCTCAATGGCCCTTGTCATCACAATTCTCCATGCCCTTGTCATCACAATGCTCCATGACCATTGTCATCACAATGTTGCAAGCACTTGTCATCAAAATGCTCCATTACCTTTCTCATCACAATCCTCCATGACACTTGGTATCACAATTCTCCATGCCATTGTCATCACAATGGACAATGACATATGTCATCACAATGCTCCCTGACACCTGTTTTCAAAATACTCCATGACCTTGTCATCACAATGTTCCATGCCTTTGTCATCACAATGTGCCATGCCCACTGTAATCACAATAATCCATGAAACTTGTCAGACCAATATTCCATGCCCCTGTCATCAAAATGCTCCATGCTCTTGTCATCACAATGCTCCATGACCCCTGTCATCACAATGCTCCGTGACTCCAGTTATCACAATGCTTCATGACCTTTGTCCTAACAATGGTGCATGACCTCGTCACACAAGGCTCTGTGACCTTTGTCTCCACAATGCTCCATGCCCTTGTCATCACAATGCCCCAAGCTCACTGTCATCACAATAATCCATGAAACTTGTCAAACCAACGTTCCATGCCCCTGTCATCACATTGCTCCAAGCCCTTGTGATCACTATGCTCCATGACCCCTGTCATCACAATGCCCTGTGACTCCAGTCATCACAATGCTTCATGACCTTTTTCATCACAATGGTCCATGCCCTCGTCATCACAAGGCTCTGTGACCATTGTCACCACAATGCTCCATGAATTTTTCATCACAATGCTCTGTGATCTTTGTCATCACAATGTTCCCTGCCTTTGTCAGCACAATGCTCCATAACCCTTGTCTTCACAATGCTCCATTCGGTTCTCAGCACAATGCTCCATGATCCATGTCATCAAAATGCACCATGCACTTGTTATCACAATTCTCCACAGCCTTGTCATCACAATGCTCCATAAATCTTGTCATCACAATGCTCCATAAACTTTGTTATCATAATGCTCCATGCACTTCTCATCAAAATGCTGTCTTAGCACTGATATCACAATGTTCCATCACTAGTCATCACAATACTCCCTCCCCACTGTCATCACAATTTTCCATGACCTCTGTCATCACAATGCTACATGCCCTTATCATCACAATGCTCCAAGACCCCTGAAATCACAATGTTCCATAACCACTGTCATCAAAATGTTCCATGACACTTTTCATCAAATTGCTCCATGACCCTGTTATCACAATGCACCATGTCCATCGTCATCATGCTTCATGCTATTGTCATCACAATGAAATCAATATGCTCCATGACCTCTGTCATCAAAATGCTCCGAACCCTTGTGATCACAATGTTCCATAACCATTGTCATCACAATGCACCATGACACTCATCATCACAGTTATCCATGGTCTTCTCATCACAGTGTTCCATGAACTTTGTCATCACAATGCTCAATACACTTGTCATCACAATGCTCCCTGACACTTTTCATCAGTATGCTCCTTGAACCCTGTCATGACAAGGCTCCATGCCGTTTTCATCACAATGATCCATACCATTTTAATCACAATGCTCAAAGACCCGTGTAATCACAATGCTCCATGACCGTAATCACAAAGCTCCATGATGCATGTCATCAGAATGCTCCATGGCCTTCTCATCACAATGCTGCAACCCCTGTTATCTCAATGCTCTCTGATTCCAGTCATCACAAGGCTTCATGACATTTGTCATCACAATGGTCCATGTCCTCATCACACAAGGCTCTGTGACCATTGTCACCACAATGCTCTATGAACTTTTCATCACAATGCTCTGTGATCCTTGTCATCACCATGCTCCATGCCTTTTTCAGCACAATGCTACATGACCCTTGTCATCACAATGCTCCATGCACTTGTCAGCACAATGCTCCATAACCCATGTCATCACAATGCGCCATGCGCTTGTCATCACAATGCTCCACATCCTTGTCATTACAGTGCTCCAAAAACATTGTCATCACAATGCTCCATGCACTACTCATCAAAATGCTCTCTCCCCCCTGTCATCACAATGTTCCATGATCCCTGTCATGACAATGCTACATGATCTTATCATCACAATGCTCCATGTACAATGACACCACAATGTTCCATAACCCCTGTCATCAAAATGCTCCATGACCCTTTTCATCACAATGCTCCATGAGCCCTGACATAACAATGTTCCATAACAACTGTCATCAAAATATTCCATGATCCTTTTCATCAAATTGTTGCATGACACTGTCATCACAATGCTCCCTGCCCTTCTCATCACAATGCACCATGAACTTGTCATCAAAATGCTCCATGAACTTTGTCATCACAAAGCTCCATTACACTTGGCATCACAATGCTTCATGCCAATTTCATCAAATGCTCCATGACCCCTGTAATCACAATGCTCCTTGCCAGTTTTCATCAGAATGCTCCATGAGGCTACATCGTCCTCTCATCACAATGATCCAGGACCTTGTCATCACAATGCTCCGTGACTCCAGTCATCACAATGCTTCATGACCTTTGTCAACACAATGGTCCATGCCCTCGTCATCAAAAGGCTCTGTGATATTTGTCACCACAATGCTCCATGAAATTTTCATCACAATGCTCTGTTACCCATGTCATCACTATGCTCCATACCTTTGTCAGCACAATGCTCCATGACCATTGTCATCGCAATGCTCCATGCGCTTGTCCGCACAATGCCTCATGACCTGTGTCATCACAATGCGTGATGTGCATGTCATCACAATGCTCCACAACCTTTTCATCACAGTGCTCCATAAAACTTGTCATCACAATGCTCCATGCACTTCCCATCAAAATGATGTCCCACCAAGGATATCATAATGTTCCATCAATAGTCATCACAATACTCCCTCACCCCTTTCATCACAATGTTCCAGGACCCCTGTCATCAAAATGCTCCATGACCCTTTTCATCATAATGCTCCATGACCCCTGACATCACAATGTTCCATAACCCCTTTCATCAAAATATCCCATGACACTTTTCATCAAATTGCTCCATGACCATTTCATTACAATTCTCTCTGCCCTTCTCATCACAGTGCACCACGCCCTTGTCATCAAAATGCTCGATGACCTTTGTCATCACAAAGCTCCATGACCCTTGGCATCACAATGCTTCATGCCATTGTCATAAAAATGCTCCATGAACACTCTCATCACATTGTTCCATGCAATTGTCAACACAGGCTCCATGATGCTTTTCATCACAATGCTCGATGCTCTTCTTAACACAATGCTCCATGCCCATTTCATTCAAATCCGCCATGACTCATGTATCACAGTTTTCCGTGCCCTTGTCATCACAATGCTCCATGACCCCTCTCATCACAATAAGCCATGAAACTTTTCAAACCAATGCTCCATGCCCTTTTCATCAAAATGCTCCATTACCCGTTATAACAATGCTCCATGACACCTGCCATTACAATGTTCCACGGCCTTCTCATCACAAGGCTCCATAACCCTTGTCATCACAATGCTCCATGTCCTTGTCATCACAAAGCTCCATGACGCATGTCATCAGAATGCTCCATGGCCTTCTCATCACAGTGTTCCATGCCCTTGTCATCACAATGCTCCAACACCCTTGTAATCACAATGCTCCATGCCCCTTTTCATCTCAATGCTCCATGAACCCTGTCATCACAATGCACCGTGCCCATCACCATAATATTTCATGCTATTGTCATCACAATGAAATCAAAATGCTCAATGACCTCTGTCATCACAATGCACCAAACCCTTCTGATCACAATGTTCCATAACACTTGTCATCACAATGCTCCATGACCTTTGTCATCACAGTGCTCAATACACTTGTCATCACAATGCTCGCTGACACTTGTCGTCAGTATGCTCCTTGAAACCTGTCATGACAAGGTTCCATGCCTTTTTAATCACAATGATCCATGCCCTCTTCCTGACAATCCTCCAAGACCCCTGTAATCACAATGCTCCATGTCCTTGTCATCACAAAGCTTCATGACATATGTCTTCAGAATGCTCCATGGCCTTCTCATCACCATGCTCCATGCCATTTTCATCACAATGCTCCTTTCCCTTGTCATAAAATTGCCCCATGACCCCTGTCATTACAATACTCCTTGAATATTTTCAGCCCAATGCTCCATGACCTTCTCATCACAATGCCCCATGAACTGTCATCACAATGCTCCAAGACCCCTGTCATCACAATGCTCCGTGACTCCAGTCATCACAATACTTCATGACTTTTGTCATTAGAATGGTCCATGCCCTTGTCACACAAGACTCTGTTTCATTTGTCACCACAATGCTCCATGAACATTTCATCACAATGCTCTGTGACCCTTGTCATCACAATGCACCATGCATTTGTCAGCACAATGATGCATGACACTTGTCATCACAATGCTCCATGCGCTTGTCATCACAATGCTCCTTGACCCATGGCATCACAATGTACCATGCACTTGTCATCACAATGCTCCACATCATAATCACCACAATGCTCCATAAACCTTGTCATCACAATGTTCCATGCACTTCTCATCAAAATGCCCTCTCACCCCTGGTATCACTATATTCCATCACTAGTCTTCACAATATTCCCTCACCGCTGTCATCACAATGTTCCATGACCCCTATCATCACAGTGCTACATGCACTTATCATCAAAATGCTCCATGACCCGTGCCATCACAATGTTCCATAACCCCTGTCATCAAAATGCTACATTACCCATTTCATATCAATGCACCATGACCCCTGTCATCACAATTTTCATAACCACTCTCATCAAAATGCTCCATGACCTTTTTCATCAAATTGCTCCATGAAACTATTATCACAATCCTCGCTGCACTTCTCATCACAACGCACCACGACCTCGTCATCAAAATGCTCCATGACCTTTGTCATCACAAAGCTCCATGACCCTTGGCATCACCATGCTCAATGCCATAGTCATCACAATGCTCCATGAAGCCTCTCATCACATTGATCCATGCCCTTGTCATCACAAAGCTCCATGATGCTTGTGATCCCAATGCTCGATGCCTTTCTCATCACAATGTTCCATGCCCTTGTCATTACAATCCTCTATGAACCATGTATCAAAGTGTTCTGTGCCCTTGTCATTACCAACCTCCATGACCCATTTATCAAAGTGTTCTGTGCCCTTGTCATCACAATGCTCCATGCCCACTCTCATCATAATAATCCATGAAATATTTCAAACCAGTGCTCCATGCCCTTGTCATCACAATGCTCCATTACCCCTGTCATACAAATGCTCCATGACCCCTGCCATCACAATGTTCCACGGCCTTGTCATCACAAGACTCCATGACACTTGTCATCACAATGTTCCAAGACACTGTAATCACAATTCTCCATACACTTGTCATCACAAAGTTCCATGACGCATGTCATCAGAATGCTCCATGGCCTTCTCATTTACGATACTCCATGCCCTCATCATCACAATGCTCCAAGACCCCTGTAATCACAATGCTCCATGCCCCTTTTCATCTCAATGCTCCATGAACCTTGTCATCACAATGCACCATGCCCATCATCATAATGCTTTATGCAATTGTCATCAAAATGAAATCAAAACGCTCCAGGACCTCTGTCATCACAATGCTCCAAACCGTTGTGATCACAATGTTCCATAACACTTGTCATCACAAAGCCCCATAACGCTCATCATCACAATTATCCATGGTCTTCTATTCACAATACTCCCTTTGTCATCACAATGCTCAATACACTTGTCATCACAATGCTCTATGACACTTGTCATCAGTATGCTCCTTGAACCCTGTCATGACAAGGCTCCATGGCTTTTTAATCACAATGATCCACGCCCTTTTCCTCACAATGCTCCAAGACCCCTGTAATCACAATGCTCCATGCCCTTGTCATCCCAAAACTTCATGACACATGACTTCAGAATTCTCCATGGCCTTCTCATCACCATGCTCCATGCCCTTTTCATCACAATGCTCCATTCCCTTGTCATCAAAATGCCACATGAGCCCTGTCCTCACAATACTCGATGAACATTTTCAGCCCAATGCTCCATGACCTTCTCATCACAATGCCCCATGAACCCTGTCATCACAATGCTCCATGACCCCTGTCATCCCAATGCTCCGTGACTCCAGTCATCAAAATGCTTCATGGACTTTGTCATCACAATGGTCCATGCACTTGTCACACAAGGTTCTGTGACCTTTGTCACCACAGTGCTCCCTGAAATATTCATCACAATGCTTTGTGACCCTTGTCATCAAAATGCACCATGCCTTTGTCAGCACAATGATCCATGACACTTGTCATCACAATGCTCCATGCGCTTTTCAGCACAATGCTTTTTGACCCATGTCATCACAAGGCTCCACATCCTTGTCATCACAATGCTCCATAAACCGTGTCATCACAATGCTCCATGCACTTCTCATCAAAATGCTCTCTCACCACTGATATCACAATGTTCCATCACTAGTCTTCACATTACTCCCTCACCCCTGTCATCACAATGTTCCATGACACCTATCATCACAATGCTACATGCACTTATCATTAAATGCTCCATGACCCATGACATCACAATGTTCCATAAACCCTGTCATCAAAATACTCCAATACCCTTATCATCACAATGCTCCATGACCCCTGACACCACAATTTTCCATAACCACTCTCATCAAAATTTTCCATGACATTTTTCATCAAATTGCTCTATGACCCTGTTATCACAATGCTCCCTGCCCTTCTCATCACAACGCACCTCGAACTTGTCATCAAAATGCTCCATGACCTTTGTCATCACAAAGCTCCATGACCCTTAGCATCACAATGCTCCATGCCATTGTCATCACAATGCTCCATGAAGCCTCTCATCACATTGCTCCATGCCCTTGTCATCACAAAGCTCCATGACGCTTGTGATCCCAATGCTTGATGCCCTTCTCATCACAATGCTACATGCCCTTGTCATTACAATCCACCATGACCCATGTATCAAAGTGATGCGTGCCCTTCTCATCACAATAATCCATGAAACTTTTCAGACCAATTCTCCATGCCCTTGTCATCACAATGCACCATTACCACTGTCATAACACTGCTCCATGACACCTGCCCACAAAAGGTTCCACGAACTTGTCATCACAAGACTCCATGACACTTTTCATCACAATGCTCCAAGACAATGTAATCACAATTCTCCATACCCATGTCATCACAAAGATCCATGACACATGTAATCCGAATGCTCCATGGCCTTCTCATTCACGATGCTCCATACCCTTGTCATCACAATGCTCCAAGACTCCTGTAATGACAATGCTCCCTGCCCCTTTTCATCTCAATGCTCCATGAACCCTGTCATAACAATGCACCATGCCCATCATCAAAATGCTTCATACTATTGTCATCACAATGAAATTAAAATGCTCCATAACCTCTGTCATCACAATGCTCCAAACCCTTGTGATCACAATGTTCCATAACACTTGTCATCACAATGCCCCATGACTCTGGTCATCACAATTATCCATGGTCTTTTCATCACAATGCTCCATGATCTTTGTCATCACAATGCTCAACACACTTGTCATCACAATGCTCCATGACACTTGTCGTCAGAATGCTCCTTGAACCCTTTCATGACAAGGCTTCATGCATTTTTCATCACAATGATCCATGCCCTTTTCATCACAATGCTCCAAGACCACTCTAATCTCAATGCTCCTTGCTCTTGTCATCACAAAGCTCCATTATGCATGTCATCAGAATGCTCCATGGCCTTCTCATTACTATGCTCCATGACCTTGTCATCTCAATGCCCCAAGACCACTGTCATCATAATGATCCATGCCCCTTTTCATCAGAATGCTCCATGAGACTTGTCATTACAAGGCTCCATTGTCTTCTCATCACAATGCTCCAGGACCTTGTCATCACAATGCTCCATTCCCTTGTCATCACAATGCTCCATGACCCCTTTCATAACAATACTCCAAGAACATTTTCAGCCCAATGCTCAATGAACTTCTCATCACAATGCTCCATTACCCCTATCATTACAATTCTCCATGCACCTTGAAATCAAAATGATCCATGACCTCTGTCATCACAATGTTCCAAATCATTGTGATCACATTGTTCCATAACACTTGTCTTCACAACACTCCAGGATGCCTGTAATAACAATACTCCATGCCCTTGTCATCACAATGCTCCATGACCTTTTTCATCACAATGCTCAATACACTTGTCATCACAATGCTCCCTGACACTTGTCGTCAGAATGCTCCTTGAACCCTGTCATGAAAAGGCTCCATGCCTTTTTCATCACAATGCTCCATGCCCTTTGCATCACAATGCTCCATGCCATTGTCATCACAATACTCCACAAGCTTGTCATCAGAATGCTCCATAACACCTGTCATCACAATGCTCCATGACCCCTGCTATCACAATGCTCCATGACACCTGTCATCAAAATGCTCCTTGCCCCTTGTCATTACAGTGCTCCATGACGCTCCTCATCACAATTATACATGGTCTTCTCATCACAGTGCTCCACGGTATTGCCATCACGAGGATCCATGACACTTTTCATCACAATGTTACATGATCTTGTCATCACAATTCTCCATGCAATTGTCATCGCAATGCTCCATGAACCCTGTCATAGCAAGCTCCATATGTTTTTTATCACAACGCTTCACGACCTTGTCATCATAATTATCAATTGCCTTTGTCATCACAATGCTCCATGCTCTTCTCATCAAAATGCTCCATGACCCTTGTCATTACAATGCTCCAAGCCCTTGTATTCACAATGCTCCATTACCTTTGTCATCACAATCCTCCATGACAATTGGCATCACAATGATCCATGCCATTGTCATCACAATGGACCATGACATATGTCAATAAAACGCTCCCTGACACCTGTCTTCACAATACACTTGACTTTGTCATCACAATTCTCCATGCCCTTGTCATCACAATGTGCCTTGCCCACTGTCATCAAAATAATCCATGAAACTTGTCAGACCAATGTTCCATGCCACTGTTATCACAATGCTCCATGCCCTTGTCATCACAATGCTCCATGCCCTTGTCTTCACAATGCACCATGCCTACACACATCACAATAATCCATGAAAGTTGTCAGACCAATTCTCCATGCCCCTATCATCACAGTGCTCCATGCCGTTGTCATCACAATACACCATGAACCCTGTCATCACAAAGCTCCGTGACTCCAGTCATCACAAGGCTTCATGACCTTTGACATCACAGTGGTCCATGCCCTGGTCATCAGAAGTCTCTGTGACCTTTGTCCTCACAATGCTCCATGAACTTTTCATCACAATGCTCCATTACCTTTGTCATCACAAAGCGCCATGTGCTTCTCAGCACAATGTTCCATGACCCATGTCATCACAGTGTATCATGCGCTTGTCATCACAATGCTCCACAACCTTGTCATCACAGTGCTCCATAAACCTTGTCATCACAATGCACCATGCACTTCTCATCAAAATGCTCTCTCACCACTGATATCACAATGTTCCTTCACTAGTCATCACAATACTCCCTCACCCCTGTCATCACAATGTTCCATGACACCTGTAATCACAATGCTCCATGCCCTTGTCATCACAAAGCTCCATGACACATGTCATCAGAATACTCCTTGGACATCTCTCACAATGCTCCATGCCCTTGTAATCACAATGCTCCAAGACCCCTGTAATCACAATGCTCCATGCCCCTTTTCATCAGAATGCACCATGAGACTTCTCATCACAAGGTTCCATGGTCTTCACATCACAATGCTCAAGGACCTTGTCATCACAATGCTCCATGACCCCTTTCATCAGAATAATCCATGAATATTTTCAGCTCAATGCTCCATGATCTTCTCATCACAATGCTCCATGACCCCTGTCATCACAATGCTCCATGCTCCTTGATATCAAAATGATCCATATCCTCTGTCATCACAGTGCTCCAAACACTTGTGATCACATTGTTCCATAACACTTGTCATCACAACGCTCCATGATGCCTGTCATCACAATGCTCCATGCCCTTGTCATCACAATGCTCCATGACATTGTCATCACAATACTCCACAAGCTTGTCTTCAGAATGTTCCATGACCCTTGTCATCAGAATGCTCCATGACCCTTGTCATCACAATGCTCCATTACCACTTTCATCAGAATACTCCATGAACATTTTCAGCTGAATGCTCCATGATCTTTTCATCACAATGCTCCAAGACCCCTGCAATCACAATGCTTCATGCCCATTTTCATCTCCGTGTTCCATGAACCCTGTCATCACAATGAACCATGCCCATCATCATAATGCTTCATGCTGTTTTCATTACAATGAAATCAAAATGCTCCATGACCTCTGTCATCACAATGTTCCAAACCCTTGTGATCACAATGTTCTATAAAACTTGTCATCACAATGCCCCATGACGCTCGTCATCACAATTATCTATGGTCTTCTCATCACAATGCTCCATGACCTTTGTCATCACAATGCTCAATACACTTGTCATCACAATGCTCCCTGACTTTTGTCGTCATTATGCTCCTTGAACCCTGGCATGACAAGGCTCCACGCCTTTTTCATCACAATGATCCATGCCCTTTTCATCACAATGTTCCAAGACCCATGTAATCACAATTCTCCATGCCCTTTTCCATCAGAATGCTCCATGAGACTCGTCAATACATGGCTCCAATGTTTTCTCATCACAATGCTTCAGTACCTTCCCATCACAATGCTCCATTCCCTTGTCATCACAATGCTCCATGACCCCTGCCTTCACAATACTCCATTAACATTTTTAGCCCACTGCTCTATGACCTTCTCATCACAATGCTCCATGAACCAAGTCATCACAATGCTCCATGACCACTGTCATCTCAATGCTCCATGACGCCTGACAACACAATGATCTGGGACTCTTGTCATCAAAATTCTCCATGACACTTGTCATCACGATGATCCATGCCCTTGCCATCCCAATGCTCCATGACCCCTGTAATCACAATGCTCCATGACGCTTGAAATCACAGTGCTCCATGACTCTTGTCGTCAAAATGCTCCATGCATTTGTCAGCAAAATGCTTCATGTCCTTGTCATAACAATTCTCCATGCGCTTGTCATCACAATACTCCATTCCCATTGTCATCAAAATCCTCGGTGAACCTTGGGTTCACATTGCTTCATGCCCTTTTCATCACAATGCTCCATGGTCCTTGAAATGAAAATTATCCATGACCTCTGTCAACACAATGCTCCAAACCCTTGTGATCACAATGTTCCATAACACTTGTCATCACAACGCTCCATGATGCCTGTCATCACAATGCTGCATGAACTTTGTCATCACATTGCTCAATACACTTGTCATTCCAATGCTCCCTGACAGTTGTCATCAGTATGGTCCTTGAACACTGTCATGACAAGGCTCCATGCATTTTTCATCCCAATGATCCATGCCTGTGTCATCACAATACTCCACAAGCTTTTCATAAGAAGGCTCCATGACCCCTGTCATCAAAATGATCCATGACCCCTGTCATCACAATGCTCCATTCCCCTTGTCATTACAGTGCTCCATGAAGGTCGTCATCACAATTACCCATGACCTTCTCATCACAATGCTCCACCCTCTTGCCATCACAATGCTCAATGCCCTGGTTATCACAATGCTCCATGTCCCTTGTCATCACAATTCTCCTCATCCCTGTTATCACAATGCTCCATGATACTTCTCATCACAAAGTTACATGCTCTTGTCATCACAATTATCCATGCACTTGTCATCGCAATGCTCCATTACCCCTGTCATAGCAATCTCCATGTGCTTGTCATCACAATGCTTCACGACGTTGTCATCAAAATTCTCAAAGGCCGTTGTCATCACAATGCTCCGTGCCCTTGTCATCACAATGCTCAATGCCCTTGTCATCACAATGCTCCATGACCCTTGTCATCACAATGCTCCAAGCCCTTGTCTTCACAATGCTCCATTACCTTTGTCATCACATTCCTCCATGACACTTGTCATCACAATGCTGCAATCCATTGTCATCACAATGCAGCATGATATATGGCATCACAATGCTCCCAGACTCCTTTCTTCACAATAATCCATGAGCTTGTCATCACAATGCTCCATTCCCTTGTCATCACCAGGCGCCATGCGTAATGTCATCACAATAATCCATGAAACTTGTCAGACCAATGCTCCATGCCCCTGTCATCACAATGCTCAATGCCTTTGTCATCACAATGCTCCATGACCCCTGTCATCACAATGCTACGTGACTCCAGTCATCACAATGCTTCATGACCTTTGTCATCACAATGGTCCATGAACTTTTCATCACTATGATCTGTGACAATTGGCATCACAATGCTCCATGACTTTGTCAGCACAATGCTCCATGACCCTTGTCATCACAATCCTCCAAACCCTTGTGATCACAATGTTCCATAACACTTGTCATCACAATTTCCAGTGACGCTCCTAATCACAATTATCCATGGCCTTCTCATCACAATGCTCCATGACCTTTGTCATCACAGTGCTCAATACACTTGTCATCTCAATGCTCCCTGACACTTGTCTTAAGTATCCTCCTTGAGCCCTGTCATGAAAAGGCTCCATGCATTTTTCATCACAATGATCCATGCGATTTTCATCACAATGCTCCAAGACCCCTGTAATCACAATGCTCCATGCCATTGTCATCACAAAGCTCCATGACCCATATCATCAGAATCCTCCATGGCCTTCTCATCACCATGCTCAAAGCCCTTGTCATCACAATGCTCCATTACATTTGTCATCCCAATCTTCCATGACACTTGGCATCACAATGCCCAATGGCATTGTCATCACAATGGATCGTGACATATGTCATCACAATGCTCCCTGACACCTGCCTTCACAATAATGTATGACCTTGTCATCACATTGCTCCATTCCCGTGTCATCACAATGCTCCATGACCCCTGCCACCACAATACTCAATGAATATTTTCAACCCAATGCTCAATGAGCTTCTCATCACAATGCTCCAAGACCCCTGGCATCACAATGTTCCATGTTCACTGTCATCACAACGCTCCATGACACCAGACAACACAATGATGCCGGACACTTTTCATCAAAATGCTCCATGACCCTTGTCATCACAATGATCCATGTGTTTGCCATCCCAATGCTCCATGACCCCTGTAAAAACAATGCTCCATGACGCTTGTCATCACAATGCTCCATGACCCTTGTCATCAAAATGCTCCATGCATTTGTCAGCAAAATGCTACATAACCTTGTCAGCACAATGCTCCATGCGCTTGTCATCACAACACTCCGTTCCCATTGTCATCAAAATCCTCCATGAACCTTGGGTTCACATTGCTCCATGCCCTTGTCATCACAATACTCCATGATCCTTGAAATGAAAATGATACATGACTTCTGTCATCACAATGTTCCATAACACTTGTCATCACAATGCTCCATGATGCCTGTCATCACAATGCTCCATGACCTTTATCATCACAATGCTGAATACACTTGTCATCACAATGCTCCCTGACACTTGTCGTCAGAATGCTCCTTGAACACTGTCATGAAAAGGCTACATGACTTTTTCATCACAATGCTCCATGCCCTTTTCATCACAATGATCCATGCCATTGTCATCACATTACTCCACAAGCTTGTCATCAGAATGGTCCATGACCTTGTCATCACAATGATCCATGACACCTGTCATCACAATGCTCCATGAGCCCTGTCATCACAATGCTCCGTGACTCCAGTCATAACAATGCTTCATGACCTTTGTCATCAAAATGATCCATGCCCTCGTCATCACAAGTCTCTGTGACCTTTATCACCACAATGCTCCATGAAATTTTGATCACAATGCTCCATGTGCTAGTCAGCACAATGCTTCATAACACATGTCATAACAATGCACCACGCGCTTGTCATCACAATGCTCCACAACCTTGTCATCACAACGCTCCATAAACTTTGTCATCACAATGCTCCATACACTTCTCATCAAAATGCTCTCTCACCATTGATATCACAGTGTTCCATCACTAGTCATCACAATACTCCCTCACCCCTGTCATCACAATGTTCCATGACCCCTGTAATCACAATGCTACATGCCTTTATCACCACAATGTTCGATGACCCCTGATATCACAACGTTCCATAATCCCTGTCATCAAAATGCTCCATGACGCTTTTCATCACAATGCTCCATGACCCCTGACATCACAATGTTCCATAAGCCCTCTTATCAAAATGTTCGATGACCCTTTTCATCAAATTGCTCCATGACCCTGTCATCACAATGCTCCCTGCCCTTCTCATCACAATGCACCACGCCCTTGTCCTCAAAATGCGCCATGACATTTGTCATCACAAAGCTCCATGACCCTTGGAATCACAATGCTCCATGCCATTGTCATCACAATGCTCAATGAAATCTCTCATCACATTGTCCCATACCCTTGTCATCACAATGCTTCATTACACCTGTCATTACAGTGCTCCATGACCCCTGCCATCACAATGTTCCACGGCCTTGTTATCACAAGGCTCCATGACCATAGTCATCACAATGCTCCAAGACCTCTGTAATCACAATTCTCCATGCCACTTTTCATCTCAATGCTCCATGAACACTGTCATCACAATGCACCATGCCCATCATCATAATGATTCATGCTATTGTTATCACAATGAAATCAAAATGCTCCATGTCCTCTGTCATCACAATGCTCCAAACCCTTCTGATCACAATGTTCCATAACAGTTGTCATCACATGCCCCATGACGCTCGTCATCACAATTATGCAAGTTCTTCTCATCACAATGCTCCATGACCTTTGTAACCACAATGCTCAATACACTTGGCAGCACAATGCCCGCTGACACTTGTCATCAGGATGCTCCTTGAACACTGTCATGACAAGGCTCCATGCCTTTTTCATCACAATGATCCATTCCCTTTTCATCACAATGATCCAAGACCCCTGTAATCACAATGCTCCGTGACTCCAGTCATCACAATGCTTAATGAAATTTGTCATCACAATGGTCCATGACCTCGTCACACAAAGCTCTGTGACCTTTGTCACCACAATGCTCCATGAAATTTTTATCACAATGCTCTGTGATCCTTGTCATCACAAAGCTCCATGCCTTTGTCAGCTCAATGCTCCATGACCCTTGTCATCACAATGCTCGATGCGCATGTCAGCACAATGCTTCATAACCCATGTCATCACAATGCACCATTCACTTGTCATCACAATGCTCCACATCCTTGTCATCAAAATGCTCCATAAACCTTGTCATCACAATGCTCCATGCACTTCACCTCAAAATGCTTTCTCACTACTGATATCACAATGTTTCATCACTAGTCATCACAATACTCCCTCACCCCTGTCATCACAATATTCCATGACCCCTGTAATCACAATTCTCCATGCCCTTGTCATCACAAAGCTCCATGACGCATGTCATCAGAATGCTCCATGGCCTTCTCATCACAATGCTCCATGCCCTTGTCATCACAATGCTCCAACACCCCTGTAATCAAGGTGCTCCATGCCCCTTTTCATCTCAATGCTCCATGAACCCTGTCATCACAATGCACCGTGCCATCACCATAATATTTCATGCTATTGTCATCACAGTGAAATCAAAATGCTCAATGACCTCTGTCATCAGAATGCACCAAAGCCTTCTGATCACAATGCTCCATAACACTTGTCATCACAATGCCCCATGATGCTGGTCATCACAATTATCCATGGTTTTCTCATCACAATGCTCCATGATCTTTGTCATCACAATGCTCAATACACTTATAATCACAATGCTCCCTGACAGTTGTCATCAGTATGCTCCTTGAACACTGTCATGACAAGGCTCCATGCATTTTTCATCACAATGATCCATTTCATTTTCATCGCAATGCTACAAGACCACTGTAATCACAATGGTCAATGTCCTTGTAATCACAAAGCTCTATGACGCATGTCATCAGAATGCTCCATGCCCTTGTCATCACAATGCTCCATTACACCTGTCATAACAATGCTCCATGACCCCTGCCATCAAAATGTTCCACGGCCTTGTCATCACAAGGCTCCATGACCCTTGTCATCACAATGCTCCAAGACATCTGTAATCACAATTCTCCATGGCACTTTTCATCTCAATGCTCCATGAACACTGTCATCACAATGACCATGCCCATCATCATAATGATTCATGCTATTGTCATCACAATGAAATAAAAATGCTCCATGTCCTCTGTCATCACAATGCTCCAAACCCTTCTGATCACAATGTTCCATAACACTTGTCATCACATGCCCCATGACGCTCGTCATCACAATTATGCAAGGTCTTCTCATCACAATGCTCCATGACCTTTGTCACCACAACGTTCAATACACTAAGCATCACAATGCTGGCTGACACTTGTCATCAGTATGCTCCTTGAACACTGTCATGACAAGGCTCCATGCCTTTTTCATCACAATGATCCATTCCCTTTTCATCACAATGATCCAAGACCCCTGTAATCACAATGCTCCGTGACTCCAGTCATCACAATGCTTAATGAAATTTGTCATCACAATGGTCCATGACCTCGTCACACAAAGCTCTGTGACCTTTGTCACCACAATGCTCCATGAAATTTTTATCACAATGCTCTGTGATCCTTGTCATCACAAAGCTCCATGCCTTTGTCAGCTCAATGCTCCATGACGTTTTCATCACAATGCTCGATGCGCATGTCAGCACAATGCTTCATAACCCATGTCATCACAATGCACCATTCACTTGTCATCACAATGCTCCACATCCTTGTCATCAAAATGCTCCATAAACCTTGTCATCACAATGCTCCATGCACTTCACCTCAAAATGCTTTCTCACTACTGATATCACAATGTTTCATCACTAGTCATCACAATACTCCCTCACCCCTGTCATCACAATATTCCATGACCCCTGTAATCACAATTCTCCATGCCCTTGTCATCACAAAGCTCCATGACGCATGTCATCAGAATGCTCCATGGCCTTCTCATCACAATGCTCCATGCCCTTGTCATCACAATGCTCCAACACCCCTGTAATCAAGCTGCTCCATGCCCCTTTTCATCTCAATGCTCCATGAACCCTGTCATCACAATGCACCGTGCCATCACCATAATATTTCATGCTATTGTCATCACAGTGAAATAAAAATGCTCAATGACCTCTGTCATCAGAATGCATCAAAGCCTTCTGATCACAATGCTCCATAACACTTGTCATCACAATGCCCCATGACGCTGGTCATCACAATTATCCATGGTCTTCTCATCACAATGCTCCATGATCTTTGTCATCACAATGCTCAATACACTTATAATCACAATGCTCCCTGACAGTTGTCATCAGTATGCTCCTTGAACACTGTCATGACAAGGCTCCATGCATTTTTCATCACAATGATCCATTCCATTTTCATCGCAATGCTACAAGACCCCTGTAATCACAATGCTCAATGTCCTTGTAATCACAAAGCTCTATGACGCATGTCATCAGAATGCTCCATGCCCTTGTCATCACAATGCTCCATTACACCTGTCATAACAATGCTCCATGACCCCTGCCATCAAAATGTTCCACGGCCTTGTCATCACAAGGCTCCATGACGCTTGTCATCACAATGCTCCAAGACGTCTGTAATCACAATTCTCCATGGCACTTTTCATCTCAATGCTCCATGAACACTGTCATCACAATGACCATGCCCATCATCATAATGGTTCATGCTATTGTCATCACAATGAAATCAAAATGCTCCATGTCCTCTGTCATCACAATGCTCCAAACCCTTCTGATCACAATGTTCCATAACACTTGTCATCACATGCCCCATGACGCTCGTCATCACAATTATGCAAGGTCTTCTCATCACAATGCTCCATGACATTTGTCACCACAACGCTCAATACACTAGGCATCACAATGCTGGCTGACACTTGTCATCAGTATGCTCCTTGAACACTGTCATGGCAAGGCTCCATGCCTTTTTCATCACAATGATCCATTCCCTTTTCATCACAATGCTCCAAGACCCCTGTTATCACAATGCTCCGTGACTCCAGTCATCACAATGCTTCATGACATTTGTCATCACAATGCTCCATGCCCTTGTCATCACATTGCTTCAAAACCCCTGTAATCTCAATGCTCCATGCATCTTTTCATCAGAATGCTCCATGCACTTGTCATCACAATGCTCCCTGCCTTTCTCATCACAATGCACCACGCCCTTGTCATCAAAATGTGCCATGACATTTGTCATCACAAAGATCCATGACCCTTGGCATCACAATGCTCCATGCCATTGTCATCACAATGGACAATGACATATGTCATCACAATGCTCCCTGACACCTGTCTTCACAATATTCCATGACCTTGTCATCACAGTGTTCCATGCCATTCTCATCACTTTGCGCCATGCCCAATGTCATCACAATAATCCATGAAACATGTCAAACGAATGTTCCATGCCCCTGTCATCACAATGCTCCATGCCATTGTCATCACATTGCTCCATGTCCCCTGTCATCTCAATGCTCCGTGACTAAAGTCATCACAATGCTTCATGACCTTTGTCCTCACAATGGTCCATGCACTCGTCACACTAGGCTCTGTGACATTTGTCACCACAATGCTCCACGCCCTTGTCATCTCAATGCTCCATGCCCACTGTCATCACAATAATCCATGAAACTTGTCAGACCAATGTTCCATGCCCCTGTCATCACATTGCTCCATGCCCTTGTCATCACAATGCTCCATGACCCCTGTCATCACAGTGCTCCTTGACTCCAGTCATCACAAAGATTCATGACTTTTCTCATCACAATGGTCCATGCCCTCGTCACACAAGGCTCTGTGATCTTTGTCACCACAATGCTCCATGAAATTTTCATCACAATGCTCTGTGTTCCTTGTCATCACAATGCTCCATGCCTTTGTTAGCACAATGCTCCATGACACTTGTCATCAAAATGCTCCATGCGCTTGTCAGCACAATGCTTCATGACACATGTCATCACAATGTGCCATGCCCTTTTCATCACAATGCTCCACATCCTTTTCATCGCTATTCTCCATAAACCTTGTCATCACAATGCTCCATGCACTTCTCCTCAAAATGCCTTCTCACCACTGAAATCACAATGTTCCATTACTACTAATCACAATACTATCTCAACCCTGTCATCACAATATTCCATGACCTATGTAATCACAATTCTCCATGCCGTTGTCATCACAAAGCTTCATGACGCATGTCATCAGAATGCTCCATGGCCTTCTCATTACAATGCTCCATGCCCTTGTCATCACAATGCTCCAACACCCCTGTAATCACAATGCTCCTTGCCCCTTTTCATCTCAATGCTCCGTGAAACCTGTCATCACAATGCACCGTGCCCATCACCATAATATTTCATGCTATTGTCATCACAATGAAATCAAAATGCTCAATGACCACTGTCATCACAATGCACCAAACCCTTCTGATCACCATGTTCCATAACACTTGTCATCACAATGCACCATGACGCTGGTCATCACTATTAGCCATGGTCTTCTCATCACAATGCTCCATGATCTTTGTCATCACAATGCTCAATACACTTATCATCACAATGCTCCCTGACAGTTGTCATCAGTATGCTCCTTGAACCCTGTCATGACAAGGCTCCATTCATTTTTCATCACAATGATCCATTCCCTTCCATCACAATGCTCCAAGACCCCTGTAATCACAATGCTCCATGTCCTTGTCATCACAAAGCTCCATGACGCATGTCATCAGAATGCTCAATTGCCTTCTCATCACAATGCTCCATGCCCTTGTAATCACATTGCTTCAAAACCCCTGTAATCTCAATGCTCCATGCAACTTTTCATCAGAATGCTCCATGCAACTTTTCATCAGTATGCTCCATGCCCTTGTCATCACAATGCTTCATGACCCTTGTCATCGCAATGTTCCAAGCCCTTGTCATCAAAATGCTCCATTACCTTTGTCATCACAATCCTCCATGACACTTGGTATCACAATGCTCCATGCCATTGTCATCACAATGGACAATGACATATGTCATCACAATGATCCCTGACACATTTCTTCACAATACTCCATGACCTTGTCATCACAATGTTCCATGCCCTTGTCATCACAATGCGCCATGCCCACTGTCATCACAATAATCCATGAAACAGGTCAGACCAATGTTCCATGCCCCTGTCATCACAATGCTCCATGCACTTGTCATCACAATGCTCCATGAACCCTGTCATCACAATGCTCCGTGACTCCAGTCATCACAATACTTCATGGCCTTTGTCCTCTAAATGGTCCAAGCCCTGGTCACACAAGGCTCTGTGACCTTTGTCACCACAATGCTCCATGCCCTTGTCATCAACATGCTCCATGCACTTGTCAGCACAATGCTCTATGACACATGTCATCACAATGTGCTATGCTCTTTTCTTCACAATGTTCCACATCCTTTTCATCGCTATGCTCCATAAAACTTGTCATCACAATGCTCCATGCACTTCTCATCAAAATGCTCTCTCACCACATATATCACAATGTTCCATCACTAGTCATCACAATACTCTCTCACCCCTGTCATCACAATGTTCCATGACCACTGTCATCACAGTGCTACCTGTCATTATCATCACAATGCTCCATGACCCCTGACATCACAATGTTCCATAACCCCTGTCACAAAATGCTCCATGACCCATTTCATCACAATGCTTCATGACCCGTGACATCACCATGTTCCATAACCCCTGTCATCAAAATATTCCATGACCCATTTACTCAAATTGCTCCATGACCTTTTCATCACAATGCTCCCTGCCCTGCTCATCACAATGCACCACGCCCTTGTCATCAAAATGTACCATGACATTTGTCATCACAAAGCTCCATGACCCTTGGCATCACAATGCTCCATGCCATTGTCATCACAATGTTCAATGAAATCTCTCATCACATTGCTCCATGCTTTTGTCATCACAATGCTCCATTACACCTGTCATAAAAGTGCTCCATGACCCCTGCCATCACAATGTTCCACGGCCTTGTCATCACAAGGCTCCATGAACCTTGTCATCACAATGCTCCAAGACCTCTGTAATCACAGTTCTCCATTCCACTTTTCATCTCAGTGCTCCATGAACACTGTCATCACAATGCACCATGCCCATCATCATAATGATTCATGCTATTGTCATCACAATGCTCGAAACCCTTCTGATCACAATTTTGAATAACACTTGTCATCACATGCCCCATGATGCTCGTCATCACAATTATGCAAGGACTTCTTATCACAATGCTCCATGACCTTTGTCACCACAATGCTCAATACACTTGGCATCACAATGCTCGCTGATTCCTGTCATCAGTATGTTCCTTGAACACTGTCATGACAAGGCTCCATGCCTTTTTCATCACAGTGATCCATTCCCTGTTCATCACAATTCTCCAAGACCCCTGTTATAAGAATGCTCCTTGACTCCAGTCATCACAAGGCTTCATGATATTTGTCATCACAATGGCCGATGACCTCGTCACACAAAGCTCTGTGACCTTTGTCACCACAATACTCCATGAAATTTTTATCACAATGCTCTGTGACCCTTGTCATCACAAAGCTCCATGCCTTTGTCAGCACAATGCTCCATATCCCATATCATCACAATGCACCATGCACTTGTCATCACAATGCTCCACGTCCTTGTCATCAAAATGCTCCATAAATCTTGTCATCACAATGCTCCATGCATTTTTCCTCAAAATGCCTTCTCACCACTGATATCACAATGTTCCATCACTTGTCATCACAACACTCCCTCACCCCAGTCATCACAATATTACATGACCCCTGTAATCACAATTTTCCATGCCCTTGTCATCACAAAGCTCCATGACGCATGTCATCAGAATTCTCCATGGCCTTCTCATCACAATGCTCCATGCCCTTGTCATCACAATGCTCCAACACCCCTGTAATCACAATGCTCCATGCCCCTTTTAATCTCAATGCTCCATGAACCCTGTCATCACAATGCTCCGTGACTCCAGTAATCACAATACTTCATGACCTTTGTCCTCAAAATGGTCCAAGCCCTGGTCACACAAGGCTCTGTGACCGTTGTCACCACAATGCTCCATGCCCTTGTCATCTCAATGCTCCAAGCCCACTGTCATCACAATAATCCATGAAACTTGTCAGACCAATGTTCCATGCCCCTGTCATCATATTGCTCCATGCCCTTGTCATCACAATGGTCCATGACCCCTCTCATAACAGTGTTCCGTGACTCCAGTCATCACAATGTTTCATGCCATTTCTCCTCACAATGCTCCATGCCCTCGTCACACAAGGCTCTGTGATCGTTGTCACCACAATGCTCCATGAAATCTTCATCACAATGCTCTGTGTCCCTTGTCATCACAATGCTCCATGCCTTTGTCAGCACAATGCTCTATGACACTTTTCATCAAAATGGTCCATGTGCTTGTCAGCACAATGCTCCATGACACATGTCATCACAATGTGCCAAGCTCTTTTCATCACAATGCTCCACATCCTTTTCATCGCTATGCTCCATAAAACTTGTCATCACCATGCTCCATGCACTTCTTATCAAAATGCTCTCACACCACATATATCACAATGTTCTATCACTAGTCATAACAATACTCGCTCACCACAGTCATCACAATGTTCCATGACCACTGTCATCACAGTGCTACATGCCCTTATTATCACAATGCTCCATGACGCCTGACATCACAATGCTCCATGTCCTTGTCATCACAAAGCTCCATGACATATGTCATCAGAATGCTCCATTGCCTTCTCATCACAATGCTCGATGCCCTTGTAATCACATTGTTCCAAAACCCTGTAATTCCATGCTCCATGCACCTTTTCATCAGAATGCTTCATGACCCTTTTCATCAATATGCTGCATGACCCCTGACATCACAATGTTCCATAACCCCTGTCATCAAAATGTTCCATGACACTTTTCATCAATTTGCTCCATGACCCTGTCATCACAATGCTCCCTGCCCTTCTGATCACAATGCACCACGACCTTGTCATCAAAATGCTCCATGACCTTGGTCATCACAAAGCTCCATGACCCTTGGCATCACAATACTCCATGCCATTTCATCACAATGTTACATGAAACCTCTCATCACATTTCTCCATGCCCTTGTCAACACAATGCTCCATGACGCTTGTCATCACAATGCTCGATACTCTTCTCATCACAATGCTCCATGCCCTTGTCATTACAATCCTCCATGACACATGTATCACAGTGTTTCGTGCCCTAGTCATCACAATGTTCCATGCCGAATCTCATCACAATAATCCATGAAATTTTCAGACCAATGTTCCATGCCCTTGTCATCACAATGCTCCATTAGCCCTGTCATCACAATGCTCCATGACCCCTGCCATCACGATGTTCCACCGCCTTGTCATCAAAATGCTCCATGACCTTTGTCATCACAAAGGTCCATGACACGTGGCATCACAATGCTCCATTCCATTGTCATCACAATGCTCCATGAAACCTCTCATCACATTGCTCCATGCACTTGTCATCCAAATCTCCATGACGCTTGTAATCAAAATGCTCAATGCCCTTCTCATCACAATGCTCCATGCCCTTGTCATTACAATCCTGCATGATCGATGTATCACAGTGTTCCGTGCCCTTGTCATCACAATGCTCCATGCCCACACTCATCACAAATATCCATGACAATTTTCAGACCAATGCCCCATTCCCTTGTCATCACAAAGCTCCATTACCCCTGTCATAACAATGCTCCATGACGCCCGCCATCACAAGGTTCCACGGCCTGTCATCACAAGCCTCCACGACCCTTGGTATCAAAATGCTCCAATACACCTGTAATCACAATTTTCCATGCCCTTGTCATCACAAATCTCCATGACGCATGTCGTCAGAATGTTCCATGGTCTTCTCATCACAATGGTCCATGCCCTTGTAATCACAATGTTCCAACACCACTGTAATTACAATGCTCCATGCTACTTTTCATCTCAATGCTCCATGAACGCTGTCATCACAATGAACCTTGCCCGTCACCATAATATTTCATGCTATTGTCATCACAATGAAATCAAAATGCTCAATGAACACTGACATCACAATGCACCAAACAGTTCTGATCAAAATGTTCCCTAACTCTTCTATTCACAATGCCCCATGATGCTGGTCATCACAATGATCCATGCCCTTTTCAGCACAATTCTCCAAGACCCATGTAATCACAATGCTCCATGTGCTTGTCATCACAAAGTTCCATGAGGCATCTCATTAGAATGCTCCATTGCCTTCTCATCACAATGCTCCTTGCCCTTGTCATCACAATGCTTCAAAACCCCTGTAATCACAATGATCCATGCACCTTTTCATCACAATGCTCCATGACCCTTTTCATCAAAATGCTCCATGACCCCTGACATCACAATGTTCCATAACCCTTGTCATCAAAATGTTCCATGACACTTTTCATCAATTTGCTCCATGACCCTGTCATCACAATGCTACCTGCCCTTCTCATCACAATGCACCATGACCTTGTCATCAAAATGCTCCATGACCTTTGTCATTACAAAGCTCCATGACCCTTGGCATCACAATGCTCCATGCCATTTCATCACAATGCTACATGAAATCTCTCATCACATTGCTCCATGCCCTTGTCACCACAATGCTCCATGGCTCTTGTCATCACAATGCTCGATACTCTTCTCATCACAATTCTCCATGCCCTTGTCATTACAATCCTCCATGACACATGTATCAAAGTGTTCCGTGCCCTAGTCATCACAATGCTCCCTGCCGAATCTCATCACAATAATCCATGAAATTTTAAGACCAATGTTCCATGCCCTTGTCATCACAATGCTCCATTACCCCTGTCATAACAATGCTCCATGACCCCTGCCATCACTATGTTCCACGGCCTTGTCATCCAAGGCTCCATGACCCTTGTCATCACAATGCTCCAAGACCCCTGTAATCACAATGCTCCATGCCCTTGTCGTCACAAAGCTCCATGACGCATGTCATCAGAATGCTCCTTGGCCTTCTCATCACAATGCTCCAAGCCATTGTAATCACAATGCTCCCAGACCCCTGTAATCAAAATGCTCCATGCCCCTATTCATCAGAATGCTCCATGAGACTTGCCATCACAAGACTCCATGGTTTTCTCATCACACTGCTCCAGGATCTTTTCATCACAATGCTCCATTTCCTTGTCATCACAATGCTCCTTGACCCCTGTCATCACAATACTCCATGAACATTTTCAGCCCAATGCTCCATGACCTTCTCATCAAAATGCTCCATTCCCTTGTCATCACAATGCTACAAGACCCCTGTAATCACAATGCTCCATGCCCCTTGTCATTACAGAGCTCCATGACGCTCGTCATTACAATTATCCGTTATCTTCTCATCACAATTCTCCACAGTCTTGCCATCACAATGCTCCATGCCCTGGTCATCACAATGCTCCATGTCCCATGTCATCAAAATTCTCCACGTCCTTGTCATCACAATGCTCCATGACACTTCTTATCACAATGTTACATGATCTTGTCATTACAATTCTCCATGCACTTGTCATTGCAATGCTCTATGACCCCTGTCATAGCAAGCTCCATGCGCTTGTCATCACAATGCTTCACGAAGTTTTCATCAAAATTCTCAATGGCCCTTGTCATCACAATGGTCCATGCACTTGTCATCACAATGCTCCATGACCCTTGTCATCACAGTGTCCCAAGCCCTTGTCATCAAAATGCTCCATTAACTTTGTCATCACAATCCTCCATGACACTTTTTATCACAAAGCTTCGTGCCATTGTCATCACAATGGACAATGACATATGTCATCACAATGATCCCTGACACCTGTCTTCACAATAATCCATGACCTTGTCATCATAATGTTCCATGCCCTTGTCATCACAATGCTCCATGCCCACTGTCATCACAATAATCCATGAAACTTCTCTGACCAATGTTCCATGCCCTTGTCATCACAATGCTCCATGCACACTTTCATCACAATAATCCATGATATTTCTCAGACCAATGCTCCATAAACCTTGTCTTCGCAAAGCTCCATGCACTTCTCATTAAAATGCTCTTTCACCACAGATATCAAAATGTTCCGTCACTAGTCATTAAAATACCTCCACACCCCTGTCATGACAATGTTCCACGGCCTTGTCATCACAAGCCTCCATGACCCTTGTCATCACAATGCCCCAAGAACCCTGTAATCACACTGCTCCATGCTCTTGTCATCACAAAGCACCATGACGCATGTCATCAGACAGCTCCATGGCCTTCTCATCACAATGCTCCATGCCCTTTTCATCACAATGCTCCATGAACTCTGTCTTCACAATGAACCATGCCCATCATCATAATGCTTCATTCCATTGTCATCACAATGAAATCAAAATGCACCATAACCTCTGTCATCACAGTGCTCCAAACCATTGAGTTCACAATGTTCCATAACACTTGTCATCACAACTCCCCATGACGCTCAACATCACAATTATCCATGGTCTTCTCATCACAATGCTCCATGACCTTTGTCATCACAGTGCTCAATACACTTGTCATCACAATGCTCCCTGACACTTGTCGTCAGTATACTCCTTGAACCCTCTCATGACAAGGCTCCATGCTCTTTCATCACAATCATCCATGCCCTATTCTTCACAATGCTCCAAGACCCATGTAATCACAATGCTCCATGACCCTTTTCATCAGAATGCTCCATGATACTTGTCATCACAAGGCTCCATGACCTTCTCCTCACAATGCTCCAGGACCTTGTCATCACAATGCTCCATTCCATTATCATCACAATGCTCCATGACCCATGCCATCACAATACTCAATGAATACTGTCAGTCCAATGCTCCATGAACTTCTGATCACAATGCTCCATGACCCCTGTCATCACAATGCTCCATGACCCCTGTCATCACAACGCTCCATGACACCAGACAACACAATGATCCGGGACACTTGTCATCAAAATGCTCCATGACACTTGTCATCACAATGATCCATGCCCTTGACATCACAATGCTCCATGAGCCCTGTCATCACAATGCTCCATGACTCCAGTCATCACAATGCTTCATGACCTTTGTCATCACAATGGTCCATGCCCTCGTTTTCACAAGGCTCTCTGACATTTGTAACCACAATGCTCCATGAAATTTTCATCATAATGGTCTGTGACCGTTGTCATCACAATGCTCCAAGCTTTTCTCAGTAAAATGCTCCATGACAATTGTCATCACAATTTCCATGCCATTGTCAGCACAGTGCGCTATGAACCTTGTCATCACAAGGCTCCAAGCCCTTATCATCACAATGCTCCATTACATTTGTCATCACAAACCTCCATGACACTTGGCATCACAACGCTCCATGGCATTGTCATCACAATGGGCCACGACTTATGTCTTCAAAATGCTCCCAGACACCTGTCTTCAAATACTGCATGACCTTTTCATTACAATGCTCCATGCCCTTGTCATCACAATGCGCCATTCCCAATGTCATCGCAATAATCCATGAAACTTGTAAGACCAATGCTCCATGCCCCTGTCATCACAATGCTCCATGCACTTGTCATCACAATGCTCCATGACCCATCATCACAATGCTCCGTGACTGCTGTCATCACAATGCTTCATGAACTTTCTCATCAAAATGGTCCTTGCCCTCGTCATCACAAGTCTCTGTGACATGTGTCACCACAATGCTCCATGAACTTTTCATCACAATTCTCCATGACACTTGTCATCACAATGCTCCATGTGCTTTTGAGCAAAATGCTGCATGACCCATGCCATCACAATGCACCATGTACTTGTCATCAAAATGCTCCACATCCTTGTCATCACAATGCACCCTGTACTTGTCATCACAATTCTCCACATCCTTGTCATCACAATGCTCCTTAAAACCTGTCATCACAGTGCTCCATGCACTTCTCATCAAAATGCTCTCTCACCACTGATATCACAATTTTCCATCACTAGTCATCCCAATACTCCATCACCCCTGTCATCACAATGTTCCACGACCCCTGTCATCAAAATGTTACATGCACTTATCATCACAATGTTCGATGACCCCTGACATCACAATGTTCCATAACCCCTGTCATCAAAATGCTCCATGACCCTTTTCATCACACTGCTCCATGACCCCTGACATCACAATATTCTATAACCCCTCTAATCAAAATGTTCCATGACACTTTTCATCAAATTTCTCCATGACCATGTCATCACAATGCTCCCTGCCCTTCTAATCACAATGCTACATGCCCTTGTCATCAAATTGCTCCATGACATTTGTCATCACAAAGTTCCATAACATTTGGCATCACAATGCTCCATGCATTGTCATCACAATGCTCCATGAACCCTCTCATCAAATTGCTCCATGCACTTGTCATCACAAAGTTCCATGACGCTTGTGATACCAATGCTCCATGCCCTTCTCATCGCAATGCTCCATTTCCTTGTCATTACAATCCTCCATGACCCATGTAACACAGTGTTACATGACCTTGTCATCACAATGCTCCATGCCCACTCTCATCACAATAATCCATAAAACTCTTCAGACCAATGCTGATGCCCTTGTCATCACAATGCTCCATTACCCCTGTCATAACAATGCTCCATGACACCTGACATCACAAGGTTCCACGGCCTTGTCATCACAAGACTCCATGACACTTGTGATCACAATGCTCCAATACCCTGTTATCACAATGCTCCATGCACTTGTCATCACAAAGCTCCATGGCGCATATCATTAGAATGCTCCATGGCCTTCTCATTCACAATGCTCCATTCCCTTGTCATCACAATGCTTCAAGACACCTGTAATCACAATGCTCCATGCCCCTTTTCATCTCAATGCTGAATGAACCCTGTCATCACAATGCACCGTGCCCATCACCATAATATTTCATGCTATTTTCATCACAATGAAATCAAAATGCTCAATGACCTCTGTCATCACAATGCACCAAACCCTTCTGATCACAATGTTCCATAACACTTGTCATCACAATGCCCCATGACGCTCCTCATCACAGTTATCCATGGTCTTCTCATCACAGTGCTCCATGAACTTTGTTAAAACAATGCTTAATACACTTGTCATCACAATGCTCCCAGACACTTGTCATCAGTATGCTCCTTGAATCCTGTCATGACAAGGCTCCATGCCCTATTCATCACAATGCTCCAAGACCCCTGTAATCAAAATGCTCCTTGCCCTTATCATCACAAACCTCCATGACGCATGTCATCAGAATGCACTATGGCCTTCTCATCACAATTCTCCATGCCCGTGTTATCACAATGCTCCAAGAACCATGTCATCACAATAATCCATGAATATTTTAAGCCCAATTCTCTATGATATTCTTATCACAATGCTCCATGACCCCTTTCATCACAATGCTCCATGCTCCTTGAAATCAAAATGATCCCTGACCTCTATCATCACAATGCTCCAAACCCTTGTGATCACATTGTTCCACCACACTTGTCATTGCAACGCTCCATGATACCTGTCATCATAATACTCCATGCCCGTGTCATCACAATGCTCCATGAACTTTGTCATCACAATGCACAATACACTTGTCATCACAATTCTCCATGCACTTTTCATCGCAATGCAACCATGTCCCCTGTCATAGCAAGCTCCGTGTGCTTGTCATCACAATGTTTCAAGACGTTGGCATCAAAATTCTCAATAGCCCTTTTCATCACAATGCTCCATGACGCTCGTCATCACAATTATCCATGGTCTTCTCATCACAGTGCTCCACGGTCTTGCCATCACAATGCTCCATGACACTTCTCATCACAATGTTACATGCTCTTGTCATCACAATTCTCCATGCACTTGTCATCGCAATGCTCCATGACCCCTGTCATAGCAAGCTCCACGTGCTTTTCATCACAGTGCTTCACGAACTTGTCATCACAGTTCTCAATGGCCCTTGTCATCACAATGCTCCATTACCGTTGTCATCACAATCCTGCATGACACTTGGCTTCACAATGCTCCATGCCATTGTCATCACAATGCACCATGACATATGTCATCACAATGCTCCCTGACACCTGTCTTCACAGTACTCATGAGCTGGTCATAACAATGCTCCATGCCCTTGTCATCACAATGTGCCATGCCCACTATCATCACAAAAATCCATGAAACTTGTCAGACCAATGATCCATGCCCCTATCATCACAATGCTCCATGCCTTTGTCATCACAGTGCTCCGTGACTCCAGTCATCACATTGCTTCATGACCTTTGTCATCACAATGGTCCATGCCCTCCTCATCACAGTGCTCTTTGAAATTTGTCACCATAATGCTCCATGAACTTTTCATCACAATGCTCTGTGACCCTTGTCATCACAATGCTCCATGCCTTTGTCAGCAGAGTGCTCCATGACCCTTGGCATCACAATGCTCCATGCGCTTGTCAGAACAATGCTCCATGACCCATGTCATCACAATGTGCCAAGCGCTTGTCATCACAATGTTCCACAACCTTATCATCACAATGCTCCGTAAATATTGTCATCACAAAACTCCATGCACTTCTCATCAAAATGCTCTTTCACCACTGATATCAAAATGTTCCATCACTAGTCATTACAATACTCCCTCACCCCTGTCATGACAATGTTCCATGGCCTTGTCATCACAAGGCTCCATGACCCTTGTCATCACAATGCTCCAAGACCCCTGTAATCACAATGCTCCATGCCCCTTGTCATCAGTGTGCTCCATGAGACTTGTCATCACAAGGCTCCATGGTCTTCTCATCACAATGCTCCAGGACCTTGTCATCACAATGCTTCACGACCTCCTCATCAAAATTCTCAATGTCCCCTGTCATCATAATGTTCCAAGCCCTAATCATCACAATGCCCATTATCTTTGTCATCACAATCCTCCATGACACTTGGCATCACAATGCCCCATGCCATTGTCATCGCAATGGAACATGACATATGTTATCACAATGCTCCCTGACACCTGTCTTCACAATACTCCATGACCTTGTCATCACAATTCTCAATCACTTGTCATCAGAATGCTCAATACACTTGACATCACAATGCTCCCTGACACTTGTCGTCAGTATGCTCCTTGAACCCTGACATGACAAGTCTCCATGCATTTTTCATCACAATGATCCATGCCCTTTTCTCACAATGCTCCAAGACCCCTGTAATCACAATGCTCCATGCCGTTTTCATCACACAGCTTCATGACGAATGTCTTCAGAATGCTCCATGGCCTTCTCATCACCATGCTCCATGATATTTTCATCAAAATGCTCCATTCCCTTGTCATCAAAATGCCCCATGACCTCTGTCACCACAATACCCCATGAACATTTTCAGCCAAATTCTCTATGACCTTCTCATCACCATGCCCCATGAACCCTGTCATCACAATGCTCCATGACCCATGTCATCACAATGCTCCATGAACCCTGACAACACAATGATCCGGGACTTTTGTCATCAAAATGCTCCATGACCCTTGTCATCACAATGATCCATTCCCTTGTCATCACAATGCTCCATTACCCTTGTCATCACAATGCTCCAAGCCCTTGTCATCACAATGCTCCATTACATTTGTCATCACATTTCTCCATGAGACTTGGCATCACAATGCTCAATGCCATTGTCATCACAATGCACCGTGACATATGTCACCACAATGCTCGCTGACATATTTCTTCACAATAATCAATGACCTTGTCATCACAATGCTCCATGCGCTAGTTATCACAATATGCCATGCCCTCTGTCATCACAATAATCCGTGAAACGTGTCAGACCAATGCTCCATGCCCCTTTCATCCCAATGCTCCATGCCCTTGTCATCACAATGCTCCATGACCCCAGTCATCACAATGCTCCGTGACTCCAGTCATCACAATGCTTCGTGAAATTTGTCATCACAATGTTCCATGCCACTTTTCATCTCAATGCTCCATGAACCCTGTGATCACAATGCAACATGCCCATCATCATAATGCTTCATGCTATTGTCATCACAATGAAATCAAAATGCTCCATGACCTCTGACACCAAAATGCCCCAAACCCTTGTGATCACAATTTTCCATAACACTTGGCATCACAACGCCCCATTACACTCCTCAACACAATTATCCATGCTCTTCTCATCACAATGCTCCATGACCATTGTCATCACAATGCTCAATACACTTGTAATCTCAATGCTCCCTGACACTTGTCCTCAGTGTGTTCCTTGAACCCTGTCATGACAAGGCTCCATGCATTTTTCATCACAATGATCCATGCCATTTTCATCACAATACTCCAAGACCCCGGTAATCACAATGCTCCATGTGCTTGTCTTCAGAAAGCTCCATGACGCATGTCATCAGAATGTTCCTTGGCCTTCTCATCACCATGCTCCATGCCCTTGTCATCTCAATGCTCCAAAACCCCTTTAATTACAATGCTCCATGCTGCTTTTCATCAGAATGCTCCATGAGACATGTCATCACAAGACACCATGGTCTTCTCAACACAATTCCCCAAGACCTTGTTATCACAATGCTCCATTCCCTTGTCATCACAATGCTCCATGACCCCTGTCATCACAATACTCTATGAATATTTTCAGCCCAATGATCCATGACCTTCTCATCACAATGCACCATGACCCCTCTCATCACAATGCTCCATGACCACTGTCATCCCCGCGCTCCATGATCCCTCACAACACAATGATCCGGGAATTTTGTCATCAAAAGTCTCCATGACACTTGTCATCACAATGATCCATGCCCTTGTCATCGCAATGCCCCATGACATCTTTAATCAGAATGTTCCGTGACACTTGTCATCACAATGCTCCATGACCCTTGTCATCATAGTGCCCCATGACCCCTGTAATCACAATGCTCCATGAACATTTTCAGCCCAATGCTCCATGATCTTCTCATCACAATGCTCCAAGACCCCTGTAATCACAATGCTCCATGCCCCTTTTCATCTCCGTGCTCCATGAACCCTGTCATCACAATGAACCATGTCCATCATCAAAATGTTTCATGCTATTTTCATTACAATGAAATCAAAATGCTCCATGACTTATGTCATCACAATGTTCCAAACCCTTTTGGTCACAGTGTTTCATAAAACTTGTCATCACAACGCCCCATGACGCTCGTCATCACAATTATCCATGGTCTTCTCATCACAATGCTCCATGACCATTGTCATCACAATGCTCAATACACTTATCATCACAATGCTCCCTGACACTTGTCGTCATTATGCTCCTTGATCCCTGTCATGACAAGGCTCCATGCCTTTTTCATCAAAATGATCCATGCCCTGTTCTTCACAATGTTCCAAGACCCATGTAATCACAATTCTCCATGCCCCTTATCATCAGAATGCTTCATGAGACTCGTCAATACAAGGCTCCAATGTTTTCTCATCACAATGCTTCAGTACCTACTCACAAAAATGCTCCATTCCCTTGTCATCACAATGCTCCATGACCCCCGCCTTCACAATATTCCATGAACATTTTTAGGCCAATGCTCTATGACCTTCTCATAACAATGCTCCATGAACCCTGTCATCACAATGCTCCATTACCACTGTCATCACAATGCTCCATGACCCCTGACAACACAATGATCCGGGAATCTTGTCATCAAAATTCTCCATGACCCTTGTCATCACGATGATCCATGCCCTTGCCATCCAAATACTCCATGACCCCTGTAATCACAATGCTCCATGACGCTTGTCATCACAGTGCTCCATGACACTTGTCATCAAAATGCTCCAAGCCTTTGTCAGCAAAATGCTTCATGACATTGTCATCACAATGCTCCATGCGCTTGTCATCACAATACTCCAATCCCATTGTCATAAAAATCCTCGGTGAACCTTGGGTTCATATTTCTTCATGCCCTTGTCATTAAAATGCTCCATGCGCTTGTCATCACAATACTCCATTCCCATTGTCATTAAAATCCTCTGTGAACCTTGGGTTCACATTTCTTCATGCCCTTGTCATTACAATGCTCCATGCTACTTGAAATGAAAATGATCCATGACCTGTGTCATCACAATGCTACAAACCCTTGTGATCACAATGTTCCATAACACTTGTCATCACAAAGCTCCATGATGCCTGTCATTACAATGCTGCATGAAATTTGTCATCACAATGCTAAATACACTTGTCAACACAATGCTCCCTGACACTTGTCGTCAGAATGTTCCTTGAACCCTGTAATGAAAAGGCTCCATGCCTTTTTCATAACAATGCTCCATGCCCTTTTCATCAAAATGCTCCATGCCATTGTCATCACAATACTCCACAAGCTTGTCATCAGAATGCTCCATAACCCATGTCATCAAAATGATCCATGACACCTGTCATCAAAATGCTCATTTCCCTTGTCATTACAGCGCTCCATGATGCTCGTCATCCCAATTATCCATGACCTTCTCATCACAATGCTCCACGGTCTTCCGATCACAATGCTCAATGCCCTGGTCATCACAGTGCTCCATGTCCCTTGTCATCACATTTCTCCACGTCCATGTCATCACAATGCTCCATGACACCTGTCATAGCAAGTTCCACGTGCTTGTCATCACAATGTTTCACGACGTTGGGATCAAAATTCTCAATGGCCCTAGTCATCACAATGCTCCATGCCCTTGTCATCACAATGCTCCATGACACTTTTCATCACAATGCTCCGTGGCCTTCTCATTCACAATGCTCCATTCCCTTGTCATCACAATGCTTCAAGACACCTGTAATCACAATGCTCCATGCCCCTTTTCATCTCAATGCTGAATGAACCCTGTCATCACAATGCACCGTGCCCATCACCATAATATTTCATGCTATTTTCATCACAATGAAATCAAAATGCTCAATGACCTCTGTCATCACAATGCACCAAACCCTTCTGATCACAATGTTCCATAACACTTGTCATCACAATGCCCCATGACGCTCCTCATCACAGTTATCCATGGTCTTCTCATCACAGTGCTCCATGAACTTTGTTAAAACAATGCTTAATACACTTGTCATCACAATGCTCCCAGACACTTGTCATCAGTATGCTCCTTGAATCCTGTCATGACAAGGCTCCATGCCCTATTCATCACAATGCTCCAAGACCCCTGTAATCAAAATGCTCCTTGCCCTTATCATCACAAACCTCCATGACGCATGTCATCAGAATGCACTATGGCCTTCTCATCACAATTCTCCATGCCCGTGTTATCACAATGCTCCAAGAACCATGTCATCACAATAATCCATGAATATTTTAAGCCCAATTCTCTATGATATTCTTATCACAATGCTCCATGACCCCTTTCATCACAATGCTCCATGCTCCTTGAAATCAAAATGATCCCTGACCTCTATCATCACAATGCTCCAAACCCTTGTGATCACATTGTTCCACCACACTTGTCATTGCAACGCTCCATGATACCTGTCATCATAATACTCCATGCCCGTGTCATCACAATGCTCCATGAACTTTGTCATCACAATGCACAATACACTTGTCATCACAATTCTCCATGCACTTTTCATCGCAATGCACCATGTCCCCTGTCATAGCAAGCTCCGTGTGCTTGTCATCACAATGTTTCAAGACGTTGGCATCAAAATTCTCAATAGCCCTTTTCATCACAATGCTCCATGACACTCGTCATCACAATTATCCATGGTCTTCTCATCACAGTGCTCCACGGTCTTGCCATCACAATGCTCCATGACACTTCTCATCACAATGTTACATGCTCTTGTCATCACAATTCTCCATGCACTTGTCATCGCAATGCTCCATGACCCCTGTCATAGCAAGCTCCATGTGCTTTTCATCACAGTGCTTCACGAACTTGTCATCACAGTTCTCAATGGCCCTTGTCATCACAATGCTCCATTACCGTTGTCATCACAATCCTGCATGACACTTGGCTTCACAATGCTCCATGCCATTGTCATCACAATGCACCATGACATATGTCATCACAATGCTCCCTGACACCTGTCTTCACAGTACTCATGAGCTGGTCATAACAATGCTCCATGCCCTTGTCATCACAATGTGCCATGCCCACTATCATCACAAAAATCCATGAAACTTGTCAGACCAATGATCCAAGCCCCTATCATCACAATGCTCCATGCCTTTGTCATCACAGTGCTCCGTGACTCCAGTCATCACATTGCTTCATGACCTTTGTCATCACAATGGTCCATGCCCTCCTCATCACAGTGCTCTTTGAAATTTGTCACCATAATGCTCCATGAACTTTTCATCACAATGCTCTGTGACCCTTGTCATCACAATGCTCCATGCCTTTGTCAGCAGAGTGCTCCATGACCCTTGGCATCACAATGCTCCATGCGCTTGTCAGAACAATGCTCCATGACCCATGTCATCACAATGTGCCAAGCGCTTGTCATCACAATGTTCCACAACCTTATCATCACAATGCTCCGTAAACATTGTCATCACAAAACTCCATGCACTTCTCATCAAAATGCTCTTTCACCACTGATATCAAAATGTTCCATCACTAGTCATTACAATACTCCCTCACCCCTGTCATGACAATGTTCCATGGCCTTGTCATCACAAGGCTCCATGACCCTTGTCATCACAATGCTCCAAGACCCCTGTAATCACAATGCTCCATGCCCCTTGTCATCAGTGTGCTCCATGAGACTTGTCATCACAAGGCTCCATGGTCTTCTCATCACAATGCTCCAGGACCTTGTCATCACAATGCTTCACGACCTCCTCATCAAAATTCTCAATGTCCCCTGTCATCATAATGTTCCAAGCCCTAATCATCACAATGCCCATTATCTTTGTCATCACAATCCTCCATGACACTTGGCATCACAATGCCCCATGCCATTGTCATCGCAATGGAACATGACATATGTTATCACAATGCTCCCTGACACCTGTCTTCACAATACTCCATGACCTTGTCATCACAATTCTCAATCACTTGTCATCAGAATGCTCAATACACTTGACATCACAATGCTCCCTGACACTTGTCGTCAGTATGCTCCTTGAACCCTGACATGACAAGTCTCCATGCATTTTTCATCACAATGATCCATGCCCTTTTCTCACAATGCTCCAAGACCCCTGTAATCACAATGCTCCATGCCGTTTTCATCACACAGCTTCATGACGAATGTCTTCAGAATGCTCCATGGCCTTCTCATCACCATGCTCCATGATATTTTCATCAAAATGCTCCATTCCCTTGTCATCAAAATGCCCCATGACCTCTGTCACCACAATACCCCATGAACATTTTCAGCCAAATTCTCTATGACCTTCTCATCACCATGCCCCATGAACCCTGTCATCACAATGCTCCATGACCCATGTCATCACAATGCTCCATGAACCCTGACAACACAATGATCCGGGACTTTTGTCATCAAAATGCTCCATGACCCTTGTCATCACAATGATCCATTCCCTTGTCATCACAATGCTCCATTACCCTTGTCATCACAATGCTCCAAGCCCTTGTCATCACAATGCTCCATTACATTTGTCATCACATTTCTCCATGAGACTTGGCATCACAATGCTCAATGCCATTGTCATCACAATGCACCGTGACATATGTCACCACAATGCTCGCTGACATATTTCTTCACAATAATCAATGACCTTGTCATCACAATGCTCCATGCGCTAGTTATCACAATATGCCATGCCCTCTGTCATCACAATAATCCGTGAAACGTGTCAGACCAATGCTCCATGCCCCTTTCATCCCAATGCTCCATGCCCTTGTCATCACAATGCTCCATGACCCCAGTCATCACAATGCTCCGTGACTCCAGTCATCACAATGCTTCGTGAAATTTGTCATCACAATGTTCCATGCCACTTTTCATCTCAATGCTCCATGAACCCTGTGATCACAATGCAACATGCCCATCATCATAATGCTTCATGCTATTGTCATCACAATGAAATCAAAATGCTTCATGACCTCTGACACCAAAATGCCCCAAACCCTTGTGATCACAATTTTCCATAACACTTGGCATCACAACGCCCCATTACACTCCTCAACACAATTATCCATGCTCTTCTCATCACAATGCTCCATGACCATTGTCATCACAATGCTCAATACACTTGTAATCTCAATGCTCCCTGACACTTGTCCTCAGTGTGTTCCTTGAACCCTGTCATGACAAGGCTCCATGCATTTTTCATCACAATGATCCATGCCATTTTCATCACAATACTCCAAGACCCCGGTAATCACAATGCTCCATGTGCTTGTCTTCAGAAAGCTCCATGACGCATGTCATCAGAATGTTCCTTGGCCTTCTCATCACCATGCTCCATGCCCTTGTCATCTCAATGCTCCAAAACCCCTTTAATTACAATGCTCCATGCTGCTTTTCATCAGAATGCTCCATGAGACATGTCATCACAAGACACCATGGTCTTCTCAACACAATTCTCCAGGACCTTGTTATCACAATGCTCCATTCCCTTGTCATCACAATGCTCCATGACCCCTGTCATCACAATACTCTATGAATATTTTCAGCCCAATGATCCATGACCTTCTCATCACAATGCACCATGACCCCTCTCATCACAATGCTCCATGACCACTGTCATCCCCGCGCTCCATGATCCCTCACAACACAATGATCCGGGAATTTTGTCATCAAAAGTCTCCATGACACTTGTCATCACAATGATCCATGCCCTTGTCATCGCAATGCCCCATGACATCTTTAATCAGAATGTTCCGTGACGCTTGTCATCACAATGCTCCATGACCCTTGTCATCATAGTGCCCCATGACCCCTGTAATCACAATGCTCCATGAATATTTTCAGCCCAATGCTCCATGATCTTCTCATCGCAATGTTCCAAGACCCCTGTAATCACAATGCTCCATGCCCCTTTTCATCTCCGTGCTCCATGAACCCTGTCATCACAATGAACCATGTCCATCATCAAAATGTTTCATGCTATTTTCATTACAATGAAATCAAAATGCTCCATGACTTATGTCATCACAATGTTCCAAACCCTTTTGATCACAGTGTTTCATAAAACTTGTCATCACAACGCCCCATGACGCTCGTCATCACAATTATCCATGGTCTTCTCATCACAATGCTCCATGACCATTGTCATCACAATGCTCAATACACTTATCATCACAATGCTCCCTGACACTTGTCGTCATTATGCTCCTTGATCCCTGTCATGACAAGGCTCCATGCCTTTTTCATCAAAATGATCCATGCCCTGTTCTTCACAATGTTCCAAGACCCATGTAATCACAATTCTCCATGCCCCTTATCATCAGAATGCTTCATGAGACTCGTCAATACAAGGCTCCAATGTTTTCTCATCACAATGCTTCAGTACCTACTCACCAAAATGCTCCATTCCCTTGTCATCACAATGCTCCATGACCCCCGCCTTCACAATATTCCATGAACATTTTTAGGCCAATGCTCTATGACCTTCTCATAACAATGCTCCATGAACCCTGTCATCACAATGCTCCATTACCACTGTCATCACAATGCTCCATGACCCCTGACAACACAATGATCCGGGAATCTTGTCATCAAAATTCTCCATGACCCTTGTCATCACGATGATCCATGCCCTTGCCATCCCAATGCTCCATGACCCCTGTAATCACAATGCTCCATGACGCTTGTCATCACAGTGCTCCATGACACTTGTCATCAAAATGCTCCAAGCCTTTGTCAGCAAAATGCTTCATGACATTGTCATCACAATGCTCCATGTGCTTGTCATCACAATACTCCAATCCCATTGTCATAAAAATCCTCGGTGAACCTTGGGTTCATATTTCTTCATGCCCTTGTCATTAAAATGCTCCATGCGCTTGTCATCACAATACTCCATTCCCATTGTCATTAAAATCCTCTGTGAACCTTGGGTTCACATTTCTTCATGCCCTTGTCATTACAATGCTCCATGCTACTTGAAATGAAAATGATCCATGACCTGTGTCATCACAATGCTACAAACCCTTGTGATCACAATGTTCCATAACACTTGTCATCACAAAGCTCCATGATGCCTGTCATTACAATGCTGCATGAAATTTGTCATCACAATGCTAAATACACTTGTCAACACAATGCTCCCTATCACTTGTGGTCAGAATGCTCCTTGAAACCTGTCATGGAAAGGCTCCATGCCTTTTTCATAACAATGCTCCATGCCCTTTTCATCAAAATGCTCCATGCCATTGTCAACACAATACTCCACAAGCTTGTCATCAGAATGCTCCATAACCCCTGTCATCACAATGATCCATGACACCTGTCATCAAAATGCTCATTTCCCTTGTCATTACAGCGCTCCATGACGCTCGTCATCCCAATTATCCATGACCTTCTCATCACAATGTTCCACGGTCTTCCGATCACAATGCTCAATGCCCTGGTCATCACAGTGCTCCATGTCCCTTGTCATCACATTTCTCCACGTCCATGTCATCACAATGCTCCATGACACCTGTCATAGCAAGTTCCACGTGCTTGTCATCACAATGTTTCACGACGTTGGGATCAAAATTCTCAATGGCCCTAGTCATCACAATGCTCCATGCCCTTGTCATCACAATGCTCCATGACACTTTTCATCACAATGCTCCATGACCATTGTCATCACAATGCTTAATTACCTTTGTCATCACAATCCTCCATGACACTTTTCATCACAATGCTCCATGCCATTGTCATCACAATGCACCATGACATAGGTCATCACAATGCTCCCTGACACCTGACTTCACAGTACTCCATGACCTTTTTTTCACAGTGCTCCATGCCCTTGTCATCACAATGCGCAATGCCCACTGTCATCACAATAATCCATGAAATTTTTCAGACCGATGCTCCATGCCCCTGTCAACACAATGCTCCATGAACTTGTCATCACAGTGCTCCATGACACCTGTCATCACAATGCTCCATGACTCCAGTCATCACAATGCTTCAAGACTTTGTCATCACAATGGTCCATGCCCTCATCATCACAAGTCTCTGTGACCATTGTCCCCACAATGCTCCATGAACTTTTCATCACAATGCTCTGTGACCCTTGGCATCACAATGCTCCATGCCTTTGTCAGCACAATGTTCCATGACACTTGTCATCACAATGCTCCATGAGCTTGTCAGCACAATGCTCCATGACCGATGTGATCACAATGGGCCATGCGGTTTTCAACACAATGCTCCACATGCTTGTCATCACAATGCTCCATAAACATTGTCATCAAAATGCTCCATGCACTTCTCATGAAAATGCTCTCTCACCACTGATATCACAATGTTCCATCACTAGTCATCACAATACTCCCTCACTCCTGTCATCACAATGCTCCACGGCCTTGTCATCACAAGGCTCCATGAACCGAGTAATCACAATACTCCATACCACTTTTCATCTCAATGCTCCATGAACCCTGTCATCAAAACGAACCATGCGCTTCATCATAATGCTTCATGCTATTTTCATCACAATGAAGTCAAAATGCTCCATGACCTCTGTCATCACAATGCTCCAAACCCTTGTGATCACAATGCTTCGTAACACTTGTAATCACAACGACCCATGAGGCTCGTCATCACAATTATCCATGCACTTCTCATCACAATGTTCCATGACCTTTGTCATCACAATGCTCAATACACTTGTCATCACAATGTTCCCTGAAACTTGTCGTTAGTATGCTCCTTGAACCCTGTCATGACAAGGCTCCATGCCTTTTTCCTCACAATGATCCATGCCCTTTTCATCATAATGCTCCAAGACCCCTGTAAACACAATGCTCCATGCCCTGGTCATCACAAAGCGCCATGATGCATGTCATCAGAATGCTCCTTTGACATCTCTCACAGTGCTCCATGCCCTTGTAATCACAATGCTCCAAGACCCCTATAATCACAATGCTCCATGCCCCTTTTCATCAGAATGCTCCATGAGACTTCTCATCACAAGGCTCCATGGCCTTCTCATCACAATGCTCCAGGACCTTGTCATCACAATGCTCCATGACCCCTTTCATCAACATACTCCATGAACATTTTCAGCTCAATGCTCCATGATCTTCTTATCACAATGCTCCATGACCCCTGTCATCACAAAGCTCCATGCTCCTTGATATCAAAATGATCCATGACCTCTGTCATTACAGTGCTCCAAACCCTTGTGATCACATTGTTCCATAACACTGGACATCACAAAGCTCCATGATGCCTGTCATCACAATACTCCATGCACTTGTCATCACAATGCTCCATGAACTTTGTCATCACAATGCTCAATACACTTGTCATCACAATGTTCCCTGACCCTTGTCATCAGAATGCTTCTAGAACCCTGTCATGAAAAGGCTCTATGCCTTATGCATCACAATGCTCCATGCCCTTTTCATCACAATGCTCCATGCCATTGTCATCACAATACTCCACAAGCTTGTCATCAGAAGGCACCATGACCATTGTAATCACAATTCTCCATGACCCCTGTCATCACAGTGCTCCATGACACCTGTCATCACAATGCTCCATGCCCCTTGTCATTATAGTTCTCCATGATACTCATCATCACAATTATCCATGGTCTTCTCATCACAATGCTCCACCGTCTTGCCATCACAATGCTCCATGACACTTCAAATCACAATGTTACATGCTCTTGTAATCACATTCTCCATGCACTTGTCATCGCAATGCTCCATGACCCCTGTCCTAGCAAGCTCCATGTGCTTCTCATCACAGTGCTTCACGAACTTGTCATCAAAATTCTCAAAAGCCCTTGTCATCACAATGCTCCATGCCCTTTTCATCACAATGCTCCATGACCATTGTCATCACAATGCTCCATTACCTTTGTCATCACAATCCTCCATGACACTTGTCATCACAATGCTCCATGCCGTTGTCATCACAATGCACCATGACATAGGTCATCACAATGCTCCCTGACACCTGACTTCAAAATACTCTATGACCTTTTCTTCACAGTGCTCCATGCCCTTGTCATCACAATGTGCAATGCCCACTGTCATCACAATAATCTATGAAATTTTTCAGACCGATGCTCCATGACCCTTGTCATCACGATGATCCATGCCCTTGCCATCCAAATACTCCATGACCCCTGTAATCACAATGCTCCATGATGCTTTTCATCACAGTGCTCCATGAATCTTGTCATCAAAATGCTCCAAGCCTTTGTCAGCAAAATGCTTCATGACTTTGTCATCACAATGCTCCATGCGCTTGTCATCACAATACTCCATTCCCATTGTCATCAAAATCCTCGGTGAACCTTGGGTTCACATTGCTTCATGCCCTTGTCATCACAATGCTCCATGGTCCTTGAAATGAAAATGATCCATGACCTCTGTCATCACAATGCTCCAAACCCTTGTGATCACAATGTTCCATAACACTTGTCATCACAACGCTCCATGATGCCTGTCATCACAATGCTGCATGAAATTTGTCATCACAATGCTCAATAAACTTGTCATCACAATGCTCCCTATCACTTGTGGTCAGAATGCTCCTTGAAACCTGTCATGGAAAGGCTCCATGCCTTTTTCATTACAGTGCTCCATGCCAGTGTCATCACAATACTCCGCAAGCTTTCATAAGAAGGCTCCATGACCCCTGTCATCAAAATGATCCATGACCCCTGTCATCACAATGCTCCATTCCCCTTGTCATTACAGTGCTCCATGAAGGTCGTCATCACAATTACCCATGACCTTCTCATCACAATGCTCCACCCTCTTGCCATCACAATGCTCAATGCCCTGTTCATCACAATGCTCCAGTTCCCTTGTCATCACAATTCTCCTCGTTCCTGTGATCACAATGATCCATGATACTTCTCATCACAATGTTACATGCTCTTGTCATCACAATTATCCATTCACTTGTCATCGCAATGCTCCATGACCCCTGTCATAGCAAGCTCCATGTTCTTCTCATCACAGTGCTTCACGACGTTGTCATCAAAATTCTCAATGGCGATTGTCATCACAATGCTCCGTGCCCTTGTCATCACAATGCTCCATGCCCTTGTCATCACAATGCTCCATGACACTTGTCATCACGATGCTCCAAGCCCTTGTCTTCACAATGCTCCATTACCTTTGTCATCACATTCCTCCAAGACACTTGTCATCACAATGCTGCAAGCCATTGTCATCACAATGCACCATGATATATGTCATCACAATGCACCCTGACACCTGTCTTCACAATAATCCATGACCTTGTCGTCACAAAGCTCCATTCCCTTGTCATCACAAGGTGCCATGCCCAATGTCATCACAATAATCCATGAAACTTTTCAGACCAATGCTCCATGCCCCTGTCATCACAATGCTCCATGCCCTTGTCATCAAAATGCTCCGTGACCCCTGTCATCACAATGCTCCATGACTCCAGTCATCACAATGCATTATGACCTTTGTCATCACAGTGGTCCATGAACTTTTCATCACTATGCTCTGTGACCCTTGGCATCACAATGCTCCATGACTTTGTCAGCACAATGCTCCATGAACCTTGTCATCACAATGCTCCATGAGCTTGTCAGCACAATGCTCCATGACACATGTCATCACAAGGCGTCATGTGCTTGTCATCACAATGCTCCACATCCTTGTCATCACAATGCTCCATAAAACTTGTCATCACTATGCTCCATGCACTTCTCATGAAAATGATCTCTCACCACTGATATCACAATGTTCCATCACTAGTCATCACAATACTCCCTCACACTTGTCATCACAATGTTCCATGACCCCAGTCATCACAATGCTACATGCCCTTATCATCACAATGTACCACTCCCTTGTCATCACAATGCTCCATGACATTTGTCATCACAAAGCTCCATGAACCTTGGCATCACAATGCTCCATGCCATTGTCATCACAATGCTCCATGAAGCCTCTCATCACACTGATCCATGCCCTTCTCATCACAATGCTCCATGCCCTTGTCACTACAGTCCTCCATGACACATGTATCACAGTATTACTTGCCCTTGTCATCACAATGCTCCATGCTCAGTCTCATTACAATAATCCATGAAACTTTTGAGACCAATGCTCCATGCCCTTGTCATCACAGTGCTCCATTACCCCTTTCATAACAATGCTCCATGACCCCTGCCATCAGAAGGTTCCATGGCCTTGTGTTCACAAGACTCTATGACCCTTGTCATCACAACGCTCCAAGACCCTGTAATCACAATGCTCCATGTCCTTTTCATCATAAAGCTCCATGACGCATGCCATCAGAATGCTCCATGGCCTTCTCATTCACAATGCTCCATGCCCTTGTCATCACAATGCTCCATGACCACTGTCATCACAATGCTCCATGACCACTGTCATCACAATGCTCCTTGACCTCTGACAACACAATGATCCGGGACTCTTGTCATTAAAATGCTCAGTGACACTTATCATCACAATGATCCATGTCCTTGTCATTCTAATGCTCTATGACCCCTGTAATAACAATGTTCTGTGACGCTTGTCATCACAGTGCTCCATGTCTCTTGCCATCAAAATGTTCCATGCATTTGTCAGCAAAATGCTTCATGACATTGTCATCACAATGCTCCATGCACTTGTCATCACAATACTCCATTCCCCTTTTCATCAAAATCCTTGATGAACCTTGGGTTTACATTGCTTCATGCCCGTGTCATCACAATGATCTATGGTCCTTGCAATGAAAATGATACATGACATCTGTCATCACAATGCTCCAAACCCTTGTGATCAGAATGTTCCTTAACACTTGTCATCACAACGCTCCATGATGCCTGTCATTACAATGCTGCATGAACTTTTCCATCACAATGCTCAATACACTTGTCAACACAATGCTCCCTGACACTTGTCGTCAGAATGCTGCTTGAACGCTGTCATGAAAAGGCTCCATGCTTTTTTCAACACAATGCTCCATGCCCTTTTCATCACAATGCTCCATGCCAGTGTCATCACAATACTCCAGAAGCTTGTCACCAGAATGCTCCAGGAGCCCTGTCATCACAATGATCCATGGCACTTGTCATCAAAATGCTCCATTTCCCTTGTCATTACAGTGCTCCATGACGCTCGTCATCACAATTATCCCTGATCTTCTCATCACAATGCTCCACGGCCTTGCGATCACAATGCTCAATGCCCTGGTCATCACAGTGCTCCATGTCCCTTGTCATCACAATTCTCCACGTCCTTGTCATCACAATGCTCCTTGACACTTCTCATCACAAAGTTACATGCTATTGTCATCACAATTATACATGCACTTGTCATCACAATGTTCCATGACACCTGTAATAGCAAGTTCCATGTGCTTGTCATCACAATGCTTCACGACGTTGGCATCAAAATTCTCAATGGTCCTAGTCATCACAATGCTTAATGCCCTTGTCGTCACAATGCTCCATGCCCTTTTCATCACAATGATCCATGACCATTGTCATCACAATGCTCCATGACCATTGTCATCCCAATGCTCCATTACATTTGTCATCACAATTCTCCATGACACTTGTCATCACAAAGCTCCTTGCCGTTGTCATCACAATTCACCATGACATAGGTCATCACAATGCTCCCTGAAACCTGACTTCACAATACTCCACGACCTTTTCTTCACAGTGCTCCATGCCCTTGTCATCACAATATGCAATGCCCACTGTCATCACAATAATCCATGAAATTTTTCAGACCAATGCTCCATGCACCTGTCATCACAATGCTCCATGCACTTGTCATCACAGTGCTCCATGACACCGGTCATTACAATGCACAGTGACTCCAGTCATCACAATGCTTCAAGAATTTGTCATCAGAATGGTCCATGCCCTCATCATCATAAGTCTCTGTGACCTTTGTCACCACAATGCTCCATGAACTTTTCATCACAATGCTCTGTGACCCTTGGCATCACAATGCTCCATGCCTTTGTCAGCACAATGTTCCATGACACTTATCATCACAATGCTCCATGAGCTTTGTGGGCACAATGCTGCATGACCGATGTGATCACAATGCGCCATGCGGTTGTCATCACAATGCTCCATAAACATTGTCATCACAATGCTGCATGCACTTCTCATGATAATGCTCTCTCACCACTGATATCACAATGTTCCATCACTAGTCATCACAATACTCCCTCACCCCTGTCATCAAACTGTTCCATGACCCCTATCATCACAATGCTACATGCCGTTATCATCACAATGCACCACACCCTTGTCATCAAAATGCTCCATGACCTTTGTCATCACAAACCTCCATGACCCTTGGCATCACAATGCTCCATGCCATTGTCATCACAATGCTTCATGAAGACTCTCATCACATTGCTCCATGCCCTTGTCATCACAAAGCTCCAAGACGCTTGTCATCACAATGCTCGATGCCTTTCTCATCACAGTGTTCCATGCCCTTGTCATTAAAATACTCCATGACTCATGTATCACAGTGTTCCGTGTCCTTGTCATCACAATGCTCCGTGCCCACTCTCATCACAATAATCCATGAAAATTTTCAGACAAATGCTCCATGCCCTTGTCATCACAAAGCTCCTTGACACATGTCATCAGAATTCTACATGGCCTTCTCATTCACAATGCTCCATGCCCTTGTCATCACAATGCTCCAAGACACCTGTAACACAATGCTCCATGTCCCTTTTCATCTCAATGCTCCATGATCCCTGTCATCACAATGCACCATGCCCATCATCATAATGCTTCATGCTATTGTCATCACAATGAAATCAAAATGCTCCATGACCACTGTCATCACAATGCTCCAAACCCTTGTGATCACAATGTTCCATAACACTTGTCATCACAACGCCCCGTAACGCTCGTCATCACAATTATCCATGGTCTTCTCATCACAATGCTCCATAATATTTGTCATCACAATGCTCAATACACTTGTCATCACAATGCTCCCTGACTCTTGCCATCAGTATGCTCCTTGAACACTGTCATGACAAGGCTCCATGCCTTTTTCATCACAATGATCCATCCATTTCATCACAATTCTCCAAGACCCCTGTAATCACAAAGCTCCTTACCCTGGTCATCACAAACCTCCATGACGCATGTCATCAGAATGCTCCTTGGACATCTCTCACGATGCTCCATGCCCTTGTAATCACAATGCTCCAAGACCCCTGTAATCACAATGTTTCATGCCCCTTTTCATCAGAATGCTCCATGAGACTTCTCATCAGAAGGCTCCATGGTCTTCTCATCAGAGTGCTCCAGGGCCTGGTCATCACAATGCTCCATGACACCTTTCATCTGAATACTCCATGAATATTTTCAGCTCAGTGCTCCATGATCTTCTCATCACAATGCTCCAATACCTGTCATCACAATGCTCCATGCTCCTTGATATCAAAATGATTAATGACCTCTCTCATCACAGTGCTCCAAACCCTTGTGATCACATTGTTCCATAACACTTGTCGTCACAGCACTCGATGATGCCTGTCATCACAATACTCCATGCCTTTGTCATCAAAATGCTCCATGACCTTTGTCATCACAATGCTCAATACACTTGTCATCACAATGTTCCCTGACACTTGTTGTCAGAATACTTCTCGAACACTTTCATGAAATGGCTCTATGCATTTTTCATCACAGTGCTCCATGGCCTTTTCATCACAATGCTCCATGCCATTGTCATCACAATACTCCACAAGCTTGTCATCAGAATGCTCCATGACCCTTGTCATCACAATGCTCCATGCCACCTGTTATCACAATGCTCCATGACACCTGTCATCACAATGTTCCATGCCGCTTGTCATTACAGTTCTCCATGACGCTCGTCATCACAATTATCCATGGTCTTCTCATCAAAATGCTCCACCGTCTTGCCATCACAATGCTCCATGACACTTCAAATCACAACGTTACATGCTCTTGTAATCACATTCTCCATGCACTTGTCATCGCAATGCTCCATGACCACTGTCCTAGCAAGCTCCATGTGCTTTTCATCACAGTGCTTCACGAACTTGTCATCAAAATTCTCAAAAGCCCTTGTCATCACAATGCTTCATGCCCTTTTCATCACAATGCTCTATGACCATTTTCATCACAATGCTCCTTTACGTTTGTCTTCACAATCCTCCATGACAATTGGCATCACAATTCTCCATGCCATTGTCATCACAATGGAACATGACATATGCCATCACAATGCACTTTGACACCTGTCTTCACAATACTCCATGACCTTGTCATCACAATGCTCCTTGCCCTTGTCATCACAATGCGCCATGCCGACTGTCATCACAATAATCCATGAAACTTGTCAGACCAATGCTCCATGCCCCTCTCATCACAATGTTCCATTCCTTTGTCATCACAATGCTCTGTGACTCTAGTCATCACAATGCTTCATGACCTTTGTCATCACAATGGTCCATGCCCTCATCATCACAAGGCTCTGTGAACTTTGTCACCACAATGCTCCATGAACTTTTCATCCAAATGCTCTCTGAGCCTTTTTATCAAAATGCTCCATGACCATTGTCAGCACAATGCTCCATGGGTTTGTCAGCGCAATGCTCCCTGACCCATGTCATCACAGTGCGCCATGCACTTGTCATCACAATGCTTCGAGAACTTGTCATCACCATGCTCCACAAACATTGTCATCACAAAGCTCCATGCACTTCGCATCAAAATGCCCTCTCACCACTGATATCACAATTTTCCATCACTAGTCATCACAATACTCCCTCACTCCTGTCATCACAATGTTCCACGGCCTTGTCATCACAATGCTCCATGACCTTGTCATTACAATCTTCCATAACCCATGTATCACAGTGTTCCGTGTCCTTGTCATCACAATGCTACATGCCCAATCTCATCACAATAATCCATGAAAATTTTCAGAGAAATGCTCCATGCCCTTGTCATCACAAAGCTCTATGACGCATGTCATCAGAATGCTCCATGGCCTTCTCATTCACAATGCTCCATGCCCTTATCATCACAATGCTCCCCAAACTTGTCATCTCAAAGCTCCATAAACATTGTCATCACAAACCTCCATGCATTTCGCATCAAAATGCTCTCTCACCACTGATATCACAATTTTCCATCACTAGTCATCACAATACTCCCTCACCCCTGTCATCACAATGTTCCAGTGCTTTGTCATCACAAGGCTCCATGACCCGAGTAATCACAGTGCTCCATGCACCTTTTCATCTCAATGCTCCATGAACCCTGTCATCACAACGAACCATGCCCATCATCATAATGCTTCATGCTATTGTCATCACAATGAAATCAAAATGCTCCATGACCTCTATCATCACAATCCTCCAAACACTTGTGATCACAATGTTCCATAACACTTGTCATCACAATGTCCCATGACGCTCCTCATCACAGTTATCCATGGTCCTCTCAGCACAATGCTCCATGAACTTTGTCATCACAATGCTCAATACACTTGTCATCACAATGCTCCCTGACACTTGATGTCAGAATGCTCCTTGATCGCTGTCATGAAAAGGTTCCATGCCTTTTTCATCACAATGCTCCATGCATTTTTCATCACAATGCTCCATGCCATTGTCATCACAATACTCCACATGCTTGTCATCAGAATGCTCCTTGACCCTTGTCATCACAATGATCCATGATACTTGTCAACACAGTTCTCCATGCCCCGTGTCATTACAGTGCTCGATGACACTCGTCATTAAAATGCTCCATGGTCTTGCGATTACAATGCTCCACGGTCTTGCCATCACAAAGCTCCATGACCTGGACATCACAATGCTCCATGTCCCTTGTCATCACAATGTTCAATGAGCTTCTCAGCACAATGCTCCATGACCCATGCCATCACAATGTGCCAAGCGCTTCTCATCACAATGCTCCACAACATTGTCATCACAATGCTCCATAAACCTTGTTATCACAATGTACCATGCACTTCTCATCAAAATGCTCTCTCACCACTGATATCACAATGTTCCTTCACTAGTCATCACAATACTCCCTCACCCCTGTCATCACAATGATCCATGACCCCTGTAATCACAATGCTCCATGCCCTTGTTATCAGAAAGCTCCATATTGCATGTCATCAGAATGTTCTATGGCTTTCTCGTCACTATGCTCCATGCCCCTGCCATCACAATGCTCCATTACACCTGTCATCACAATGCTCCATGACCACTGTCATCACAGCGCTCCATGACCCCAGACAACACAATGTTCTGGGACTCTTGTCATCAAAACGCTCCATGACACCTGTAATCAGAATGCTCTGTGACACTTGTCATCCCAGTGCTCCATGACCCTTGACATCACAATGTTCCATGTCATTGTCATCACAGTGCTCCAAGAAACCTCTCATCACATTGCTCCATGCCTTTGTCATCACAGAGCTCCATGACGCTTGTCATCACAATGCTCTATGCCCTTCTCATCACAGTGCTCCATGCCCTTGTCATTACAATCCTCCATGATCCATGTATCACCGTGTTCCTTGCTCTTGACATCACAATGCTCCATGCCCACTCTCATCACAATAATCCATGAAAATTTTCACACAAATGCTCCATGCCCTTGTCATCAAAAGGCTCCATTACCCGTGTCATAACAATGCTCCATGACACCTGCCATCACAATGTTCCACGACCTCGTCATCACAAGGCTCCATGACCCTTGTCATCACAATTCTCCAAGACCCCTGTAATCACAATGCTCCATGTCCTTGTCATCAGTATGCTCCTTGAAGCTTGTCATAACAAGGCTCCATGCCTTTTTCATCACAATGATCCGTGCCCTTTTCATCACAATGCTCCATGCCAATGTCATCACAATACTCCACAAGCTTATCATCAGAATGCTCCATGAACCTTGTCATCACAATGCTCCATGACACCTGTCTTCAGAATGCTCCATGACCCTTGTCATTACAGTGCTCCATGATGCTCGTCATCACAGTTATTCATGGTCTTCTCATCACAGTGCTCCACGGTCTTGCCATCACAATGCTCCATTCCCTGGTAATAACAATGCTCCATGTCCCTTGTCATCACAATTCTCCATGTCCTTGTCATCACAATGCTCCATGACACTTCTCATCACAATGTTACATGCTCTTCTCATCACAATTCTCTGTGAACTTGTCTTCGCAATGCCCCATGACCCCTGTCATAGCAAGCTCCATGCCTTGGTCATCAAAATGCTTCATGACCTTGTCATAAAAATTCTCAATGTCCGTTGTCATCACAATGCTCTATGCCCTTGTCATCACAATGTTCTATGACCCTTGTTATCACAATGCTGCAAGCCGTTGTCATCACAATGCTCCATTACATTTGTCATCACAATGTTCCATTACACTTGGCATCACAATGCTCCATGCCATTGTCATCTAAATGGACCATGACATATGTCATCACAATGCTCCCTGTCACCTGTCTTCACAGTATTCCATGACCTTGTCATCACAATGCTCCATGCCCTTGTCATCACAATGCGCCATGCCCACTGTCATCACAATAATCCATGAAACTTGTCAAACCAATGTTCCATGCCACTGTCATCACAATGCTCCATGCCCTTGTCATCACAAAGCTGCATGACGCATGTCATCAGAATGCTCCATTGCATTCTCATCACAATGGTCCAGGCCCTTTTCATCACAATGCTCCTAGACCACTTTAATCACAATGCTCCATGCCCCTTTTCATCTCAATGCTCCATGAACACTGTCATCACAATGCTCCAAACCCTTGTGATCACAATGTTCCATAACACTTGTCATCACAACGCCCCATGACGCTCGTCATCACAATTATCCATGGTTTTCTCATCACGATGCTCCATGACCTTTGTCATCACAATGCTCAATACAATTGTCATCAAAATCCTCCCTGAAACTTGTGGTCACTATGCTCCTTGAACCCTGTCATGACAAGGCTCCATGCATTTTCCGTCACAATGATCCATGCCCTTTTCATCACCACGCTCCAAGACCCCTGAAATCACAATGCTTCATGTCCTTATCATCACAAAGCTCCTTGACGCATGTCATCAGAATGCTCCATGGCCTTCTCATCACAATGCTCCATGATGCCTGTCATCACAATGCTCCATGACCATTGTTATCACAATGCTCAATACACTTGTCATCACAATGCTCCCTGACACTTGACGTCAGAATGCTCCTTGATCCCTGTCATGAAAAGGTTCCATGTCTTTTTCATCACAATGCTCCATGCCTTTTTCATCACAATGCTCCATGCCATTGTCATCACAATACTCCACAAGCTTGTCATCAGAATGCTCCATGACCCTTGTCATCACAATGATCCATGACACCTATCATCACAATTCTCCATGCCCCGTGTCACTACAGTGCTCGATGACACTCGTGAACAAAATGCTCCATGGTCTTGCCATCACAATGCTCCACGGTCTTGCCATCACAATGCTCCATGCCCTGGACATCACAATGCTCCCTGTCCCTTGTCATCACAATGCTCCATGACACTTCTCATCACCATGTTACATGCTCTTGTCATCACAATCCTCCATGACACATGGCATCACAATGCTCCATGCCATTGTCATCAAAATGGACCATGACATATGTCATTACAATGCTCCCTGACACCTGTCTTCAAAATACTCCATGACCTTGTCATCACAATGCTCCATGCCCTTGTCATCACAATGCGCCATGCCCTCACTCATCACAATAATCCTTGAAAGTTGTCAGACCAGTTCTCCATGCACGTATCATCACAATCCTCCATGCCATTCTCATAACAATGCACCACGAACTCTGTCATCACAATGCTCCATGACTCCAGTCATCACAATGCTTCATGACCTTTGTCATCACAATGGTCCATGCACTCGTCATCACACGTCTCTGTGACATTTGTTACCACAATGCTCCATGAACTTTTCATCAAAACGCTCCGTGACCCTTGTCATCACAATGCTCCATGCCTTTGTCAGCACAATGTTCCATGACCCTTGTCATCACAATGCTCCATGCGCTTCTCAGCACAATGCTCCATGACCCATGTCATGACAATGAGCCATGCACTTGTCATCACAATGCTCCACAAACTTGTCATCACAATGCTCCTTAAAACTTGTCATCACAATGCTCCATGCACTTCTCATCAAAATGCTCTCTCACCACTGATATCACAGTGTTCCATCACTAGTCATCACAATACTCCCTCACCCCTGTCATCACAATGTTCCATGAACCATGTCATCAAAATGTTCCATGCCCTTGTCATCACAATGCTCCGTGATGCGTGTCATCAGAATGCTACATGCCCTTGCCATCACAATGCTTCATTACCCCTGTAATCACAATGCTCCATGCCCTTGTCTTCACAATGTGCCATGCCCTCACTCATCACAATAATCCTTGAAAGTTGTCAGACCAGTTCTCAATGCACCTATCATCACAATGCTCCATGCCATTGTCATCACAATGCTCCATGAACCCTCTCATCACATTGCTCCATGCACTTGTCATCAGAAAGCTCCCTGACGCTTGTCATCACAAAGCTCAGTGCCCTTCTCATCACAATAATCCATGAACCTTTTCACACCAATGCTCCATGCCCTTGTCATCGAAAGGCTCCATTACCCGTATCATAACAATGCTCCATGACCCCTGCCATCACAATGATCCACTGCCTCATCATCACAAGGTTCCATGACCCTTGTCATCACAATTCTCCAAGACCCCTGTAATCACAATGCTCCATGCACTTGTCATCACGAAGCTCCATGACTTATGTCATCAGAATGCTCCATGGCCTTCTCATCACAATGCTCCATGCCCTTGTCATCACAGTGCTCCAAGACCCCTGTAATCACAATTCTCCATGCCAATTTTCATCTCAATGCTCCATGAACACTGTCATCACAATGCACCATGCCCATCATCATAATGCTTCATGCTATTGTCACAACAATGAAATCAAAATGCTCCATGACCTCTGTCATCACAATCCTCCAAATCCTCGTGATCACAGTGTTCCATAACACTTGTCATCACAATTCCCCATGACGCTCCTCATCACATTTATCCATGGTCTTCTCATCACAATGCTCCATGACATTTGTCATCACAATGCTCCCTGACACTTGTCATCAGTATCCTCCTTGAACCCTGTCATGACAAGGCTCCATGCATTTTTCATCACAATGATCCATGCGATTTTCATCACAATGCTCCAAGACCACTGTAATCACAATGCTCCATGCCCTTGTCATCACAAAGCTCCATGAGCCATATCATCAGAATGCTCCATGGCCTTCTCATCACCATGCTCGATGCCCTTGTCATCACACTGCTCGCTGACACTTGTCTTCAGAATGCTCCTTGAACCCTGTCATGTAAAGGGTCCATGCCTTTTTCATCACAATGCTCCCTGCTTTTTTCATCACTATGCTCCATGCCATTGTCATCACAATACTCCACAGGCTTGTGATCAGAATGCTCCATGACACATGTCATCACAATGCTCCATGACCCCTGTCATCACAATGCTCCAGGACACCTGTCATCACAATGCTCCATGCCCCTTGTCATTACAGTGCTCCATGACACTCGTCATAACAATTATCCATGGTCTTCTCAGCACAGTGCTCCACGGTATTGCCGTCACAATGCTCCCTGCCCTGGTCATCACAATGCAAATTGTCCCTTGTCATCTCAATTCTCCACGTCCTTGTCATCACAATACTCCATGACACTTCTCTTCACAATGTTTCATGCTCTTGTCATCAAAATTCTCCATGCACTTTTCATCGCAATGCTCCATGTCCCCTGTTATAGCAAGCTCCGTGTGCTTGTCATCACAATGCTTCACAACGTTGGCCTCAAAATTCTCAATGGCACTAGTCATCACAATGCTCCATGTCCTTGTCATCACAATGCTCCATGACCCTTTTCCTCACAATTCTCGAAGCAGTTGTCATCATGACGCTCCATTACATTTGTCATCACAATCCGCCATGACACTTGGCATCACAATGCTCCATTACATTTGTCATCACAGTACTCCATGACACTTGGCATCACAATGCTCCACGTCATTGTCATCACAATGCACCATGACATATGTCATCACAGTGCTCCGTGACACCTCTCTTCAAAATACTACATGACCTTGTCATAACAATTTTCCATTCCCTTGTCATCACATTGTGCCATGCCCACCCTTATAGCAATAATCCATGACACTTGTCAGACCAATTCTCCATGGCCCTGTCATCACAATGCTCCATGCCCTTGTAATCACAATGCTCCATGACCCCTCACATCATAATGCTCCGTGAATCCATTCATCACAATGCTTTATGAACTTTGTCATCACAATGGTCCATTCCCTCGTCATGACAATGCTCTGTAACACTTGTCATCACAATGCTCCATGCCTTTGTCAGCACAATGCTCAATACACTTGTCATCACAAAGCTCCATGATGCCTGTCATGACAATACTCCTTGCCCGTGTCATCACAGTGCTCCATGAACTTTTTCATCACAATGCTCAATACACTTGTCATCACAATGCTCCCTGACACTTGTCGTCAGAATGCTCCTTGAACACTGTCATGAAAAGGCTCCATGCCTTTTTCATCACAATGCTCCATGCCCTTTTCATCACAATGCTCCATGCCATTGTCATCAAAAGCTTGTCATCAGAATGTTCCATGACCCTTGTCATCACAAAGCTCCATGCCCCTTGTCATTGCAGTGCTCCATGACAATCGTCCTCACAATTATCCATGGTCTTCTAATCACAATGCTCCACCGTCTTGCCATCACAATGCTCCATGACACTTCAAATCACAATGTTACATGCTCTTGTCATCACAATTCTCCATGAACTTGTCATCGCAATGCTCCATGACACCTGACATAGCAAGCTCCTTGTGCTTTTCATCACAGTGCTTCACGACCTTGTCATCAAAATTCTCCATGGCCCTTGTCATAACAATGCTCCATGCCGTTGTCATCACAATGTTCCATGACCATTGTCATCACAATGCTCCAAGACCTTATCATCACAATGCTCCATTACTTTTGTCATCAAAATCCTCCATGACACTTGGCTTCACAATGCTCCATGCCATTGTCATCACAATGCAACTTGACTTATGTCATCACAATGCTCCCTGACACCTGTCTTCACAATACTCCATGACCTTGTCATAACAATGTTCCATGCCCTTGTCATCACAATGCGCCATGCCCACTATCATCACAATAATCCATGAAGCTTGTCAGACCAATGTTCCATGCCCCTGTCATCACAATGCTCCATGCCCTTGTCATCACAATGCTCGGTGACTCCAGTCATCACAATTCTTCATGACCTTTGTCATCACAATGGTCCATGAACTTTTCATCAAAATGCTCCGTGACCCTTGTCATCACAATGTTCCATGCCTTTCTCAGCACAATGCACCATGACCCATGTCATCACAATGCTCCTTGCGCTATTCAGCACAATGTTCCATAACACACGTCATAACAATGCTGGATGTTCTAGTCATCACAATGCTCCATGACATATGTCATCACAGTGTGCCATGCGCTTGTCATCACAATGCTCCACAACCTTGTCATCACAATGCTCCATAAAACTTGTCATCACAATGCTCCATACACTACTCATCAAAATGCTCTCTCACCAATGATATCACCATGTTCCATCACTAGTCATTAAAATACTCCCTCACCAATGTCATCACAATGATCCATAACCCCTGTCATCAAAATGTTCGATGACCCTTTTCATCAAATTGCTCCATGACCCTGTCATCACAATGCACCCTGCCCTTCTCATCACAATGCACCACGCCCTTGTCATCAAAATGCTCCATGACATTTGCCATCACAAAGCTCCATGACCTTTGGCATCACAATGCTCCATGCCATTGTCATCACAATGCTTCATGAAGCCTCTCATCACATTGCTCCATGTTCTCGTCATCACAAAGCTCCACGATGCTTGTCATCAAAATGCTCCATGCCCTTCTCAACACAATGCTCCATGCCCTTTTCATTACAATACTCCACGACCCATATATCACAGTGTTCCATGCCCTTGTCATCACAATGCTCCATGCCCTATCTCATCACAATAATCCATAAAACTTTTCAGACCAAAGATCCATGCCCTTGTAATCACAATGCTCCATTACACCTTTCTTATTCACAGTGTGTCCATTCTCTTGGTTTCCTGTACATGTTATAGCTCTATTAATATTCCCTTCAACCTGGAGAGTTGGGACCCTTGGAATGTGTGCCACGTATTATTGCTCTAAATGGTCTGCATTTGCTGACCCAATCTCACCAATCCTCTCAGTCCCAAGTGTCCAGCCTTATGCCACATCCAGCTGTCGTTGTAGATAGGGTCATTCCAGGTTTCATCAGAGCCCCTGAAGGAAATGTAAAGAATTTCCCTGTTTTGTTTTTAAATTCCTTTATATAGTGTGTTTTAAGCTGATTCTCACTGCCATGTTTATGCCAGACTAGACACACTTGATTCCCATACGGAGACATATCAATACATAGGTTTTAAGATTGTTACTAGTCAGATATATTCCTCTGTGGGGAATATGGGGTTTTGAGTCCCTTTCTCTGAGGAAGGTGTAGGTCTTGTCTATTCCGTAGTTGGTTTTTGGAACAGTACCTGTACTAATATCAAACTCTGGTTTTATGCATCACCCCACCTTTCCATCCCCCTTAAGCAGGCATAAGAGTGTTTTCTAAATGTGAGACTCTGTTCTCTTCCCTAACTCAGTTCATGTGTAGCCATGTTTACAGGTCCTTCATAAGTGATACCTTAGATAAGATTCTTTTTCTCTGTGACTTATTTCACTTAGAATCATCGTACATGAATCCACTCATTGTGCTGCTACTGGCCTTATGACATTGATTTCATGGCTGAGGGATATTCCGTCGTACGTTAGTAACACAATTTCTTGAACCATTTTTGTCTTTCCTGCGATATTTAAGGTGTACCCAAGTTGAGGTTTTTGTAAGCAGTGCAGCCCTCAATTTTGTGTTTGCTCTGTCTTATTGATTTTCAGTTTTCCCAAGGTATATTCCCTAGACTGGAAGTGCCCTTGGCTCTGTAGCTCTGTTGTTTACTTGTATTAGGGAACACAATGCACTCCTCCAGAGAGGCAGATGGCAATTTACATCCTGCCCATCAGCATAACTAGGCTCCCCGTTCTCCAGGGACTGTCTTGCCTTTCTGGTTTTTACACATTTTGTGGATGTCCCTGTTCACCTGTGGGAAATGATGTTTCTTTGTAGTGCAGGTTTGCATTGCCCGCTTGGTTGCTTGGCCAAATGGGCATATGCGTTTTCTCCTGAATATATTCAGGAGAAAACGCATATGCACTTTTTGGCCAAGTGCATCATTGTCGAAGTTGTGCCCCTCTTCCTGGGCTTTAAAGGCGATTCCAATGTACCTCTTGAAATCTGTTTCCTGCTATTCTGTCTTGCTTTCAAGTTCGCCTCGTTGCCTTCCCTCCACAGATTTTTTGTCGATAGTTGTCCTTTATTACTCTGGCAGTTTGTGAAATGTTGTGCCCCTGAGCTCCATTTTTCTACTTGTTTTTTGTGAGCTGACCGCAAGTCGAAAATTTTGGTTCAGGACCTATAGTGGTTCCTGGCTGGTTGCTGAGACATTGGTTAATTCTTCTTCCTGCCGGGAAATTAGAGTGACATGTGCCCGTCCAAATGCCTAACAGCTACTCTCTCATTTGTTCTCCCTCTTCCCTTTCATCCTCTGTCAAATTGGCAACTTCTGCGAACCAGGAGGTTAAAGGGGCTGTCTCTCCAATTTGGGAGATTGATAGTAAAGCAGTTGTAAAGTCAAACCGGAGCACCAGGAGAGGGACTATTAGTTGAGTTTTAGAAACATTTCGTATTCACAGTGTGTCCATTCTCTAGGTTTCCCGTACATGTTATACATGTAGTAATATTCCCTTCAAACTGGAGAGTTGGGACCCTTGGAATGTGTGCCACGCATTATTGCTTTAAATGGTCTGCATTTGCTCACTGTATCTCACCGAACCTCTCAGTCCCAAGTGTCCAGGCTTATGCCACATCCAGCTGTCCTTGTACACAGTGCCATTCCTGGTTTCATCAGAGCCTCTGTAGGAAATATAAAGAATTTCCCCGTTTTTTTCTTTTGTTTTTGAAATTCCTTTTTATAGTGGCTTTGAGCTGATTCTCACTGCCATGTTTATGCCAGTCTAGACCCACTTGATTCCCTTATGGAAACATATCAATACATAGGTTTTAAGATTCTTACTAGTCAGATATATTCCTCTGCGGGAAATATGGGGTTTTGAGTCCCTTTCACTGACGAAAGTGTGGGTCTTGTCTATTCGGTAGTTGGTTTTTGAAACGGTACATGTACTAATATCAAACTCTGGTTTTATGCGTCACCCCACCTCTCCTTCCCCCTTAAGCAGGCATAAGAGTGTTTTCTAAATGTGAGACTCTGTTCTCTTCCCTAACTCAGTTCATTTGTAGCAATATTTAGAGGACCTTCATTAGTGATATTTTATGATAAGATTCTTTTTCTCTGTGACTTATTTCACTTAGAATCATCGTACCTGAATCCCCTCATTTTGCTGCTACTGGCCTATGACATTGATTTCATGGCTTACGGGTATTCCATCGTATGTTAGTAAAACAATTTCTTGAACCATTTTTGTCTTTCTGGGATATTTAAGGTGTACCCAAGTTGAGGTTCTTGTAAGCAGTGCAGCCCTAAATTTTAGGGTGGCTCTGTCTTATTGATTTTCAATTTTCCCAAGGTATATTCCCTAGAGTGGATGTGCCCTTGGCTCTGAAGCTCTGGTGTTTACCTGTTTTAGGGAACACAATGCACTCCACCAGAGAGGGAGTTGGCAATTGACATCCTGCCCATCAGCATAACAAGGCTCCCTGTTCTCCAGGGCCTGTCTTGCCTTTCTGGTTTTTACACATTTTGCGGATGTCCCTTTTGACCGGTGGGAATTGATACTTCTTTGTAGATAAGATTTCCATTGCCCTCTTGCTTGCTTGGCCAAAAAGGGCATATGCGTTTTCTCCTTAATATATTCAGGAGAAAACGCATACGCCCTTTTTGGCCAAGTGCATCATTGTCGAAGTTGTGCCCCACTTCCTGTGCCTTGATGGTGATTCCAATGTACCTCTTGAAATCAGGTTCCTGCTATTCAGGCTCGCTTTCAAGTCTGCCTTTTTGCCTTCCCTCAACAGATTTTTGGACCTTAGTTACCCTTTAGTACTCTGCCAGTTTGTGAATTGCTGAGCCCGTGAGCTCCATTTTTCAACTCATTTTTTGTGAGCTGACCACAAGTCCAAAATTTTGGTTCAGGACGTATACAGGTTCCCAGTGGGTGGCTGAGACTTTGATTAATTCTTCTACCTGCCGGAAAATTATAGTGACATGTGCCCGTCCAAATGCCTAACAGCTACTCTCTCATTGGTTCTCCCTCTTCCCTTTCATCCTCTGCCAAATTGGCAACCTGAGAGAACCAGGAGGTTAAAGGGGCTGTCTCTCCAAGTTGGGACATTGATAGTAAAGCAGTTGGAAAGTCAAACCGGAGCACCAGGAGAGGGACTATTAGTTGAGTTTTAGAAACCTTTCGTATTCACAGTGTGTCCATTCTCTAGGTTTCCCATACATGTTATAGCTGTAGTAATATTCTCTTCAACCTGGAGAAATGGGACCCTTGGAATGTGTGCCACACATTATTGCTTTAAATGGTCTGCATTTGCTCACCGAATCTCACCAATCCTCTAAGTCCCAAGTGTCCTGCCTTATGCCACATCCAGGTGTCATTCTTGATAGGGCCATTGCAGGTTTCATCAGAGCCTCTGAAGGAATTGTAAAGAATTTCCTTGTTTTTTTGTTTTCTTTTTCAAATTCCTTTTTATAGTGGGTTTGAGCTGAATCTCACTTCCATGTTGATACCAGTGTAGACACACTTGATTCCCTTACGGAGACATATAAATACATAGGTTTTAAGATTCTTACCTGTCAGATATATTCCTCTGCTTGAAATATGGGGTTCTGAGTCCCTTTCACTGAGAAAGGTGTAGGACTTGTCTTTCCATAGTTTGTTTTTGGAACGGTACTTGTACAAATATCAAACTCTGGTTTTATGCATCACCCCACCTCTCCTTCCCCCTTAAGCAGGCATAAGAGTGTTTTCTAAATGTGAGACTCTGTTCTCTTTCGTAATTCAGTTCATGTGTAGCCATGTTTACAGGACCTTCATAAGTGATATCTTATGATACGTTTCTTCTTCTCTGTGACTTATTTCACTTACAATCATCGTACCTGAATCGACTCATTTTGCTACTACTGGCCTTAATCATTGATTTCATGGCTGAGGGGTATTCCATTGTACGTAAGTAACACAATTTCTTGAACCAATTTTGTCTTTCCTGGGATATTTAAGGTGTACCCAAGTTGAGGTTCTTGTAAGCAGTGCAGCCCTAAATTTTGGGGTTGCTCTCTCTTATTGATTTTCAATTTTCCCAAGGTATATTCCCTAGACTGGAAATGGCCTTGGCTCTGTAGCTCTGTTGTTTACTTGTTTTAGGGAACACAATGCACTCCTCCAGAGAGGAAGTTGTCAATTTACATCCTGCCAATCAGCATAACTAGGCTCCCTGTTCTCCAGGGCCTTTCTTGCCATTCTGGCTTTTACACATTTTGCGGATGTCCATTTTGACCGTTGTGAAGTGATACTTCTTTGTAGTGCACATTTGCATTGCCCGCTTTCTTGCTTGGCCAAAAAGGGCGTATGCATTTTCTCCTGAATATATTCAGGAGAAAATGCATACAACCTTTTTGTCCAAGTGCATCATTGTCGAAGTTGTGCCCCTTTTCCTGTCCTTTGAAGGCGATTCCAATGTACCTCTTGAAATCTGTTTCCTGCTCTTCTGGCTCGCTTTCAATACCACCTCGTTGCCTTCCCTCAATAGATTTTTGGACGCTAGTTGTCCTTTATTACTCTGCCAGTTTGTGAATTGCTGTGCCCCTGAGCTCCATTTTTCAACTCGTTTTTTGTGAGCTGACCCCAAGTCCAAAATTTTGGTTCAGGACCTATACTGGTTCCCGGCGGTTGGCTGAGACTTTGATTAATTCTTCTTCCTGCCGGGAAATTGGAGTGACATGTGCCCGTCCAAATGCCTAACAGCTATTCTCTCATTGGCTGTCCATCTTCCCTTTCATCCTCTGCAAATTTGGCGACCTGTGAGAACCAGGAGGTTAAACGGGCTGTCTCTTCAAGTTCGGAGACTGTTAGTAAAGCAGTTGGAAATTCAAACCGTAGCACCAGGAGAGGGACTTTTAGTTGAGTTTTAAAAACCTTTCGTATTCACAGTTTGTCCATTCTCTAGGTTTCCCGTACATGTTATAGCTGTAGTAATATTCCCTTCGAACTGGAGAGTTGTGACCCGTGGAATGTGTGCCACGCATTTTTGCTTTAAATGGTCTGCATTTGCTCACCGAATGTCACCAATCCTCTCAGTCGCAAGGGTCCAGCCTTATGCCTCATCCAGCTGTCGTTGTAGATAGGGTCATTCCAGGTTTCATCAGAGCCCCTGAAGGAATTTTAAAGAATTTCCCCGTTTTGTTTGTTTTGTTTTTGAAATTCCTTTTTATCGTATGTTTGAGTTTATTCTCACTGTCATGTTTATGCCAGTCTAGACACACTTGATTCCTTTATGGAGACATATCAGTACATAGGTTTTAAGATTCGTACTAGTCAGTTATATTCCTCTGCGGGAAATATGGGGTTTGGAGTCCCTTTCACTGAGGAAGGTGTAGGTCTTGACTATTCCGTAGTTGGTTTTTGGACTGGTACATGTACTAATATCCAACTCTGGTCTTATGCATCACCCCACCTCTCCTTCCCCCTTAAGCAGGCATAAGAGTGTTTTCTAAATGTGAGACACTGTTCTCTTTCCTAACTCGGTTCATGTGTAGCCATGTTAACAGGACCTACATAAGTGATATCTTATGATAAGTTTCTTTATGTTTGTGACTTATTTCACTTAGAATCATCGTACCTGTATCCATTCATTTTGCTGCTACTGTCCTTATGATATTGATTTCATGGCTGAGGGATATTCCGTCGTACCTAAGTAACACAGTTTCTTGAACCAGTTTTGTCTTAAATGGGATATTTAAGGTGTACCCAAGTTGAGGTTCTTGTAAGCAGTGAAGCCCTAAATTTTGGAGTGGCTCTGTCTTATTGATTTTCAGTATTCCCAAGGTATATTCCCTAGATTGGAAGGGCCCTTGGCTCTGTTGCTCTGTTGTTTACTTGTTTGAGGGAACACAATGCACTCCTCCAGAGAGGCAGTTGGCAATTTACATCCTGCCAATCAGCATAAATAGGCTCCCTGTTCTCCAGGGCCTCTCTTGCCTTTTTGGTTTTACACATTTTGCGGATGTCCCTTATGACCGGTGGGAAGTGACACTTCATTTTAGTGCAGATTTGCATTGCCCACTTGCTTTCTTGACCAAAATGTCGTATGGGTTTTCTCCTGAATATATTCAGGAGAAAACGCATACACCCTTTTTTCCCAAGCGCATCATTGTTGAAGTTGTGCTCCTCTTCCTGTGCTTTAAATGCAATTCCAATGTACCTTTTGAAATCTGTTTCCTGCTATTCTGGCTCGCTTTCAAGGTCACCTCGATTCCTTCCCTCAACAGATTTTTGAACGATAGTTGTCCTTGATAACTCTGCCAGTTTGTGAATTGCTATGCACCTGAGATCCGTTTTTCAACACGTTTTTTGTGAGCTGACCACGAGTCCCAAATGTTGGTTCAGGACCTATACTGGTTCCTGGTGGGTGGCTGAGCCTTTGGTTAATTCTTCTTCCTGCCAGGAAATTAGAGTGACATGTGCCCGTCCAAAGGCCTAAAAGCTACTATCTCATTGGTTCTCCCTCTTCCCTTTCATCCTCTGCCAATTTGGCAATCTGTGCGAACCAGGAGGTTTGAGGGGCTGTCTCTCCAAGTTGGGAGACTGATAGTAAAGCAGTTGGAAAGTCAAACCGGAGAACCCGGAGAGGGAATATTAGTTGAGTTTTAGAAACCTTTCGTATTCAAGTGTGTCCATTCTCTGGGTTTCCTGTACAAGTTATAGCTGTAGTAATATTCCCTTAAACCTGGAGAGTTGGGACCCTTGGAATGTTTGCCACGCATTATTGCTTTAAATTGTCTGCATTTGCTCACCCAATCTCAACAATCCTCTCAGTCCCAAGTGTCCAGCCTTATGCCACATCCAGCTGTCGTTGTAGATAGGGTCATTCCAGGTTTCATCAGACCCCTGTAGGAATTGTAAAGAATTTTCCTGTTTTTTGTTTTGTTTTTGAAATTCCTTTTTATAGTGGATTTGAGCTGATTCTCAATGCCATGTTTATGCCAGTCTAGACACACTTGATTCCCTTACAGAGACATATGAATACATTGGTTTTAAGATTCTTTCTAGTCAGATATATTCCTCTGCAGGAAATATGGGGTTTTGAGTCCCTTTCACTGAGGAAAGTGTAAGTCTTGTCTATTCCGTATTTGGTTTTTGGAATGGTACCTGTACTAATATCAAACTCTGGTTTTATGCATCACCCCACCTTTCCTTCACCCTTAAGCAGGCACAAGAGTGTTTTCTAAATGTGAGACTCTGTTCTCTTTCCTAACTCAGGTCATGTGTATCCAGCCATGTTTATAGGACCTTCATAAGTGATATCTTATGATAAGTTTCTTTTTCTCTGTGACTTATTTCACTTAGAATCATCGTACCTGAATCCACTCATTTTGCTACTACTGGCCTTATGACACTGTTTTCATGGCTGAGGGATATTCCATCGTATGTAAGTAACACAATTTCCTGAACCATTTTTGTCTTTCCTGGGATATTTAAGGTTTTACCCAAGTTGAGGTTCTTGTAAGCAGTGCAGCCCTAAATTTTGGGGTGGCTCTGTCTTATTGATTTTCAGTTTTCCCAACGTATATTCCCTAGACTGGAAGTGCCCATGGCTCTGTAGCTCTGTTGTTAACTTGTTTAAGGGAACACAATGCACTCCTCCAGAGATGCAGTTGCCAATTTACATCCTGCCCATGAGCATAACTAGGCTCCCTCTTCTCCAGGGCCTGTCTTGCTTTTCTGGTTTTTACACATTTTACGGATGTCCCATTTCACCGGTTGGAAGTGATACTTCTTTGTAGTGCAGATTTGCATTGCCCGCTTGCTTGCTTTGCCAAAAAGGGTGTATGCGTTTTCTCCTGAATATATTCAGGAGAAAATGCATACAACCTTTTTGGCCAAGTGCATCATTGTCGAAGTTTTGCCCCTCTTCCTGTGTCTTAAAGGTGATTCCAATGTACCTCTTGAAATCTGTTTCCTACTATTCTGGCTCGCTTTCAAGTCCAGCTCGTTGCCTTCCCTCAACAGATTTTTGGAAGATTGTTGTCCTTTATTACTCTGCCAGTTTGTGAATTGCTGTGGCCCTGAGCTCCATTTTTCAACTCGTTTTTTTGTGAGCTTACCGCAAGTACCAAATGTTGTTTCAGGACCTATACTTGTTCCCGGCGGTTGGCTGAGACTTTGGTTAATTCTTCTTCGTGCCGGGAAATTAGAGTGACATGTGCCCGTCCAAATGCCTAACACCTACTCTCTCATTGGTACTCCCTCTTCCCTTTCATGCTTTGACAATTTGGCAACCTGTGCGAACATGGAGGTTAAAGGGGCTGTCTCTCCAAGTTGGGAGATTGATAGTAAAGCAGTTGAAAATTCAAACTGGAGCTCGAGGAGAGGGACTCTTAGTTGAGTTTTAGAAACCTTTCTTATTCACAGTGTGTCCATTCTCTCGGTTTCCCGTACATGTTATAGCTGTAGTAATATTCCCTTATATCTGGAGAGTTGGGCCCCAAGGAATGGGTGCCACGCATTATTGCTTTAAAGGGTCTGCATTTGCTCACCCAATCTGACCAATCCTCTCAGTCCCAAGTGTCCAGCCTTATGCCACATCCAGCTGTCGTTGTAGATAGTGTCATTCCAGGTTTCATCAGAGCCCCTGAAGGAATTGTAAAGAGTTTCCCTGTTTTTTTGTTTTGTTTTTAAATTCCTTTTTACCGTGGGTTTCAGGTGATTTTCACTGCCATGTTTATGCAAGTCTAGACACACTTGATTCCCTTACGGAGACCTATCAATACATAGGTTTTAAGATTCTTACTAGTGAAATATATTCCTCTGCAGAGAATAGGGGTTTTTAGTCCCGTTCACTGAGGAAGGAGTAGGTCTTGTCTATTCTGTATTTGGATTATGGAATGGTACCTGTGCTAATATCAAACTCTGCTTTTATGCATCTCCCCACCTCTCCTTTCCCCGAAAGCAGGCATAAGTATGTTTTCTATATGTGAGACTCTGTTCTCTTTACTAATTCAGTTCATGTGTACCCATGTTTACATTTCCTTCATGAGTGATATCTTATGTCAGAATGCTCCATGGCTCTTGTCATCATAATGCTCCATGATGCTTGTCACCACGATTATCCATGGTCTTATCATCACAATGCTATACGGTCATGCCATCACATTGCTCCATGTCCCTTGTCATCACAATTCTCCACCTCTTTGTCATCACAATATTCCATGACATTTCTCATCACAATGTTACATGCTCTTGTCATCACAATTCTCCGTGCAATTGTCATCGCAATGCACCCTGAACCCTGTCATAGCAAGCTCCGTATGCTTGTCATCACAATACTTCATGACATTGTTATGAAAATTCTCAATGACCCATGACATCACAATGCTTCCTGCCATTGTCATCACAATTCTCCATGACACTTGTCATCACAATGCTCCATGACATTTGTCATCACAATGCTCCAAGACCTCTGTAATCACAATTATCCATGCCCCTTTTCATCTCAATGCTCCATGAACAGTGTCATCACAATGCACTATGACCATCATCATAATATTTCATGCTATTGTCATCACAATGAAATCAAAATGCTCCATGGCCTCTGTCATCACAATGCTCCAAAACTTTCTGATCACAATGTACCCTAACACTTGTCATCACATGCCCCATTACGCTCCTCATCACAATTATGCAAGGTCTTCTCATCACAATGCTCCATGACCTTTGTCACCAGAATGCTCAATACACTTGGCATCACAATGCTCGCTGACACTTGTCATCAGTATGCTCCTTGAACACTGTCCTGACAATGCTCCATGCCTTTTTCATCACAATGATCCATTCCCTTTTCATCACAATGCTCCAAGACCCCTGTTAACAAAATGCTCTGTGACTCCAGTCATCACAGTGCTTCATGACACTTATCATCAAAATGGTCCATTAACACGTCACACAAAGCTCTGTGATCTTTGTCACCACAATGCTCCATGAAATTTTTATCACAATGCTCTGTGACCCTTGTAATCACAAAGCTCCATGCCTTTGTCAGCACAATGCTCCATGACCCTTGTCATCACAATGCTCCGTGACTCCAGTCATCACAGTGATTCATGACCTTTCTCATCACAATGTTCCCTGCCCTCGTCACACAAGGCTCTGTGATCTTTGTCACCACAATGCTCCATGAAATTTTCATCACAATGCTCTGTGTCCATTGTCATCACAATGCTCCATGCCTGTGTCAGCACAAAGCTCCATGACACTTGTCATCAGAATGTTCCATGTGCTTTTCAGCACAATGCTCCATGACACATGTCATCACAATGTGCCATGATCTTTTCATCACAATGCTCCACATACTTTTCTTCGCTATGCTCCATAAAACTTGTCATCACAATGCTCCATGCACTTCTCTTCAAAATGCTCTCTCACCACATATATCACAATGTTCCATCACTTGTCATCACAATACTCGCTCACCACTGTCATCACAATGTTCCAAGACCACTGTCATCACAGTGCTACATGCCTTTATCATCACAATGCTCCATGAACACTGACATCAAAATGTTCCATAAACCATGTCACAAAATGCTCCATGACCCATTTCATCACAATGCTTCATGACCCCTGACATCACAATGTTCCATAACCCCTGCCATCAAAATATTCCATAACCCATGTCACAAAATGCACCATGACCCATTTCATCACAATGCTTCATGACCACTGACATCACAATGTTCCATAACCCCTGTCATCAAAATATTCCATGACCCTTTTATTCAAATTGCTCCATGAACATGTCATCACAATGCTCCCTGCCCTTCTCATCACAATGCACAATGACCTTGTCATCAAAATGCCCCATGACATTTGTCATCACAAAGCTCCATGACCCTTGGCATCACAGTGCTCCATGCCATTGTCATCACAATGCTCAATGAAATCTCTCATCACATTGCTCCATTCCCTTGTCATCACAATGCTCCATTACACCTGTCATAACAATGCTCCATGACCCCTGCCATCACAATGTTCCACGGCCTTGTCATCACAAGGCTCCATGACTCTTTTCATCACAATGCTCCAAAACCTCTGTAATCACAATTCTCCATGCCAATTTACATCTCAATGCTCCATGAACACTGTCGTCACAATGCACCATGCCGATCACCATAATGATTCATGCTATTGTCATCACAATGAAATCAAAACGCTCCATGTCCTCTGTCATCACAATGCTCCAAACCCTTCTGATCACAATGTTCCATAACACTTGTCATCACATGCCCCATGACGCTCATCATCACCATTATGCTAGGTCTTCTCATCACAATGCTCCATGAACTTTGTCACCACAATGCTCAATGCACTTGGCATCACAAGGCTCGCTGACACTTGTCATCAGTATGCTCCTTGAACACTGTCATGACAATGCTCCATGCCTTTTTCATCACAATGATCCATTCCCTTTTAATCACAATGCTCCAAGACCCCCGTTATCACAATGCTCTGTGACTCCAGTCATCACAATGCTTCATGACATTTCTCATCACAATGGTCCATGACCTCGTCACACAAAGCTCTGTGACCTTTGACACCACAGTGCTTCATGAAATTTTTATCACAATGCTATGTGACCCTTGGCATCACAAGGATCCATGCCTTTGTCAGCTCAAAGCTCCATGACCCTTGTCAGCACAAAGCTCAATGCGAGTGTCAGCACAATGCTCCATAACCCATGTCATCACAATGCACCATGCACTTGTCATCACAATGCTCCACATCCTTGTCATCAAAATGCTCCATAAACCTTGTGATCACAATGCTCCATGCACTTCTCCTCAAAATGCTTTCTCACCACTGATATCACAATGTTCCATCTCTAGTCATCACAATACTCCTCACCCCTGTCTTCACAATATTCCATGACCCATGTAATCACAATTCTCCATGCCCTTGTCATCACAAAGATCCATGACGCATGTCATCAGAATGCTCCATGGCCTTCTCATCACAATGCTCCATGCCCTTGACATCACAATGCTCCAACACCCCTGTAATCACAATGCTCCATGCCCCTTTTCATCTCAATATTCCATGAAACCTGTCATCACAATGCACCGTGCCCATCACCATAATATTTCATGCTATTGTCATCACAATGAAATCAATATGCTCAATGACCTCTGTCACCACAATGCTTCAAACCCTTCTTATCACAATGTTCCATAACACTTGTCATCACAATGCCCCATGATGCTGGTCATCACAATTATCCATGGTCTTCTCATCACAATGCTCCATGATCTTTGTCATCACAATGTTCAATACACTTATCATCACAATGCAACCTGACAGTTGTCATCAGTATGCTCCTTGAACCCTGTCATGACAAGGCTCCATGCATTTTTCATCACAATGATCCATTCCCTTTTCATCACAATGTTCCAAGACCCCTGTAATCACAATGCTCCATGTCCTTGTCATCACAAAGCTCCGTGATGCATATCATCAGAATGCTCCATTGCTTTCTCATCACAATGCTCCATGCCCTTGTCATCACATTGCTTCAAAACCCCTGTAATCTCAATGCTCCATGCACCTTTTCATCAGAATGCTCCATGCACTTTTCATCACAATGCTCCATGACCCTTGTCATCGCAATGTTCCAAGCCCTTGTCATCAAAATGCTACATTACCTTTGTCATCACATTCCTCCAAGACACTTGGTATCACAATGCTCCATGCCATTGTCATCACAATGGACAATGACATATATCATCACAATGCTCTCTGACACCTGTCTTCACAATACTCCATGACCTTGTCATCACAATGTTCCATGCCCTTTTCATCACAATGCGCCATGCCCACTGTCATCACAATAATCCATGAAACATGTCAGACCAATGTTCCATGCCCCTGTCATCACAATGCTCCATGCCCTTGTCATCACAATGCTCCATGACCCCTGCCATCTCAATGCTCCTTGACTCCAGTCATCACAATGCTTCATGACCTTTGTCCTCACAATGGTCCATGCCCTCGTCACACAAGGCTCTGTGAACTTTGTCACCACAATGCTCCATGCCCACTGTCATCACAATAATCCATGGAAATTGTCAGACCAATGTTCCATGCCCCTGTCATCACATTGCTCCATGCCCTTGTCATCACAATGCTCCAAGAACCCTGTCATCACAGTGCCCCGTGACTCCAGTCATCACAATGTTTCATGACTTATCTCATCACAATGTTCCATGCCCTCGTCACACAGGGCTCTGTGATCTTTGTCACCACAATGCTCCATGAAATTTTCTTCACAATGTTCTGTGTCCCTTGTCATCACAATGCTCCATGCCTATGTTAGCACAATGCTCCATGACCCCTGACATCACCATGTTCCGTAACCCCTGTCACAAAATGCTCCATGACCCATTTCATCACAATGCTTCATGACCCCTGACATCACAATGTTCCATCACACCTGTCATCAAAATATTCCATGACACTTTTATTCAAATTGCTCCATGACCCTGTCATCACAATGCTCCCTGCCCTTATCAGCACAATGCACCACGCCCTTTTCATCAGAATGCCCCATGACATTTGTCATCACAAAGCTCCATACCCTTGTCATCACAATTCTCCTTTATACCTGTCATAACAATGCTCCATGACCCCTGCCATCACAATGTTCCACGGCCTTGTCATCACAAGGCTCCATGACCCTTGTCATCACAATGCTCCAAGACCTCTGTAATCACAATTCTCAATGCCACTTTTCATCTCAATGCTCCATGAACACTTTCATCACAATTCACTCTGCCCATCATCATAATGATTCATGCTATTGTCATCATAATGAAATCAAAATGCTCCATGTCCTCTGTCATCACAATAAACCAAACCCTTCTGAACACAGTGTTCCATAACACTTGTCATCATATGCCCCATGACTCTCGTCATCACAATTATGCAAGGTCTTCTCATCACAATGCTCCATGACCTTTGTCACCACAATGCTCAATACACTTGGCATCAAAATGCTCGCTGACACTTGTCATCAGTATGCTCCTTGAGCACTGTCATGATAAGGCTCCATGCCATTTTCATCACAATGATCCATTCCCTTTTGATTACAATGCTCCAAGACCCCTGTTATCACAATGCTCCGTGACTCCAGTCATCACAATGCTTCATGACATTTGTCATCACAATGGTCCATGACCTCGTCACACAAAGCTCTGTGAACTTTGTCACCACAATGCTCCATGAAATTTTTATCACAATGCTCTGTGACCCTTGTAATCACAAAGCTCCATGCCTTTGTCAGCACAATGCTCCATGACCCTTGTCATCACAATGCTCGATGCGTGTGTCAGCACAATGCTCCATAATCCATGTCATCACAATGCACCATGCACTTGTCATCACATTGCTCCACATCCTTGTCATCAAAATGCTCAATAAACCTTGTCATCACAATGCTCCAAGCACTTCTCCTCAAAATGCCTTCTCACCACTGATATCACAATGTTCCATCACTAGTCATCACAATACTCCCTCACCCCTGTCATCACAATATTCCATGACCCCTGTAATCACAATGCTCCATGCCCCTTTTCATCTCAATGCCCCATGAGCCCTGTCATCACAATGCACCATGCCCATCACCATAATATTTCATGCTATTGTCATCACAATGAAATCAAAATGCTCAATGACCTCTGGCATTACAATGCACCAAACCCTTCTGATCAAAATGTTCCATAACACTTGTCATCACCATGCCCCATGACGCTGGTCATCACAATTATCCATGGTCTTCTCATCACAATGCTCCATGATCTTTGTCATCACAATGCTCAATACACTTATCATCACAATGCTCCATGACAGTTGTCATCAGTATGCTCCTTGAACCCTGTCATGACAAGGCTCCATGCATTTTTCATCACAATGATCCATTCCCTTTTCATCACAATGTTCCAAGACCCCTGTAATCACAATGCTCCATGTCCTTGTCATCACAAAGCTCCATGACGCATATCATCAGAATGCTCCATTGCCTTCTCATCACAATGCTCCATGCCCTTGTAATCACATTGCTTCAAAACCCCTGTAATCTCAATGCTCCATGCACCTTTTCATCAAAATGCTCCATGCCCTTTTCATCACAATGCTCCATGACCCTTGTCATCTCAATGTTCCAAGCTCTTGTCATCAAAATGCTACATTACCTTTGTCATCACAATCCTCCAAGACACTTGGTATCACAATGCTCCATGACCCTTTTCATCGCAATGTTCCAAGCCCTTGTCATCAAAATGCTACATTACCTTTGTCATCACAATCCTCCAAGACACTTGGTATCACAATGCTCCATGCCGTTGTCATCACAATGGACAATGACATATATCATCACAATGCTCCCTGACACCTGTATTCACAATACTCCATGCCCTTGTCATCACAATGCTCCAACACCCCTTTAATCACAATGATCCATGCCCCTTTTCATCTCAATGCTCCATGAACACTGTCATCACAATGCACCTGCCCATCACCATAATATTTCATGCTATTTTCATCACAATGAAATCAAAATGCTCAATGACCTCTGTCATCACAATGCACCAAACCCTTCTGATCACAATGTTCCATAACACTTGTCATCACAATGCCCCATGACGCTGATCATCACAATGATCCATGCCCTTTTCATCACAATGCTCCAAGACCCCTGGAATCTCAATGCTCCATGTCTTTGTCATCACAAAGCTCCATGACACATGTCATCAGAATGCTCCATTGCCTTCTCATCACAATGCTCCTTGCCCTTGTCATCACAATGCTTCAAATTCCCTGTAATCACAATGCTCCATGCACCTTTTCATCAGAATGCTCCATGACAATTTTCATCAAAATGCTCCATGACATTTGTCATCACAAAACTCCATGACCCTTGGCATCACAATACTCCATGCCATTTCATCACAATGCTACATGAAACCTCTCATCACATTGCTCCATGCCCTTGTCACCACAATGTTCCATGACGCTTGTCATCACAATGCTCGATACTCTTCTCATCACAATTCTCCATGCCCTTGTCATTACAAACCTCCATGACACATGTATCAAAGTGTTCCGTGCCCTAGTCATCACAATGTTCCATGCCGAATCTCATCACAATAATCCATGAAATTTTCAGACCAATATTCAATGCCCTTTTCATCACAATGCTCCATTACCCCTGTCATAACAATGCTCCATGACCCCTGCCATCACAATGTGCCACCGCCTTGGCACCCAAGGCTCCATGACCCTTGTCATCACAATGTTCCAAGCCCTTGTCATCAAAATTCTCCATTACTTTTGTCATCACAATCCTCCATGACACTTGGTATCACAATGCTCCATGGCATTGTCATCACAATGGACAATGACATATGTCATCACAATGCTCCCTGAAAACTGTCTTCACATTACTCCATGACCTTGTCATCACAATGTTCCATGCCCTTGTCATCACAATGCGCCATGCCCACTGTCATCACAATGCGCCATGCCCACTGTCATCACAATAATCCATGAAACATGTCAGACCAATGTTCCATGCCCCTGTCATCACAATGCTCCATGCCCTTGTCATCACAATGCTCCAGGAACCCTGTCATCACAATGCTCCGTGACTCCAGTCATCAGAATTCTTCATGACCTTTGTCCTCACAATGGTCCATGCACTCTTCACACAAGGCTCTGTGACCTTTGTCACCACAATACTCCATGCCTTGTCATCTTAATGCTCCATGCCCACTGTCTTCACAATAATCCATGAAACTTGTCAGACCAATGTTCCATGCCCCGGTCATCACATTGCTCCATGCCCTTGTCATCACAATGCTCCATGACCCCTCTCATAACAGTGTTCCGTGACTCCAGTCATCACAATGCTCCATGCCCACACTCATCACAAAAATCCATGAAAATTTTCAGACCAATGCCCCATTCCCTTGTCATCACAAAGCTGCATTACCCCTGTCATAACAATCCTCCATGACCCCTGCCATCACAAGGTTCCACCGCCTTGTCATCACAAGCCTCGATTACCCTTGGTATCAAAATGCTCCAAGACCCCTGTAATCACAATGCTCCATGCCCTTGTCATCACAAAGCTCCATGATGCATGTCATCAGAATGTTCCATGGCCTTCTCATCACAATGGCCCATGCCCTTGTAATCACAATGTTCCAACACCAATGTAATTACAATGCTCCATGCTCTTTTTCATCTCAATGCTCCATGAACCCTGTCATCACAATGAACCGTGCCCATCACCATAATATTTCATGCTTTTGTCATCACAATGAAATCAAAATGCTCAATGACCACTGTCATCACAATGCACCAAACTCTTCTGATCAAAATGTTCCATAACACTTCTCATCACAATGCCCCATGACGTTGGTCATCACAATGATCCATGCCCTTTTCATCACAATGCTCCAAGAACCCTGTAATCACAATGCTCCATGTGCTTGTCATAACAAAGCTCCATGACGCATGTCATCAGAATGCTCCATTGTCTTCTCATCACAATGCTCCATGACCTTGTCATAACAATGCTTCAAAACCCCTGTAATCACAATGCTCCATGCACCTTTTCATCAGAATGCTCCATGACCCCTGACATCACAATGTTCCTTGACACTTTTCATCAATTTGCTCCATGACCCTGTCATCACAATGCTCCCTGCCCTTCTCATCACAATGCACCACGACCTTGTCATTAAAATGCTCCATGACATTTGTCATCACAGAGATCCATGACACTTGGCATCACAATGCTCCATGCCATTTCATCACAAGGCTACATGAAAACTCTCATCACATTGCTCCATTCCCTTGTCAGCACAATGCTCCATGACGCTTGTCATCACAATGCTCGATACTCTTCTCATCACAATGCCCCATGCCCTTGTCATTACAATCCTCCATGACACACGTATCTCAGGTTTCCATGCCCTAGTCATCACAATGCTCCATGCCGAATCTCATCATAATAATCCATGAAATTTTCAGACCAATGTCCAATGCCCTTGTCATCACAATGCTCCATTACCCCTGTCATAACAATGCTCCATGACCCCTGCCATCACAATGTTCCACGGCCTTGTCATCCAAGGCTCCATGACCCTTGTCATCACAATGCTCCAAGACCCCTGTAATCACAATGCTCCATGCCCTTGTCGTCACAAAGATCCATGACCCATGTCATCAGAATGCTCCATGGTCTTCTCATCACAATGCTCCATGCCCTTGTCATCACAATGCTCCAAGACCCCTGTAATCAAAATGCTCCATGCCCCTATTCATCAGAATGCTCCATGAGACTTGTCCTCACAAGACTCCATGGTTTTCTCATCACACTGCTCCAGGACCTTGTCATCACAATGCTCCATTCCCTTGTCATCACAATGCTCCTTGAACCCTGTCATCACAATACTCCATGAATATTTTCAGCCCAATGCTCCATGACCTTCTCATCAAAATGCTCCATTCCATTGTCATCAAAATGCTCCAAGACCCCTGTAATCACAATGCTCCACACCCCTTGTCATTACAGTGCTCCATGATGCTCGTCATCACAATTATCCGTGATCTTCTCATCACAATGCTCCACGGTCTTGCCATCACAATGCTCCATGCCCTGGTCATCACAATGCTCCATGTCCCATGTCATTACAGTTCTCCACGTCCTTGTCATCACAATGCTCCATGACATTTCTTATCACAATATTACATGATCTTGTCATTACAATTCTCCATGCACTTGTCATTGCAATGCTCTATGACACCTGTCATAGCAAGCTCCATGCACTTGTCATCACAATGCTTCACGAAGTTGTCATCAAAATTTTCAATGGCCCTTGTCATCACAATACTCGGTGCAATTGTCATCACAATGCTCCATGACCCTTGTCATCACAGTGTCCCAAGCCCTTGTCATCAAAATGCTCCATTAGCTTTGTCATCACAATCCTCCATGACACTTTTTATCACAAAGCTCCGTGCCATTGTCATCACAATGGACAATGACATATGTCATCACAATGCTCCCTGACACCTGACTTCACAATAGTCCATGACCTTGTCATCACAATGTTCCATGCCCTTGTCATCAAAATGCACCATGCCCACTGTCATCACAATAATCCATGAAATATGTCAGACCAATGTTCCATGCCCCTGTCATCACAATGCACCATGCGCTTTTCATCACAATGCTCCATGACCCCTGTCCTCACAATGCTCCATGACTTCAGTCATCACAATGCTTCATGACCTTTTTCATCACAGTGGTCCATTCCCTCGTCACACAAGGCTCTGTGACCTTTGTCACCACAATGCTCCATGTCCTTGTCATCGCAAAGCTCCATGACGCATGTCATCAGAATGCTCCATTGCCTTCTCATCACAATGCTCCTTGCCCTTGTCATCACAATGCTCCATGACCATTTTCATCAAATTGCTCCATGATGTTTGTCATCACAAAGCTCCATGACCCTTGGCATCACAATACTCCATGCCATTTCATCACAATGCTACATGAAACCTCTCATCACATTGCTCCATGCCCTTGTCACCAAAATGCTCCATGACGCTTGTCATCACAATGCTCGATACTCTTCTCATCACAATGCTCCATGCCCTTGTCATTAAAATCCTCCATGACACATGTATCACAGAGTTCCGTGCCCTAGTCATCACAATGTTCCATGCCGGATCTCATCACAATAATCCATGAAATTTTCAGACCAATGTTCCATGCCCTTGTCATCACAATGCTCCATTACAGCTGTCATAACAATGCTCCATGACCCCTGCCATCAAAATGTTCCACCGCCTTGGCATCCAAGGCTCCATGACCCTTGTGATCACAATGTTCCAAGCACTTGTCATCAAAATTCTCCATTACCTTTGTAATCACAATCTTCCATGACACTTGGTATCACAATGCTCCATGCCATTGTCATCACAATGGACAATGAAATATGTCATCACAATGCTCCCTGACACCTGTCTTCACATTACTCCATGACCTTGTCATCACAATGTTCCATGCCCTTGTCATCACAATGCGCCATGCCCACTCTCATAACAATAATCAATGAAACATGTCAGACCAATGTTGCATGCCCCTGTCATCAAAATGCTCCATGCCCTTGTCATCACAATGCTCCATGACCCCTGTCATCACAATGCTCCTTGACTCCAGTCATCACAATGATACATGACCTTTGTCCTCACAATGGTCCATGCCCTCGTCACACAAGGCACTGTGACCTTTGTCACCACAATTCTCCATGCCATTGTCATCTTAATGCTCCATGCCCACTGTCATCACAATAATCCATGAAACTTATCAAACCAATGTTCCATACCCCTGTCATCACATTGCTCCATGCCCTTGTCATCACTATGCTCCATGACACCTCTCATAACAGTGTTCCGTGACTCCAGTCATCACAATGATTCATGCCCTTTCTCCTCACAATGGTCCATGCCCTCGTCACACAAGGCTCTGTGATCTTTGTCACCACAATGCTCCATGAAATTTTCATCACAATGCTCTGTGTCCCTTGTCAGCACAATATTCCATGCCTTTGTCAGCACAATGCTCCATGACACTTGTCCTCAAAATGCTCCATGCGCTTGTCAGCACAATGCTCCACGACACATGTCATCACAATGTGCCAAGCTCTTTTCATCACAATGCTCCACATCCTTTTCATCGCTATGCTCCATAAAACTTTTCATCACAATGCTCCATGCACTTCTCATCAAAATGCTCTCTCACCACATATATCACAATGTTCCATCACTAGTCATCACAATACACGCTCACCCCTGTCATGACAATATACCATGACCACTGTCATCACAGTGCTACATGCCCATATCATCACAATGCTCCATGACCCCTGACATCACAATGCTCCTTGCCCTTGTCATCACAATGCTTCAAATTCCCTGTAATCACAATGCTCCATGCACCTTTTCATCAGAATGCTCCATGACCATTTTCATCAAAATGCTCCATGATGTTTGTCATCACAAAGCTCCATGACCCTTGGCATCACAATACTCCATGCCATTTCATCACAATGCTACATGAAACCTCTCATCACATTGCTCCATGCCCTTGTCACCACAATGCTCCATGACGCTTGTCATCACAATGCTCGATTCTCTTCTCATCACAATGCTCCATGCCCTTATCATTACAATCCTCCATGACACATGTATCACAGTGTTCCGTGCCCTAGTCATCACAATGTTCCATGCCGAATCTCATCACAATAATCCATAAAATTTTCAGACCAATGTTCCATGCCCTTGTCATCACAATGCTCCATTACCCCTGTCATAACAATGCTCCATGAACCTTGTCATCACAATGTTCCAAGCACTTTTCATCAAAATTCTCCATTACCTTTGTCATCACAATCCTCCATGACACTTGGTATCACAATGCTCCATGCCATTGTCATCACAATGGACAATGAAATATGTCATCACAATGCTCCCTGACACCTGTCTTCTCATTACTCCATGACCTTGTCATCACAATGTTCCATGCCCTTGTCATCACAATGTGCCATGCCCACTGTCATCACAATAATCCATGAAACATGTCAGACCAATGTTCCATGCCCCTGTCATCACAATGCTCCATGCCCTTGTAATCACATTGCTCCAAACCCCTGTAATTCAATGCTCCATGCACCATTTCATCAGAATGCTTCATGACCCATTTCATCAAAATGCTGCATGACCCCTGACATCACAATGTTCCATAACACGTGTCATCAAAATGTTCCATGACACTTTTCATCAATTTGCTCCATGACCCTGTCATCACAATGCTCCCTGCCCTTCTCATCACAATGCACCACGACCTTGGCATCATAATGCTCCATGACCTTTGTCATCACAAAGCTCCATGACCCTTGGCATCACAATACTCCATTCCCTTTCAGCACAATGCTACATGAAACCTCTCATCACTTTGCTCCATGCCCTTGTCACCACAATGCTCCATGACGCTTGTCATCACAATTCTCGATACTCTTCTCATCACAATGCTCCATGCCCTTGTCATTACAATTCTCCATGACACATGTATCACAGTGTTCCGTGCCCTAGTCATCACAATGTTCCATGCCGGATCTCAATACAATAATCCATAAAATTTTCAGACCACTGTTCCATGCCCTTGTCATCACAATGCTCCATTACCACTGTCATAATTGTGCTCCATGACCCCTGCCATCACAATGTTCCACCGCCTCGGCATCCAAGGCTCCATGACCCTTGTCATCACAATGCTCCAAGACCCCTGTAATCACAATGCTCCATGCCCTTGTCATCACAAAGATACATTACACATGTCATCAGAATGCTCCATGGCCTTCTCATCACAATGCTCCATGCCCTTGTCATCACAATGCTCCAAGACCCCTGTAATCACAGTGTTCCATGCCCCTTTTCATCAGAATGCTCCATGAGACTTGTAATCACAAGGCTCCATGGTCGTCTCATCACACTGCTCCTGGACCTTGTCATCACAAAGCTCCATTCCCTTTTCATCACAATGCTCCTTGACCACTGTCATCACAATAATCCATGAATATTTTCAGGCCAATGCTCCATGACCTTCTCATCACAATGCTCCATGACACTTGTCATCACAATGCTCCATGACCCCTCTCATCACAATGCTCCATGACACCTGTCATCACAATGCTCCATGCCCCTTGTCATTACAGTGATCCATGACGCTCTTCATCATAATTATCCATAGTCTTTTCATCACAATGCTCCACGGTCTTGCTATCACAATTCTCCATGCCCTGTTCATCACAATGCTCCATGTCCCATGTCATTACAATTCTCCACGTCCTTGTCATCACAATGCTTCGTGACACTTCTCATCACAATGTTACATGATCTTGTCATCACAATTCTCCATGCATTTGTCATCTCAATGCTCTATGACCACTGTCATAGCAAGCTCCATGCGCTTGTCACCACAATGCTTCACGACGATGTCATCACAATTCTCAATGGCCCTTGTCATCACAATGCTCCATGACCCTTGTCATCACAGTGTCCCAAGCCCTTGTCATCAAAATGCTCCATTACCTTTTTCATCACAATCCTCCATGACACTTGGTATCACAATGCTCCATGCCATTGTCATCACAATGGACAATGACATATGTCATCACAATGCTCCCTGACACCTGTCTTCACAATAATCCATAAATCTTGTCATCACAATACTCCATGACCCCTGTCACCACAATGCTCCGTGACTCCAGTCATCACAATGATTCATGACATTTGTCATCATAGTGGTCCATGCCCTCTTCAAACAAGGCTCTGTGATCTTTTTCACCACAATGCTCCATGAATATTTCATCACAATGCTCTGTGTCCCTTGTCATTAAAATGCTCCATGCCTTTGTCACCACAATGCTCCATGCCCTATTCATCACAATGCTCCATGCCCACTGTCATCACAATAATCCAAGAGACTTGTCAGACCAATGTTCCATGCCCCTGTCATCATATTGCTCCATGCCCCTGTCATCACAACGCTCCATGCCCCCTGTCATCACAGTGCTCCGTGACTCCAGTCATCACAATGCTTCATTACCTATCTCATCACTATGGTCCATGCACTCGTCACACAAGGCTCTGTGATCTTTTTCATCACAGTGCTCCTTGACTCCAGTCATCACAATGCTTCATTACCTATCTCATCACTATGGTCCATGCACTCGTCACACAAGGCTCTGTGATCTTTTTCACCACAATGCTCCATGAATATTTCATCACAATGCTCTGTGTCCCTTGTTATCAAAATGCTCCATGCCTTTGTCAGCACAATGCTCCATGACACTTTTCATCAAAATGATCCATGTGCTTGTCAGCACAATGTTACATGACCCATGTCATCACAATGCGCAATGAGCTTGTCATCACTATACTCCACATCCTTATCATTGGTATGCTCCATAACACTTTTCATCACAATGCTCCATGCACTTCTCATCAAAATGCTCTCTCACCACATATATCACAATGTTACATCACTAGTCATCACATTACTCCCTCACCCCTGTCATCACAGTGTTCAATGACCCCTGTCATCACAGTGCTACATGCCCTTATCATCACAATGCTCCATGACCCCTGACATCACAATGTTCCATAACCCCTCTCACAAAATGCTCCATGACCCATTTCATCACAATGCTTCATGACCCCTAACATCACAATGTTCCATAACCCCTGTCATCAAAATATTCCATGACCCTTTTCATCAAATTGCTCCATGACCCTGTCATCACAGTGCTCCCTGTCATTCTCATCTCAATGCACCATGACCTTGTCATCAAAATATCCCATGACATTTGTCATCACAAAGCTCCATGACCCTTGGCATCACAATGCTCCATGCCATTGTCATCACAATGCTCAATGAAATATCTCATCACATTGATCCATGCCCTTGTCATCACAATGCTCCATTACACCTGTCATAACAATGCTCCATGACCCCTGCCATCACAATGATCCACGGCTTTGTCAGCACAAGGCTCCATGACCCTTGTCATCACTATGCACCAAGACCACGGTAATCACAATTCTCCATGCCCCTTTTCATCTCAATGCTCCATGAACCCTGTCATCACAATGCACCATGCCCATCACCATAGTGATTCATGCTATTGTCATCACAATGAAATTAAAATGCTCCATGACCTCTGTCATCACAATGCTCCAAACCCTTCTGATCACAATGTCCCATAAACCTTGTCATCACAATACCCCATGACGCTCGTCGTCACAATTATGCAAGGTCTTCTCATCACAATGCTCCATGACCTTTGTCACCACAATGCTCAATACAATTGTCATCACAATGCTCCGTGACACTTGTCATCAGTATGCTCCTTGAACACTGTCATGACAAGCCTCCATGCCTATTTCATCACAATGATCCATTCCCTTTTCATGACAATGCTCCAAGACCACTGTTATCACAGTGCTCTGTGACTTCAGTCATCACAATCCTTCATGACATTTGTCATCACAATGGTCCATGACCTCGTCACACAAAGCTCTGTGACCTTTGTCACCACATGGCACCATGAACTTTTAATCACAATGCTCTGTGATCCTTGTCATCACAAACTCCATGCCTTTGTCAGCACAATGCTCCATGACCCTTGTCATCACAATGCTCGATGCGTGTGTCAGCACAATGCTCCATAACCCATGTCATCACAATGTGCCATGCACTTGTCATCACAATGCTCCACATCCTTGTCATCAAAATGTTCCATAAATCTTGTCATCACAATTCTCCATGCACTTCTCCTCAAAATGTTCTCTCACCACTGATATCACAATGTTCCATCACTAGTCATCACAATACTCCCTCACCCCTGTCATCACAATGTTCCATTACCCCTGTCATCACAATGCTACATGCCCTTATCATCACAATGCTCCATGACACCTGACCTCACAATGTTCCATAACCCCTTTAATCAAAATGCTCCATGACCCTTTTCATCACAAAGCTCCATGACCACTGACATCACAATGTTCTATAACCTCTGTCATCAAAATATTCCATGACCCTTTTTATCAAATTGTTCCATGACCCTGTCATCACAATGCTCCCTGCCCTTGTCATTACAATGCAACACACCCTTGTCATCAAAATGCTCCATGACCTTTGTCATCACAAAGGTCCATGACCCTTGGCATCACAATGCTCCATTCCATTGTCATCACAATGCTCCATGAACCCTCTCATCACATTGCTCCATGCACTTGTCATCCAAATCTCCATGACGCTTGTCATCACAATGCTCCATTCCCACACTCATCACAAAATTCCATGAAAATTTTCAGACCAATGCCCCATTCCCTTGTCATCACAAGCCTCGATGACCCTTGGTATCAAAATGCTCCAAGACCCCTGTAATCACAATGCTCCATGCCCTTGTCATCACAAAGCTCCATGACGCATGTCATCAGAATGTTCCATGGCCTTCTCATCACAATGGTCCATGCCCTTGTAATCACAATGTTCCAACACCACTGTAATTACAATGCTCCATGCTCTTTTTCATCTCAATGCACCATGAACCCTGTCATCAAAATGAACCGTGCTCATCACCATAATATTTCATGCTATTGTCATCACAATGAAATCAAAATTCTTAATGCACACTGTCATCACAATGCACCAAAACCTTCTGATCAAAATGTTCCATAACACATCTCATCACAATGCCCCATGACGCTGGTCATCACAATGATCCATGCCCTTTTCATCACAATGCTCCAAGACCCCTGTAATCACAATGCTCCATGTGCTTGTCATCACAAAGCTCCATGACGCATGTCATGAGAATACTCCATTGTCTTCTCATCACAATGCTCCATGCCCTTGTCATAACAATGCTTCAAAACCCCTGTAATCACAATGCTCCATGCACCTTTTCATCAGAATGCTCCATGACCCTTTTCATCACAATGCTCCATGACCCCTGACATCACAATGTTCCATAAACCCTGTCATCAAATTGTTCCATGACACTTTTCATCAATTTGCTCGATGACCCTGTCATCACAATGCTCCCTGCCCTTCTCATCACAATGCACCATGACCTTGTCATTAAAATGCTACATGACATTTGTCATCACAGAGATCCATGACCCTTGGCATCACAATGCTCCATGCCATTTCATCACAATGCTACATGAAATCTCTCATGGCATTGCTCCATTCCCTTGTCAGCACAATGCTCAATGACGCTTGTTATCACAATGCTCGATACTCTTCTCATCACAATGCTCCATGCCCTCTTCATAACAATGCTTCAAAACCCCTGTAATCAAAATGCTCCATGCCCCTATTCATCAGAATGCTCCATGAGACTTGTCATCACAAGACTCCATGGTTTCCTCATCACACTGCTCCAGGACCTTGTCATCACAATGCTCCATTCCCTTGTCATCACAATGCTCCTTGACCCCTGTCATCACAATACTCCATGAACATTTTCAGCCCAATGCTCCATGACCTTCTCATCAAAATGCTCCATTCCCTTGTCATCAAAATGCTCCAAGACCCCTGTAATCACAATGCTCCATTCCCCTTGTCATTACAGTGCTCCATGACGCTCGTCATCACAATTATCCGTGATCTTCTCATCACAGTGCTCCACGGTCTTGCCTTCACAATGCACCATGCCCTGGTCATCACAATGCTCCATGTCCCATGTCATCACAATTCTCCACGTCCTTGTCATCACAATGCTCCATGACACTTCTTATCACAATGTTACATGATCTTGTCATTACAATTCTCCATGCACTTGTCATTGCAATGCTCTATGACCCATGTCATAGCAAGCTCCATGCGCTTGTCATCACAATGATTCACGAAGTTCTCATCAAAATTCTCAATGGCCCTTGTCATCACAATGCTCCATGCACTTGTCATCACAATGCTCCATGACCTTTGTCATCACAGTGTCCCAAGCCCTTGTCATCAAAATGCTCCATTACCTTTGTCATCACAATCCTCCATGACACTTGGTATCACAATGCTCCATGCCATTGTCATCACAATGGACAATGACATATGTCATCACAATGCTCCCTGACACCTGTCTTCACAATAATCCATGACCTTGTCATCACAATGTTCCATGCCCTTGTCATCACAATGCGCCATTCCCACTCTCATCACAATAATCCATAAATCTTGTCATCACAATGCTCCATGACCCCTGTTTTCACAATGCTCCGTGACTCCAGTCATCACAATGCTTCGTGACCTTTCTCATCACAGTGGTCCATGCCCTCTTCAAACAAGGCTCTGTGATCTTTTTCACCACATTACTCCATGAATATTTCATCACAATGCTCTGTGTCCCTTGTCATTAAAATGCTCCATGCCTTTGTCACTACAATGCTCCATGCCCTTGTCATCACAATGCTCCATGCCCACTGTCATCACAATAATCCAAGAAACTTGTCAGACCAATGTTCCATGCCCCTGTCATCATATTGCTCCATGCCCCTGTCATCACAAAGCTCCATGCCCCCTGTCATCACAATGCTCCGCGACTCCAGTCATCACAATGCTTCATGACCTATCTCATCACTATGGTCCATGCCCTCGTCACACAAGGCTCTGTGATCTTTTTCACCACAATGCTCCTTGAATATTTCTTCACAATGCTCTGTGTCCCTTGTCATCAAAATGCTCCATGCCTTTGTCAGCACAATGCTCCATGACACTTTTCATCAAAATGATCCATGTGCTTGTCAGCACAATGCTACATGACCCATGTCATCACAATGCGTAAAGCGCTTGTCATCACTATACTCCACATCCTTATCATTGGTATGCCCCATAACACTTTTCATCACAATGCTCCATGCACTTCTCATCAAAATGCTCGCTCACCACATATATCACAATGTTACATCACTAGTCATCACAATGCTCCCTCACCCCTGTCATCACAGTGTTCCATGACCCCTGTCATCACAGTGCTTAATGCCCTTATCATCACAATGCTCCATGAACCCTGACATCACAATGTTCCATAACCCCTCTCACAAAATGCCCCATGACCCATTTCATCACAATGCTTCATGACCCCTGATAGCACAATGTTCCATAACACCTGTCATCAAAATATTCCATGACCCTTTTCATCAAATTGCTCCATGACCCTGTCATCACAATGCTCCCTGTCCTTCTCATCTCAATGCACCATGCCCTTTTCGTCAAAATGCCCCATGACCTTTGTCATCACAAAGCTCCATGACACTTGACATCACAATGCTCCATGCCATTGTCATCACAATGCTCAATGAAATATCTCATCACATTGCTCCATTCCCTTGTCATCACAATACTCCATTACACCTGTCATAACAATGCTCCATGAACCCTGCCATCACAATGTTCCACGGCCTTGTCACCACAAGGCTCCCTGTCCCTAGTAATCACAATGCACCAAGACCTCGGTAATCACAATTTTCCATGCCCCTTTTCATCTCAATGCTCCATGAACCCTGTCATCACAATGCACCATGCCCATCACCATAATGATTCATGCTATTGTCATCACAATGAAATTAAAATGCTCCATGACCTCTGTCATCACAATGCTCCAAACCCTTCTGATCACAATGTTCCATAACACTTGTCATCACAATACCCCATGACGTTCGTCATCACAATTATGCAAGGTCTTCTCATCACAATGCTCCATGAACTTTGTCACCAAAATGCTCAATACACTTGTCATCACAATGCTCCCTGACACTTGTCATCAGTATGCTCCTTGAACACTGTCATGACAAGGATCCATGCCTATTTCATCACAATGATCCATTCCCTTTTCATGACAATGCTACAAGATCAATTTTATCACAGTGGTCACTGACTTTAGTCATCACAATGCTTCATGACATTTGTCATCACAATGGTCCATGACCTCGTCACACAAAGCTCTGAGACCTTTGTCACCCCAATGCGCCATGAACTTTTAATCACAATGCTCTGTGATCCTAGTCATCACAAAGATCCATGCCTTTGTCAGCACAATGCTCCATAACACATGTCACCGCAATGCTCCATGAAATATTTATCACAATGCTCTGTGACCCTTGTAATCACAAAGCTCCATGCCTTTTTCAGCACAATGCTCCATGACCCTTGTCATCACAATGCTCGATGCGCGTGTCAGCACAGTGCTCCATAAGCCATGCCATCACAATGCGCCATGCACTTGTCATCACAATGCTCCACATCCTTGTCATCAATATGCTCCATAAACCTTGTCATCACAATGCTCCATGCACTTCTCCTCAAAATGCTTTCTCACCACTGATATCACAATGTTCCATCACTAGTCATCACAATACTCCCTCACCCCTGTCATCACAATATTCCATGACCCCTGTAATCACAATTCTCCATGCCCTTGTCATCACAAAGCTCCATGACGCATGTCATCAGAATGCTCCATGGCCTTCTCATCACAATGCCCCATGCCCTTGTCATCACAATGTTCCATGACCACTGTCATCACAATGCTACATGCGCTTATCATCACAATGCTCCATTACACCTGACATAACAATGTCCCATAACACCTGTAATAAAAATGCTCCATGACCCTTTTCATCACAAAGCTCCATGACCACTGGTATCACAATGTTCTTTAACCCGTGTCATCAAAATATTCCATGACACTTTTCATCAAACTGCTCCATGGCCGTGTCATCACAATGCTCCCTGCCCTTCTCATCACAATGCACCACGGCCTTGTCTTCAAAATGCTCCATGACCTTTGTCATCACAAAGGTCAATGACCGTTAGCATCACAATGTTGCATTCCATTGTCATCACAATGCTGTATGAACCCTCTCATCACATTGTTCCATGCACTTGTCATCAAAAATCTCCATGACACTTGTAATCACAATGCTCGATGCCCTTCTCATTACAATGCTCGATGCCTTTGTCATTACAATCCTGTATGATCTATGTATCACAGTGTTCCGTACACTTGTCATCACAATGATCCATGCCCACTCTCATCACAATAATCCATGAAAATTTTCAGACCAATGCCCCATGCCCTTGTCATCACAATGCTCCATTACCCCTGTCATAACAATGCTCCATGACCCCTGCCATCACAAGGTTCCACCGCCTTATCATCACAAGCCTCGATGAACCTTGTCATCAAAATGCTCCAAGACCCCTGTAATCACAATGCTCCATGCCCCTTTTCATCTCAATGCTCCATGAACCCTGTCATCACAATGCACCGTGCCCATCACCATAATATTTCATGCTATTCTCATCACAATGAAATCAAAATGTTCAATGACCTCTGTCATCACAATGCACCAAACCCTACTGATCCCAATGTTCCATAACACTTGTCATCACAATGCCCCATGACGCTGATCATCACAATGATCCATGCCCTTTTCATCACAATGCTCCAAGACCCCTGTAATCACAATGCTCCATGTCTTTGTCATCACAAACCTCCATGACGCATGTCATCAGAATGCTCCATTTCCTTCTCATCACAATGTTCCTTGCCCTTGTCATCACCATGCTTCAAAAGCCCTGCAATCACAATGCTCCATGCACCTTTTCATCAGAATGCTCCCTGACACTTTTCATCAAACTGCTCCATGACCCCTGACATCACAATGTTCCATAATCCCTGTCATCAAAATGTTCCATTACCTTTGTCATCACAATCCTCCATGACACTTGGTATCACAATGTACCATGCCATTGTCATCACAACGGACAATGACATATGTTATCACAATGCTCCCTGACACCTGTCTTCACAATACTCCATGACCTTGTCATCACAATGTTCCATGCCCTTGTCATCACATTGCGCCATGCCCACTGTCATCACAATAATCCATGAAACATGTCAGACCAAAGTTCCATGTCCCTGTCATCACAATGCTCCATGCCCTTGTCATCACAATGCTCCATCACCCCTGTCATCACAATGCTCCGTGAATCCAGTCATCACAATGCTTCATGACAATTGTCATCACAATGGTCCATGCCCACATCACACAAGGCTCTGTGACCTTTGGCAACACAATGCTCCATGCCCTTGTCATCACAATGATCCATGCTCACTGTCATCACAATAATCCATGAAACTTGTCAGACCAATGGTCCATGCCCTCGTCACACAAGGCTCTGTGATCTTTGTCACCACAATGCTCCATGAACTTTTCCTCACAATGCTCTGTGTCCCTTGTCATCACAATGCTCCATGCCTTTGTCAGAACAATGCTCCATGGCACTTGTCATCAAATTGCTCCATGCGCTTTTCAGCACAATGCTGCATGACCCGTGTCATCACAATGCTCCGTGACTCCAGTCATCACAATAATACATGACCTATCTCATCACTATGGTCCATGCCCTCGTCACACAAGGCTCTGTGATCTTTTTCACCATAATGCTACATGAATATTTCATCACAATGCTCTGTGTACATTGTCATCAAAATGCTCCATGCCTTTGTCAGCACAATGCTCCATGACACTTTTCATCAAAATGCTCCATGCGCTTGTCAGCACAATGCTCTATGACACATGTCATCACAATGTGCCATGCACTTGTCATCACAATACTCCATATCCTTATCATTGCTATGCTCCATAACTCTTGTCATCACAATGCTCCATGCACTTCTCATCAAAATGCTCTCTCACCATATATATCACAATGTTCCATCACTAGTAATCACAATACTCCCTCACCCCTGTCACCACAGTGCTCCATGACCACTGGCATCACACTGCTACATGCCCTTATCATCACAATGCTCCATGAGACCTGACATCAAAATGTTCCATAACCCCTGTTACAAAATGCTCCATGACCCATTTCATCACAATGCTTCATGACCCCTGACATCAGAATGTTCCATAACCCCTGTCAACAAAATATTCCATGACACTTTTCATCAAATTGCTCCAAGACCCTGTCATCACAATGATCCCTGTCCTTCTCATCTCAATGCACCAAGCCATTGTCGTCAAAATGCCCCATGACCTTTGTCATCACAATGCTCCATGACCTTTGGCATGACAGTGCTCCTTGCCATTGTCATCACAATGCTCCATGAACACTCTCATCACATTGCTCCATACAATTATCATCCAAATCTCCATGTCGCTTGTAATCACAATGCTCGATGCCCTTCTCATCACAATGCTCCATGCCCTTGTCATTACAATCCGGCATGATCGATGTATCACAGTGTTCCGTGCCCTTGTCATCACAATGCTCCATGCCCACACTCATCACAAAAATCCATGAAAATTTTCAGACCAATGCCCCATTCCCTTGTCATCACAAGCCTTGATGACCCTTGGTATCAAAATGCTCCAAGACCCCTGTAATCACAATGCTCCATGCCCTTGTCATCACAAAGCTCCATGACGCATGTCATCAGAATGTTCCATGGCCTTCTCATCACAATGGTCCATGCCCTTGTAATCACAATGTTCCAACACAACTGTAATTACAATGCTCCATGCTCCTTTTCATCTCAATGCTCCATGAACCCTGTGGTCACAATGAACCGTGACCATCACAATAATATTTCATGCTATTGTCATCACAATAAAATCAAAATGCTCAATGACCACTGTCATCACAATGCACCAAACCCTTCTGATCAAAATGTTCCATAACACTTCTCATCACAATGCCCCATGACGCTGGTCATCACAATGATCCATGCCCTTTTCATCACAATGCTCCAAGACCCCTGTAATCACAATGCTCCATGTGCTTGTCATCACAAAGCTCCATGACGCATGTCATCAGAATGCTCCATTGCCTTCTCATCACAATGCTCCTTGACCCCTGTCATCACAATACTCCATGCATATTTTCAGCCCAATGCTCCATGACCTTCTCATCAAAATGCCCCATTCCCTTTTCATCACAACGCTCCAAGACCCCTGTAATCACAATGCTCCATGCCCCTTGTCATTACAGTGCTCCATGACGCTCGTCATCACAATTATCCGTGATCTTCTCATCACAGTGCTCCACGGTCTTGCCATCACAATGCTCCATGCCCTGGTCATCACAATGCTCCATGTCCCATGTCATCACAATTATCCACGTCCTTGTCATCACAGTGCTCCATGACACTTCTTATCACAATGTTACATGATCTTGTCATTACAATTCTCCTTGCACTTGTCATTGCAATGCTCTATGAACCCTGTCATAGCAAGCTCCATGCGCTTGTCATCACAATGCTTCACGAAGTTGTTATCAAATTTCTCAATGGCCCTTGTCATCACAATGCTCCATGCACTTGTCATCACAATGCTCCATGACCCTTGTCATCACAGTGTCCCAAGCGCTTGTCATCAAAATGCTACATTAACTTTGTCATCACAATCCTCCATGACACTTTTTAGCACAAAGCTCCGTGCCATTGTCATCACAATGGACAATGACATATGTCATCACAATGCTCCCTGACACCTGTCTTCACAATATTCCATGACCTTGTCATCACAATGTTCCATGCCCTTGTCATCACAAGCGCCATGCCCACTGTCATCACAATAATCCATGAAACATGTCAGACCAATGTTCCATGTCCCTGTCATCACAATGCACCATGCCCTTGTCATCACAATGCTCCATTACCCCTGTCATCACAATGCTCCGTGACTTCAGTCATCACAATGCTTCATGACCTTTGTCACCACAATGCTGCATGTCCTTGTCATCACAAAGCTCAATGACGCATGTCATCAGAATGCTCCATTGCCTTCTCATCACAATGCTCCTTGCCCTTGTCATCACAATGCTTCAAAACCCCTCCAATCACAATGCTCCATGCACCTTTTCATCACAATGCTCCATGACCATTTTCATCAAAATGCTCCATGACCCCTGACATCACAGTGTTCCATAACCCCTGTTATCACAATGTTCCATGACACTTTTCATCAATTTGCACCATGAACCTGTCATCACAATGCTCCCTGCCCTTCTCATCACAATGCACCACGACATTGTCATCAAAATGCTCCATGACCTTTGTCATCACAAAGCTCCATGACCCTTGGCATCACAATGCTCCATGCCTTTTCATCACAATGCTACATGAAACCTCTCATCACATTGCTCCATGCCCTTGTCAGCACAATGCTCCATGACGCTTGTCATCACAATGCTCGATACTCTTCTCATCACAATGCTCCATGCCCTTGTCATTACAATCCCCCATGACACATGTATCACAGTGTTCCGTGCCCTAGTCATCACTATGTTGCATGCCGAATCTCATCACAATAATCCATGAAATTTTCAGACTTAATATTCCATGCCCTTGTCATCACAATGCTCCATTACCCCTCTCATAACAATGCTCCATGACCCCTGCCATCACAATGTTCCACAGCCTTGTCATGCAAGGCACCATGACCCTTGTCATCACAGTGATCCAAGACCACTGTAGTCACAATTTTCCATGCCCTTGTCATCACAATGATTCATGACACATGTCATCAGAATGCTCCGAGGACTTCTCATCACAATGCTCCATGCCCTTGTCATCACAATGTTCCATAAGCCGTGTTCTCAAAATGTTCCATGACACTTTTCATAAATTTGCTCCAAGACCCTGTCATCACAATGCTCCATGCCCTTCTCATCACAATGCACAACGACCATGTCATCAAAATGCTTCATGACCTCTGTCATCACAATGCACCACGTCCTTCTCATCAAAATGCCGCATGACCATTGTCATCAAAGAGCTCCATTACCCCGGTCATAACAATGATCCATGACCCCTGCCATCACAAGTTTCCACGGCCTTGTCATCACAAGCCTCCATGACCCTTGTCATCACAGTGCTCCAATACCCCTGTAATCACAATGCTCCATGCCCTTGTCATCACAAAGCTCCATGACGCATGTCATCTGAATGCTCCATGGCCTTATCATCACAATGCTCCATGCCCTTGTCATCACCATGCTCCAACAGCCCTGTAATCACAATGCTCCATGCCTCTTTTTATCTCAATGCTACATGAACACTGTCATCACAATGCACCGTGCCCATCACCATAATATTTCATGCTATTGTCATCACAATGAAATCAAAATGCTCAATGATCTCTGTCATCACAATGCACCAAACCCTTCTGATCACAATGTTCCATAGCACTTGTCATCACAATGCCCCATGAGGCTGGTCATCACAATTATCCATGGACTTCTCATCACAATGCTCCATGATCTTTGTCATCACAATGCTCAATACACTTATCATCACAATGCTCCCTGACACTTCTCATCAGTATGCTCCTTGAACCCTGTCATGAAAAGGCTCCATGCATTTTTCATCACAATGATCCATTCCCTTTTCAACACAATGCTCCAAGACCCCTGCAGTCACAATGCTCCATGTACTTGTCATCACAAAGCTCCATGACGCATGTCATAAGAATGCTCCATTGCCTTCTCATCCCAATACTCCATGCCCTTGTCATCACAATGCTTCAAAACCCCTGTAATCACAATGCTCCATGCACATTTTTCATCAGAATGCTCCATGACCCTATTCATCAAAATGCTCCATGACCCCTGACAACACAATGTTCCATAACCCCTGTCATCAAAATGTTCCATGACACTTGTCATCAGTTTGCTCCATGACCCTGTCATCACAATACTCCCTGCACTTCTCATCACAATGCACTACGACCTTGTCATCAAAATGCTCCATGACCTTTGACATCACAAAGCTCCATGAACCTTGGCATCACAATACTCCATGCCATTTTATCACAATGCTACATGAAACCTCTCATCACATTGCTCCATGACCCTTTGCATCAAATGCTCCATGCCATTTTATCACAATGCTACATGAAACCTCTCATCATATTGCTCCATGCACTTGTCAGCACAATGCTCCATGACGCTTGTCATCACAATGCTCGATACTCTTCTCATCACAATGCTCCATGCCCTTGTCATTACAGTCCTCCATGACACAGGTATCACAGTGTTCCATGCCCTAGTCATCACAATGCTCCATGCCTAATCTCATCACAATAATCCATGAAATTTTCAGAGTAATGTTCCATGCCCTTGTCATCACAATGCTCTATTACCCCTGTCATAACAATGCTCCATGACACCTGCCATCACAATGATCCACGGCCTTGTCATCCAAGGCTCCATGACCCTTGTCATCATAGTGCTCCAAGACATCTGTAATCACAATGTTCCATGTCTTTGACGTCACAATGATTCATGTTGCATGTCATCAGAATGCTCCATGGCCTTCTCATTAAAATGCTCCATTCCCTTGTCATCACAATGCTCCAAAACCTCTGTAATCACAGTGCTCCATGCCCCTTGCCATTACAGAGCTCCATGACACTCGTCATCACAATTATCCTTCATCTTCTCATCACAATGCTCAACGGTCTTGCCACCACAATGCTCATGCCCTGGTCAACACAATTCTCCATGTCCCATGTCATCACAATTCTCCACGTCCTTGTCATCACAATGCTCCATGACACTTCTTATCACAATGTTACATGATCTTGTCATCACAATTCTTCATACCCTTGTCATCGCAATGCTCTATGACCACTGTCATAGCAAGCTCCATGCGCTTGTCATCACAATGCTTCACGACGTTTTCATCAAAATTCTCAATGGCCCTTGTCATCACAATGCTATATGCACTTGTCATCACAATGCTCCATTACCCTTGTCATCACAATGTCCCAAGATCATGTCATCAAAATGCTCCATTACCTTTGTCATCAGAATCCTCCATGACACTTGGTATCACAATGCTCCATGCCATTGTCATCACAATGGACAATGACATATGTCATCACAATGCTCCCTGACACCTGTCTTCACAATACTCCATGACCTTGTCATCACAATGTTCCATGCCCTTGTCATCGCAATGTGCCATGCCCACTGTCATCACAATAATCCATGAAACTTGTCAGACCAATGTTCCATGCCCCAGTCATCTCAATGCACCATGCCCTTGTCATCACAATGCTCAATGACCCACGTCATCAAAATCTTCCGTGAGTCCAGTCATCACAATGCTTCATGACCTTTGTCATCACAATGGTCCATTCCCTCGTCACACAAGGCTCTGTGACCTTTGTCACCACAATGCTCCATGTCCTTGTCATCACAAAGCTCCATGACGCATGTCATCATAATGCTTCATTGACTTCTCATCACAATGCTCCTAACCCTTGTCATCACAATGCTTCAAAACCCCTGTAATCACAATGCTCCATGCACCTTTTCATCAGAATGCTCCATGACCATTTTCATCAAACTGCTCCATGACCCCTGACATCACAATGTTCCATAAGCCCTGTAATCAAAATGTTCCATGACACTTTTCATCAATTTGCTCCATGACCCTGTCATCACAATGCTCCCTGCCCTTCTCATCACAATGCACCACGACATTGTCATCAAAATGCTCCATGACCTTTGTCATCACAAAGCTCCATGACCCTTGGCATCACAGTGCTCCATTCCATTTCATCACAATGCTACATGAAACCTCTCATCCCATTGCTCCATTCCCTTGTCAGGACAATGCTCCATGACGCATGTCATCACAATGCTCGATACTCTTCTCATCACAATTCTGCATGCCCTTGTCATTACAGTCCTCCATGACACAGGTATCACAGTGTTCCATGCCCTAGTCATCACAATGCTCCATGCCTAATCTCATCACAATAATCCATGAAATTTTCAGAGTAATGTTCCATGCCCTTGTCATCACAATGCTCTATTACCCCTGTCATAACAATGCTCCATGACACCTGCCATCACAATGATCCACGGCCTTGTCATCCAAGGCTCCATGACCCTTGTCATCATAGTGCTCCAAGACATCTGTAATCACAATGTTCCATGTCTTTGACGTCACAATGATTCATGTTGCATGTCATCAGAATGCTCCATGGCCTTCTCATTAAAATGCTCCATTCCCTTGTCATCACAATGCTCCAAAACCTCTGTAATCACAGTGCTCCATGCCCCTTGCCATTACAGAGCTCCATGACACTCGTCATCACAATTATCCTTCATCTTCTCATCACAATGCTCAACGGTCTTGCCACCACAATGCTCATGCCCTGGTCAACACAATTCTCCATGTCCCATGTCATCACAATTCTCCACGTCCTTGTCATCACAATGCTCCATGACACTTCTTATCACAATGTTACATGATCTTGTCATCACAATTCTTCATACCCTTGTCATCGCAATGCTCTATGACCACTGTCATAGCAAGCTCCATGCGCTTGTCATCACAATGCTTCACGACGTTTTCATCAAAATTCTCAATGGCCCTTGTCATCACAATGCTATATGCACTTGTCATCACAATGCTCCATTACCCTTGTCATCACAATGTCCCAAGATCATGTCATCAAAATGCTCCATTACCTTTGTCATCACAATCCTCCATGACACTTGGTATCACAATGCTCCATGCCATTGTCATCACAATGGACAATGACATATGTCATCACAATGCTCCCTGACACCTGTCTTCACAATACTCCATGACCTTGTCATCACAATGTTCCATGCCCTTGTCATCGCAATGTGCCATGCCCACTGTCATCACAATAATCCATGAAACTTGTCAGACCAATGTTCCATGCCCCAGTCATCTCAATGCACCATGCCCTTGTCATCACAATGCTCAATGACCCACGTCATCAAAATCTTCCGTGAGTCCAGTCATCACAATGCTTCATGACCTTTGTCATCACAATGGTCCATTCCCTCGTCACACAAGGCTCTGTGACCTTTGTCACCACAATGCTCCATGTCCTTGTCATCACAAAGCTCCATGACGCATGTCATCATAATGCTTCATTGACTTCTCATCACAATGCTCCTAACCCTTGTCATCACAATGCTTCAAAACCCCTGTAATCACAATGCTCCATGCACCTTTTCATCAGAATGCTCCATGACCATTTTCATCAAACTGCTCCATGACCCCTGACATCACAATGTTCCATAAGCCCTGTAATCAAAATGTTCCATGACACTTTTCATCAATTTGCTCCATGACCCTGTCATCACAATGCTCCCTGCCCTTCTCATCACAATGCACCACGACCTTGTCCTCAAAATGCTCCATGACCTTTGTCATCACAAAGCTCCATGACCCTTGGCATCACAGTGCTCCATTCCATTTCATCACAATGCTACATGAAACCTCTCATCCCATTGCTCCATTCCCTTGTCAGGACAATGCTCCATGACGCATGTCATCACAATGCTCGATACTCTTCTCATCACAATTCTGCATGCCCTTGTCATTACAATCCCCCATGACACATGTGTCACAGTGTTCCGTGCCCTAGTCATCACAATGCTCCATGCCGAATCTCATCACAATAATCCATGAAATTTTCAGACCAATATTCCATGCCCTTGTCATCACAATGCTCCATTACCCCTGTCATAACAATGACCCCTGCCATCACAATGTTCCACGGCCTTGTCATACAAGGCTCCATGACCCTTGTCATCACAGTGCCCCAAGACCCCTGTAATCCCAATTTTCCATGCCCTTTTTGTCACAAAGATTCATGACGCATGTCATCAGAATGCTCCGAGGCCTTCTCATCACAATGCTCCATGCCCTTGTCATCACAATGCTCCAAGACCCCGGTAATCACAATGCTCCATGCCCCTTGTCATTACAGTGCTCCATGACGCTCGTCATCACAATTATCCGTGATATTCTCATCACAATGCTCCACGGTGTTGCCATCACAATGCTCCATGTCCCATGTCATCACAATTCTCCAAGTCCTTGTCATCACAATGCTCCATGATACTTCTTATCACAATGTTACATGATATTTTCATCACAATTATCCATGCACTTGTCATCGCAATGCTCTATGACCCCTGTAATCACAAAGCTCCATGTCCTTTTCATCACAAAGCTCCATGACGCATGTCATCAGAATGATCCATTGCCTCCACATCACAATACTCCATGCCCTTGTCAACACAATGTTCCATAACCCCTGTTATCAAAATGTTCCCTGACACTTTTCATCAATTTGCTCCAAGACCCTGTCATCACAATGCTCCCTGCCCTTCTCATCACAATGCACAACGACCTTGTCATCAAAATGCTCCATGACCTCTGTCAACACAATGCACCACGCCCTTGTCATCAAAATGCCGCATGACTTTTGTCATCACAAAGCTCCATTACCCCTGTCATAAGAATGATCCATGACCCCTGCCATCACAAGGTTCCACGGCCTTGTCATCACAAGCCTCCACGGCCATGTCATCACAAGCCTCCATGACCCTTGTCATCACAATTCTCCATACCCCTGTAATCACAATGCTCCATGCCCTTGTCATCACAAAGCTCCATGACGCATGTCATCCGAATGCTCCATGGCCTTCTTATCACAATGTTCCATGCCCTTGTCATCACAATGCTCCAACACACCTTTAATCACAATGCTCCATGCCACTTTTCATCTCAATGCTCCATGAACAGTGTCATCACCACTGACCGTGTCCATCACCATAATATTTCATGCTATTGTCATCACAATGAAATCAAAATGCTCAATGACCTCTGTCATCACAATGCACCAAACCCTTCTGATCACAATGTTCCATAACACTTGTCATCACAATGCCCCATGACGCTGGTCATCACAATTATAAATGGACTTCTCATAACAATGCTCCATGATCTTGTTCATCACAATGCTCAATACACTTATCATCACAATGCTCCCTGACAGTTGTCATCAGTATGCTCCTTGAACCCTGTCATGACAAGGCTCCATGCATTTTTCATCACAATGATCCATTCCCTTTTCATCACAATGCTCCAAGACCCCTGTAATCACAATGCTCCATGTCCTTGTCATCACAAAGCTCCATGATGCATGTCATCAGAATGCTCCATTGCTTTCTCATCACAATACTCCATGCCCTTGTCATCACAATGCTTCAAAACCCCTGTAATCTCAATGGTCCTTGCACCTTTTCATCAGTATGCTCCATGACCCTTGTCATCACAAGGCTCCATGGCCCTCTCATCACAATGCTCCAGGACCTTCTCATCACACTGCTCCATTCCCTTCTCATCACAATGCTGCATGACCCCTGTCATCACAGTACTCCATGAATATTTTCAGCCCAATGCTCCATGACCTTCTCATCACAAAGCTCCGTGACACATGTCATCACAATGCTACATGACCACAGTCATCAAAATGATCCATGCAACTTGTCATCAGAATGTTCCATGTGCTTGTCATCCCAATGCTCCATGACCCCTGTAATCACAATGCTCCTTGATGCTTGTCGTCACAGAGCTCCATGACACTTGTCATCACAATTCTCCATGCCTTTGTCAGCAAAATGCTACATGACCTTGTCATCACAATGCTCCATGGAATTGTCATCACAATTCTCCATTACCAGTGTCATCACAATCCTCCGTGAACCTTGGGATCACATTGTTTCATGCCCTTGTCATCACAATGCTCCGTGATTCTTGAAATCAAAATGTTCATTACCTGTGTCATCACAATGCTCCAAACTCTTGTGATCACATTGTTCCATAACAATTGTCATCACAACACTCCATGATGCCTGTCATCACAATACTCCATGCCCTTGTCATCACAATGCTCCATGAACTTTGTCATCACAATGCTCAATACACTTGTCATCACAATGCTCCCTGACACTTTTCATCAGAATGCTCCTTGAACCCTGTCATGAAAAGGCTCCATGCCTTTTTCATCACAATGCTCCATGCCCTTTTCATCACAATGTTCCATGCCATTGTCATCACAATACTCCACAAGCTTGTCATAAGAATGCTCCATGACACTTGTCATCACAATGCTCCATGACCCATGTCATCACAATGCTCCATGACACCTGTCATCACAATGCTCCATGCCCCTTGTCATTACAGTGCTCCATGACGCTCGTCATCAAAATTATCCATGGTCTTCTCATCACAATGTTCCACGGTCTTGCCATCACAATGCTCCATGACACTTCTCATCAAAATGTTACATGCTCTTGTCATCACAGTTCTCCATGCACTTGTCATCGCAATGCTCCATGACCCCTGTCATAGCAAGCTCCATGTGCTTTTCATCACAATGCTTCAGGAACTTGTCATCAAAATTCTCAATGGCCCTTGTCATCACAATCCTCCATGCCCTTGTCATCAAAATGCTCCATGACCCTTTTCATCACAATGCTCCAAACCCCTGTCATCACAATGCTCTATTAACTTTGTCAACACATTCCTCCATGACACTTGGCATCACATTGCTCCATGCCATTGTCATCACAATGGACCATGACATATGTCATCACAATGACCCCAGACCCCTGTCTTCACAGTACTCTATGACCTTCTCATCATAATGCTCCATGGTTTTCTCATCAGAATGCGCCTTGCCCACTGTCATCACAATAAACCATGAAACTTGTCAGAACAATGCACCATGCCCCTGTCATCAGAATGCTCCATACCCTTGTCATCACAATGTTCCGTGACTCCAGTCATCACAATGCTTCCTGACCTTTGTCATCACAATGGTCCTTGACCTCGTCATCACAAGACTCTTTGACCATTGTCACCACAATGCTCCATGAACTTTTCATCACAATGCTCTGTTACCGTTGTCGTCACAATGTTCCATGCCTTTGTCATCACAATGCTCCATGCGCTTCTCAGCACAATGCTCCATGACCCATGTCATCAAAATGCGCCATGCAATTGTCATCACAATGCTCCACAGCCTTGTCATCACAATGCTCCATAAACCTTGTCATCACAATGCTCCATAAACCTTGTCATCACAATGCTCCATGCACTTCTCATCAAAATGCTTTCTCACCACTGATATCACAATGTTCCATCAGTAGTCATCACAATACTCCCTCACCACTGTCATCACAATTTTCCATGACCTCTGTCATCACAATGCCACATGCCATATCATCACAATGCTCCATGACCCCTGACATCAAAATGTTCCATATCCTCTGTCATCAGAATGCTCCATCACCCATTTCATCACAATGCTCTTAGACCCCTGATATCACAGTGTTCCCTAACCACTGTCATCAAAATGTTCCATGACTCTTTTCATCAAATTGCTCCATGACCCTGTCATCACAATGCACCATGTCCATCATCATAATGCTTCATGCTGTTGTCATCACAGTGAAATCAATATGCTCCATGACCTCTGTCATCAAAATGCTCCAAACCCTTGTGATCACAATGTTCCATAACCATTGTCATCACAATGCACCATGACGCTCATCATCACAATTATCCATGGTCTTCTCATCACAGTGCTCCATGACCTTTGTCATCACAATGCTCAATACACTTGTCATCACAATGCTCCCTGACACTTGTCATCAGTATACTCCTTGAACCCTGTCATGACAAGGCTCCATTCCTTTTTCATCACAATAATCCATACCATTTTCATCACAATGCTCCAAGAACCCTGTAATCACAATGCTCCATGACCTTTAATCACAAAGCTCCATGATGCATGTCATCAGAATGCTCCATGGCCTTCTCATCACAATGCTCCATGTCCTTGTCATCACAGTGCTCCAAGACCCCTGTCATCTCAATCCTCTGTTACTCCAGTCATCACAAGGCTTCCTGACATTTGTCATCACAATGGTCCATGTCCTCGTCACACAAGGCTCTGTGACCTTTCTCACCACAATGCTCCATGAACTTTTCATCACAATGCTCTGTGATCCTTGTCATCACATTGCTGCATGACTTTCTCAGCACAATGCTCCATGACCCTTGTCATCACAATGCTCCATGCGCTTGTGAGCACAATGCTCCATAACCCATGGCATCCCATTGCGCCATGCACTTGTCATCACAATGCTCCACATTCTTGTCATTACAGTGCTCCAAAAACCTTATAACCACTATGCTCCATGCACTTCTCATCAAAATGCTCTCTCCCCCCTGTCATGACAATGCTGCATGACCTTATCATCACAATGCTCCATGAACCCTGACATCACAATGTTCCATAAACCTTGTCATCAAAATGCTCCATGACCCTTATCATGACAATGCTCCATGAACCCTGACATAACAGTGTTCCATAACCACTGTCATAAAAATATTCCATGATACTTTTCATCAAATTGCTCCATGACCCTGTCATCAAAATGCTCCATGAACTTTGTCATCACAAAACTCCATGACACTTGGCATCACAATGCTCCATGCCATTTTCATCACAATGCTTCATGACCCCTGTAATCACAATGCTCCATGCAGCTTTTCATCAGAATGCTCCATGAGACTTCTCATCACAAGGCCCCATGGTTTTCTCATTACAGTGCCCCAGGACCTTGTCATCACAATGCTCCATTCCCTTCTCATCACAATGCCCCATTACCCCTGTCATCACAATACTCCATGAATATTTTCTGCCCAGTGCTCTGTGACCTTCTTATCACAATGCTCCATGACACTGTCATCACAATGCTCCATGACCACTGTCATCACAGAGCTCCATGACCCCTGACAACATGATGATATGTGAATCTTGTCATCAAAATGCTCCATGACCCTTGTCATCACAATGCTCCATGCCCTTGTCATCACAATGCTCCATGAAGCCTCTCATCACATTGCTCCACGCCATTGTCATTACAGTCCTCCATGATCCATGCATCACAGTGTTCCGTGCCATTGTCATCACAATGCTCTATGCCCACTCTCATCACAATAATCCATGAAACTTTTCAGACCAATGCTCGATGCCCTTGTCATCGCAATGCTCCATTGCCCATGACATAACCATGCTCCATGAACCCTGCCATCACAATATTCTACGGCCTTGTCATCACAAGGATCCAATACACCTGTAATCACAATGCTCCATGCCCCTTTTCATCAGAATGCTCCATGAGAATTGTCACCATAAGGCTACATGGTCCTCTCATCACAATGCTCCAGTACCTTGTTATCACACTGGTCCATGCCCACTTCATCAAAAGGCTCTGTGAAATTTGTCACCACAATACTCCATGAAATTTTCATCACAATGCTCTTTTACCCATGTCTTCACCATGCTCCATGCCTTTGTCAGCACAATGCTCCATGACACTTGTCAACACAATGCTCGATACTCCTTTCATCACAATGCTCCATGCCCTTGTCATCACAATGCTCCATGACCCCTGTCATCACAATGCTCCGTGACTCCAGTCATCACAATGCTTCATGACCTTTGTCCTCACAATGGTCCCTGCCCTCGTCACACAAGGTTCTGTGACCTTTGTCACCACAATGATCCATGCCCTTGTCATCTCTATGCTCCATGCCCACTGTCATCACAATAATCCATGAAACTTGTCAGACCAATGTTCCATGCCCCTGTCATCACATTGCTCCATGCCCTTGTTATCACAATGCTCCATGACCCCTGTCAAAACAATGCTCCGTGACCCAGTCATCACAATGATTCATGACCTTTCTAATCACAATGGTCCATGCCCTCGTCACACAAGGCTCTGTGATCTTTGTCAACACAATGCTCCATGAAATTTTCATCACAATGCTCTGTGTCCCTTGTCATCACAATGCTCCATGCCTTTGTCAGCACAATGCTCCATGACATTTGTCATCAAAATGTTCCATGCGCCTATCAGCACAATGCTCCATGACACATTTCATCACAATGTGCCATGCTCTTTTCATCACAATGCTCCACATCCTTTTCATCGCTATGCTCCATAAAACTTGTCATCACAATGCTCCATGCACTTCTCATCAAAATGCTCTCTCACCACATATATCACAATATTCCATCACTAGTCATCACAATACTCGCTCATCCCGTCATCACAATATTCCATGACCACTGTCATCACAGTGCTACATGCCCTTGTCATCACAATGCTCCATGACACCTGTCATCACAATGCTCCGTGACTCCAGTCATCACAATGCTTCATTAACTTTATCATCACAATGGTCCATGCCCTCGTCACACAAGGCTCTGTGACCTTTGTCACCACAATGCTCCATGTCCTGGCCATCACAAAGCTCCATGACACATGTCATCAGAATGCTCCATTGCCTTCTCATCACAATGCTGTTGCCCTTGTCATCACAATGCTTCAAAACCCCTGTAATCACAATGCTCCATGCACCTTTTCATCAGCATGCTCAATGACCCTTTTCATCAAAATGCTCCATGACCCCTGACATCACAATGTTCCATAACTCCTGTAATCAAAATGTTCCACGACACTTTTCATCAATTTGCTCCATGACCCGGTCATCACAATGCTCCCTGCCCTTCTCATCACAATGCACCACGCCCTTGTCATCAAAATGCTCCATGACCTTTGTCATCACAAAACTCCATGACACTTGGCATCACAATGCTGCATGCCATTTCATCAAATGATACATGAAACCTCTCATCACATTGCTCCATGCCCTTGTCAGCACAATGCTTCATGACGCTTGTCATCACAATGCTCGATATTCTTCTCATCACAATGCTCCATGCCCTTGTCATTACAATCCCCCATGACACATGTATAACAGTGTTCCATGCCCTAGTCATCACAATGCTCAATGCCGAATCTCATCACAATAATCCATGAAATTTTCAGACTAATGTTCCATGCCCTTGTCATCAAAATGCTCCCTTACCCCTGTCATAACAATGCTCCATGACCCCTGCCATCACAGTGTTCCACGGCCTTGTCATCCAAGGCTCCATGACCCTTGTCATCACAGTGCTCCAAGACCTCTGTAATCACAATGCTCCAGGACATTGTCATCACAAAGATTCATGAAACATGTCATCAGAATGCTCCGTGGCCTTCTCATCACAATGTTCCATTCCCTTGTCATCACAATGCTCCAAGACCCCTGTAATCACAATGCTCCATGCCCCTTGTCATCACAGTGTTCCATGACGCTCGTCTTCACAATTCTCCACGTCCTTGTCATCACAATGCTCCATGACACTTCTCATCACAATGTTACATGATCTTGTCATCACAATTCTCCTTTCAATTGTCATCGCAATGCTCTATGACCCCTGTCATGGCAAGCTCCATGCGTTTGTCATCACAATGCTTCACGACGTTGTCATCAAAATTCTCAATGGCACTTGTCATCACAATGCTCCATTACCCTTGTCCTCACAATGTCCCAAGCCCTTGTCATCAAAATGCTCCATTACTTTGGCATCAAAATCCTCCATGACACTTGGTATCACAATGTGCCATGCCATTGTCATCACAATGGACAATGACATATGTCATCACAATGCTCCCTGACACCTGTCTTCACAATACTCCATGACCTTGTCATCACAATGTTCCATGCCCTTGTCATCACAATGTGCCATGCCCACTGTCATTACAATAATCCATTTAACTTGTCAGACCAATGTACAATGCCCCTGTCATCACAATGCTCCGTGACTCCAGTCATCACATTGCTTCATGACATTTCTCATCACAATGGTCCATGCCCTGGTCATCACAATGCTCCTTGCCCACTGTCATCACAATAATCCATGAAAATTGTCAGACCAATGATCCATGCCCTCTTCACACAAGGATTGGTGATCTTTGTCACCACAATGCTCTATGAACTTTTCATCACAATGCTCTGTGTCCCTTGTCATCACAATGCTCCATGCCTTTGTCAGCACAATGCTCCATGACACTTGACATCAATAGGCTCCATGCGCTTCTCAGCACAATGCTCCATGACCCATGTCATCACAATGCGCTATGCGCTTGTCATCACAATGCTCCACATCTTTTTCAACGCTATGCTCCATAAAACTTGTCATCACAATGCTCCATGCACTGCTCATCAAAATGCTCTCTCACCACATATATAACAATGTTCCATCACTAGTCATCACAATACTCCCTCACCCCTGTCATCACAATGTTCCATGACCCCTGTCATCACAGTGCTACATGCCCTTATCATCACAATGCTCCATGACCCCTGACATCACAATGTTCCATAACCACTGTCATCAAAATGTTCCATGACACTTTTCATCAAATTGCTCCATGACACTGTCATCACAATGCTCCCTGCCCTTCTCATCACAGTGCACCACGCCTTTGTCATCAAAATGCCCCATGACTTTTGTCATCACAAAGCTCCATTACCCCTGTCATAACAATGATCCATGACCCCTGCCATCACAGGGTTCCACGGCTTTGTCATCACAAGCCTCCATGACACTTGTCATCACAATGCTACAAGACCCCTGTAATCACAATGCTGCATGCCCTTGTCATCACAATGCTCCAACAGCCCTGTAATCACAATGCTCCATGCCCCTTTTCATCTCAATGCTCCATGAACCCTGTAATCAAAATGCACCGTGTCCATCACCATAATATTTCATGCTATTGTCATCACAATGAAATCAAACTGCTCAATGACCTCTGTCATCACAGTGCACCAAACCCTTCTGATCACAATGTTCCATAACACTTGTCATCACAACGCCCCATGAGGCTGGTTATCACAATTTTCCATGGACTTCTCATCACAATGCTCCATGATCTTTGTCATCACAATGCTCAATACACTTATCATCACAATACTCCCTGACACTTCTCATCAGTATGCTCCTTGAACCCTGTCATGACAAGGCTACATGCATTTTTCATCATAATGATCCATTCCCTTTTCATCACAATGCTCCAAGACCCCTGCAATCACAATGCTTCATGTACTTGTCATCACAAAGCTCCATGACCCATGTCATCAGAATGCTCCATTGCCTTCTCATCACAATACTCCATGCCCTTGCCATCACAATGCTTCTAAACCCCTGTAATCACAATGCTCCATGCACCTTTTCATCAAATTGCTCCATAACACTTTTCATCAAAATGCTCCATGACCCCTGACATCACAATGTTCCATAACACCTGTAATCAAAATGTTCCATGACAATTTTCATCAATTTGCTCCATGACCCTGTCATCACAATGCTCCCTGCCCTTCTCATGACAATACACCACGACCTTGTCATCAAAATGCTCCATGACCTTTGTCATCACAAAGCTCCATGACCCTTTGTATCACAATGCTCCATGCCAATTCATCACAATGCTACATGAAACCTCTCATCACATTGCTCCATGCCCTTGTCAGCACAGTGCTCCCTGACGCTTGTCATCACAATGCTCGATACTCTTCTCATCACAATGCTCCATTCTCTTCTCATTACAATCCTCAATGACACATGTATCACAGTGTTCCTTGCCCTAGTCATCACAATGTTCCTTGCCGAAACTCATCACAATAATCCATGAAATTTTCAGACAAATGTTCCATGCCCTTGTCATCACAATGCTCCATTACCCCTGTCATAACAATGCTCCATGACCCCTGCCATCACCAGTTTCCACGGCCTTGTCATCCAAGGCTCCATGACCCTTGTCATCACAATTCTCCATGACCCCTGTAATCACAATGTTCCATGTCCTTGTCGTCACAAAGATCCATGACACATTTCATCAGAATGCTCCATGGCCTTCTCATCACAATGCTCCATGCCCTTGTCATCACAATGCTCCAAGACCCCTGTAATCACAGTGCTCCATACCACTTTTCATCTCAATGCTCCATGAACACTGTCATCACAATGCACCATGCCCATCATCATAATGCTTCATGCTCTTGTCATCAAAATGAAATCAAAATGCTCCATTACCTCTGTCATCACAATGTTCTAATCCCTTGTGATCACAATGTTCCATAACACTTGTCATCACAATGCCCCTTGACGCTGGTCATCACAATTATCCATGGTCTACTCATCACAATGCTCCATGACCTTTGTCATCACAATGCTCAACACACTTATCATCACAATGCTCCCGGATACTTATCATCAGTATGCTCCTTGAACACTGTCATGAGAAGGCTCCATGCACTTTTAAATACAATGATCCATTCCCTTTTCATCACAATGCTCCAAGACACCTCTAATCACAATGCTCCATGTCCTTGTCATCACATAGCTCCATGACGCATGTCATCAGAATGCTCCATGGCCTTCTCATCACAATGCTCCATGCCCTGGTCATCACAATGCTTCAAAACCCCTGTAATCACAATGCTCTATGCACCTTTTCATCAGTATGCTCCATGACTATTCTCATCACAAGGCTCCAAGGCCCTCTCATCAAAATGCTCCAGGACCTTCTCATCACATTGCTCCATTCCCTTCTCATCACAATGTTTCATGACTCCTGTCATCACAGTACTCCATGAACATTTTCAGCCCAATGCTCCATGACCTTCTCATCACAAAGCTCCATGACCCATGTCATCACAATTCTTCATGACCACAGTCATCAAAATGATCCATGCCACTTGTCATCAGAATGTTCCATGTGCTTGTCATCCCAATGCTCCATGACCCCTGTAATCACAATGCTACTTGACGCTTGTCATCTCAGAGCTCCATGACACTTGTCATCACAATTCTCCATTACCAGTGTCATCACAATCCTCCGTGAACCTTGGGATCACATTGTTTCATGCCCTTGTCATCACAATGTTCCATGATACTTGAAATCAAAATGATCCATTACCTCTGTCATCACAGTGCTCCAAACACTTGTGATCACAATGTTCCATAACAATTGTCATCTCAACGCTCAATGATGCCTGTCATCACAATAATCCATGCCCTTGTCATCACAAAGCTCCAAGAGCCCTGTAATCACAATGCTCCATGCCCCTTTTCATCTCAATGCTCCATGAACCCTGTCATCACAATGCACCGTGCCCATCACCATAATATTTCATGCTATTGTCATCACAGTGAAATCAAAATGCTCAATGACCTCTGTAATCACAATGCACCAAACCATTCTGAACAGAATGTTCCATAACACTTGTCATCACAATGCCCCATGACGCTGGTCATCACAATTATCCATGGACTTCTCATCTCAATGCTCCATGATCTTTGTCATCACAATGCTCAATACACTTGTCATCACAATGCTCCCTGACACTTTTCGTCAGAATGCTCCTTGCACCCTTTCATGAAAAGGCTCCATGCCTTTTTCATCACAATGATCCATGCCCTTTTCCTCACAATGCTCCATGCCATTGTCATCACAATACTCCACAAGCTTGTCATCCGAATGCTCCATGACCCTTGTCATCACAATGCTCCATGACCCTTGTCATCACAATGCTCCAAACCCTTGTCATCACAATGCTCCATTACCTTTGTCATCACATTCCTCCATGACACTGGGCATCACAATGCTCCGTGCCATTGTAATCACAATGGACCATGACATATGTCATCACAATGCTCCCAGACCGCTCTCTTCACAGTACTCCATGACCTTCTCATCACAATGCTCCATATTCTTCTCATCAGAATGCACCTTGCCCACTGTCATCACAATAAACCAGGAAATTTGTCAGACCAATGCACCATGCCCCTGTCATCAGAATGTTCCATACCATTGTCATCACAGTATTCCGTGACTCCAGTCATCACAATCCTTCATGACCTTTGTCATCACAATGGTCCTTGAACTCCTCATCACAAGGCTCTGTGACAATTGTCACAATGCTCCATGAACTTTTCATCACAATGGTCTGTGACCGTTGTCATCACAATGTTCCATGCCTTTGTCAGCACAATTCTCCATGACCCTTGTCATCACAATGCTCCATGCGCTTCTCAGCACAATGCTCCATAAACCATGTCATCAAAATGCGCCATGCACTTGTCATCACAATGCTCCACAGCCTTGTCATCACAATGCTCCATAAACCTTGTCATCACAATGCTCCATAAACCTTGTCATCACAATGCTCCATGCACTTCTCATCAAAATGCTTTCTCACCACTGATATCACAATGTTCCATCAGTAGTCATCACAATACTCCCTCACCACTGTCATCAAAATTTTCCATGACCTCTGTCATCACAATGCTACATGCCTCATCATCACAATGCTCCATGACCCCTGACATCAAAATGTTCCATGTCCTCTGCCATCAGAATGCTCCATCACCCTTTTCATCACAAGGCTCCAAGACCCATGACATCACAATGTTCCATAACCACTGTCATCAAAATGTTACATGACACTTTTAATCAAATTGCTCCATGACCCTGTCATCACAATGCACCATGTCCATCATCATAATGGTTCATGCTATTGTCATCACAATGAAATCAATATGCTCCATGACCTCTGTCATCAAAATGCTCCAAACCCTTGTGATCACAATGTTCCATAACCATTGTCATCACAATGCACCATGATGCTCATCATCACAATTATCCTTGGTCTTCTCATCACAGTGCTCCATGACCTTTGTCATCACAATGCTCAATACACTTGTCATCACAATGCTCCCTGACACTTGTCATCAGTATGCTCATTGAACCCTGTCATGACAAGGCTCCATGCCTTTTTCATCACAATGATCCATACCATTTTCATCACAATGCTCCAAGACCCTGTAATCACAATGCTCCATGACCTTTAATCACAAAGCTCCATGATGCATGTAATCAGAATGCTCCATGCCCTTCTCATCACAATGCTCCATGTCCTTGTCATCACAGTGCTCCAAGACCCCAGTCATCTCAATGATCTGTGACTCCTGTCATCACAAGGCTTCATGACATTTGTCATCACAATGGTCCATGTCCTCGTCACACAAGGCTCTGTAACCTTTCGCACCACAATGCTCCATGAACTTTTCATCACAATGCTCTGTGATGCTTGTCATCACCATGCTCCATGCCTTTGTCAGCACATTTCTCCATGAGCCTTTTCATCACAATGTTCCATGCGCTTGTGAGCACAATGCTCCATAACCCATGTCATCACAATGCGCCATGCGCTTGTCATCACAATGCTCCACATTCTTGTTATTACAGTGCTCCAAAAACCTTGTCATCAAAATGCTCCATGCACTTCTCATCAAAATGCTCTCTCCCCCCTTCATCACAATTTTCCATGATCCCTGTCATGACAATGCTACATGACCTTATAATCACAATGCTCCATGAACCCTGACATCACAATGTTCCATAACCCCTGTCATCAAAATGTCCCATGACAATTTTCGTCAAATTGCTCCATGACACTTTCATCACAATGATCCCTGCCCTTCTCAACACAGTTCAACACGTGCTTGTCCTCAAAATGCTCCATGACCTTTGTCATCACAAAGCTACATGACCCTTGGCATCACAATGCTCCATGCCATTGTCATCAAAATGCTCCATGAACACTCTCATCACATTGTTCCATGCCCTTGTCATCAAAGGCTCCGTGAAGTTTTCATCACAATGCTCGATGCTCTTCTTAACACAATGCTCCATGCCCTTGTCATTACAATCCGCCATGACCCATGTATCACAGTGTTCCGTGCCCTTGTCATCACAGTGCTCCATGCCCCCTCTCATCACAATAATCCATGAAGCTTTTCAGACCAATTCTCCATGCCCTTATCATCAAAATGCTCCCTTACCCCTGTTATAACATTGCTCCATGACACCTGCCATTACAATGTTCCACGGCCTTGTCATCACGAGGCTCCATAACCCTTGTCATCACAATGCTCCATGTCCTTGTCATCAAAAAGCTCCATGACGCATGTCATCAGAATGCTCCATGTCCTTCTCATTCATGATGCTCCATATCATTGTCATCACAATTCTCCTAGACCTCTGTATTCACAATGCTCAATGCCCCTTTTCATCTCAGTGCTCCATGAACCGTGTCATCAAAATGCACCATGCCCATCATCATAATGCTTCATGCTATTGTCATCAAAATGAAATCAGAATGCTCCATGACCTCTGTCATCACAATGCTCCAAACCCTTGTGATCACAATGTTCCATAACACTTGTCATAACAACGCCCCATGATGCTCATCATCACAATTATCCATGGCCTTCTATTCACAATACTCCATGAACCTTGTCATCACAATGCTCAATACACTTGTCATCAAAATACTCGCTGACTCTTGTCATCAGTATGCTCTTTGAACCCTGTCATGACAAGGCTCCATGAATTTTGCATCACAATGATCCATGTCCTTTTCATCACAATGCCCTGTGACCCTTGTCATCACAATGCACCATGCCTTTGTCAGCACAATGATCCATGACACTTGTCATCACAATTTCCCATGTGCTTTTCAGCACAATGCTCCTTGAAACATGTCATCACAATGCACCATGCGCTTGTCATCACAATGCTCCATAAAATTGTCATCACAATGCTCCATGCACTTTTCATCAAAATGCTCTCTCACCACTGATATCACAATGTTCCATCACTAGTCTTCACAATACTCCCTCACCCCTGTCATCACAATGTTCCATGACCCCTATCATCACTATGCTACATGCACTTATCATCAAAATGCTCCATGACCAATGACATCACAATGCCCCATAATCCCTGTCATCAAAATGCTCCATTACCATTTTCATCACAATGTTCCATGACCGCTGACATCACAATTTTCCATAACCACTCTCATTAAAATATTCCATGACTTTTTCACCAGATTGCTCCATGACACTGTTAGCACAATGTTCCCTGCGCTTCTCATCAAAACGCTCAATGACCTTGTCATCAAAATGCTCCATAACCTTTGTCATCACAAAACTCCATGACACTTGGCATCACAATGCTCCATGCCATTGTCATCACAATGCTCCATGAAGCCTCTCATCACATTGCTCCATGCCCTTCTCATCACAAACCTCCATGTCACTTGTCATCACAATGCTCGATGCCCTTCTCATCACAATGCTCCATGTCCTTGTCATTACAATCCTCCATGACCCATGTATCAAAGTGTTCTGGGCCCTTGTCATCACAATGCTCCATGCCCACTCTCATCACAATAATCGATGAAACATTTCAGAACAATGCTCAATGCCCTTTTCATCACAATGCTCCATTACCCTTGTCATAACAATGCTCCAAACACCTGCCTTCACAAGTTTCCACGGCCTTGTCATCACAAGTCTCCATGACACTTGTCATCACAATGCTCCAAACATTGTAATCACAATTCTGCGTAAACTTGTCATCACAAAGCTCCATGACGCATGTCATCCGAATGCTCCATGGGCTTCTCATTCACGATGCTCCATGCCATTGTCATCACAATGGTCCAAAACACATGTAATCACAATGCTCCATGCCCCTTTTCATCTCAGTGCTCCATGAACCGTGTCATCAAAATGCACCATGCCCATCATCATAATGCTTCATGCTATTGTCATCAAAATGAAATGAATAGGCTCCATGACCTCTGTCATCACAATGCTCCAAACACTTGTGATCACAATGTTCCATAACACTTGTCATCACAATGCCCAATGACGCTCATCATCACAGTTATCCATGGGCTTCTATTCACAGAACTCCATTACCTTTGTCATCACAATGCTCAATACACTTGTCATCACAATGCTCCCTGACACTTGTCGTCAGTATGCTCCTTGAACCCTGTCATGACAAAGCTCCATGCATTTTTCAACACAGTGATCCATGCCCTTTTCCTCACAATGCACCAAGACCCCTGGAATCACAATGCTCCATGCCATTGTCATCACAAAGCTTCATGACTCATGTCTTCAGAATGCTCCATGGCCTTCTCATCACCATGCTCCATGCCCTTTTAATCACAATGCTCCATTCCCATGTCATCAAAATGCCCCATGACCCCTGTCATCACAATACTCCATGAATATTTTCAGCCCAATGCTCCATGACCTTCTAATCACAATGCCCCATGAACCCTGTCATCACAATGCTCCATGACCCCTGTCATCAGAATGCTCCGTGACTCCAGTCATCACAAAGCTTCATGACCTTTGTCATCTCAATGTTCCATGCCATTGTCACACAAGGCTCTGTGACCTTTGTCACCACAATGCACCATGAACATTTCATCACAATACTCTGTGACCCTTGTCACCAAAATGCACCATGCCTTTGTCAGCACAGTGCTCCATGACCCATGTCATCACAATGCGCCATGCACTTGTCATCACAAATCTCCATGAGGCTTGTCATCACAACGCTCGATGCACTTCTCATCATGATGCTCAATGCCATTGTCATTACAATCCTGCAGGATCTATGTATCACAGTGTTCCGTGCCGTTGTCATCACAATGCTCCATGCCCTTGTCATAACAATGCTCCATGAACCTTGTCATCACGATGCTCAAAACCCTTGTCATCAAAATGCTCCATTACCTTTGTCATCACTATCCTCCATGACACTTGGCATCACAATGCTCCATGCCATTGTCATCACAATGGACCATGACATATGTCATCACTATGCTCCCAGACACCTGTCTTCACAATACTCCATGACCTTGTCATCACAATGCTCCATGCCCTTGTCATCACAATGAGCCATGCCCACTGTCATCACAATAATCCATGAAACTTGTCAGACCAATGTTCCATGTCCCTGTCATCACAATGCTCCATGCACTTGTCATCACAATGCTCCATGACCCCTGTCATCACAATGCTCCGTGACTCTAGTCATCACAATGCTTTATGACATTTGTCATCACAATGATCCATGCCCTTGTCACACAAGGTTCTGTGACCTTTGTCACCACAATGCTCCATGCTCTTGTCATCAAAATGTGGCATGCCCCTGTCATCACTATGCTCCATGCCCTTGTCATCACAATGCTCCATGACCCTTGTCATCACGAAGCTCTAAGCCCTTGTCATCAAAATGCTCCATTACATTTGTCATCACAATCCTCCATGACACTTGGCATCACAATGCTCCATGCAATTGTCATCGCAATGGAGCATGACATATTTCATCAAAATGCTCCCTGACACCTGTCTTCACAATACTCCCTGACCTTGTCATCACAATGCTACATGCCCTTGTCATCACAATGCGTCATGCCCACTGTCATCACAATAATCCATGAAACTTGTCAGACCAATGTTCCATGACCCTGTCATCACAATGCTCAATTCCCTTGTCATCACAGTGCTCCAAGACCCCTGTAATCACAGTGCTCCATGCCACTTTTTATCTCAATGCTCCATGAACCCTGTCATCACAATGCACCATGCACATCATCATAATGCTTCATGCTATTGTCATCACAATGAAATCAATATGCTCCATGACATCTGTCATCACAATGCTAAAAACCCTTCTGATCACAATGTTCCATAACACTTGTCATCACAGTGCCCCATGATGTTCGTCATCACAATTATTAATGGTTTAATCTTCACAATGCTCCATGACCTTTGTCACCACAATCCTCAATACACTTATCACCACAATGCTCCCTGACACTTGTCATCAGTATGCTCCATGAACCCTGTCATGAAAAGGCTCCATGCCTTTTTTATCACAATGATCCATTTCCTTTTCATCACAATGCTCCAAGACCCCTGTAATCACAATGCTCCCTGCCCTTGTCATCACAAAGCTCCATGACACATGTCATCTGAATGCTCCATGGCATTCTCATCACAATGCTCCATGCCTTTGGCATCACAATGCTCCAAGTGCACTGTCATCACAGTGCTCCGTGACTACAGTCATCACAGTGCTTCATGACATTTGTCATCAAAATGGTCCATGACCTCGTCACACAAGGCTTTGTGACCTTTGTCTCCACAGTGCTCCATGAACTATTCATCACAATGCTCTATGACCCTTGTCATCACAAAGCTCCATGACACTTGGCATCACAATGCTCCATTCCATTGTCATAACAATGCTCCATAAACCCTCTCATCACATTGCTCCATGCACTTGTCATCACAAATCTCCATGAGGCTTGTCATCACAACGTTCGATGTCCTTCTCAGCACAATGCTACATGTCCTTGTCATTACAATCCTGAATGATCTATGTATCACCGTGTTCCGTGCCCTTTTCATAACAATGCTCCATGACCCCTTCCATCACAAGGTTCCACGGCCTTGTCATCACAAGCCTACATGAACCTTGTCATCACAATGCTCCAAGACCCCTCTAATCACAATGCTCCATGCCCTTGTCATTGCAAAGCTCCATGACGCAAGTCATCAGAATGTTCCATGGCCTTCTCATCACAATGCTCCATGCCCTTGTCATCACAATGCTGCAAGACCCCTGTAATCACAGTGTTCCATGCCCCTTTTCATCTCAATGCTCCATGAACTCTGTCATCACAATGCACCGTGCCCATCACCATAATATTTCATGCTATTGTCATCACAATGAAATCAAAATGCTCAATGACCTCTGTCATCACAATGCTCCAAACCCTTCTGATCACAATGTTCCATAAATCTTGTCATCACAATGCTCCATGCGGATGGTCATCACAATTATCAGTGGTCTTCTCATCACAATGCTCCATGATCTTTGTCATCACAATGCTCAATACACTTATCTTCACAAGGTTCCTTGAATCTTCTCATCAGTATGCTACTTGAACCCTGTCATGACAAGGCTCCAAGCAATTTTCATCACAATGATCCATGTCCTTGTCATCACAAAGCTCCATGATGCATGTCATCAGAATGCTCCATGGCCTTCACATCACAATGCTCCATGTCCTTGTCATCACAATGCTACAAAACCCCTGTAATCACAATGCTCAATCACCTTTTCATCAGAATGCTCCATGACACTTGTCATCACAAGGCTCCATGGTCCTCTCATCACAATGCTCCAGGACCTTGTCATCACAGTGCTCCATTCCCTTGTCATCACAATGCTCCATGACACCTGTCATCACAATACTCTATGTACATTTTCAGCCCAATGCTCAATGACCGTCTCATTACAATGCTCCATGACCCATGTCATCACAATGGTGCATGCCCTCGTCATCAAAAGGCTCTGTGACATTTGTCACCACAATGCTCCATGAAATTTTCATGACAATGTTCTCTTACTCATGTCATCACTATGCTCCATGCCTTTGTCAGCACAATGCTCCTTGACCCTTGTCATCACAATGCTCCATGTGCTGGTCCGCACAATGCCCCATGACCTGTGTCATCACAGTGCGACATGCGCTTGTCATCACAATGCTCCACAAGATTGTCATCACAGTGCTCCATAAACCTTGTCGTCACAATGCTCCATGCACGTCCCATCAAAAGGCTCTCCCATCACTGATATCATAATGTTCCATCACTAGTCATCACAATACTCCCTCACCCCTGTCATCACAATGTTCCATGACCCCTGTCATCACAATGCTCAATGACACTTTTCATCACAATGCTCCCTGACCCCTGACATCACAATTTTCCATAACCCCTGTCATCAAAATGTCCCATGACACTTTTCATCAAATTGCTCCATGACCCTTTTATCACAGTGCTCACTGCCCTTCTCATCACAGTGCACCACGCCATTGTCATCAAAACCCTCCATGACCTTTGTCATCACAAAGCTCCGTGACCCTTGGCATCACAATGCTCCATGCCATTGCCATCAAAATGCTCCATGAACCCTCTCAACACAATGTTACATGTCCTTGTAATCACAGGCTCCATGATGCTTTTCATCACAATGCTCGATGCTCTTCTTAACACAAAGCTCCAAAGCTTGTCATTACAATCCTCCATGACCCATGTATCACAGTGTTCCGTGCCCTTGTCATCACAATGCTCAATGCCCCCTCTCATCACAATAATCCATGAAAATTTTCAGAACAATGCTCCATGCCCTTGTCATGAAAATGCTCCATTACCACTGTTATAACAATGCTCCATGAAAACTGCCATTACAATGTTCCACGGCCTTCTCATCACAAGGCTCCATGACCCTTGTCATCACAAAGCTCCATGACGCATGTCATCAGAATGTGCCTTCGTCTTCTCATCACAATGCTCCATGACCTGGTCATCGCAATTCTCCAAGACACCTGTAATCACAATGCTCCATGCCCCTTTTCATCTCAATGCTGCATGAATCCTGTCATCACAATGCACCATGCCCATCATCATAATGCTTCATGCTATTGTCATCACAATGAAATCAAAATGCTCCATGACCTCTGTCATCACAATTCTCCAAACCCTTGTGATCACAATGTTCCATAACACTTGTCATCACAACGCCCCATGATGCTCATCATCACAATTATCCATGGTCTTCTATTCACAATACTCCATGACCTTTTTCATCACAATTCTCCATAAACTTGTCATCACAATGCTCCCTGACAATGGTCGTGAATATGCTCCTTGAAACCTGTCATGACAAAGCTCCATGCATTTTTCATCACAATGATCCCTGCACTTTTCATCACAATACTCCAAGACTACTGTAATCACAATGCTCCATGCCCTTGTCATCACAAAGCTTCATGTAGCATGTCTTCAAAATGCTCCATGGCCTTCTCATCACCATGCTCCATGCCCTTTTCATCACAATGCTCCATTCCCTTGTCATCAAAATGCTCCATGACCCCTGTCATCACAATACTCCATGAATATTTACAGCCCAATGCTCCATGACCTTCACTTCACAATGCCACATGAACCCTGTCATCACTAGGCTCCATGACCACTGTCATCACAATGATCCATGACCCCTTACAACACAATGATCCTGGACTCTTGTCATCAAAATGCTCCATGACCCTTGTCATCACGATGATCCATTCCCTTGTCATCACAATGCTCCATAACCCTTGTCATCAAAAGGCTCCATGCCCTTGTCATCACAATGCTCCATTATATTTGTCATCACATTTCTCCATGACAATTGGCATCACAATGCTCCATGCCATTGTCATCACAATGGACCATGACATATGTCACCACAATGCTCCCTGACAACTGTCTTCACAATAATCTACGACCTTGTCATCACAATGCTCCATGACCCCTGTAATCACAATGTTCAGTGACGCTTGTCATCACAGTGCTCCATGACCCTTGTCATCAAAATGTTCCATGCATTCGTCAGCAAAATGCTTCATGAACTTGTCATCACAATGCTCCTTTCCCATTGTCATCAAAATCCTCGATGAAACTTGGGTTCACATTGCTTGATGCCCTTGTCATCACAATGCGCCATGTTCCTTGAAATGAAAATGATCCATGACCTCTGTCATCACAATGCTACATGCCCACTGTCATAGCAATAATCCATGAAACTTGTCAGACCAATTCTCCATGCCGCTGTCATCACAATGCTCCATGCCCTTTTAATCACAATGCTCCATTACCCCTCACATCATAATGTTCCTTGACTCCAGTCATCACAATGCTTTATGACAATTGTCATCACAATGGTCCATTCCCTCGTCATCACAATGCTCTGAAACACTTCTCATCACAATGCTCCATGCCTTTGTCAGCACAATGCTCCATGACTCTTGTCATCACAATGCTCCATGTGCTTCTCAGCACAATGCTCCAAGACACATGTCATCACAATGTGCCATGCACTTGTCATCACAATGCTCCACAACCTTGTCATCACAATGCTCCATAAACATTTTTATCACAATGCTCCATGCACTTCTCATCTAAATGCTCTCTCACCACTGATATCACAATGTTCCATCACTAGTCATCACAATACTCCCTCACCCCTGTCATCACAATGTTCCATGACACCTGCCATCAAAATGCTACATGCCTTTATCATCACAATGTTCCATGACCACTGACATCACTATATTCCATGACCCCTGTCATCAAAATGTTCCCTGACCCTTTTCATCAAATTGTTCCATGACCCTGTCATCACAATGTTCCCTGCCCATTTCATCACAATGCACCACGCACTTGTCATCAAAATGCTCCATGACCCTTGGCATCACAGTAATCCATGCCATTGTCATCACAATGCTCCATGAACACTCTCATCACATTGCTCCCTGCCCTTGTCATCACAATGCTCAATGGCATTTTCATCACAATGCTCCATGCAATTGTCATCATCATACTCCTCAAGCTTGTCGTCCGAAAGCTCCATGAACCTTGTCATCACAATGCTCCATGACCCCTGTCATCACAATGCTCCATGACACCAGTTATCACAATGCTCCATGCCCCTTGTCACTACAGTGCTCCATGACGCCCATCATCACAATTATACATGGTCTACTCATCACAATGCTCCCCGGTCTTGCCATCACAATGCTCCATGCCCTGGTCATCAGTATTCTCCACGTCCTTGTCATCACAATGCTCTTTGACACATCTCATCACAATTTTACATGCTCTTTTCATCAAAATTCTCCATGCACTTGTCATCGCAATGCTCCATAACCCCTGTTATAGCAAGCTTCATGCGCATGTCATCACAATGCTTCACGAACTTTTCATCAAAATTCTCAATGACCCTTGTCATCACAATGCTCCATTACCTTTGTCATAACAATCCTCCATGACACTTGGCATCACAATGCTCCATGCCATTGTCATCACAATTGTCCATGACATAGGTCATCACAATGCTCCCTGACACCTGTCTTCACAATTCTGCATGACGTTGTCATCACAATGCTCAATGCCCTTGTCATCACAAGGAGCCATGCCCATTGCCATCACAATAATCCATGAAACATGTCAGACCAATGTTCCATGCCCCTGTCATCACAATGATCCGGGACTCCAGTCATCAAAATGCTTCATGACCTTGGTCATCACAATGGTCCATGCCCTCGTCATCACAAGGCTCTGTGACATTTGTCACCACAATGCTCCATGAACTTTTCATCAAAATGCTTTGTGACACTTGTCATCACAATGCTCCATGCCTTTCTCAGCACAATGCTCCATGAACCTTGTCATCACAATGCTCCATGCCCTTGTCAGCACAGTGCTCCATGACCTTTGTCATCACAATGCTCCAAGCCCTTGTCATCACAATGCTCCATTACCTTTGTCATCACAATACTCCGTGACACTTGACATCACAATGCTCCATGCCATTGTCATCACAATGGGCCATGACTTAGGTGTTCACAATACTCCCTGACACCTGTCTTCACAAAACTGCATGACCTTGTCATCGCAATGCTCTGTGCCCTTGTCATCACAATGCGCCATTCCCACTGGCATCACAATAATCCATGAAACTTGTCAGACCAATGCTACATGCCCCTGTCATCACAATGCTCCATGCCCTTGTCATCACAATGCTCCATGACCCCTGTCATCACAATGCTCTGTGACTCCAGTCATCACAATGCTTCATGACCTTTCTCATTAAAATGGTACATGCCCTCGTCATCACAAGTCTCTGTCACGTTTGTCACCACAATGCTCCATGAACTATTCATCACAATGCTCTGTGACCCTTGTCATCACAATGCTCTATGCCTTTCTCAGCACAATGCTCCATGACCCTTGTCATCACAATGCTCCATGCGCTTCTCAGCACAATACTCCATGACCCATGTCATCACAACGTGCCATGTGCTTGTCATTACAATGCTCCACATCCTTTTCATCACAATGCTGCTTAAACCTTGTCATTACAGTGTTCCATGCACTTCTCATCAAAATGCTCTCTCACCACTGATATCAAAATGTTCCATCATTATTCATTCCAACACTCCATCGCCCCTGTCATCACAATGTTCCATGACCCCTGTCATTAAAATGCTACATGCACTTATCATCAAAATGTTCGATGACCCCTGACATCACAATATTCCATAACTCCTGTCATCAAAATGCTCCATGACACATTTCATCACATAGCTCCATGACCCCTGACATCACAATATTCCATAACCACTGTAATCAAAATGTTCCATGACCCTTTTCACCAAATTGCTCAATGACCCTGTGATGACAATGCTCCCTGCCCTTCTCATCACAATGCACGTCACCCTTGTCATCAGAATGGTCCATGACATTTGTCATCACAAAGCTCCATAACTCTTGGCATCACAATGCTCCATGCCATTTTCATCACAATGCTCCGTGAACCCTCTCATCACATTGCTCCATGCCCTTGTCATCACAAAGCTCCATGACGCTTGTCATCACAATACTCGATGCATTTCTCATCACAATGCTCCATGCCCTTGTCATTACAATCCGCCATGACCCATGTATCACAGTGTTGCGTGAACTTGTCATCACAATGCTCCATTCCCCCTGTCATAACAATGCTCCATGACACCTGCCATCACAAGGATCCACAGCCCTGTCAATACAAGACTCCATGACCCTTTTCATCACAATGCTCCAACAACCTGTAATCACAATCCTCCATGCAATTGTCATCAGAAAGCCTCATGACGCATGTCATCAGAATGCTCCGTGGATTTCTCATTCACTATGCTCCATGCCCTTGTCATCACAATGCTCCAAGACCCCTGTAATGACAATGCTCCATGCCCCTTTTATTCTCAATGCTCCAAGAACCCTGTCATCCCATGCACCATGCCCATCATCATAATGCTTCCTGCTATTGTCATCACAATGAAATCAATATGCTCCATGACTTCTGTCATCACAATGCTCCAAACACTTGTGACCACAATGTTCCATAACACTTGTGATCACAATGACCCATGACGCTCCTCATCACAATTAACCATGGTCTTCTCATCACAATGCTCCATGAACTTTGTCATCACAATGCTCAATACACTTGTCATCACAATGCTCCCCGACATTTGTCGAGAGTATGCTCCTTGAACCCTGCCATGACAAGACTCCATGCCTTTTTCATCACAATGATCCATGCCCTTTTCATCACAATGCTCAAAGTCCCCTGTAATCACAATGCTCCATTCCCCTTTTCATCACAAACATCCATGACACCTGTCATCAGAATGCTCCATGGCCTTCTCATCACTATGTTCCATGCCCTTGTTATCACAGTGCTCCAAGACCCCTGTCATCACAATACTCCATGAATATTTTCACGCCAAAGCTCCATGATCTTCTCATCACAATGCTCCATGATCCCTGTCATCACAACGCTCAATGCTCCTTGAAATCAAAATGATCCATGACCTCTGTAATCAAAATGCTCCAAACCCTTGTGATCACATTGTTCCACAACACTTGTCATCACAACGCTCCATCATGCCTGTCGTCACAATACTCCATGCCCTTGTCATCACAATGCTCCATGAACATTGTCTTCACAATGCTCAATACACTTGTCATCACAATGCTACCTGACACTTGTCGTCAGAATGCTCCTTGAACGCTGTCATGAAAAGCCTCCATGCCTTTTACATCACAATGCTCCATGCCCTTTTCATCACAATGCTCCATGCCATTGTCATCACATTACTCCACAAGCTTGTCATCAGAATGCTCCATGACCCTTATCATCACAATGCTCCATGACCCCTGTCATCACAATGCTCCATGACCCCTGTCATCACAATGCTCCATGCCCCTTGTCATTACAGTGCTGCATGACGCTCGACATCACAATTATCCATGGTCTTCTAATCACAGTGCTCCAAGGTCTTGCCATCACAATGCTCCATGACACTTCTCATCAAAATGTTACATGACCTTGTCATCACAATTCTCCATGCACTTGTCATCGATATGTTCCATGACCCCTGTCATAGCAAGCTCCAAGTGCTTTTCATCACAGTGCTTCACGACATTGTCATCAAAATTCTTAATGGCCGTTGTCATCACAGTGCTCCATGCCCTTGTCATCACAGTGCTCCATGACCATTGTCATCAAAAAGCTCCAAGCCTTGTCATCACAATGCTCCATTACCTTTGTCATCACAGTCCTCCATGACACTTGGCTTCACAATGCTCCATGCCATTGTCATCACAGTGCACCAAGACATATGTCATCACAATGCTCCCTGACACCTGTCTGCACAATAATTCATGACCTTCTCATAACAATGCCCCATGCCCTTGTCATCAAAATGTGCCATGCCCACTGTCATCCCAAAAATCTATGAAACTTTTCAGAACAATGTTCCATGCCCCTGTCATCACAATGCTCCTTGCCCTTGTCATCACAATGCTCCGTGATTCCAGTCATCACAGTGCTTCATGACATTTGGCATCAAAATGGTCCATGCCCTCGTCATCACAGGGCTCTGTGAAATTTGTCACCATAATGCTCCATGAACTTTTCATTCACAATGCTCTGTGACCCTTGCCATCACAATGCTCCATGCCTTTGTCAGCAGAGTGCTCCATGACCCTTGTTATCACAATGCTCCATGCGCTTGTTATCAAAATTTTCCACAAACTTGTCATCAGAATGCTCCGTAAAACTTGTCATCACAATGCTCCATGTACTTCTCATCAAAATGCTCTCTCACCACTGATATCAAAATGTTCCATCACTAGTCAACACAATACTCCCTCTCCCCTGTCATGACAATGTTCCACGGCCTTGTCATTACAAGGCTCCATGACCCTTTTCATCACAATGCTCCAAGAGCCCTGTAGTCACAATGCTCCATGCTATTGTCATCACAAAGCTCCATGACGCATGTCATCAATCTGCTCCATGGCCTTCTCATCACAATGCTCCATGCCCTTGTCATCACAATGCTGCAAGACCCCTGTAATCACAGTGTTCCATGCCCCTTTTCATCTCAATGCTCCATGAACTCTGTCATCACAATGCACCGTGCCCATCACCATAATATTTCATGCTATTGTCATCACAATGAAATCAAAATGCTCAATGACCTCTGTCATCACAATGCTCCAAACCCTTCTGATCACAATGTTCCATAAATCTTGTCATCACAATGCCCCATGCGGATGGTCATCACAATTATCAGTGGTCTTCTCATCACAATGCTCCATGATCTTTGTCATCACAATGCTCAATACACTTGTCATTACAATGCTCCCTGACACTTGTCGTCAGTATGCTCCTTGAACCCTGTCATGACAAGGCTCCATGCATTTTTCATCACAATCACCCATGCCATTTTCATCACAATGCTCCAAGACCCATGTAATCACAATGCTCCACACCCAGTTTCATCAGAATGCTCCATGACACTTGTTTTCACAAGGCTCCATGGTCATCTCCTCACAATGCTCCAGGACCTTGTCATCACAATGCTCCATTCCATTGTCATTGCAATGCTCCATGACCACTGCCATCGCAATACTCAATGAATATTGTCAGCCCAATGCTCCATGAACTTCTCATCACAGTGCTCCATGACCCCTGTCATCACAATGCTCCATGACCACTGTCATCAGAGTGCTCCATGACACCGGAGAACACAATGATCCGGGACTCTTGTCATCAAAATTCTCCATGACCCTTGTCATCACAAGGATCCATGCCCTTGCCATCCCAATGCTCCATGACCCCTGTAATCACAATGCTCCATGACGCTTGTCATCACAGTGTTCCATGACACTTGTCATCAAAATGCTCCATGCATTTGTCAGCAAAATGCTACATGATCTTGTCATCACAATGCTCCATGCGCTTGTCATCACAATACTCCATTCCCATTGTCATCAAAACCATCCATGAACCTTGGGTTCACAATGCTTCATGTCCTTGTTATCACAATGCTCCATGCACCTTGAAATGAAAATGTTACATGACTTCTGTCATCACAATGCTCAAAACCCTTGTGATCACAATGTTCCATAACATTTGTCATCACAACGCACCATGATGCCTGTCATCACGATGCTCCATGATCTTTGTCATCACAATGCTCAATACACTTGTCATCACAATGCTCCCTGACACTTGTCGTAAGAATGCTCCTTGAACCCTGTCATGAAAAGGCTCCATGCCTTTTTCATCACAATGCTCCTTGCCCTTTTCATCACAAAGCTCCCTGCCATTGTCATCACATTACTCCACAAGCTTGTCATCAGAATGGTCCATGACCCTTGTCATCACAATGATCCATGGCACCTGTCATCACAATGCTCTCTGCCCCTTGTCATTACAGTGCTCCATGACGCTCCTCATCACAATTACCCACGGTCTTCTCATCACAGTGCTCCACGGTCTTTCCATCACAATGCTCCGTGCACTGGTCATCACAATTCTACATGTCCTTATCATCAAAATGCTCCATGACCCTTCTTATCACAATGTTACATGATCTTGTCAGTACAATTCTCCATGCATTTGTACTTCACAATGCTCCATGACCCCTGTCATAGCAAGCTCGGTGCGCTTTTCATCACAATGCTTCACGACCTTCTCATCAAAATTCTCAATGGCCCTTCTCCTCACAATGCTCCAAGATCTTGTCATCACAGTGTTCCATGACCCTTGTCATCACGATGCTCCAAGCCCTTCTCATCACAATGCTCCATTACTTTGTCATCACAATCCTCCATGACACTTGGAATCATAATGCTCCATGCCATTGTCATCATAATGGACCATGACATATGTCATCACAATGCTCCTTGACAACTGTCTTCACAATACTCCTTGACCTTGTCGTCACAATGCTCCATGCACCTGTCATCACAATGCGCCATGCCCACTGTTATCACAATAATCCATAAAAACTGTCAGAGCAATGCTCTATGCCCCTGTCATCACAATGCTCCATGCCCTTGTTATCACAATGTTCCATGACCCCTGTCATCACAATGCTCCATGACTCCAGCAACCACAATACTTCATGACTTTGTCATCAAAATGGTCCATGCCCGCATCATCACAATGTTCCGTGACCTTTGTCATCACAATGCTACATGCAATTATCATCACAATGCTCCATGACCCCTGACATCAAAATGTTCCATATCCACTGTCATCAAAATGTTCCATGACAGTTTTCATCAAATTGCTCTATGACCCTGTCATCACAATGCTCCCTGCCCTTCTCATCACAATGCACAACGCCCTTGTAATCAAAATGCTCCATGACCTTTGTCATCACAAAGCTCCATGACCCTTGGCATCACAATGCTCCATGCCATTGTCATCACAATGCTCCATGAACACTTTCATCACATTGATTCATGCCCTTGTCATCACAAAGCTCCATGACGCTTGTCATCACAATGCTCAATGACCTTCTATTCACAATGCTCCATGCTCTTGTCATTACAACCCTCCATGTCCCATGTATCACAGTGTTCCTTGTCCTTGTCATCATAATGCTCCAAGACCCCTGTAATCACAATGTTCCATGCCCTGGTCATCACAAAGCTTCATGACGCATGTCATAAGTATGCTCCATGGCCTTCTCATCACAATGCTCCATGCCCTGGTCATCACAATGCTCGAAGGCTCCTGTAATCAAAATGCTCCATGCCCCATTTCATCAGAATGCTCCATGAGACTTGCCATCACAAGGCTCCATGGACTTCTCATCACAATGCTCCAGGACCTATTCATCACGATAATCCATTCCCGTGTCATCACAATACTCCATGAATATTTTCAGCCAATGCTCCATGAACTTCTCATCACACTGCTCCATGACCCCTGTCATCACAATGCTCCATGACCACTGTCATCACAATGCTCTATGACCCCTTACAACACAATAATCCAGGACTGTTGTCATCACAATGCTCCATGATCATTGTCATCACAATGCTTAATACACTTGTCATCACAATGCTCCCTGACACTTGTTGTCAGAATGCTCCTTGAAACCTGTCTTTAAAAGGCTCCATGCAATTTTCATCACAATGATCCATGCCCTTTTCATCACACTGATCCATGCCATTTTCATCAGAGTACTCCACAAGCTTATTATCAGAATGCTCCATGACCCTTGTCATCACAAGCTCCATGACACGTCTTCACAATGTTCCATGACCCATGTCATCACAATGCTCCATGACGCCTGTCATCAGAATGCTTCATGCCCCTTGTCATTACAGTGCTCCATGACGCTCATCATCACAGTTATCCATGGTCTTCTCATCACAGTGCTCCACGGTCTTGCGATCACAATGCTCCATTCCCTGGTCATAACAATGCTCCATGTCCCTTGTCATCACAATTCTCCACGTCCTTGTCATCACAATGCTCCATGACACTTCTCATCACAATGTTACATGCTCTTGTCATCACAATTCTCCATGCACCTGTCATCACAATGCCCCAAGACACCTGTCATAGCAAGATACATGCCTTTTTCATCAAAATGCTTCATACATTTTCATCAAAATTCTCAGTGTCCATTGTCATCACAGTGCTCCATGCCCTTGTCTTCACAATGCTCCATGTCCCTTGTGATCACAATGCTCCAAGCCGCTGTCATCACAATGCTCCATTACCTTTGTCATCACAATCCTCCATGACACTTGGCATCACAATGTTCCATGACATTGTCATCTCCATGGACCATGACATATGTCATCACAATGCTCCCTGTCACCTGTCTTCACAATATTCCATGACCTTGAAATCAAAATGCTCCATGCCCTTGTCATCAAAATGCACCATGTCCACCATAATCACAATAATCCATGAAACTTGTTAGACCAATTTTGAATGCCACTGTCATCACAATGTTCCATGCCCTTGTCATCACAAAGCTCCATTACGCATGTCATCAGAATGCTCCATTGCCTTCTCATCACAATGCTCCACGCACTTGTCATCACAGTGCTCCAAGACCACTTTAATCACAATGCTCCATGCCCCTTTTCATCTCAATGCTCCATGAACCCTGTCATCACAATGCACCATGCCCATCATCATAATGCTTCATGCTATTGTCATCACAATGAAATAAAAATGCTTCATGAACTGTCATCACAATGTTCCAAACCCTTGTGATCACAATGTTCCATAACACTTGTCATCACAACGCCCCATGACGCTCGTCATCACAATTATCCATGGTTTTCTCATCACAATGCTCCATGACCTTTGTCATCACAATGCTCAATAAACTTGTCATCACAATGCTCCCTGACACTTGTCGTCAGTATGCTCCTTGAACCCTGTCATGACAAGGCTCCATGCCTTTTCCATCACAATGATCCATGCCCTTTTCATCACAATGCTCTAAGACCCCTGTAATCACAATGCTCCATGCCCTTGTCATCACAAAGCTCCATGACGCATGTCATCAGAACGCTCCATGGTCTTCTCATCACAATGTTCCATGCCCTTGTCATCACAATGCTCCAAGACCCCAGTAATCACAATTCTCCATGCACATTTTCATCAGAATGCTCCATGAGACTTGTCATCACAAGGCTCCATGGTCTTCTCATTACAATGCTCCAGGACCTTGTCATCACAATGCTCCATGACCCATGTCATCACAATACTCCATGAACATTTTCAGCCCAAAGCTCCATGACCTTCTCATCTCACTTCTCCATGACCCTTGTCATCACAATGCTCCATGACCACTGTCATCACAACCCTCCATGACCCCCTGACAACACAGTAATCCGGGACTCTTGTCATCAAAATGCTCCATAACCCTTGTCATCACAATGATCCATGCCCTTGTCATCCAAATTCTCCGTGACCCCTGTAATCACAGTGCTCCGTGACGCTTGTCATCACAGTGCTCCGTGACCCTTGTCATCACAATGCTCCATGCCTTTGTCAGCAAAATGCTCCATGACCTTGTCATCACAGTCCTCCATGAACCTTGGGATCACATTGCAACATGCTCTTGTTATCTCTGTCTTTATTTTCTGGTTTTTACAGATTTTCGGATGTCCATTTTGAGTGGTGGGAAATCACAATTCTTTGTAGTGTGGATTTGCATTGTGGGCTTGCTTGATTGGCCAAAAAGGGCGTATGCATTTTCTCCTGAATATATTCAGCAGAAATTGCATACGCCCTTTTTGGCCAAGTGCATCATTGTCGAAGTTGTTATGCTTTTCCTGTGCTTTAAAGGTGATTCCAATTTACCACTTGAAATATGTTTTGTGCAATTCTGCCTCATTTTCAAGTCTGCTTCGTTGCCTTCCCTCAACAGATTTTTGGAAGAAAGTTGTCCTTTATAACTCTGCAGGTTTGTGAATTGCTGTGCCCCTGAGCTCCAATTTTCAACTCGTGTTTTTGTGAGCTGACCGCAAATCCACAATTTTGCTACAGGACCTATACTGGTTCCGGGGGTGCAGACTGACGCTTTGGTTAATTCTTCCTTCCAGAGGGGAAGTTAGAGTGACATGTGTCCGTCCAAATGCCTACAGCTACTCTCTGATTGGTTCTCCCTCTTCCCTTTCATCCACTGAACAATTTGCAAACTGTGCAAAGCAGGAGCTTACATGGGCTGACTCTCCAAGTTGGGAGATTGATAGTAAAGCAGTTGGAATGCCAAACTGGAGCACAAGGAGAGGAAAAAATTAGGAGCCTTTTACAAATCTTTTGCCATCACAGGGTGTCCATTCTCTAAGTTTCCCATACATGTTATAACTGTATTGATATTCCCTTCTACCTGGAGAGTTGGGACCCATGGAATGGGTGGCATGCATTACTGCTTTAAAGGGTCTGCATTTTCTCACCCTATCTCACCAGTCCTCTCAACCCCAAGTGTCCAGCCTTATGTCTCATCTAGCTGGCTTTGCAGATAGGGTCATTCCAGGTTTCATCAGAACCCCTGAAGGAATTGTGTAAGAATTTCGCTGTTCTTTTTTGTTTTGTTTTTGAAATTCATTTTTATAATGTGGTTGAGCTGATTTTCACCGACATGTTTATGCCGGTCTAGACACACTTGATTCCCTTTTGGAGACATATCAATATACAGGTTTTAAGATTCTTACTAGTCAGATATATTCCTGTGCTGGGAATTGGGGTTTTGAGTCCCGTTCACTGAGGAAGGTGTAGGTTTTGTCTATTCTGTATTTGCTTCATGGAATGCTACATGTGCTAATATCAAACTCTGGTTTTATGCATCACCCCACCTCTCCTTCCCCCTTAAGCAGGCATAAGAGTGTTTCCTCAATGTAAGACTCTGTTCTCTTTCCTCAGTTCATGTGTAGCCATGTTTACAGGGCCTTCATAAGTGATATCTTATGGTAAGTTTCTTTTTCTGTGTGACTTATTTCACTTAGAATCATCGTACCTAAATCCACTCATTATGCTGCTACTGGCCTTATGACATTGATTTCATGTCTGAGTGATATTCCATTGTACAAAATTACCACAAGTTCTTTACGAAAATTTCTCTTTCCTGGAATATTTAAGTTGTACTGAAGTTGAGGTTCTTGTATGCAGAGCAGCCCTAAACTTTGGGGTGCCTGTGTCTTGTTGATATTTAGTCTTCCCAAGATATATGCCCATGAGTGGAAGTGCCCTATGCTCGGTAGCTTTGTATTTTAGATGTTTTAGGAAACAGCATACACTTCTTCAGAGTGGCTCTTGGATATTTATATCCCACCCATCAGCGTGACTAGCTCCCTGTCCTCCATGGCCTCTCCTGCATTTCTGGTTTGTACACATTTTTTAGATGGCCTTTCTGAGCAGTGGAAATTGAGACTTCTTTGTTGTGCAGATTTGTATTTCCCGCTTGCTTGGTTGGCCAAAAAATCTGTATGTGTTTTTTTCCTGAAGTTATTCATGAAAAAAATGCATACACCCTTTTGCCCAACTACATCATTTTAGAAATTCTGCTGCTTTTCATATGCTTTAAATGTGAGTCCAATCTACCTTTTGAAATCTGTTTCCTGCAATTCTGCCTCTCATTCAGATCCTCGTCGTTGCCTTACCTGAATATATTTTTGGACGTTGGTTATCATTTTTATCTTTGCAGGTCTTTGAATTGTCTGCTCCTGAGCTCCATTTTGCAACTCGCTTTTTTGTGAGCTGGCCGCCAAACCATTGTATTGCTTCCGGCCCTATTCTGGTTCTGGGGAGGCAGGCTGAGCCTTTGGTTAATTTTTCTTCCTAATGGGAAATTAGAGTGACATGTGCCTGTCAAAACTCCTACAGCTAGTCTCTCATTGGTTACCCCTCTTCCCGTTTATCCTCTGCACAAATTGCAAACTGTGTGAAACAGGAGGTTAAAGGTGCTGATTCTCCAAGTGGGGAGATTGTTAGTAATTTGGCTGGAATGGCGAACCCCAGCACCAGGAGATCAAAAATGAGGTGCATTTTAGACCCTTTTCCTGATCACACGGTGTACATTCGTCTCGGTCTCCCAGGCATGTTTTTGCTGTCAGAAGATTCCCTTGAACCTGCAGATTTGGGACCCATGGAATGGGAATCAGGCAGTATTTCTTTTAAAGGTCTGCATTTCCTCACCCAGCCCCTCTAACATCTCTTAGCGTGCATAGCTTCCTGTCTTATATATCATCCTGCTGTGGGTCTACATGTGTTCAATCCATGTTACATCATAGCCCTTCAACAAAAGTTGTAAGAAATTTTGTCTGTCTCACTGTTTTTCTAAATCTTTTTAAATTTATTTTTATATTGGTTACAGCTGATTTTCAAAGCTCTGTTTTTTGCTGCTGTACATCCACTTGATTCATGTACTGTGACACAACAATAAATTCTTTTTCAGATGCTTACCATTCATATGTATTATTTTCCAGTGACTTGAGTGGGCTGAGTGCAGTTCTTTGAGGTACCGTGTAGGCATTGCCAGTTATTCAATATGGTACCTGGAATGGTATCTTTGCTAATTTCAACCTCCTGGATAATACCTCAACCTTCCTCACCTTTCCCATTTAGCAGCCTTATATCTATTTTCTACATATTTGACTATGTTTCTGTTTTGTAATTTATTTCATGTGTATCCATTTTTGATTCCACCTTTAAGTGACATCTTATGATATGTGTCTTTTTTTTCTGACATACGTCACTTAGAATGATCGTATGTAACTCCTCCAGAGTTGTTACAACTGGCCTTATTTCATTGATTTCTGGATGAGTAATATTCCACTCTACATAAGTACCCCATCTCTTTTATCCATTTTATCCTTCCAGGGACATTTAGGTTATATCCAAGTTGAGGCCCTTTTTAACAGAGAGGTGGTAAACGTTGGGGTGCCTGTTTTCTGTTGATTTTTGTTTTTCCCAAGGTATACACCCATGAGAGCAAGTGCCCTATGCCCTGGATCTCATGTTTTAGATGCTTTAGCAAACACAATACACTTCTCCAGAGTGGCCGTTGGCAAATTACATTTCCACTATCAGCCTCACAGGGCTCCCTTTTCTCCTCACCCTGTCCTGCATTTCGGGTGTTTACATTTTAAGTGGATGGCCCTTCTGACTGATGTGAAGTGATACATTTTGTAGTATTGATTTCCAGTGCCCACCTGTTTGGTTGGATAAAAAGTGTGTATGGCCTTTACTTGAATATATTCAGAAAAAATGCATACGCCCTTTTTGGCCAACTGCATCATTGGCGATGTTCAGCCCCTTTTCTTGTGCTTTAATGGGGAGTCCTTTCTACCTCTTCAAATCTGTTTCCTGCCACTCTCCCTTGCTTACAAGTCCTTTTCTGTGACTTACCTCAAGACATTTTTTGACGATAGATATTTTCAACTCTGCAGTTTCATGAATTTTAGTGCCCCTGAGTTCCATATTTCAACTTGTGTTTTACGAAACTGGACACAAAACAGTGGGATTTCCTCTAGTCCTATTCTGTTTCCATGGGCAATTCTAGCCTTTGATGGATTTGTCTTCCGGATGGGAAATTAGAGTGGCATGTGTCTGTCCAAACACCTAGGACATGTCTCTAAATTTTTCTCATCCTTCCACTTCATCCTCTGGACAACTTCCAAAGTGTGTGCAACAGGATGTTGAAGGTGCTGATATCCCCAAGTGAGGAGATTGTTAGGAAAGATGCTGGAGGGGTGAACCCTAGCACCAGGCGATGAGGAGATGAGGTGCCTTTTCCAACCTATTTCCGATCAAACGGTGTACCATCCTCTAGGTGTGACAGGCATGTTTTAGCCGTAGGAATGGTCCCGGGCATGTAAGGAGAACACCAGGGATTTTTCCAAATCAGTGCCTCCCCGATCCCCAAACTGAGGAATTTTTAAGCTACGGCTACACATATGTCCATTAAGGGCCTTGGGAAATAGGCACAGTCCAAACTTTAGATGATTGAAATCTTCAGATTCAGAAGTGCTCACCATCGGACTTGCTTAGGTTACATTTTATCTGTCATTGATAGATGATGTCAATAAAAATATCTATTATTTTCCAGATTATTTCCCCTTATAGGTTATTGCAAAATATTCAGTGTAGTTCCCTGTGCTATACAATAGTTCCTTGTTGATGATCTGTTTTACACATAGGAGTGTGTATGTGTTAATCCCAAACTGTTAACTTATCCCTTCTCCTACCTTTCCCCTTTGGTAACAATAAATTATAAGATTTTATACTTCTCAGAAATGGGGAAGCTGAAAGAGAGGTAACATTTTCAATGGAAAAGCATTCAAAACAAGATTGAAGCTTCAGCCAAGAGTATTCGATGTACATCCTTGGGAATAAATCACTTCATTTCTCTAATGTTGACTTGACAAATAAGACAGACGTCTTCACTGAACTTGCTTATAGGAAAGTGATGGAAATATTAAATGTAAGTCTTAGAAACATCTTATTTTACCCGAGCCTTATACACTGCTCTAGGTTGACTACAGTTTGGCTCACACATCTGTTCATTGAAGTTACAATGTTCTCAATTTCTGTTACTGATCCTCCAGAGTGGACCCCAACAGGAGTCCCCGTGCCCAGTGTCATTGGAGCCAACAGATCAAGACTGAGTTTGGTTCAGAAGCAAAGGAAACTTTATATTTTGAAAACAGAATGGAGAGGTGAGAGCATGCACTCCCCCGTGGGCTGTGGGCTGGGCTGCTGTGTAGGGATCCCGGCAGCGTCAGCAGGAGGGAGGGGATGGAGCTCTCGAAGGCTGGGTTGGCTGCAGCTCAGGCTCTACGTCGCAGAGTCTGCATGGGACCCCGCTAGCTGAGGTGTCGACCCAGCCATTCTGCACTAGGAAATCGGGTCTGAAGTGCCGGGTGTGGGACCTCTGCATGCGGAACCCTAGGAGCACGTGAAATTAGACAAAGCACAAAGGAAAAACAGGTTAGACTTTATTTTATTGCCCAGGTTCTCTTTTTATCTCCCAGGAATTTTTAATGAACGTTGCCGGAGACGAAGACCTCCTCTGCTTTTTGTCCCGTTGCTCATTCTTGGGGTGCTGAGGGTGCAGACCCCTCTTTTGTAACTGCTTCATGCTGAGGTGGGAGCCCTCATACACGGGGGGAGGGGCAAAACTTCTCCCCAGCAGCCTCCAGGTGAGGATGATTGTCCCCAGGACTCCTGCCTCACTGGTCTTCCACCTAAGCACCAGCATTGGAAGTGTTATAGATTCTAATGACCTTTAAGGGTCCAGGAAAGAGATGCACAGTGATGCTGTGGTGGCAGGTTTCACCCCACCCCACATTTGTTCGGCGACCTTCGGCTGACGGTTTTTGCCAGCCTAGATGCACTGACCAGTAGTCTGTGCTTTCTTTAATTAGGTCCCTGAATTACTGTACAAACAGCACCATGTGTCAGAGTGCTGCCCGCTCAACTCCGAGACAGTCCAGGTTCAGTGGTGATCCAGGACCATGACGTCCACTGAGTCAACGGCCTTTTGAAGTAGCCAGCAGTCCAGCCGGTCATATTGGCCACCGTCACCGTGGTGTCTGTAGGGTTTTCTATGGTGAAATCGTGATATACGTTTCCTCCGCCAAGCTTGTTAGCTCCCGTCTGGGTGCAGTAAGTCCTCCAAGCAGTAGTCTGCTCTTCCGAGGTACAGACTTGTTTTCTGAGAGAAACTCCAGGTCAAGTGATGTTCACACGTGTCTTCTTGGGGCCCCATTGCCCCCGTTTGTCTCTCTGGAGGTTGGAGTTGGAGGGCCTCCTCACTCGAGGTCAGTGTGTCCACAGAGCGACCCCTGCAACTTCAGGGCATGATGGGTGGTTAGGATCACCACGTGGGGTCCTTTTCCCTTAGGAGGGAGCTGGTCTTGTGGGCTGCTGATTTCCAGCTTTTTAGATACCCCAGTATCCTGGCCTGATGGGGCGGGGGGCAAAGCCCTTGGTGACCATAGTTTATCATACCTGAAGGGCATTCTTGTGTTGCCCCATTTCAAGTGGTCCCAGTTTTTGCACTAAGGCTCCAAGGGTGTTTAACATTTGACCGGGTATGTAAAGGTCAAAGGGTTTAGCTAAATTAGGGAGTTCCTGGGCAAGGGTCTGAATTGACTGCTCTTTCCATTCTTGAAAGGCTGCTTCTGGATTCTATTCAAAAGGATCATCATCTTTTCGTGTCAGTGTTTCATGTAGAGGCCCAGCTATTAGACTGTAGTTAGGGATCCAGATGCAGAAAACCTTGGCCTCCCCAGGAACCCCTAAGCTGTCTTCTAGTTTTAGAAGAGGTAAGGCTGCAAATGGCTTCTTCCCTATCCTGGGATGCGTTTCTCCGTATATCTGTGAGAATGAAGCCCAGGCATGTCACCTTAGCCTGGAATATTTGAGCCTTTTTCTTGGACACCTTTTATCCTTCCTTGGCTAGGTAGTTTAGAGGCGTCTTTAGTAGGCCTGGCGATCAGAATGTCATCTGCATATTGAAGGAGGGTTCCCTTTTACAGAGGTAGAACTTTTAGGTCTTTAGAGGACATTTCCCCAATGATTGTGTGGGGATTTTTGAACCATTGGGGCAGGACGGCCCAGCATTATTGCTTTTGTTGCATGCTGTGTCCTGCCACTCACAAGCCAAAAGTTCTTGTTACTCTGAGATGAATGGAATACAGAAGATGGCATCATTGAAGTCTAATACAGAATGCCATGGCCTGGTGGATGTTAGAATGACCAGCAGGGTGTAGGAAATAGGAGCTACTTGATGTATATCCTCGGTGGCTTCACTGACTGTCCTGATATACTTTACCAGGTCTCCAGCAGCCCATGGGGCTCTCGTGGTCAGGCCAATCACAGGATATGGAGCTCACCTGGGCTGCACACCCCACCGCACAGCCCACGGGGCTCTCGTGGTCAAATCCCTCCCAGGGTATGGAGCTCACCTGTGCAGCTACCCAGCAGCCCATGGGGCTCTCATAGTCAGGCCCTTACCAGGATACGGAGCGCCCATGGGCATGTACCGCAGTAGGGCTGGACACACAGGAACCGTGCATATAGCCCAACTTGCAGAGAACCCCAGCTCACCTGTCGCTCACAGCTGACACAGAACACCTCAGAGCAGGACTTGAACTAACAAACAGCAGCTCTGACAGGTCTGTGACCCTGGGTATCACTCTGTGTGGCCTCTCTCTGCCTGCTCTTCCAGACACTTCCACTGCAGCCAGGGCAACAGGCCTCTGTCTCCACCCACCATCACTCCTCTCCCTGACTCCTGGGTTCCTCTCGTTAGGATAGGGTCTTCTTGAATTTGTTTTCCACTCATGGACCACATAATATGATAAGAAAATAAGCCGCAGCTGCAGCCCCTTGTCTATCCTGACTCTCAAGAGCCCACACCTGTTCCTTGGGCCTGGCCCGTTTAGCAAGGCTAATTTTCTGCAACTGTGAGCCCCAGAGGGGTGACTATTGGCTGATTTGGGCAGCCTGACACCGCCTGCCAGCCCTCCCCAGGTGTGCCTGGGTTGAGGTCAATATAAACACCTCTCCAGTCAGCAAGAGCTCTTGTAGCTGTGCCTGACGCCATATTATCTGCCCCGTCAGCAGTGTCGGGGCTGGGGTGGTGGGAGGGAGTGAGGGGCCGTGGCTCTGTGGGTGGTCCAGTGTGAGTGGGGCTCTGCTGGACTTCCTGCAGGAGTTGCCAGGCTGCCACCTGCTAAAGAATAGGATGTGTCACCCATACCGGCCGCTGGAATTTCTCCCCAGGCAGAGGTGAGGAAGTAAAAAAGCAGTGGGGGCCGTGGCAGGAGGGGTATCTCAGGCAGGGAAATGGAAAGCTTCCAGAAGAGCATCTGGTGCCAGGACCATCCTGGCTGTCCTGCAGGCACCACGTCGGCCTGCATGCTGTCGCTGGTGTGGCTCCACAGCCCTTCCTCTAGGCTTGCAAGTTCTTGTACATATTCAGGTGTTATACCTGGAAAGGGTGGGAAGATTTCAGCTGCAGCAGGACTTGGGCTCAGCTCACATTTACTCACAGACGCCTCGACATAGTCCCCCAGCTTTTCAATGAGGATACTCCTAGGGGGGTGGGGAGCGCTGCTGACTGCATGGGAGATGATTTCCCACTTCTGACCAACTTAAGAATTTTTTACCACTGGAGCAAGTGCCCTGATACGATTTTCCTCTGTAAAACTGGTGGGTTCTGTTTTTTTTTTTTTTTTCCTTTTTTCTTTTTGGTTCAAGGTAGGTTTTATTTATTCCTCTTTTTTTTTAATTTAGAGATATAAACATGGAAATAATGCATTAATATAAAGACGTCTATATGAAGGGAAAAATGTTTTTTCTGTTTTATTTTATTAAATGTTATTTATTAATTTTTAATTTTTTAAAATTTATTTATTTCTTTTATACAGCAGGTTCTTATTGGATAACTATGTTATACATATAAGTGTGCACATGTGAATCCCAGTCTCCCAATTCATCCCACCACCACCCTTACATGGCTTTCCCCCCTTGGTGTCCATATGTTTGTTCTCTACATCTGTGTCTCTATCTGTGCCCTGCCAACCGGTTCATCTGTACCAATTGTCTAGGTTCCACATATATGCATTAATATACAATATTTGTTTTTCTCTTTCTGACTTACTTCACTCTGTATGACAGTCTCTAGATCCATCAAGGTCTCTACAAATGACCCAATTTCATTCCTATGTATAGCTGAGTAATATTCCATTGTATATATGTACCACATCTTTATCAGTTCGTCTGTCTGTGGGCACTTAGGTTGCTTTCATTACCTGGCTATTGTAAATAGTGTTGCAATGAATATTGTGGTGAATGTGTCTTTTTGATTTATGCTTTTCTCTGGGTATATGCCCAGTAGTGGGATTGCTGGATTATATGGTAATTCTATTTTAGTTTTTTAAGGAACCTCCATTCTGTTCTCCATAGAGACTGTATCGATTTACATTCCCAACAATAGTGGAAGAAGGTTCCTTTTCTCCACACCCTCTCCAGCATTTGTTGTTTGTAGATTTTCTGATGATGCCCATTCTAACAGGTGTGACGTGATACCTCATTGTATTTTCGATTTCCATTTCTCTAATAATTAGTGATATTGAGCAGATTTTCATGTGCGTCTTGGCCATCTCTATGTCTTCTTGGAAGAAATGTCTATTTAGATCTGCTTCCATTTTTGTATTGGGTTTTTTGTCTTATTAATGTTGACCTGCATGAGCTGTTTATATATATTGGAGATTAATCATTTGTCCATTGATTCGTTTGCAAATATATTCTGCCTTTCTGAGGGTTGTCTTTTCGTCTTGTTTGTAGTTTCCTTTGCTTTGCAAAAGCTTTTACGTTTCATTAGGTCCCATCTGTTTAGCTTCTTTTTCTTTTCACTACTATAGGAGGTGGATCAAAAAAGATCTTGCTGTGATTTACGTCAGAGTATTCTTCGTAAGTTTTCCTCTCAGAGTTTTATAGTGTCCAGTCTTACATTAAGGTCTCTAATCCATTTTGAATATATTTTTATGTATGGTGTTGGGGACTGTTCTAATTTCATTTTTTACATGTAGCTTTCCATATTTCCCAGCACCACTGATTGAAGAGACTGTCTTATCTCCATTGTATAGTCTTGCCTCCTTTGTCATAGATTAGTTGACCATAGGTGTGTAGGTTTATCCCTGGGCTTTCTTTTTTTTTTTTTTTTCCTATTACATGTTTATTGGAGTATAATTGCTTTACAATGGAGTGTTAGTTTCTGCTGTATAACAAAGTGAATCAGCTATACATATACAAATATCACCAGATCCCCTCCCTCTTGCCTCTCCCTCCCACACTCCATATCCCACCTCTTTATGTGGTCACAAAGCACCGAGCTGATCTCCCTGTTCTATGTGGCTGCTTCCCAGTAGCTATCGGTGTTACATGTGGTAATGTATTTATGTCCATGCCACTCTCTCACTTCGTCCCAGCTTACCCATACCCTTTCCGGTGTCCTCAAGTCCTTTCTCTACTTCTGTGTCCTTAATCCTGTCCTGCCACTAGGTTCTTCATAATCTTTTTTTTTTTTTCTTCATTAGATTCCGTATATCTCTGTTAACATACAGTATTTGTTTTTCCCTTTCTGACTTACTTCACTGTGTAGGACAGATTCTAATCCATCCACCTCAGTACAAATAACTCAGTTTTGCTTCTTTTTATGGCTGAGTAATATTCCATTGTATATATGTGCCAGATCTTCTTTATCCATTCATCTGTCGATGGACACTTAGGTTGCTTCCATGTCCTGGCTATTGTAAATAGAGCTGCAATGAATATTTTTGTACATAACTCTTTTTGAATTATGGTTTTCGTAAGGCAAATTCCCAGTAGTTGGATTGTTGTGTCGTATGGTACTTCTATTGTTAGTTATTTAAAGGAACCTCCGTACTGTTCTCCCTAGTGCCCATATCAATTTACATTCCCACTCACAGTACAAGTGTGTTCCCTTTTCTCCAATAAAGGCCTCTCCATCATTTATTGTTTTGTAGATTTTTTTGATGATTGCCACTCTGACTGCTGTGAGGTGATACCTCACGGTAGTTTTGATTTGCATTTCTCTAATGATTAGTGATGTTCAGCATCCTTTCATGTGTTTCTTGGTAATCTGTATATCTTCTTTGGAGAAATGTCTATTTAGGTCTTCTGCCCGTTTTTGGATTGGGTTGTTTGTTTTTGTGATATTGAGCTACATGTGGTGCTTGTAAAGTTTGGAGATTAATCCTTTATCAATTGCTTCATTTGAAAATATTTTCTCCCATTCTGAGGGTTGTTTTTGCATCTTGTTTATGTTTTCTTGTACTGTGTAAAAGCTTTTAAGTTTCATTAGGTCCCATTTGTTGATTTCTGTTTTTATTTCCATTTCTCTAGGAGGTGGGTCAAAAAGGATCTTGCTGTGATTTATGTCATAGTGTGTTCTGCCTATGGTTTCCTCTAAGTGTTTTATCGTGTCTGGTCTTATATTTAGATCTCTAATCAATTTAGAGTTTATTTTTGTGTATGGTGTTATGGAGTGTTCGAATTTCATTCTTTTATGTGTAGGGGTCCAGTTTTCCCAGCACCAATTACTGAAGATACTGTCTTTTCTCCATTGTATATCCTTAGCTCCTTTGTCATAGATGAGATAGCCATAGGTATGTAGGTTTATCTCTGAGCTTTCTGTCCTGTTCCATTGATCTGTGTTTATGCCAATCTACATACACTTGATTCCATTATGGAGACATATAAATACATAGGTTTCAAGATTATTAGCAGTCAGATATATTCCTCTTCAGTGAATGGGGTGTTTTGTGTCCAGTTCATTGAGAAAGGAGTAGGTCTTGTCTATTACGTATTTGGTATATGGAATTTTATCTGTGCTAATTTCAAACTCTGCTTTTACACATCACCCCACGTCACCATTCCCCTTAAGGAGGCATAAGTGTGTTTTCTAAATGTGTAACTCTGTTCTCTATTGAAATTCAGTTCATGTGTATCCATGTTTACATTCCCTCTATAAGTGATATATTACAATATGTTTCTTTTTCTTTGTGGCTCATTTCCCTTAGCATCATCATACCTAAAGCCACTCATTATGCTGCTATTGGCCTTATGACATGGATTTTATGTCTGAGTGACATTCCATTGTATATAAGTACCACGACATCTTTATCCATCATTTTCCCTTTCCTGGGATATTTAAAGTGTACCAAAGTCGAGGTTCTTGTAAACAGAGCAGCCCTAAACTTTGGGCTGGCTGTGTTTTGTGGATTTTTAATTTTCCCAAGATACACGCCCATGAGTGGAAGTGTGCTATGCTCTGTAGCTCTGTTTTAGAAAACAACATACAGTTCTCCAGAGAGCCTGTTGGCAATTTACATCCTTTCCATCGGCGTAACCAGGCTCCCTTTTCTCCATGGCCTGTCCTGTATTTGTGGTTTTTACACTATTTGCGGATGGCCCTTTTGACCAGAGGTAAGTGACACTTCTATGTAGGGTGGATTTGCAATGCCTGATGGCTTGCTTGGCTAAAAAGGGCGTATGCATTTTTTTCCCGAATATATTCAAGAAAATACACATACTGCCTTTTCGGCCAAGGGCAACATTGTCGAAGTTCTGTCTCTTTTCATGTGCTTTAAAGACGACTCCAATCTACCTCTTGAAATCTGTTTCCTTCAATTCTGCCTTGCTTTCAAATCCTCTTCACTGCCTTACCTCAATATATTTCTGGATGATAGTTGTCCTTTATAACTCTGCAAGTTTGTGAATTGCTGTGCCCCTGATTTCCATTTTTCAACTTGCTTATTTGTGAGCTGGCTGCAATACCGCAGGATGGCTTTAGGCCCTAGTCTGGTCCCGGGGTTGCAGGCTGAGCCTGTGTTTAATTATTCTTCCTGATGGGAAACTAGAGTGACATGGGCCCATCCAAACACCTGCAGCTAATCTCTCATTTGTTTCCCCTCTTCCTGTTCATCCTCTGCACAATTTGCCAACTGTGCATAACAGGAGGGTAAAGGCGCTGACACTCCAAGTGGGGAGATTTTTAGTAATGCAGATGGAATGGCGAAGCCGAGCACGAGGAAAGGAAAAATGAGGTACCTTTTAGAAAACTTTCCCGATTACACAGTGTACCATCCACTGGGTTCCCCAAGCATGTCTTAACTGTAGGAAGGTTCCCTTAAACCTGGAGAGTTTGGGCCACTAGAATGGGTAGCACACAGTATTGCTCTAAGTGGTGTTCTTTTGCTCACACAACCTCTGCAATCTTGTCAGACCCAAGTGTCCAGTCCTATGTCTCATCCAGCTGTGGATGTAAAGGTGGTCAATCCAGGTTGCATCACAGGCCCTGAACGTAAGTTTTAAGACTTTCTCCCTGTTTCGCTGTTTTATCATTTTGCTTTTGAAATTTATTTTTATAATGGGGTTTAGCTGAATTTCAGTGCTGTATTCATGTCATTATACACACACATGATTCATTTATGGAGACATGAGAATACATATGTTTTAAAATTCTTACTAGTCAGATATATTCCTCTTCAATGAATAGGGGTTGTTGAGTCCAGTTCATTTTGCTGGGAGTAGGTGCTGTCTATTACATACTTGGTTTATGGAACGATATCTGTGCTAATTAAGGACTCTGGATTTATGCATCACCCCACCTCGCCTTTCCCCTTAATCAGGAAGAAGTTTGTTTTCTAAATTTGTGACTCTGTTGTGTTTGTAATTCAGTTCATGTGTAGCCATATGTACATTTCCGCTATGAGTGATACCTTATGATAAGTTTCATTGTTCTGTTGTCTTTCCTAACTCAGTTCATGTGTAGCCATGTTTACAGGACCTTCATAAGTGATATCTTCTGATAAGTTTCTTTTTCTCTGTGACTTATTTCACTTAGAATCATCGTACCTGAATCCACTCATTTTGCTGCTACTGCCCTTATGAGATTGATTTCATGGCTGAGGGATATTCCATCGTACGTAAGTACCACAATTTCTTGAAGCATTTTTGTCTTTCCTGGGATATTTAAGGTGTACCCAAGTTGAGGTTCTTGTAAGCAGTGCAGCCCTAAATTTCGGGGTGGCTGTGACTTAGTGATTTTCAGTTTTCCCAAGGTATCTTCCCTAGACTGGAAGTTCCCTTGGCTCTGTAGCTCTATTGTTTACTTGTTTTTTGGAACACAATGCACTCCCCCAGAGAGGCAGTTGGCAGTTTACATCCTGCCCTTCATCATAACTAGGCTCCCTGTTCTCCAGCGCCTGTCTTGACTTTGTCGTTTTTACACATTTTGCGAAGTCCCTTTTGACCTGTGGGAAGTGATACATCTTTGTAGTGCAGATTTGCATTGCCTGCCTAGTTGCTTGGGCAAAATGGGCATAAGCGTTTTCTCCTGAATATATTCAGGAGAAAACGCATATGCCCTTTTTGTCCAAGTGCATCATTGTCGAAGTTGTGCCCCTCTTCCTGTGCTTTAAAGGCGATTCCTATGTACCTCTTGAAATCTGTTTCCTGCTATTCTGGCTCGCTTTCAAGTCGGCCTCGTTGCCTTCCCTCAACAGATTTTTGGACGATAGTTGTCCTTTTTTACTCTGCCAGTTTGTGAATTGCTGTGCCCCTGAGCTCCATTTTTCAACTCGTTTTTTATGAGCTTACCGCAAGTCCAAAATTTTGGTTCCGGAACTATACTGGTTCCTGGCGGGTTGCTGAGACTTTGGTTAATACTTCTTCCTGCCGGGAAATTAGAGTGACATGTGCCCGTCTAAATGCCTAACAGCTACTCTCCCATTGGTTCTCCCTCTTCCCTTTCATCCTCTGCCAAATTGGCAACCTGTGCGAACCAGGAGTTTAAAGGGGCTGTCTCTCCAAGTTGGGAGATTGATAATAAAGCAGTTGGAAAGTCAAACCGAAGAACCAGGAGAGGGACTATTAGTTGAGTTTTAGAAACCTTTCGTATTCACAGTGTGTCCATTCTCTAGGTTTCCAGTACAAGATATAGCTGTAGTAATATTCCCTTTAACCTGGAGAGTTGGGACCCTTGGAATGTGTGCCACACATAATTGATTTAAATGGTCTGCATTTGCTCACCGAATCTCACCAATCCTCTCAGTCCCACGTGTCCAGCCTTATGCCACATCCAGCTCTCGTTGTAGATAGGGTCATTCCAGGTTTCATCAGAGACCCTGAGGAATTGTAAAGAACTTCCCTGTTTTTTTGTTTTGTTTTTGAAATTCCTTTTTATAGTGGATTTGAGCTGATTCTCACTGCCATGTTTATGCCAGTCTAAACACAACTGATTCCCTTACGGACACATATCAATACATAGATTTTAAGATTCTTACTAGTGAGATATATTCCTCTGCGGGAAATATGCGGTTTTGAGTCCCTTTCACTGAGAAAAGTGTAGGTCTTGTCTATTCCGTATTTGGTTTTTGGAACGTTACTTGTACTAATATCAAACTGTGGTTTTATGCAACACCCCACCTCTCATTCCCCCTTAAGCAGGCATAAGAGTGTTTTCTATATGTGACACTTTTTTCTCTTTCCTAACTCAGTTCATGTGTAGCCATGTTTACAGGACCTTCAAAGGGTTATATTATGATAAGTTTATTTTTATCTGTTACTTATTTCACTTAGAATCATCGTACCTGAATCCACTCATTTTGCTGCTACTGGCCTTATGACATTGATTTCATGGCTTAGGGATATTCCATCGTATATAAGAAACACAATTTCTTGAACCGTTTTGTCTTTCCTGGGATATTTAAGGTGTACCCAAGTTGAGGTTCTTGTAAGCAGTGCAGCCCTGAATTTTGGGGTGGCTCTGTCTTATTGATTATCAGTTTTCCCAAGGTATATCCCCTATACTGGAAGTGCCCTAGGCTCTGTAGCTCTGTTGTTTGCTTGTTTTAGGGAACACACTGCACTCCGCCAGAGAGGCAGTTGGCAATTTCCATCCTGCCCATAAGCATAACTAGGCTCCCTGTTCTCCAGGGCCTTTCTTGCCATTCTCATTTTTACACATTTTGCGGATGTCCCTTTTGATCGGTGGGAAGTGATACTTCTTTGTAGTGCAGATTTGCATTGCCCGCTTGCTTGCTTGGCCAAAAAGGGCGTATGCGTTTTCTCCTGAATATATTCAGGAGAAAATGCATACGCCTTTTTTGGCCAAGTGCATCATTGTCGAAGTTGTGCCCCTCTTCCTGTGCTTTAAAGTTGATTCCAATGTACATCTTGAAATCAGTTTGCTGCTATTCTGGCTCACTTTCAAATCCGCCTCATTGCCTTCCCTCAACAGATTTTTGGACGACAGTTGTCCATTATTACTCTGCCAGTTTGTGAATTGCTGTGCCCCTGAGCTCCATTTTTCAACTCGTTTTTTGTGAGCTGACCGCAAAGCCAAAATTTTGGTTCAGGACCTAAATTGGTTTCCGGAGGGTGGCTGAGACTTTGTTTAATTCTCATTCCCGCCGGGAAGTTAGAGTGACATGTTCCTGTCCAAATGCCTAACAGCTACTCTCTCATTGGTTCTCCCTCTTCCCTTATATCCTCTGCCAAATTGGCAACCTGTGCGAACCAGGAGGTTCAAGGGGCTGTCTCTCCAAGTTGGGACATTGATAGTAAAGCAGTTGGAAAGTCAAACCGGAGCACCAGGAGAGGGACTATTAGTTGAGTTTTAGAAACCTTTCGTATTCACAGTGTGTCCATTCTCTAGGATTCCCGTACATGTTATAGCTGTAGTAATATTCCCTTCAACCTGGAAAGTTGGGACCCTTGGAATGTGTGCCACACATTATTGCTTGAAATGGTCTGCATTTGCTCACCGAATCTCATGAATCCTCTCAGTCCCAAGTGTCCAGCTTTATGCCACATCCAGCTGTCGTTGTAGATAGGGTCATTTCAGGTTTCATCAGAGCCCCTGTAGGAATTGTAAAGAATTTCCCTGTTTTTATTTTGTTTTTGAAATTCCTTTTAATAGTGGGTTTGAGCTGATTCTCACTGCCATGTTTATGCCTGTCTAGACCCACATGATTACCTTACAGAGACATAACAATACATAGTTTTTAAGATTCTTACTATTCAGATATGTTCCTCTGAGGGAAATATGGTGTTTTGAGTCCCTTTCACTGAGGAAAGCGTAGGTCTTGTCTATTCCGTAGTTGGTTTTTGGAACGGTACCTGTACTAATATCAAACTCTGGTTTTATGCATCACCCCACCTTTCCTTCAACCTTAGGGAGGCACAAGAGAGTTTTCTAAATGTGAGACTCTGTTCTCTTTCCTATCTCAGTTCATGTGTATCCAGCCATGTTTACAGGACCTTCGTAAGTGATATCTATGATAAGTTTCTTTTTCTCTGTGACTTATTTCACTTAGAATCATCGTATCTGAATCAACTCATTTTGCTGCTAATGGCCTTATGACATTGATTTCATGGCTGAGGGATATTCCATCTTACGTAAGTAACACAATTTCTTGAACCATTTTTGTCTTTCCTGGGATATTTAATGTGTACCCAAGTTGAGGTTCTTGTAAGCAGTGCAACCCTAAATTTGGGGTGCCCCTGTTTTATTGATTTTCACTTTTCCCAAGGTATATTCCCTAGACTGGAAGTGCCCTTGGCTCTGTAGCTCTGTTGTTAACTTGTTTTAGGGAACACACTGCACTCCTCCAGAGAGGCAGTTGGCAATTTACATCCTGCCCATCAGCATAACTAGGCTCCCTGTTCTCCAGGGCCTGTCTTGCCTTTCTGGTTTTTGTACATTTTGCCGATGTCCCTTTTCATCGGTTGGAAGTGATACTTCTCTGTAGTGCAGATTTGCATTGCCCGCATACTTGCTTGGCCAAAAAGGGCATATGCGTTTTCTCCTGAATATATTCAGGAGAAAAGGCTTACGCCCTTATTGGTCAAGTGCATCATTGTCGAAGTTGTGCCCCTCTTCCTGTGCTTTAAAGGCAATTCCAATGTACCTCTTGAAATCTGTTTCCTGCTATTCTGGCTCGCTTTCAAGGCTGTGTCATTGCCTTCCCTCAACAGATTTTTGAACAATAGTTGTCCTTTATTACGCTGCCAGTTTGTGAATTGCTGTGCCCCTGAGCTCCATTTTTCAACTCGTTTTTTGTGAGCTGACCGCAAGTCCAAAATTTTGGTTCAGGACCTATACTGGTTCCCAGCGGGTGGCTGAGACTTTGGTTAATTCTTCTTCCTGCCGGGAAATTCGAGTGACATGTGCCCGTCCAAATGCCTAACAGCTACACTCTCATTGTTTCTCCCTCTTCGCTTTAATCCTCTGCCAAATTGGCAACCTGTACGAACCAGGAGGTTAAAGGGGCTGTCTGCCCAAGTTGGGAGACTAATAGTAAAGCAGTTGGAAAATCAAACCGGAGCATCAGGAGAGAGATTATTAGTTGAGTTTTAGAAACCTTTCATATTCACAGTGTGTCCATTCTCTAGGTTTCCCATAGATATTATAGCTGTAGTAATATTCCCTTCAACCTGAAGAGTTGGGACCCTTGGAATGTGTGACATGCATTATTGCTTTAAATGGTCTGCATTTGCTCACCGAATCTCACCAATCCTCTCAGTCCCAAGTGTCCAGCCTTATGCCACATCCAGGTGTCGTTGTAGATAGGGTCATTCCAGGTTTCATCAGAGCCCCTGAAGGAATTGTAAAGAATTTCCCTGTTTTTTTGTTTTGTTTTTGAATCTCCTTTTTAGAGTGGTTTTGAGCTGATTCACACTGCCATGTTTATGCCCGTCTAGACACACATGATTCCCTTACGGAGACATATCAATACATAGGTTTTAAGATTCTTACTAGTCAGATATATTCCTCTGCGGGAAATATGGGGTTTTGATTCCCTTTCACTGAGGAAGGTGTAGGTCTTGGCTTTACCGTAGGTGGTTTTTGGAACGGTACATGTACTAATATCAAACTCTGGTTTTATGCATCACCCCACCTCTCCTCCCCCCTTAAGCAGGCATAAGAGTGTTTTCTAAATGTGAGACTCTGTTCTCTTTCCTAACTCAGTTCATGTGTAGCCATGTTTACAGTACCTTCATAAGTGATATCTTATGTTAAGTTTCTTTTTCTCTGTGACGTATTTCACTTAGAATAATCGTACCTGAATCAAATCATTTTGCTGCTACTGGCCTTATGACATTGATTTCATGGCTGAGGAATAATCCATCGTACGTAAGTACCACAATTTCTTGAATCATTTTTGTCTTTCCTGAGATATTTTAGGTGGACCCAAGGTGAGGTTCTTGTAAGCAGTGCAGCCCTAAATATTTGGGTGGCTCTGTCTTACTGATTTTCAGTTTTCCCAAGGTATATTCCCTAGACTTGAAGTGCCCTCGGCTCTGTACCTCTGTTGTTTACATGTTTTAGGTAACACAATGCACTCCTCCAGAGAGGCAGTTGGCAATTTACATCCTGCCTTTCAGCATAAGTTGGCTCCCTGTTCTCCAGGGCCTGTCTTGCCTTTCTGGTTTTTTACACATTTTGCGGATGTCCCTTTTGACTGGTCGGAAGTGATACTTCTTTGTTGTGCAGATTTGCATTGCCCGCTTGCTTGCTTGGACAAAAAGTGCGTATGCGTTTTCTCCTGAATATATTCAGGAGAAAACGCATACACCCTTTTTGGCCAAGTGCATCATTGTGGAATTTGTGCCCCTCTTCCTGTGCTTTAAAGGTGATTCCAATGAACCTCTTGAAATCTGTTTCCTACTATTCTGGCTCCCTTTCAAATCTGCCTCGTTGCCTTCCCTCAACAGATTTTTGGACGATAGTTGTCCTTTATTACTCTGCCAGTTTGTGAAATGCTGTGCCCCTGAGCTCCATTTTTCAACTCGTTTTTGATGAGCTGACCGCAAGTCCAAAATTTTGGTTCAGGACCTATACTGGTTCCCGGCGGGTGGCTGAGACTTTGGTTAATTCTTATTTCTGATGGGAAATTAGAGTGACATGTGGCCGTCCAAATGCCTAACAGCTACTCTCTCATTGGTTCTCCCTCTTCCCTTTCATCCTCTGCCAAATTGGCAACCTGTGCGAACCAGTAGTTTTGAGGGGTTGTCTCTCCAATTTGGGAGATTGATAGTACAGCGGTTGGAAAGTCAAACCGGAGCACCAGGAGAGGGACTATTAGTTGAGTTTTAGAAACCTTTCGTATTCACATTGTGTCCATTCTCTGGGTTTCCCATACATGTTATAGCTGTAGTAATATTCCCTTCAACATGGAGAGTAGGGACCCTTGGAATGTGTGCCACGCAGTATTGCTTTAAATGGTCTGCATTTGCTCACTGAATCTCACCAATCCTCTCAGTCCCAAGTGTCCAGCCTTATGCCCCATCCAGCTATTGTTGTAGATAGGGTCATTCCAGGTTTCATCAGAGCCCCTGAAGGAATTGTTAAGAATTTCCCGGTTTTTTTGTTTTGTTTTCGAAATTCCTTTTTATAGTGAGTTTGAGCTGATTCTCACTGCCATGTTTATGCCAGTCTAGACACACTTGATTCCCTTACGGAGACATATCAATACATAAGTTTTAAGATTCTTACTAGTCACAAATATTTCTCGGCGGGAAGTATTGGGTTTTCAGTCCCTTTCACTGAGGAAGACGTAGGTCTTGTGTATTCCGTAGATGGTTTTTGGAACGGTACCTGTACTAATATCAAACTCTGGTTTTATGCATCACCCCACCTCTCCTTCCCCCTTAAGCAGGCATAAGATTGTTTTCTAAATGTGAGGTTCTGTTCTCTTTCCTAACTCAGTTCATGTGTAGCCATGTTTACATGACCTTTATAAGTGATATCTTATGATAAGTTTATTTTTCTCTATGACTTATTTCACTTAGAATCATCGTACCTGAATCCACTCATTTTGCTGCTACTGGCCTTATGACATTGATTTCATGGCTGAGGGATATGCCATCGCACTTAAGTACCACAATTTCTTGAACCAATTTTGTCTTTCCTGGGATATTTAAGGTGTACCGAAGTTGAGATTCTTGTAAGCAGTGCAGCCCTAAATTTTGGGGTGGCTCTGTCTTATTGATTTTCAGTTTTCCCCAGGTATATTCCCTAGACTGGAAGTGCCCTTGGCTCTGTAGCTCTGTTGTTTACTTGTTTTAGGGAACACAATGCACTCCTCCAGAGAGGCATTTGGCAATTTACATCCCACCCATCAGCATAACTATGCTCCCTGTTCTCCACGGCAGGTCTTGCCATTCTGGATTTTACACATTTTGTGGATATCTCTTTTAACCAGTGGGAAGTGATACTGCTTTGTAGTGCAGATTTGCATTGCCCGCTTGCTTGCTTGGCCAAAAAGGGCGTATGCATTTTCTCCTGAATATATTCCGGAGATACGCATACACCCTTATCTGCCAAGTGCATCATTGTCTAAATTGTGCCCCTCTTCCTGTGCTTTAAAGGCAATTCCACTGTACCTCTGGAAATCTGTTTCCTGCTATTCTGGCTCGCTTTCAAGTCGGCCTCATTGCCTTCCCTCAACAGATTTTTGGAAGATTGTTGTCCTTTATTACTCTGCCAGTTTGTGAATTGCTGTGCCCCTGAGCTCCATTTTTCAACTCGTTTTTTTGTGAGCTGACCGCAAGTCCCAAATGTTTGGTTCAGGACCTATACTGGTTCCCAGCGGTTGACTGAGACTTTGGTTAATTCTTCTTTGTGCCGGGAAATTAGAGTGACATGTGCCTGTCCAAATGCCTAACAGCTATTCTCTCATTGGTACTCCCTCTTCCCTTTCATCCTCTGCCAATTTGGCAACCTGTGCGAACCATGAGGTTAAAGTGGCTGTCTCTCCATGTTGGGAGATTGAGAGTAAAGCAGTTGGAAAGTCAAACCAGAGCATGAGGAGGGAGACTATTAGTTGAGTTTTAGAAACCTTTCATTTCTTCACAGTGTGTCCATTCTCTAGGTTTCCCGTACATGTTATAGCTGTAGTAATATTCCCTTCTACCTGGAGAGTTGGGACCCAAGGAATACGTGCCACGCGTTATTGCTTTAAAGGGTCTGCCTGTGCTCACCGAATCTCACCAATCCTCTCAGTCCCACGTGTCCAGCCTTATGCCACATCCAGCTGTTGTAGATAGGGTCATTCCAGGTTTCATCAGAGCCCCGAAGGAATTGTAAAGAATTTCCCTGTTTTTTGGTTTTGTTTTTAAATTCCTTTTTATCGTGGGTTTCAGCTGATTTTCACTGCCATGTTTATGCCAGTGTAGACACACTTGATTCCCTTATGGAGACATAACAATACATAGGTTTTAAGATTGTTACCAGTCAGATATATTCCTCTGCAGAGAATAGGGGTGTTGAGTCCCGTTCACTGAGGAAGGAGTAGGTCTTGTCTATTCTGTATTTGGATTATGGAATGGTACCTGTGCTAATATCAAACTCTGGTTTTATGCATCTCCCCACCTCTCCTTTCCCCTTAAGCAGGCATAAGTATGTTTTCTCTATGTGAGACTCTGTTCTCTTTAGTAATTCAGTTCATGTGTAACCATGTTTACATTTCCTTCATAAGTGATATCTTATGTCAGAATGCTCCATGGCTCTTTTCATCATAATGCTCCATGATGCTTGTCAACACAGTTATCCATGGCCTTCTCATCACAATACTCTACGGTCTTGCCATCACATTGCTCCATGCCCTGGTCATCACAATGCTCCATGTCCCTTGTCATCAAAATTCTCCACCTCTTTGTCATCACAATGTTCCATGACACTTCCCATCACAATGTTACATGCTCTTGTCATCACAATTCTCCATGCACTTGTCATCGCAATGCTCCCTGAACCCTGTCATAGCAAGCTCCATATCCTTGTCATCACAATGCTTCATGACATTTTTATAAAAATTCTCAATGTCCCTTGTCATCACAATGCTCCCTGCCATTTTCGTCATAATGCTTCATGACACTTGTCATCACAATGCTCCAAGCCCTTGTCATCACAATTCTCCATACCCTTGTCATCACAATGCTACATGACCCATGTCATCAAAATGATCCCTGACACCTGTCATCACAATGCTCCTTGCCCCTTGTCAGTACAGTGCGCCATGATGCTCGTCATCACAATTACCCAAAGTCTTCTCATCACAATGCTTCACGGTTTTACCATCACAATGCTCCATGCCGTGGTCATCTCAATGCTCCATGTCCCTTGTCATCACAATTCTCCACGTCCTTGTCATCACAATGCTTCTTGACACTTCTCATCACAATGATATATTCTCTTGTCATCACAATTCTGCATGCACTTGTCATCACAATGCTCCATGACCCCTGTCATAACAAGCTCCATGTGCTTGTCATAACGATGTTTCAAGACCTGGTCATTAAATTTCTCAATGGACCTTGTCATCACAATGATCCATGCCCTTGTCATCACAATGCTCCTTTACCTTTCTCATCACAATCCTCCATGACACTTGTCATCACAATACTCCATGTCATTGACATCACAATGGACCATGACATATGTCATCAAAATGCTCCCTGACACCTGTCTTCACAATATTCCATGACGTTGTCATCACAATGTTCCATGCTCTTGTCATCACAATGCACCATTCCCACTGTCATCACAATAATCCATGAAACTTGTCAGACCAATGCTCCATGCCCCTGTCATCACAATGCTCCATGCCCTTGACATCCCAATGCTCCATGACCCCTGTCATCACAAGTCTCCGTGACTCCATTCATCACAATTCTTCATGATCTTTGTCATCACAATGGTCAATGCCCTCGTCATCACAAGTCTCTTTGACCTATGTCACCACAATGTTCCATGAACTTTTCATCACAATGCTCTGTGACCCTTGTCATCACAATGCTCCCTGCCTTTCTCAGCACAATACTCAATGAGACTTGTCATCACAATGCTCCATGTGCTTGTCAACACAATGCTCCACCGGCTTGTCATCACAATGCTCCATGCACTTCTCATCAAAATGCTCTGTCACCACTGATATCACAATGTTTCATCAGTAGTCATCACAATACTCCCTCACCCTTGTCATCACAATGTTCCATGACCCCTGTCATCACAATACTACATGCCCTTATGATCACAGTGCTCCATGACCCCTGACATCACAGTGCTCCATAACCCATGTCATCAAAATGCTCCATGACCCTTTTCATCAGAATGCTCCATGACCCCTGACCTCACAATGCTCCATAACACATGCCATCAAAATGCTCCATGACCTTTGTCATCCCAAAGCTCCATGACCCTTGTCATCACAATGCTCCATGTCATTGTCATCACAATGCTCCATGAACCTTCTCGTCACATTGCTCCATGCCCTTGTGATCACAAATCTCCATGACACTTGTCATCAAAATGCTCGATGCCCTTCTCATAACATCGCTCCATGCCCTTGTCATTACAGTTCTCCATGAACCCTGTACCACAGTATTCCGGGCCCTTGTCATCACAATGCTCCCTGCCCACTCTCATAACAATAATCCATGAAACTTTTCAGACCAATTCCACATGGCCTTGTCATCACAATGCTCCATTACCCCTGTCATAACAATGCTCCATGTTCCCTGTCATCACAATGTTCCACAGCCTTGTCATCACAAGGCTCCATGACCCTTGTCATCACAAGGCTCCAAGACCCATGTACTCACAGTGCTCCATGCCCTTGTCATCACAAAGATCCATGATGGTTGTCATCAGAATGCTCCATGGCTTTCTCATCACAATGCTCCTTTCCCTTGTCATCAGAATGCTCCAAGACCCCTGTATTCACAATGCTCCATGCCCATTTACATCAGAATGCTCCATGAGACTTGTCATCACAAGGCTCCATGGTTTTCTCATCACAATGCTCCAGGACCTTGTCATCACAATGCTCCATTCCCTTTTCATCAAAATGCTCCATGACTGCTGTCATCACAATACTCCATGAACATTTTCAGCCCAATGTTCCATGACATTCTCATCACAATGCTCCATGACCCCTGTCATCACAATGCTCCATGACCACTGTCATCACAGTGCTCCATGACCCCTGACAAAACAGTGATCCAGGACTCTTGTCATCAAAATGCTCCATGACACTTGTCATCACAATGATCCTGCCCTTGTCATCCCAATGATCCATGAACTCGTAATAACAATTCTCCGTGAAGCATGTCATCACAGTGCTCCATGAAACTTGTCATCACAATGCTCCATGCCTTTGTCATCAAAATGCTCCATGACCTTGTCATCACAATGCTCCATGCCCTTCTCATCACAATGCACCACGACCTTGTCATCAAAATGCTCCATGACATTTGTCATCACAAAGCTCCATGACCATTGGCATCACAATGCTCCATGCTCCTTTAAATCAAAATGATCCATGACCCCTGTCATCACAATGCTCCAAACCCTTGTGATCACCATGTTCCATAATTCTTGTCATCAGAATGCTCAATGATGCCTGTCATCACAATACACCATGCCCTTGTCATCACAGTGCTCCATGATCTTTGTCATCACAAATCTCAATACACTTGTCATCACAATGCTCCCTAACACTTGTCGTCAGAATGCTCCTTGAACCCTGTCATGAAAAGGCTCCATGCCATTTTCATCACAATGCTGCATGCCATTGTCATCACAATACTCCACAAGCTTGTCATCAGAATGCTCCATGACCCTTGTCATTACAATGCTCCATGACCGCTGTCATCAGAATTCTCTATAACACCTGCCATCACAATGTTCCATGCCCCTTGTCATTACAGTGTTCCATGACACTCGTCATCACAATTATCCATGGTCTTCTCATCACAATGCTCCACGGTCTTGCCATCACAATGCTGCATGCCCTGATAATCACAATGCTCCATGTCTTTGGTGATCACAGTTCACCATGTCCTTGGAATCACTATGCTCCATGACACTTCTCCTCACAGTGTTAAATGCTTTGTCATCACAATTCTCTATGCACTTTTCATCGCAATGCTCCATGACCCCTGTCATAGCCAGCTCCATGTGGTTGTCATCACAATGCTTCATGAATTGTCATCAAAATTATCAATGGCCCTTGTTATCACAATGCTCCATGCCCTTGTCATCACAATGCTCCAAGCCCTTTTCATCACAATGCTCCATTACCTTTGTCATCACAATCCTCCATTACACTTGGTATCACAATGCTCCATGGCATTGTCATCACAAGGGACCATGACATATGTCATCACAATGCTCCCTGACACTGGTCTTCACAATAATCCATGACCTTGTCATTACAATGATCCATGCCCTTGTCATAACAATCCACCATGCCCACTGTCATCACAATAATCCATGAAACTTGTCAGACCTATACTCCATGCCCCTGTCATCACAATGCTCCATGCCCTTTTCATCACAATGCTCCAAGAACGCTGTAATCACAATGCTCTATGCCCCTTTTCATCAGAATGCTCCATGAGACTTGTCATCACAAGGCTCCATGATCTTCTCATCACAATGCTCCAGCACCATGTCATCACAATGCTCCATTCCCTTGTCATCACAATGTTCTATGACACCTGTCATCACAATATTCCATGAACGTTTTCAGCCCAATGTTCCATGACCTTCTCATCACAATGCTTCATGACCCATGTCATCAAAATGCTCCATGACCACTTTCATCAAAATGCTCCATGACCATTGTCATCACATTGATCCATGCCCTTGTCATCCCAGTGTTCCATGGCCCCTGTAATCACAATGCTCTGTGACGCTTGTCATCACATTGCTCCGTGACACTTGTCATCACAATGCTCCATGCTTTGTCAGCAAAATGTTACATGACATTTTCATCACAATGCTCCATGCGCTTGTCATCATAATTCTCCATTACCATTGTCATCACAATCCTCCATGAACCTTGGGATCACATTGCTTCTAGCCCTTGTCATCAAAATGCTCCATGTTCCTTGAAATCAAAATGATCCATGACCACTCTCATCATAATGCTCCAAACACTTGTGATCACAAAGTTCCATAACACTTGTCATCACAACACACTTTGATGCCTGTCATCACAATTATCCATGGACTTCTCATGACAATGCTCCATGAACTTTGTCATCAAAATGCTCAATACACTTATCATCACAATGCTCCCTGTCATTACTCGTCAGAATGCTCCTTGAACCGTGTCATGAAAAGGCTCCATGCACTTTTCATCACAATGCTCCATACCTTTGTCATCACAACCCTTCACAAGCTTGTCATCAGTATCCTCCATGACCCTTGTCATCACAATGCTCCACGTCCACGTCATTACAGTGCTCCATGACGCTCGTCATCACAATTATCCATTGTTTTCTCATCACAATGCTCAAAGGTCTTCCCATCACAATGCTCCATGACACCTCTCATCACAATGTTACATGATCTTGTCATCACAATTCTCCATGCACTTGTCATCGCAATGGTCCATGACCCGTTATAGCAAGCTCCATGTGCTTTTCATCACAATGCTTAACGACCTTGTCATCAAAATTCTCAAAGGCGCTTGTCATCACAATGCTCCATGCCCTTTTCATCACAATGCTCCATGCCATTGTCATCACAATGCTCCATGACCCCTGTCATCACAAGGCTCCGTGACTCCAGTCATCACAATGCTTCATGACCTTTGTCCTCACAATGGTCCATGCCCTCGTCACACAAGGCTCTGTGACCTTTGTCACCACAATGCTCCATGCCCTTGTCATCTCAATGCTCCATGCCCACTGTCATCACAATAATCCTTGAAATTTGTCAGACCAATGTTCCATGACACTGTCATCATATTGCTCCATGCCCTTGTCCTCACAATGCTCCATGACCCCTGTCATCACAGTGCTCCGTGACTCAAGTCATCACAATGATTCATGACCTTTCTCATCACAGTGGTCGATGCCCTCGTCACACAAGGCCCTGTGATCAATTTCACCATAATGCTCAATGAAATTTTCATCACAATGCTCTGTGTCCCTTGTCATCACAAAGCTCCATGCCTTTGTCAGCACAATGCTCCATGACACTTGTCATCAAAATGCTCCATGCGCTTGTCATCACAATGCTCCATGACCCATGTCATCACAATGTGCCATGCTCTTTTCATCACAGCGCTCCATATCCTTTTCATCGCTATGCTCCATAAAAATTGTCATCACAATGCTCCATGCATTTCTCATCAAAATGCTCTCTCACCACATATATCACAATGTTCCATCAGTAGTCATCACAATACTCGCTCACCCCTGTCATCACAATGTTCCATGACCACTGTCATCACAGTGCTACATGCCCTTATCATCACAATGCTCCATGACCCCTGACATCACAATATTCCATAACCCCTGTCAGAAAATGCTCCATGACCCATTTCATCACAATGCTTCATGAACCCTGAGATCACAATGTCCCGTAACCACTGTCATCAAAATATTCCATGACCCTTTTATTCAAATTGCTCCATGACCCTGTCATCACAATGCTCCCTGCGCTTCTCATTACAATGCACCACACCCTTGTCATCAAAATGCCCCATGACATTTGTCATCACAAAGCTATGACCTTTGGCATCACAATGCTCCATGCCATTGTCATCACAATGCTCAATGAAATCTCTCATCACATTGCTCCATGCCCTTTTCATCAAAGTGCTCCATTACACCTGTCATAACAATGCTCCATGACCCCTGCCATCACAGTGTTCCACGGCCTTGACATGACAAGGCTCCATGACCCTTCTCATCACAATTCTCCAAGACCTCTGTAATCACATTCCTCATGCCACTTTTCATCTCAATGCACCATGAACACTGTCATCACAATGCACCATGCCCATCATCATAATGATTCATGCTATTGTCATAACAATGAAATCAAAATGCTCCATGTCCTCTGTCATCAAAATGCTTCAAACCCTTCTGATCACAATGTTCCATAACACTTGTCATCACATGCCCCATGACGCTCGTCATCACAATTATGCAAGGTCTTCTCATCACAAGGCTCCATGACGTTTGTCACCACAATGCTCAATACACATGGCATCACAATGCTCGCTGACACTTGTCATCAGTATGTTCCTTGAACACTGTCATGACAAGGCTCCATGCCTTTTTCATCACAATGATCCATTCCTTTTTCATCACAATGCTCCAAGACGCCTGTTATCACAATGCTCCATGACTCCAGTCATCACAATGCTTCATGACATTTGTCCTCACAATGGTCCATGACCTCGTCACACAAAGCTCTGTGACATTTGTCACCACAATGCTCCATGACATTTTTATCACAATTCTCTGTGACCCTTGTCATCACAAAGCTCGATGCCTTTGTCAGCACAATGCTCCATGAATTTTTTATCACAATGCTCCATGACCCGTGTCATCACAATGCTCGATGCGCGTGTCAGCACAATGCTCCATAACCCATGTCATCACAATGCACCATGCAATTGGCATCACAATGCTCCACATCCTTGTCATCAAAATGCTCCATAAACCTTGTCATCACAATGCTCCATGCACTTCTCCTCAAAATGCTTTCTCACCACTGATATCACAATGTTCCATCACTAGTCATCACAATACTCCCTCACCCCTGTCATCACAATATTCCATGACCCCTGTAATCACAATTCTCCATGCCCTTTTCATCACAAAGCTCCATGACGCATGTCATCAGAATGCTCCAAGGCCTTCTCATCACAATGTTCCATGCCCTTGTCATCACAATGCTCCAACAACCCTGTAATCACAATGCTCCATGCCACTTTTATTCTCAATGCTCCATGAACCCTGTCATCACAATGCACCGTGCCCATCACAATAATATTTCATGCTATTGTCATCACAATGAAATCAAAATGCTCAATGACCTCTGTCATCACAATGCACCAAACCCTTCTGATCACAATGTTCCATAACACTTGTCATCACAATGCCCCATGACGCTGGTCATCACAATTATCCATGGTCTTCTCTTCAAAATGCTCCATGATATTGGTCATCACAATGCTCAATACACTTATCATCACAATGCTCCCTGACAGTTGTCATCAGTATGCTCCTTGAACCCTGTCATGACAAGGCTCCATGCATTTTTCATCACAATGATCCATTCCCTTTTCATCACAATGCTCCAAGACCCCTGTAATCACAATGCTCCATGTCCTTGTCATCACAAAGCTCCATGACGCATGTCATCAGAATGCTCCATTGCCTTCTCATCACAATGCTCCATGCCTTGTAATCACATTGCTTCAAAACCCCTGTAATCACAATGCTCCATGCACCTTTTCATCACAATGCTCCATTCCTTGTAATCACATTGCTTCAAAACCCCTGTAATCTCAATGCTTCATGCACCTTTTCATCATAATGCTCCAGGACCCTTTTCATCAAAATGCTCCATGACCCCTTGACATCACAATGTTCCATAACCCCTGTCATCAAAATGTTCCATGACACTTTTCATCAATTAGCTCCATGACCCTGTCATCACAATGCTCCCTGCCCTTCTCATCACAATGCACCACAAAGTTGTCATCAAAATGCTCCATGACATTTGTCATCACAAAGCTCCATGACCCTTGGCATCACAATGCTCCATGCCATTTCATCACAGTGCTACATGAAAGCTCTCATCACATTGCTCCATGCACTTGTCCCCACAATGCTCCATGACGCTTGTCATCACAATGCTCGATATTCTTCTCACCACAACGCTCCATGCCATTGTCATTACAAAACTCCACGACACATGTATCACAGTATTCCGTGCCCTAGTCATCACAATGTTCCATGCTGAATCTCATCACAATAATCCATGAAATTTTCAGACCAATGCTCCATGCCCTTGTCACCACAATGCTCCATTATCCCTGTCATAACAATGCTCCATGACCCCTGCCATCACAAGGTTCCACCGCCTTGGCATCCAAGGCTCCATGACCCTTGTAATCACAATGCTCCAAGACCCTTGTAATCACAAAGCTCCATGTCCTTGTTATCACAAAGATCCATGACACATGTCATCAGAATGCTCCATGGACTTCTCATCACAATGCTCCATGCCCTTGTGATCACTGTGTTCCAAGACCCCTGTAATCACAATGCTCCATGCCCATATTCATCAGAATGCTCCATGAGACTTGTCATCACAAGGCTCCATGGGCTTCTCATCACACTGCTCCAGGACCTTGTCATCACAATGCTCCATTCCCTTGTCATCACAATGCTCCTTGACCACTGTCATCACAATACTCCATGAACATTTTCAGGCCAATTTTCCATGACCTTCTCATCACAATGCTCCATCACCCTTGTCATCACAATGCTCCATGACCCCTCTCATCACAATGATCCATGACACCTGTCATCACAGTGCTCCATGCCCCTTGTGATTACAGTGATCCATGACGCTCTTCATCATAATTATCCATGGTCTTTTCATCACAATGCTGCACGGTCTTGCTATCACAATTCTCCATGCCCTGTTCATCACAATGCTCCATGTCCCATGTCATTACAATTCTCCACGTCCTTGTCTTCACAATGCTTCGTGACACTTCTCATCACAAGGTTACATGATTTTCTCATCACAATTCTCCACGCACTTGTCATCGCAATGCTCTATGACCCCCGTCATAGCAAGCTCCATGCGCTTGTCATCACAGTGCTTCACGACGTTGTCATCAAAATTCTCAATGGCCCTTGTCATCACAATGCGCCATGCCCTTGTCATCACAATGCTCCATGACCCTTGACATCACAATGTTCCAAGCACTTGTCATCAAAATGCTCCATTACCTTTGTCATCACAATCCTCCATGACACTTGGTATCACAATGCTCCATGCCATTGTCATCACAATGGACAATGACATATGTCATCACAGTGCTCCCTGACACCTGTCTTCACAATACTCCATGACCTTGTCATCACAATGTTCCATTCTCTTGTCATCACAATGCGCCATGCACACTCTCATCACAATAATCCATAAATCGTGTCAGAGCAATGCTCCATGATCCCTGTCATCACAATGCTTCATGCCCTTGTTATCACAAAGATCCATGACACATGTCATCAGAATGCTCCATGGACTTCTCATCACAATGGTCCATGCCCTTGTCATCACAATGCTCCAAGACCCCTGTAATCACAATGCTCCATGCCCCTATTCATCAGAATGCTCCAGTAGACTTGTCATCACAAGGCTCCATGGTCTTCTCATCACACTGCTCCATGACCTTGTCATCAAAATGTTCCATGCCCTTGTCATCACAATGCGCCATGCCCACTCTCATCACAATAATCCATAAATCTTGTCAGAGCAATGCTCCATGATCCCTGTCATCACAATGCTCCGTGACTCCAGTCATCACAATGCTTCATGACCTTTGTCATCACAATGGTCCATGACATCATCACACAAAGCTCTGTGACCTTTGTCACCACAAGGCTCCATGAAATTTTTATCGCAATGCTCGGTGACCCTTGTCATCACAAAGCTCCATGTCTTTGTCAGCACAATGCTCCATGCCCCTTGTCATCACAATGCTCGATGCGTGTGTCAGCACAATGCTCCATAACCCATGTCATCACAATGTGCCATGCACTTGTCATCACAATGCTCCACATCCTTGTCATCAAAATGCTCCATAAACATTGTCATCACAATGCTCCATGCACTTCTCCTCAAAATGCTTTCTCACCACTGATATCACAATGTTCCATCACTAGTCATCACAATACGCCCTCACCCCTGTCATCACAATATTCCAGATCCCTGTAATCACAATTCTCCATGCCTTGTCATCATAAAGCTACATGATGCATGTCATCAGAATGCTCCAAGGCTTTCTCATCACAATGTTCCATGCCCTTGTCATCACAATGCTCCAACAACCCTGTAATCACAATGTTCCATGCCCCTTTTATTCTCAATGCTCCATGAACCCTGTCATCACAATGCACCGTGCCCATCACCATAATATTTCATGCTATTGTCATCACAATGAAATCAAAATGCTCAATGACCTCTGTCATCACAATGCACCAAACCCTTCTGATCACAATGTTCCATAACACTTGTCATCACAATGCCTCATGACGCTGGTCATCACAATTATCCAAGGTCTTCTCATCACAATGCTCCATGATATTGGTCATCACAATGCTCAATACACTTATCATCACAATGCTCCCTGACAGTTGTCATCAGTATGCTCCTTGAACCCTGTCATGACAAGGCTCCATGCATTTTTCATCACAATGATCCATTCCCTTTTCATCACAATGCTCCAAGACCCCTGAAATCACAATGCTCCATGTCCTTGTCATCACAAAGCTCCATGACGCATGTCATCAGAATGCTCCATTGCCTTCTCATCACAATGCTCCATGCCTTGTAATCACATTGCTTCAAAACCCCTGTAATCACAATGCTCCATGCACCTTTTCATCACAATGCTTCATGCCTTGTAATCACATTGCTTCAAAACCCCTGTAATCTCAATGCTCCATGCACCTTTTCATCAGAATGCTCCATGACCCTTTTCATCAAAATGCTCCATGACCCCTGACATCACAATGTTCCATAACCCCGTCATCAAAATGTTCCATGACACTTTTCATCAATTTGCTCCATGACCCTGTCGTCACAATGCTCCCTGCCCTTCTCATCACAATGCACCACAACCTTGTCATCAAAATGCTCCATGACCTTTGTCATCACAAAGCTCCATGACCCTTGGCATCACAATGCTCCATGCTATTTCATCACAGTGCTACATGAAAGCTCTCATCACATTGCTCCATGCACTTGTCACTACAATGCTCCATGACGCTTGTCATCACAATGCTCGATACTCTTCTCACCACAACGTTCCATGACCTTTCATTACAAACCTCCATGACACATGTATCACAGTATTCCGTGCCCTAGTCATCACAATGTTCCATGCTGAATCTCATCACAATAATCCATGAAGATTTCAGACCAATGTTCCATGCCCTTGTCACCACAATGCTCCATTACCCCTATCATAACAATTCTCCATGACCCCTGCCATCACAATGTTCCACCGCCTTGGCATCCAAGGCTCCATGACCCTTGTAATCACAATGCTCCAAGACCCCTGTAATCATAATTCTCCATGCCCTTGTCATCACAAAGATCCATGACACATGTCATCAGAATGCTCCATATTCTTCTCATCACAATGCTCCATGCCCTTGTCATCACAATGCTCCAAGACCCCTGTAATCACAATGCTCCATGCCCCTATTCATTAGAAAGCTCCATGAGACTTGTCATCACAAGGCTCCATGGTCTTCTCATCACACTGCTCCAGGACCTTGTCATCACAATGCTCCATTCCCTTGTCATCACAATGCTCCTTGACCACTGTCATCACAATACTCCATGAACATTTTCAGGCCAATGCTCCTTGACCTTCTCATCACAATGCTCCATGACCCTTGTCATCACAGTGCTCCATGACCCCTCTCATCACAATGCTCCATGACACCTGTCATCACAATGCTCCATGCCCCTTGTCATTACAGTGATCCATGACGCTCTTCATCATAATTATCCATAGTCTTTTCATCGCAATGCTGCACGGTCTTGCTATCACAATTCTCCATGCCTTGTTCATCACAATGCTCCATGTCCCATGTCATTACAATTCTCCACGTCCTTGTCATCACAATGCTTCCTCACACTTCTCATCACAATGTTACATGATGTTCTCATCACAATTCTCCATGCACTTGTCATCGCAATGCTCTATGACCACCATCATAGCAAGCTCCATGCGCTTGTTATCACAATGCTTCACGACTTTGTCTTCAAAATTCTTAATGGCCCTTGTCATCACAATTCTCCATGCCCTTGTCATCACAATGCTCCATGACCCTTGTCATAACAATGTTGCAAGCACTTGTCATCAAAATGCTACATTACATTTGTCATCACAATCTTCCATGGCACTTGGTATCACAATGCTCCATGCCATTGTCATCACAATGGACAATGACATATGTCATCACAATGCTCCCTGACACCTGTCTTCACAATACTCCATGACCTTGTCATCACAATGTTCCATGCCCTTGTCATCACAATGCGCCATGCCCACTCTCATCACAATAATCCATAAATCTTGTCAGAGGAATGCTCCATGATCCCTGTCATCACAATGCTCCGTGACTCCAGTCATCACAATTCTTCATGACATTTGTCATCACAATGGTCCATGACCTCGTCACACAAAGCTCTGTGACCTTTTTCACCACAATGCTCCCTGAAATGTTTATCACAATGCTCTGTGACCCTTGTCATCACAAATCTCCATGGCTTTGTCAGCACAGTGCTCCATGACCCTTGTCATCACAATGCTCGATGCGTGTGTCAGCACAATGCTCCATAACCCATGTCATCACAATGCGCCATGCACTTGTCATCACAATGCTCCACATCCTTGTCATCAAATTGCTCCATAAGCTTTGTCATCACAATGCTCCATGCACTTCTCCTCAAAATGCTTTCTCACCACAGATATCACAAAGTTCCATCACTAGTCATCACAATACTCCCTCACCCCTGTCATCACAATATTCCATGACCCCTGTAATCACAATTCTCCATGCCCTTGTCATCACAAAGCTCCATGACGCATGTCATCAGAATGCTCCATGGCCTTCTCTTCACAATGCTCCATGCCCTTGTCATCACAATGCTCCAACACCCCTGTAATCACAATGCTCCATGCCCCTTTTCGTCTCAAAGCTCCATGATTCCTGTCATCACAATGCACCGTGCCCATCACCATAATATTTCATGCTATTGTCATCACAATGAAATCAAAATGCTCAATGACCTCTGTCATCACAATGCACCAAACCCTTCTGATCACAATGTTCCATAACACTTGTCATCACAATGCCCCATGACGCTGGTCATCACAATTATCCATGGTCTTCTCATCACAATGCTCCATGATCTTTGTCATCACAATGCTCAATACACTTATCATCACAATGCTCCCTGACAGTTGTCATCAGTATGCTCCTTGAACCCTGTCATGACAAGGCTCCATGCATTTTTCATCACAATGATCCATTCCCTTTTCATCACAATGCTCCAAGACCCCTGTAATCACAATGCTCCATGTCCTTGTCATCACAAAGCTCCATGACGCATGTCATCAGAATGCTCCATTGCCTTCTCATCACAATGCTCCATGCCTTGTAATCACATTGCTTCAAAACCCCTGTAATCACAATGCTCCATGCACCTTTTCATCACAATGCTCCATGCCTTGTAATCACATCGCTTCAAAACCCCTGTAATCTCAATGCTTCATGCACCTTTTCATCAGAATGCTCCATGACCCTTTTCATCAAAATGCTCCATGACCCCTGACATCACAATGTTCCATAACCCCTGTCATCAAAATGTTCCATGACACTTTTCATCAATTTGCTCCATGACCCTGTCATCACAATGCTCCCTGCCCTTCTCATCACAATGCACCACAACCTTGTCATCAAAATGCTCCATGACCTTTGTCATCACAAAACTCCATGACCGGAGGGCGAGGAAGATGGCGGAAAAGTAAGACACGGAGATCACCTTCCTCCCCACATATACATCAGAAATTCATCTACACGTGGAAAAACTCCAACAGAACACCTACTGAACGCTGACAGAAGACCTCAGAAACCCCAAAAGGCAAGAAACTCCCCACATACCTGTGTAGGTCAAAAGAATAAAAGAATAAACACAGACAATAGGATATGGACGGGACCTGCACCAGTGGGAGGGAGCCGTGAAGGAGGGAAGGTTTCTACACACTTCAAGCCCCATCGAGGGCGGAGACTGCAGGTGGCAGAGGGGGAAAGCTTCGGAGTAGCGGAGGAGCGCACAGCAACAGGGGCGCGGAGGGCAAAGCAGAGAGATTTTGGCACAGAGGATCGGTGCCCTCAGGCACACACCAGCCCGAGAGGCTTGTCTGTTCGGCCACCAGGACGGGCGGGGCTGGGAGCTGAGGCTCGGGTATCGGCTTTCAGTCAGAGCGCAGGGAGAGAACTGGGGCTGGCGGCAGGAAGAGACCCTGAAGGGGTTAGTGCTAGCCCGGAGGGAGTCCGGGGAAAGGGTCTGCAGCTACCAGAGCAGCAAGAGTCTTTTTTCCCTTTTCTTGCCTGGTTCGCGAGGAGAGGGCATTCCCCTCCCTCCCCTCTGCCTGAGTGAGCGAGAGCCCCCGAATCAGCGGCTTCTTTAAACCCATCCTGTCTGAGCGAAGAACGGACGCCCTCCGGCGACCTATGCGCAGAGGCGGGGCCAGGTCCAAGGCTGAGACCCGGGAGTTGTGAGAGCAGAGACAGGGAAATCTCTCTGTGCAGCCTCAGAGGCAACGGATTAAAGGTCCACGGCCCATTTGATGTGCCCTGCGTCTGTGGAGTGCATGAATGGACAGCGAATAATCCCAAATTGAGGAAGTGGACTTTGAGGACAAGATTTAAGACTTTCGCCCTATTTTTCCTCTTTTTACAATGAATTATCTCTAATTAAGGAGGTGGACTTGGCAAGATTTCAGACTTTTCGCCCTTTTCCTCTTTTTACAACGAATTATCCCAAATCGAGGAGGTGGACTTGGAGAGCAAGATTTTTGATTTTTCCCCCTGCTCTCTTTTTGTGAATGTGTATGTGTAATCTTCAGTGTAAGATTCTCTCTGTATAGCTTTGCTTCCACCATATGTCCCAGGGTTCTATCGGTCCGTGTTTTTTTTCAATAATTACTTTTTAATTTTAATAACGCTACTATATTTCATACTTTATTCTATTTTACTTTACCTCCTCTTTCTTTTTTTCCTCCCTTCCCTTCCTCCCTCCCTCCATCCACTCCTCCTTTCCTTCTTTCTTTTTCTTTGCCTCATCCCTCCCTCCCTCCCACCCTTCTTCTTTCCACTTTCTTTTTCTTTCCTTCCTCCCTCCCTCCCTCCTGTCTTTCTTTCTTTCTTTCCTTCCTCCCTCCCTCCCTCCCTTCTTCCATTCACTCTTCCTTTTGCTTTCATTCCTCCCTCCCTCCCTCCTTTCTTTCCTTCTTTCTTTCCATCCTTCCTCCCTCCCTCCTTTCTTTCTTTCTTTCTTCCTTCCTTCCTTTCTTCCATTCTTCCTTTCTTTCAATCTCTCTTTCTTTCTTCTACTAATTTTTTCTTTCTACTTTTTCTCACTGTTATTCTGAGCCGGGTGGATGAAAGGCTCTTGGTGCTGCAGCCAGGAGTTAGTGCTGTGCCTCTGAAGTGGGAGAGCCAACTTCAGGACACGGGTCCACAAGAGACCTCCCAGCTCCACATAATATCAAGCAGCGAAAATCTCCCAGGGATCTCCATCTCAACACCAGCACCCAGCTTCAGTCAACGACCAGCAAGCTACAGTGCTCGTCACCCTATGCCAAGCAACTAGCAAGGCAGGAACACAACCCCACCCATTAGCAGAGAGGCTACCTAAAAACATAATAAGGCCACAGCCACCCCAAAACCCACCACCAGACGTGGACCTGTCCACCAGAAAGACAAGATCGAGCCTCAACCACCAGAACACAGGCATTAGTCCCCCCCACCAGGAAGCCTACACAACCTACTGAAACAACATTAGCCACGGGGAACAGACACCAAAAACAACGGGAACTACGAATCTGCAGCCTGCAAAAAGGAGACCCCAAACACAGTAACATAAGCAAAATGAGAAAGCAGAAAAACACACAGCAGGTGAAGCAGCAAGATAAAAACCTACCAGACGTAACAGATGAAGAGGTAATAGGCAGTCTACCTGAAAAAGAATTCAGAATAATGATAGTAAAGCTGATCCAAGATTCTATTTCCCAGATCCAAAATCTTGGAAATAGAATAGACAATATGCAAGAAACAGTTAACAAGGACCTAGAAGAACTAAAGATGAATCAAGCATCGATTAAAAACACAATAAATGAAATGAAAAATACTCTAGATGGGATCAATAGCAGAATAACTGAGGCAGAAGAACGGATAAGTGAGGTGGAAGATTAAATAGTGGAAATAACTGATGCAGAGCAAAATAAAGAAAAAAGAATGAAAAGAACTGAGGACAGTCTCAGAGACTTCTGGGACAACATTAAACGCACCAACATTCGAATTATAGGGGTTCCAGAAGAAGAAGAGAAAAAGAAAGGGACTAAGAAAATATTTGAAGAGATTATAGTTGAAAACTTCCCTAATATGGGAAAGGAAATAGTTAATCAAGTCCAGGAGGCACAGAGAGTCCCATACAGAATAAATCCAAGAAGAAATATGCCAAGACACATATTAATCAAACTGTCAAAAATTAAACACAAAGAAATCATATTAAAAGCAGCAAGGGAAAAACAACAAATAACACACAAGGGAATCCCCATCAGGTTAACAGCTGATCTCTCAGCAGAAACTCTACAAGCCAGAAGGGAGTGGCAGGACATAATTAAAGTGATGAAGGAGAGAAACCTGCAACCAAGATTACTCTACCCAGCAAGGATCTCATTCAGATTTGATGGAGAAATTAAAACCTTTACAGACAAGCAAAAGCTGAGAGAGTTCAGCACCACCAAACCAGCTATACAACAAATGCTAAAGGAACTTCTCTAGGCAAGAAACACAACAGAAGGACTATACCTACAATAACGAACCCAAAGCAATTAAGGAAATGGGAATAGGAACATACATATCAATAATTACCTTAAATGTAAATGGACTAAATGCTCCCACCAAAAGACACAGAGTGGCTGAATGGATACAAAAACAAGACCCATATATATGCTGTCTACAAGAGACCCACTTCAGACCTAGAGACACATACAGATTGAAAGTAAGGGGATGGAAAAAGATATTCCATGCAAATGGAAATCAAAAGAAAGCTGGAGTAGCAATTCTTATATCAGACAAAATAGACTTTAAAATAAAGACTATTAGAAGAGACAAAGAAGGACACTACATAAGGATAAAGGGATCGATCCAAGAATAAGATATAACAATTGTAAATATTTACGCACCCAACATAGGAGCACCTCAATACATAAGGCAAATACTAACAGCCATAAAAGGGGAAATCGACAGTAACACAATCATAGTAGGGGACTTTAACATCCCACTTTCACCAATGGACAGATCATCCAAAATGAAAATAAATAAGGAAACACAAGCTTTAAATGATACATTAAACAAGATGGACTTAATTGATATTTATAGGACATTCCATCCAAAAACAACAGAATATACATTTTTCTCAAGTGTTCATGGAACATTCTCCAGGATAGATCATATCTTGTGTCACAAATCAAGCCTTGGTAAATTTAAGAAAATTGAAATTGTGTCAAGTATCTTTTCCGACCACAATGCTATGAGACTAGACATCAATTACAGGAAAAGATCTGTAAAAAATACAAACACATGGAGGCTAAACAATACACTACTCAATAACGAAGTGATCACTGAAGAAATCAAAGAGGAAATTAAGAAATACCTAGAAATAAATGACAATGGAGACACGACGACCCAAAACCTATGGGACGCAGCAAAAGCAGTTCTAAGGGGGAAGTTTATAGCAATACAATCCCACCTTAAGAAACAGGAAACATCTCGAGTAAACAACCTGACCCTGCACCTAAAGCAATTAGAGAAAGAAGAACAAAAAACCCCCAAAGTTAGCAGAAGGAAAGAAATCATAAAGATCAGATCAGAAATAAATGAAAAAGAAATGAAGGAAACGATAGCAAAGATCAACCAAACTAAAAGCTGGTTCTTTGAGAAGATAAACAAAATTGACAAACCATTAGCCAGACTCATCAAGAAAAGAAGGGAGAAGACTCAAATCAGTAGAATTAGAAATGAAAAAGGAGAAGTAACAACTGACACTGCAGAAATACAAAAGATCATGAGAGATTACTATAAGCAACACTATGCCAATAAAATGGACAACCTGGAAGAAATGGACAAATTCTTAGAAATGCACAACCTACCAAGACTGACTCAGGAAGAAATAGAAAATATGAATAGACCAATCACAAGCACTGAAATTGAAACTGTGATTAAAAATCTTCCATCAAACAAAAGCCCAGGACCAGATGGCTTCACAGGCGAATTCTATCAAACATTTAGAGAAGAGCTAACACCCATCCTTCTCAAACTCTTCCAAACAATATCAGAGGAAGGAACACTCCCAAACTCATTCTACGAGGCCACCATCACCTTGATACCAAAACCAGGCAAGGATGTCACAAAGACAGAAAACTACAGGCCAATATCACTGATGAACATTGATGCAAAAATCCTCAACAAAATACTAGCAAACAGAATCCAACAGCACATTAAAAGGATCATACACCATGATCAAGTGGGGTTTATTCCAGGAATGCAAGGATTCTTCAATATACGCAAATCAATCAATGTGATACACCATATTAACAAGTTGAAGGAGAAAAACCATATGATCATCTCAATAGATGCAGAGAAAGCTTTCGACAAAATTCAACACCCATTTATGATAAAAACCCTGCAGCAAGTAGGCATAGAGGGAACTTTCCTCAACATAATAAAGGCCATATATGACAAACCCACAGCCAACATTGTCCTCAACGGTGAAAAACTGAAACCATTTCCACTAAGATCAGGAACAAGACAAGGCTGCCCACTCTCATCACTCTTATTCAACATAGTTTTGGAAGTTTTAGCCACAGCAATCAGAGAAGAAAAGGGAATAAAAGGAATCCAAATCGGAAAAGAAGAAGTAAAGCTGTCACTGTTTGCAGATGACATGATACTATACATAGAGAATCCTAAAGATGCTACCGTAAAACTACTAGAGCTAATCAATGAATTTGGTAAAGTAGCAGGATACAAAATTAATGCACAGAAATCTCTGGCATTCCTGTACACTAATGATGTAAAATCTGAAAATGAAATCAAGAAAACACTCCCATTTACCATTGCAACAAAAAGAATAAAATATCTAGGAATAAACCTACCTAAGGAGACAAAAGACCTGTATGCAGAAAATTATAAGACACTGATGAAAGAAATTAAAGAGGATACAAATAGATGGAGAGATATACCATGCTCCTGGATTGGAAGAATCAATATTGTGAAAATGACTCTACTACCCAAAGCAATCTACAGATTCAATGCAATCCCTATCAAACTACCACTGGCATTTTTCACAGAACTAGAACAAAAAATTTCAAAATTTGTTTGGAAAAACAAAAGACCCCGAATAGCCAAAGCAATCTTGAGAACGAAAAACGGAGCTGGAGGAATCAGGCTCCCTGACTTCAGACTATACTACGAAGCTACAGTAATTAAGACAGTGTGGTACTGGCATAAAAACAGAAAGATAGATCAGTGGATCAGGATAGAAAGCCCAGAGATAAACCCACGCACATATGGCCAACTTATCTTTGATAAAGGACGCAGGAATGTACAGTGGAGAAAGGACAGCCTCTTCAATAAGTGGTGCTGGGAAAACTGGACAGGGACATGTAAAAGTATGAGATTAGATCATTCCCTAACACCGTACACAAAAATAAGCTCAAAATGGATTAAAGACCTAAATGTAAGGCCAGAAACTTTCAAACTCTTAGAGGAAAACATAGGTAGAACACTCTATGACATAAATCACAGCAAGATCCTTTTGGACCCACCTCCTAGAGAAATGGAAATAAAAACAAAGATAAACAAATGGGACCTAATGAAACTTCAAAGCTTTTGCACAGCAAAGGAAACCATAAACAAGACCAAAAGACAACCCTCAGAATGGGAGAAAATATTTGCAAACGAAGCAACTGACAAAGGATTAATCTCCAAAATTTATAAACAGCTCATGCAGCTCAATAGCTAAAAAACAAACAACCCAATCCAAAAATGGGCAGAAGACTTAAATAGGCATTTCTCCAAAGAAGATATACAGCCTGCCAACAAACACATGAAAGAATGCTCAACATCATTAATCATTAGAGAAATGCAAATCAAAACTACAATGAGATATCATCTCACACCAGTCAGAATGGCCCTCATCAAGAAATCTAGAAACAATAAATGCTGGAGAGGGTGTGGAGAAAAGGGAACACTCTTGCACTGCTGTTGGGAATGTGAATTGGTACAGCCACTATGGAGAACAGTATGGAGGTTGCTTAAAAAACTACAAATAGAACTACCATATGAACCAGCAATCCCACTACTAGGCATATACCCTAGAAAACCATAATTCAAAAAGAGTCATGTACCAAAATGTTCATTGCAGCTCTATTCACAATAGCCCGGAGCTGGAAACAACCTAAGTGTCCATCATCGGATGAATGGATAAAGAAGATGTGGCACATATATACAATGGAATATTACTCAGCCATAAAAAGAAACGAAACTGAGCTATTTGTAATGAGGTGGATAGACCTAGAGTCTGTCATACAGAGTGAAGTAAGTCAGAAAGAGAAAGACAAATACCGTATGCTAACACATATATATGGAATTTAAAAAAAATGTCATGAAGAACCTAGGGGTAAAACGGGAATAAAGACACAGACCTACTTGAGAATGGACTTGAGGATATGGGGAGGGGGAAGGGTAAGCTGTGACAAAGGGAAAGAGAGGCATGGACATATATACACTACCAAACGTAAGGTAGATAGATAGTGGGAAGCAGCTGCAGAACACAGGGAGATCAGCTCGGTGCTTTGTGACAGCCTGGAGGGGTGAGATGGGGAGGGTGGGAGGGAGGGAGATGCATGAGAGAAGGGATGTGGGAACAGATGTATATGTATGACTGATTCACTTTGTTATAAAGCAGAAACTAATAAAAAAAATAAAAAATTAAAAAAAAAAGCTCCATGACCCTTGGCATCACAATGCTCCATGCCATTTCATCACAGTGCTACATGAAAGCTCTCATCAATTTGCTCCATGCACTTGTCACCACAATGCTCCATGACGCTTGTCATCACAATGCTCGATATTCTTCTCACCACAACGCTCCATGCCCTTGTCATTACAAACCTCCTTGACACATGTATCACAGTATTCCGTGCCCTAGTCATCACAATGTTCCATGCTGAATCTCATCACAATAATCCATGAAATTTTCAGACCAATGCTCCATGCACTTGTCACAACAATGCTCCATTACCCCTGTCATAACAAGGCTCCATGACCCCTGCCATCACAATGTTCCACCGCCTTGGCATCCAAGGCTCCATGACCCTTGTAATCACAATGCTCCAAGACCCCTGTAATCACAATGCTCCATGCCCTTGTCATCACAAAGATCCATGACACATGTCATCAGAGTGCTCCATGGATTTCTCATCACCATGCAACATGCCCTTGTCATCACAATGTTCCAAGACCCTGTAATCACAATGTTCCATGCCCCAATTCATCAGAATGCTCCATGAGACTTGTCATCACAAGGCTCCATGGTCTTCTCATCAACTGCTCCAGGATCTTGTCATCAAAATGCTCCATTCCCTTGTCATCACAATGCTCCTTGACCACTGTCATCACAATACTCCATGAACATTTTCAGGTCAATGCTCCATGACCTTCTCATCACAATGCTCCATGACCCTTGTCATCACAATGCTCCATGACCCCTCTCATCACAATACTCCATGACACCTGTCATCACAATGCTCCATGCCCCTTGTCATTACAGTGATCCATGACGCTCTTCATCATAATTATCCATGGTCTTTTCATCACAATGCTGCACGGTCTTGCTATCACAATTCTCCATGCCCTGTTCATCACAATGCTCCATGTCCCATGTCATTACAATTCTCCGCGTCCTTGTCATCACAATGCTTCGTGACACTTCTCATCACAATGTTACATGAGCTTCTCATCACAATTCTCCATGCACTTGTCATCGCAATGCTCTATGACCCCCGTCATAGCAAGCTCCATGCGCTTGTCATCACAATGCTTCACGACGTTGTCATCAGAATTCTCAATGGCCCTTGTCATCACAATGCTCCATGCCCTTGTCATCAGAATGCTCCATGACGCTTGTCATCACAATGTTCCAAGCACTTGTCATCAAAATGCTCCTTTACCTTTGTCATCACAATCCTCCATGACACTTGGTATCACAATGCTCCATGCCATTGTCATCACAATGGACAATGACATATGTCATCACAATGCTCCCTGACACCTGTCTTCACAATACTCCATGACCTTGTCATCACAATGTTCCTAGCCCTTGTCATCACAGTGCGCCATGCCCACTGTCATCACAATAATCCATGAAACATGTCAGACCAATGTTCCATGCCCCTGTCATCACAATGCGCCATGCCCACTCTCATCACAATAATCCATAAATCTTGTCAGAGCAATGCTCCATGATCCCTGTCATCACAATGCTCCGTGACTCCAGTCATCACAATGCTTCATTACCTTTGTCATCACAATGGTCCATGACCTCGTCACACAAATCTCTGTGACTTTTGTCACTACAATGCTCCATGAAATTTTTATCACAATGCTCTGTGACCCTTGTCATCACAAAGCTCCATGTCTTTGTCAGCACAATGCTCCATGACCCTTGCCATCACAATGCTCGATGCGTGTGTCAGCACAATGCTCCATAACAGATGTCATCACAATGCGCCATGCACTTGTCATCACAATGGTCCACATACTTGTCATCAAAATGCTCCATAAACCTTGTCATCACAATTCTCCATGCACTTCTCCTCAAAATGCTTTCTCACCACTGATATCACAATGTTCCATCACTAGTCATCACAATACTCCCTCACCCCTGTCATCACAATATGCCATGACCCATGTAATCACAATTATCCATGCCCTTGTCATCACAAAGCTCCATGACGCATGTCATCAGAATGCTCCATGGCCTTCTCATTACAATGCTCCATGCCCTTGTCATCACAATGCTCCAACACCCCTGTAATGGCAATGCTCCATGCCCCTTTTCATCTCAATGCTCCATGAACCCTGTCATCACAATGCACCGTGCCCATCACCATAATATTTCATGCTATTGTCATCACAATGAAATCAAAATGCTCAATGACCTCTGTCATCACAATGCACCAATCCCTTCTGATCACAATGTTCCATAACACTTGTCATCACAATGTCCCATGACGCTGGTCATCACAATTATCCATGGTCTTCTCATCACAATGCTCCATGATATTGGTCATCACAATGCTCAATACACTTATCATCACAATGTTCCCTGACAGTTGTCATCAGTATGCTCCTTGAACCCTGTAATGACAAAGCTCCATGGATTTTTCATCACAATGATCCATTCCCTTTTCATCACAATGCTCCAAGACCCCTGTAATCACAATGCTCCATGTCCTTGTCATCACAAAGCTCCATGAAGAATGTCATCAAAATGCTCCATTGCCTTCTCATCACAATGCTCCATGCCTTGTAATCACATTGCTTCAAAACCCTGTAATCACAATGCTCCTTGCACGTTTTCATCACAATGCTCCATGCCTTGTAATCACATTCCTTCAAAACCCTTGTAATCTCAATGTTCCATGCACCTTTTCATCAGAATGCTCCATGACCATTTTCTTCAAAATGCTCCATTACCCCTGACATCACAATGTTCCATAAACCCTGTCATCAAAATGTTACATGACACTTTTCATCAATTTGCTCCATGACCCTGTCATCACAATGCTCCCTGACTTTCTCATCACAATGCACCACGCCCTTGTCATCAAAATGCTCCATTACCTTTGTCATCACAAAGCTCCATGACCCTTGGCATCACAATACTCCATGCCATTTCATCACAATGCTACATGAAACCTCTCATCACATTGCTCCATGCCCTTGTCAACACAATGCTCCATGACGCTTGTCATCACAATGCTCAATACACTTCTCATCACAATGTTCCATGCCATTGTCACTACAATCCCCATAACACATGTATCACAGGGTTCCGTGCCCTACTCATTACAATGTTCCTTGCCGAATCTCATCACAATAATCCATGAAATTTTCAGACCAATGTTCCATGCCCTTGTCTTCACAATGCTCCATTACTCCTGTCATAACAATGCTCCAGTGCCCCTGCCATCACAATGTTCCACCGCCTTGGCATCCAAGGCTCCATTACCCTTGTCATCACAATGCTCCAATACCCCTGTAATCACAATGTTCCATGCCCCTATTCATCAGAATGCTCCATGATACTTGTCATCACAAGGCTCCATACCCTTTTCATCACAGTGCTCCTTGACCACTCTCATCACAATGCTCCATGACACGTGTCATCACAATGCTACATGCCCCTTGTCATTACAGTGATCCATGATGCTCTTCATCATAATTATCCATGGTCTTTTCATCACAATTCTCCACTGTCTTGCTATCACAATTCTCCATTCCCTGTTCATCACAATGCTCCATGTCCCATGTCATTACAATTCTCCACGTCCTTGTCATCACAGTGCTTCGTGACACTTCTCATCACAATGTTACATGATCTTGTCATCACAATTCTTCATGCATTTGTCACTGCAATGCTCTATGACCACTGTCATAGCAAGCTCCATGGGCTTGTCATCACAATGCTTCACGACGTTGTCATCAAAATTCTCAATGGCCCTTGTCATCACAATGCTCCATGCACTTGTCATCACAATGCTCCATGAGCCTTGTCATCACAATGTTCCAAGCCCTTGTCATCAAAACGCTCCATTACCTTTGTCATCACAATCCTCCATGACACTTGGTATCACAATGTTCCATGCCATTGTCATCAAAATGGACAATGACATATGTCATCACAATGCTCCCTGACACCTGTCTTCACAATAATCCATGACCTTGTCATCACAATGTTCCATGCCCTTGTCATCACAATGCGCCATGCCCACTTTCATCACAATAATCCATAAATCTTTTCAGAGCAATGCTCCATGACCCCTGTCATCACAATGCTCCGTGACTCCAGTCATCACAATGATTCAGGACCTTTGTCATCACAGTGGTCCATGCCCTCGTCACACAAGGCTCTGTGATATTTTTCACCACAATGCTCCATGAATATTTCATCACAATGCTCTGTGTCCCTTGTCATCAAAATGCTCCATGCCTTTGTCACCAGAATGCTCCATACCCTTGTCTTCACAATGCTCCATGCCCACTGTCACCACAATAATCCATGAAAATTTTCAGACCAATGTTCCATGCCCCTGTCATCACATTGCTCCATGCCCTTGTCATCACAATGCTCCATTACCACTTTCATCACAATGCTCCGTGACTCCAGTCATCACAATTCTTCATGACCTATCTCATCACAATGGTCCATGCCCTCGTCACACAAGGCTCTGTGATCTTTTTCACCACAATGCTCCATGAACATTTCATCACAATGCTCTGTGTCCCTTGTCATCAAAATGCTCCATTCCTTTGTCAGCACAATGCTCCATGACACTTGTCATCAAAATGCTCCATGCACTTTTCAGCACAATGCTCCATGACCCATGTCATCAAAATGTGCCATGCGCTTGTCATCACAGTACTCCACATCCTTATCATTGCTATGCTCCATAACACTTGTCATCATAATGCTCCATGCACTTCTCATCAAAATGCTCTCTGACCACATATATCACAATGTTACATCACTAGTCATCACAATACTCCCTCACCCCTGTCATCACAGTGTTCCATGACCCCTGTCATCACCGTGCTACATGCCCTTATCATCACAATGCTCCATGACACCTGACATCACAATGTTCCATAGCCCCTGTCACAAAATGCTCCATGACCCATTTCATCACAATGCTTCATGACCCCTGACATCACAATGTTCCATAACCCCTGTCATCAAAATATTCCATGACCCTTTTATTCAAATTGCTCCATGACCCTGTCATCACAATGCTCCCTGTCCTTCTCATCTCAATGCACCATGCCCTTGTCATCAAAATGCCCCATGAACTTTGTCATCACAAAGCTCCATGACACTTGGCATCACAATGCTCCATGCCATTGTCATCAAAATGCTCAATGAAATCTCTCATCACAATGCTCCATGCCCTTGTAATCACATTGCTTCAAAACCCCTGTAATCTCAAAGCTCCATGCACCTTTTCATAAGAATCCTCCATGCCTTGTCATCACAAAGCTCCATGACCCTTGTCATCGCAATGTTCCAAGCCCTTGTCATCAAAATGCTCCATTACCTTTGTCATCACAAAACTCCATGACACTTGGTATCACAATGCTCCATGCCATTGTCATCACAATGGACAATGACATATGTCATCACAATGCTCCATGACACCTGTCTTCACAATACTCCATGACCTTGTCATCACAATGTTCCATGCCCTTGTCATCACAATGTGCCATGCCCACTGTCATCACAATAATCCATGAAACATGTTAGACCAATGTTCCATGCCCCTGTCATCACATTGCTCCATGCCCTTGTCATCACAATGCTCCATGACCCCTGTCATCACAATGCTCCGTGACTCCAGTCATCAAAATGATTCATGACCTTTGTCCTCACAATGCGCCATGCACTCATCACACAAGGCTCTGTGATCTTTTTCACCACAAGGCTCCATGAAATTTTCATCACAATGCTCTGTGTCCCTTGTCATCACAATGCTCCATGCCTTTGTCAGCACAATGCTCCATGACACTTGTCATCAAAATACTCCAAGCGCTTGTCAGCACAATGCTCCATGACACATGTCATCACAATGTGCCATGCTCTTTTCATCACAATGCTCCACATACTTTTCATCGCTATGCTCCATAAAACTTGTCATCACAATGCTCCATGCACTTCTCATCAAAATGCTCTCTAACCACATATATCACAATGTTCCATCACTTGTCATCACAATACTCGCTCACCCCTGTCATCACAATGTTCCATGACCACTGTCATCACAGTGCTACATGCCCTTATCATCACAATGCTCCATGAACCCTGACATCACAATGTTCCATAACCCCTGTCACAAAATGCTCATGACCCATTTCATCACAATGGTTCATGACCCCTGTCATCACAATGTTCCATAACCACTGTCATCAAAATATTCCATGACACTTTTATTCAAAGTGCTCCATGACCCTTTTATCACAATGCTCCCTGCCCTTCTCATCACAATGCACCACGCCCTTGTCTTCAAAATGCCCCATGACATTTGTCATCACAAAGCTCCATGACACTTTGCATCACAATGCTCCGTGCCATTGTCATCACAATGCTCAATGAAATCTCTCATCACATTGCTCCATGCCCTTGTCATCACAATGCTCCATTACACCTGTCATAACAATGCTCCATGACCCCTGCCATCAAAATGTTCCACGGGGGCTTCCCTGTGGTCGCAGTGGTTGAGAGTCCGCCTGCCGATGCAGGGGACACGGGTTCGTGCTCCGGTCCGGGAAGATCCCACGTGCTGCAGAGCGGCTGGGCCCGTGAGCCATGGCCGCTGAGCCTGCGCGTCCGGAGGCTGTGCTCCACAACGGGACAGGCCACGACAGTGAGAGGCCCTCGTACCGCAAAAAAAAAAAAAAAAAAAAAAAAATGTTCCTCGGCCTTGTCATCACAAGGCTCCATGACCCTTGTCATCACAATGCACCAAGACCTCTGTAATCACAATTCTCAATGCCCCTTTTCATCTCAATGCTCCATGAACCCTGTCATCACAATGCACCATGCCCGTCATCATAATGATTCATGCTATTGTCATCACAATGAAATCAAAATGCTCCATGTCCTCTGTCATCACAATGCTCCAAACCTTTCTGATCACAATGTTCCATAACACTTGTCATCACATGCCCCATGACGCTCGTCATCACAATTATGCAAGGTCTTCTCATCACAATGCTCCATGACCTTTGTCACCACAATTCTCAATACACTTGGAATCACAATGCTCGCTGACACTTGTCATCAGTATGCTCCTTGAACACTGTCATGACAAGGCTCCATGCCTTTTTCATCACAATGATCCATTCCCTTTTCATCACAATGCTCCAGGACCCCTGTTATCACAATGCCCCGTGACTCCAGTCATCACAATGCTTCATGACATTTGTCATCACAATGGTCCATGACCTCGTCACACAAAGCTCTGTGACATTTGCCACCACAATGCTCCATGAAATTTTTATCACAATGCTCTGTGACACTTGTCATCACAAAGCTCCATGCCTTTTTCAGCACAATGCTCCATGACCCTTGTCATCACAATGCTCGATGCGCGTTTCAGCACAATGCACCATACACTTGTCATCACAATGCTCCACATCCTTGTCATCAAAATGCTCCATAAACCTTGTCATCACAATGCTCCATGCACTTCTCCTCAAAATGCTTTCTCACCACTGATATCACTATGTTCCATCACTAGTCATCACAATACTCCCTCAGCACTGACATCACAATATTCCATGACCCCTGTAATCACAATTCTCCATACCCTTGTCATCACAAAGCTCCATGACACATGTCTTCAGCATGCTCCATGGACTTCTCATCACAATGTTCCATGCCCTTGTCATCACAATGCTCCATTTCCTTGTCATCACAATGCCCCATGACGCTGGTCATCACAATTATCCATGGTCTTCTCATCACAATGCTCCATGTTCTTGGTCATCACAATGCTCAATACACTTATCATCACAATGCTCCCTGACAGTTGTCATCAGTATGCTCCTTGAACCCTGTCATGACAAGGCTCCATGCATTTTTCATTACAATGATCATTTCCCTTTTCATCACAATGCTCCAAGACCCTTGTAATCACAATGCTCCAAGTCCTTGTCCTCACAAATCTCCATGACGCATGTCATCAGAACGCTCCATTGCCTTCTCATCACAATGCTCCATGCCCTTGTAATCACATTGCTTCAAAACCCCTGAAATCTCAATGCTCCATGCACCTTGTCATCACAATGCTGCATGCCCTTGTCATCACAATGCTCCATGACCCTTGTCATCGCAATGTTCCAAGCCGGTGTCCTCAAAATGCTCCACTACCTTTGTCATCAAAATCCTCCATGACACTTGGTATCACAATGCTCCATGCCATTGTCATCACAATGGACAATGACATATGTCATCACAATGCTCCCTGACACCTGTCTTCACAATACTCCATGACCTTGTCATCACAATGTTCCATGCCCTTGTCATCACAATGCGCCATGCCCACTGTCATCACAATAATCCATGAAATATGTCAGACCAATGCTCCATGCCCCTGTCATCACGTTGCTCCATGCCCTTGTCATCAAAATGCTCCGTGACTCCAGTCATTACAATGATTCATGAGCTTTCTCATCACAATGGTCCATGCCCTCGTCACACAAGGCTCTGTGATCTTTGTCAACACAATGCTCTATGAAATTTTCATCACAATGCTCCATGCCCTTGTCATCACAAAGATCCATGACACATGTCATCAGAATGCTCCATGGCCTTCTCATCACAATGATCCATGCCCTTGGCATCACAATGCTCCAAGAACCCTGTAAACACAATACTCCTTGACTACAGTCATTGCAGTGCTTCATGACATTTGTCACACAATGGTCCATGACGTCCTAACAGAAGGCTCTGTGACCTTTGTCACCACAATGCTCCATGTACTTTTCATCACAATTCTCTGTCACCCTTGTCATCACATTGCTCTATGCGTTTGTCAGCACACTGCTCAATGACTCTTGTCATCACAATGCTCCATGCGCTTGTCAGCACAATGCTTCAAAACCCATGTCATCACAATGCGCCATGTGCTTGTCATCACAATGCTCCACATCCTTGTCATCAAAATGCTCCATAAATCTTGTCATCACAATTCTCCATGCACTTCTAATAAAAATGCTCTTTCACCAATAATATCACAGTGTTCCATCACTAGTCATCACTATACTCCCTCACCCCTGTCATCACAATGTTCTATGACCCCTGTCATCAAATTGCTATATGCCCTTATAATCACAATGCTCCATGAGCCCTGACATCACAATGTTCCATAACACCTGTCATCAAAATGCTCCATGACCCGTTTCATCACAAAGCTCCATGCCCCCTGACATCAGAATGTTCAATAATCCCTGTCACAAAATGCTCCATGACCCTTTTCAACACAATGCTCCATGACACCTGACATCACAATTTTCCATAACCCCTCTCATTAAAATGTTCCATGACCCTTTTGATCAAATTGCTCCATGACCCTGTCATCACAATGCTCCCTGCACTTCTCATCACAATGCACCATGGCCTTGTCATCAAAATGCTCCATGACATTTGTCATCACAAAGCTCCATGACCATTGGCATCACAATGCTCGATGCCCTTCTCATCACAATGCTCCATGCCCTTATCATTACAATCCTCCATGACCTATGTATCATAGTGTTCCTTGCCCTTGTCATCACAATGCTCCATGCCCACTCTCATCACAATAATCCATGAAACTTTTCAGACCAATGCTCCATGCCCTTGTCATCACAATGCTCCATTACCCCTGTCATTATAATGCTCCATGACCCTGTCATCACAAGGTTCCATGGCCTTGTCATGACCAGCCTCCATGACCCTTGTCATCACAATGCTCCAAGACCCCTCTAATCACAATGCTCCATGTCTTTGTCATCACAAATCTCCATGATGCATGTCATCAGAATGCTCCATGGTCTTCTCATCACAATGCTCCATTCCCCTTTTCATCTCAATGCTCCATGAACCCTGTCATCACAATGCACCATGCCCATCATCATAATGCTTCATGCTGTTGTCATCACTATGAAATCAAAATGCTCCATGACCTCTGTCATCACAATGCTCCAAACCCTTGTGATCACAATGTTCCATAACACTTGTCATCACAATGCCCCATGACGCTGGTCATTATAATTATCCATGGTCTTCTCATCACAATGCTCCATGACCTTTGCCATCACAATGCTCAATACAGTTGTCATCACAATGCTCCCTGACACTTGTCGTCAGTATGCTCCTTGAACCCTGTCATGACAAGGCTCCATGCATTTTTCATCACAATGCTCCATGCCCTTTTCATCACAATCCTCCAAGACCCCTGTAATCACAATGCTCCATGTCCTTGTCATCACAAAGATCCATGACGCATGTCATCAGAATGCTCCATGGCGTTCTCATCACAATGCTCCATGCCCTGGTCTTCACAATGCTACAAAACCCCTGCAATCACAATGCTCCATGAACCTTTTTATCAGTATGCTCCATGACAATTGTCATCACAAGGCACCATGGCCCTCTCATCACAATACTCCAGGACCTTCTCATCGCATTGCTCCATTCCCTTCTCATCACAATGCTCCATGACCCCTGTCATCACAGTACTCCATGAATATTTTCAGCCCAATGCTCCATGACCTTCTCATCACAATGCTCCATGACCCATGTCATCACAATGCTACATGACCACAGTCATCAAAATTATCCATGCCACTTGTCATCAGAATATTCCATAAGCTTCTCATCCCCATGCTCCATGACCCCTGTAATCACAATGGTCCTTGACGCTTGTCGTCACAGAGCTCCATGACACTTGTCATCACGGTGCTCCATTCCTTTGACAGCAAAATGCTACATGACCTTGTCATCACAATTCTCCATGCACTTGTCCTCACAATTCTCCATTACCAGTGTCATCACAATCCTCCATGAACCTTGGGATCACATTGCTTCATGCCCTTGTCATCACAATGCTCAATGATTCTTCAAATCAATATGATCCATGACCTCTGTCATCACAATGCTCCAAACACTTGTGATCACCATGTTCCATAACACTTGTCTTCACAATGCTCCATGATGCCTGCCATCAAAATACTCCATGAGCTTGTAATCACAATGCTCCATGAACGTTGTCATCACAATGCTCAATACACCTGTCATCACAATGCTCCCTGACACTTTTCCTCAGAATGCTCCTTGAACCCTGTCATGAAAAGGCTCTATGCCTTTTTCATCACAATGCTCCATGCCCTTTTTCTCACAATGCTCCATGCCATTGTCATCACAATACTCACAAGCTTGTCATCAGAATGCTCCAAGACCCTTGTCAATACAATGCTCCATGATCCCTGTCATCACAATGCTCCATGACGCTGGTCATTAAAATTATCCATGGTCTTCTTATCACAATGCTCCATGACCTTTGTCATCACAATGCTCAATACACTTGTCATCACAATGATCCCTGACACTTGTCGGCAGTATGCTCCTTGAACCCTGTCATGACAAGGCTCCATGCATTTTTCATCTCAATGATCCATGCCCTTTTCATCACAATCCTCCAAGACCCCTCTAATTCCATTGCTCCATTCCCTTGTAATCACAATGCTCCATTGCCCATGTCATAACAATGCTCCATGACCCCTGCCATCACAATGTTCCACGGCCTTGTCATCACAAGGATCCAAGACCCCTGTAATCACAATGCTCTATGCCAGTTTTCATCAGAATGCTCCATGAGAATTGTCATCACAAGGCTACATCGTCCTCTCATCACAATGCTCCAGGACCTTGTCATCACAATGCTCCGTGACACCAGTCATCACAATGCTTTATGACCTTTGTCAACACAGTGGTCCATTCCCTCGTCATCAAAAGGCTCTGTGATATTTGTCACCAAAATGCTCCATGAAATTTTAATCACAATGCTCTGTTACCCATGTCATCACTATGCTCCATACCTTTGTCAGCACAATGCTCCATGACCAGTGTCATCACAATGCTCCATGCGCTTGTCCGCACAATGCCCCATGACCTGTGTCATCACAATGCGTCATGCGCTTGTCATCACAATGCTCCACAACTTTTCATCACAGTGCTCCATAAATCTTGTCATCACAATGCTCCATGCACTTCCCATCAAAATGCTCTCCCAACACGGATAACATAATGTTCCATCAATAGTCATCACAGTACTCCCTCACCCCTTTCATCACAATGTTCCAGGACCCCTGTCATCAAAAGGCTCCATGACCCTTTTCATCATAATGCTCCATTACCCCTGACATCACAATGTTCCATAACCACTGTCATCAAAATATCCCATGACACTTTTCATCAAATTGCTCCATGACCATTTCATCACAATGCTCTCTGCCCTTCTCATCACAGTGCACCACGCCCTTGTCATCAAAATGCTCTATGACCTTTGTCATCACAAAGCTCCATGAACTTTTCATCACAAGGCTTTGTGAAACTTGTCATCACAATGCTCCTTGCCTTTGTCTGCACAATACTCCAGAAGCTTGTCATCAGAATGCTCCATGTCCGTTGTCATCACAATGATCCATGACACCTGTCATCACAATTCTCCATGCCACGTGTCATTACAGTGCTCAATGACACTCGTCATCAAAATGCTCCATGGTCTTGCCATCACAATGCTCCACGGTCTTGCCATAACAATGCTCCATGCCCTGGACATCACAATGCTCCATGTCCCATGTCATCACAATGCTCCATGACACTTCTCATCACCATGTTACATGCTCTTGTCATCACAATCCTCCATGCCATTGTCATCACAACGGACCATGACATATGTCATCACTATGCTCCCTGACACCTGTCTTCACAATACTCCATGCCCTTGTCATCACAATGCTCCATGCCCTTGTCTTCACAATGTACCATGCCTACACTCATCACAATAATCCATGAAAGTTGTCAGACCAATTCTCCATGCCCCTATCATCACAGTGCTCCATGCCGTTGTCATCACAATGCACCATGAACCCTGTCATCACATTGCTCCCTGACTCCACACATCACAATGCTTCATGAACTTTGACATCAGAGTGGTCCATGCCCTGGTCATCAGAAGTCTCTGTGACCTTTCTCACCACAATGCTCCATGAACTTTTCATCACAATGCTCCATGACCCTTGTCATCACAAAGTGCATGTGCTTCTCAGCACAATGCTCCATGTCCAATGTCATCACAATGTGTCATGCGCTTGTCATCACAATGCTCCACAACCTTGTCATCACAGTGTTCCATAAACCTTGTCATCACAATGCACCATGCACTTCTCATCAAAATGCTCTCTCACAACTGATATCACAATGTTCCATCACTAGTCATCACTATACTCCCTCACCCTTGTCATCACAATGTTCCATGACCCCTGTAATCACAATGCTCCATGCCCTTGTAATCACAAAGCTCCATGATGCATGTCATCAGAATGCTCCATGGGCTTCTCATCACAATGCTCCATGCCCTTGCCATCACAATGCTCCATTACCCCTGTCATCACAATGCTCCATGACCACTGTCAACAGAGCGCTCCATGACCCCTGACAGCACAATGATCTGGGACACATGTCATCAAAATGCTCCATGACACTTGTCATCACAATGATCCATGTGCTTTTCATCCCAATTATCCATGAAACTGTAATCAGAATGTTCCGTGACGCTTGTCATCCCAGTGCTCCATGACCCTTGGCATCACAATGCTCCATGCCATTGTCATCACAATGCTCCATGAACCCTCTCATCACATTGCTCCATGCACTTGTCATGACAATGCTCCATGACCCCTGCCATCACAATGTTCAACGGCCTCATCATCACAAGGCTCCATGACCCTTGTCATCACAATTCTCCAAGAACACTGTAATCGCAATGCTCCATGCACTTGTCATCACAAAGCTCCATGACGCATATCATCAAAATGCTCCATGACCTCTGGCATCTCAGTGCTCCAAACCATTGTGATCACAATGTACCATAACTCTTGTCAACACAATTCCCCATGACGCTCCTCATCACAATTATCCATGGTCTTCTCATCACAATGCTCCATGACCTTTGTCATCACAATGCTCAATACACTTGTCAGCTCAATGCTCCCTGACACTTGTCCTCAGTATGCTCCTTGAACCCTGTCATGACAAGGCTCCATGCCTTTTTCATCACAATGATCCATGCACTTTTCATCACAATGCTCCAAGACCCCTGTAATCACAATGCTCCATGCCCTGGTCATCACAAAGCTCCATGACCCATATCATCAGAAGTCTCCATGGCCTTCTCATCACCATGCTCCATGCCCTTGTCATCACAATGCTCCCTGACATTTGTCTTCAGAATGCTCCTTGAAACCTGTCATGAAAAGGCTCCATGCCTTTTTCATCGCAATGCTCCATGCCCTTTTCATCACTATGCTCCAGGCCATTGTCATCACAAAACTCCACAAGCTTCTCATCAGAATGCTCCATGACCCATGTCATCAGAATGCTCCATGACCCCTGTCATCACAATGCTCCATGACACCTGTCATCACAATGCTCCATGCCCCTTGTCATTACAGTGCTCCATGACTCTCGTCATCACAATTATCCATGGCCTTCTCAGCACACTGCTCCACGGTCTTGACATCACTATGCTCCATGCCCTGGTCATCACAATGCTCCATGTCCCTTGTCATCACAATTCTCCACGTCCTGGTAATCACAATACTCCATGACTCTTCTCATCACAATGTTACGTGGTCTTGTCATCACAGTTCTCCATGCACTTTTCATAGCAATGCTCCATGTCCCCTGTCATAGCAAGCTCCGTGCGCTTGTCATCAAAATGCTTCACAACGTTTGTATCAAAATTCTCAATGGCCCTTATCATCACAATGCTCCATGTCCTTGTCATCACAATGCTCCATGACTCTTTTCTTCACAATTCTAAAAGAAATTTTCATCACAATGCTCCATTACCTTTGTCATCACAATCCTCCATGACACTTGGCATCACAAGGCTCCATTACAGTTGTAATCACAATCCTCCATGACACTTGGCATCACAATGCTCCATGCCATTGCCATCACAATGCACCATGACATATGTCATCACAGTGCTCCTTGACACCTGTCTTCACAATACTGCATGACCTTGTCATAACTATGTTCCATGCTCTTGTCATCACAATGTGCCCTGTCCACTCTCATAGCAATAATTCATGAAAATAGTCAGACCAATGCTCCATGCCCCTGTCATCACAATGCTCCATGCCCTTGTAATCACAATGCTCCATGACCTTTCACATCATAATGCTCCGTGACTCCAGCCATCACAATGCTTTATGAACTTTTTCATCACAATGGTTAATTCCCTCGTCATCACATTCCTCTGTAACATTTGTCATCACAATGCTCCATGCCATTGTCAGCACAATGCTCCATGACCCTTGTCATCACAATGCTCCATGCGCTTGTCAGCACAATGCTCCAAGACACATGTCATCACAATGTGCCATGCACTTGTCATCGCAATGCTCCACAACCTTGTCATCACAATTTTCCATAAACCTTGTCATCACAATGCTCCATGCACTTCTCATCTAAATGCTCTCTCACCACGGATATCACAATGTTCCATCACCAATCATCACAATACTCCCTCACCCCTTTCATCACAATGTTCCATGACCCCTGTCATCAAAATGCTACATGCCCTTATCATCACAATGCTCCATGACCACTGACATCACAATGTTCCATAACCCCTGTCATCAAAATATTCCCTGACCCTTTCCATAAAATTGTTCCATGAACCTGTCATCAGAATGCTCCCTGCCCTACTCATCACAATGCACCACGCCCTTGTCATCAAAATGCTCCATTACATTTGTCATCACAAACCTCATGACCATGGCATCACAATGCTCAATTCCATTGTCATCACAATGCTCCATGAAACATCTCATCACATTACTCCATGCACTTTTCATCCCAAATCTCCAGGACGCTTGTCATCACAATGCTCGATGCCTTTCTCATCACAATGCTCGATGCCTTGTAATTACAATCCTCCATGACCCATGTATCACCGTGTTCCCTGCCCTTGTCATCACAATGTTCCATGCCCACACTCATCACAATAATACATGAAACTTTTCAAACCAATGTTCCATGCCCTTGTCATCACAATGCTCCATTACCCCTGTCATAACAATGCTCCATTACCCCTGCCATCACAATGTTCCACGGCGTTGTCATCACAAGGCTCCGTGAACATTGTCATCACAATGCTCCAAGACCCCTGTAATCACAATGCTCCATACCCCTTTTCATCTCAATTCTCCATGAACACTGTCATCAAAATGCACCATGCCAATCATCATAATGCTTCATGCTATTGTCATCACAAAGAAATCAAAATGCTCCATGACATCTGTCATCAAAATGCTACAAACCCTTCTGATCACAATGTTCCATAACACTTGTCATCACAATGCGCCATGAGGCTCGACATCACAATTATCCATGGTCTCCGCATCAAAATGCTCCATGACCTTTGTCAACACAACGCTCAATACACTTGTCATCACAATGCTCCCTGAAACTTGTCTTCAGTATGCTATTTGCAACATGTCATGACAAGGCTCTTTGCCTTTTCCTCATAATGATCCATGCACTTTTCATCACAATGCTCCAAGACCCCTGTAATAACAATGCACCATGTGCTTGTCATCACAAATCTCCAGAACGCATGTCATCAGAATGCTCCATGGCATTGTCAACACCATGCTCCATGCCCTTGTCATCACAATGCTCCAAAACCCCTCTAATCACAATGCTCCATGCACTTGTCATCGCAAAGCTCCATGACCCATGTCATATCAAGACCCAAGCGCTTGTCATAACTATGCTTCATGACCTTGTCATCAGAATTCTCAATGGCCCTTGTCACCACAATGCTCCATTACCTTTGTCATCACAATCCTCCATGACACTTGGCTTCAAAATGCTCCATGACATTGTCATCACAATGCACCAGGACATATGTCATCACAATACTCCCTGATACCTGTCTTCACAATAATCCATGACCTGGTCATAACAGTGCTCCATGCCCTTGTCATCACAATGCGATATGCAAATTTTCATCACAATAATCCATGATACTTCTCAGACCAATGCTCCATGCCCCTGTCATCACAATGCCCCATGCCCTTGTCATCACAAAGCTCCGTGACTCCAGTCATCACACTGCTTCTTGACCTTTGTCATCACAGTGGTCCATGCCCTCGTAATCACAGGGCTCTGTGAACTTTGTCACCATAATGCTCCATGAACTTATCATCACAATGCTCTGTGACCCTTGTCATCACAATGCTCCATGCCTGTGTCAGCAGAGTGCTCCATGTCCCTTGTCATCACAATGCTCCATGCGCTTGTCAGCACAATGCTCCATGACCCATGTCATCACAATATGCCATGCGCTTGTCATCACAATGTTCCACATCTTTGTCATCCCAATGCTCCATAAACCTTGTCATCACAAAGCTCCATGCACTTCTCATTAAAATGCTCTTTCACCAAAGATATCAAAATGTTCCATCACTAGTCACTACAATACTCCCACACCCCTGTCATGACAATGTTCCACGGCCTTGTCATCACAAGGCTCCATGACCCATGTCATCACAATGCTCCAAAACCCCTTTAATCACACTGCTCCATGCTCTTGTCATCACAAAGCACCATGATGCATGTCATCAGACAGCTCCATGGCCTTCTCATCACAATGCTCCATGCCCTTTTCATCACAATGCTCCATGAACTCTGTCATCACAATGAACCATGCCCATCATCATAATGCTTCATGCTATTGTCATCACAATGAAATCAAAATGCACCATAACCTCTGTCATCACAATGCTCCAAACCATTGTGTTCACAATGTTCCATAACACTTGTCATCACAACTCCCCATGACGCTCATCATCACAATTATCCATGGTCTTCTCATCAAAATGCTCCATGACCTTTGTCATCACAATGCTCAATAAACTTGTCATCACAATGCTCCCTGACACTTGTCGTTAGTATGCTCCTTGAACCCTCTCATGACAAGGCTACATGCTCTTTCATCACAATCATCCATGCCCTATTCTTCACAATGCTCCAAGACCCATGTAATCACAATGCTCCATGCCCCTTTTCATCAGAATGCTCCATGATACTTGTCATCACAAGGCTCCATGGTCTTCTCCTCACAATGCTCCAGGACCTTGTCATCACAATGCTCCATTCCATTGTCATCACAATGCTCCATGGCCCATGCCATCACAATACTCAATGAATACTGTCAGTCCAATGCTCCATGAACTTCTGATCACAATGCTCCATGACCCCTGTCATCACAATGCTCCATGACCCCTGTCATCACAACGCTCCATGACACCAGACAACACAATGATCCGGGACACTTGTCATCAAAATGCTCCATGACACTTGTCATCACAATGATCCATGCCCTTGCCAACACAATGCTCCATGACTCCAGTCATCACAATGCTTCATGACCTTTGTAATCAAAATGGTCCATGCCCTCATTTTCACAAGGCTCTGTGATATTTGTCACCACAATGCTCCATGAAATTTTCATCATAATGGTCTGTGACCATTTTCATCACAATGATCCAAGCCTTTCTCAGTACAATGCTCCATGACCATTGTCATAACAATGGTCCATGCCATTGTCAGCACAGTGCGCTATGAACCTTGTCATCACAAGGCTCCAAGCCCTTATCATCACAATGCTCCATTACCTTTGTCATCACAAACCTCCATGACACTTGGCATTACAACGCTCCATGGCATTGTCATCACAATGGGCCATGACTTATGTCTTCAAAATGCTCCCAGACACCTGTCTTCAAATACTGCATGACCTTGTCATCAAAATGCTCCATGCCCTTGTCATCACAATGCGCCATTCCCACTGTCATCGCAATAATCCATGAAACTTGTAAGACCAATGCTCCATACTCTTGTCATCACAATGCTCCATGCCCTTGTCATCACAATGCTCCGTGACTCCAGTCATCACACTGCTTCTTGACCTTTGTCATCACAGTGGTCCATGCCCTCGTAATCACAGGGCCTTGTGAACTTTGTCACCATAATGCTCCATGAACTTATCATCACAATGCTCTGTGACCCTTGTCATCACAATGCTCCATGCCTTTGTCAGCAGAGTGCTCAATGTCCCTTGTCATCACAATGCTCCATGCACTTGTCAGCACAATGCTCCATGACCCATGTCGTCACAATATGTCATGCGCTTGTCATCACAAAGTTCCACATCTTTGTCATCCCAAAGCTCCATAAACCTTGTCATCACAAAGCTCCATGCACTTCTCATTAAAATGCTCTTTCACCACAGATATCAAAAAGTTCTGTCACTAGTCATTACAATACTCCCACACCCCTGTCATGACAATGTTCCACGGCATTGTCGTCACAAGGCTCCATGACCCTTGTCATCACAATGCTCCAAAATCCCTGTAATCACACTGCTCCATGCTCTTGTCATCACAAAGCACCATGACGCATGTCATCAGACAGCTCCATGGCCTTCTCATCACAATGCTCCATGCCCTTTTCATCACAATGCTCCATGAACTCTGTCATCACAATGAACCATGCCCATCATCATAATGCTTCATGCTATTGTCATTACAATGAAATCAAAATGCACCATAACCTCTGTCATCACAATGCTCCAAACCATTGTGTTCACAATGTTCCATAACACTTGTCATCACAACTCCCCATGACGCTCATCATCACAATTATCCATGGTCTTCTCATCAAAATGCTCCATGACCTTTGTCATCACAATGCTCAATACACTTGTCATCAGAATGCTCCCTGACACTTGTCGTTAGTATGCTCCTTGAACCCTCTCATGACAAGGCTCCATGCTCTTTCATCACAATCATCCATGCCCTATTCTTCACAATGCTCCAAGACCCATGTAATCACAATGCTCCATGCCCCTTTTCATCAGAATGCTCCATGATACTTGTCATCACAAGGCTCCATGGTCTTCTCCTCACAATGCTCCAGGACCTTGTCATCACAATGCTCCATTCCATTGTCATCACAATGTTCCATGACCCATGCCATCACAATTCTCAATGAATACTGTCAGTCCAATGCTCCATGAACTTCTGATCACAATGCTCCATGACCCCTGTCATCACAATGCTCCATGACCCCTGTCATCACAACGCTCCATGACACCAGACAACACAATGATCCAGGACACTTGTCATCAAAATGCTCCATGACACTTGTCATCACAATGATCCATGCCCTTGCCATCACAATGCTCCATGAGCCCTGTCAAAACAATGCTCCATGACTCCAGTCATCACAATGCTTCATGACCTTTGTAATCACAATGGTCCATGCCCTCATTTTCACAAGGCTCTGTGATATTTGTCACCACAATGCTCCATGAAATTTTCATCATAATGGTCTGTGACCATTGTCATCACAATGCTCCAAGCCTTTCTCAGTACAATGCTCCATGACAATTGTCATAACAATGCTCCATGCCATTGTCAGCACAGTGCGCTATGAACCTTGTCATCACAAGGCTCCAAGCCCTTATCATCACAATGCTCCATTACCTTTGTCATCACAAACCTCCATGACACTTGGCATCACAACGCTCCATGGCATTGTCATCACAATGGGCCATGACTTATGTCTTCAAAATGCTCCCAGACACCTGTCTTCAAATACAGCATGACCTTGTCATCAAAATGCTCCATGCCCTTGTCATCACAATGCGCCATTCCCACTGTCATCGCAATAATCCATGAAACTTGTAAGACCAATGCTCCATACTCCTGTCATCACAATGCTCCATGCCCTTGTCATCACAATGCTCCCTGACACTTGTCGTTAGTATGCTCCTTGAACCCTCTCATGACAAGGCTACATGCTCTTTCATCACAATCATCCATGCCCTATTCTTCACAATGCTCCAAGACCCATGTAATCACAATGCTCCATGCCCCTTTTCATCAGAATGCTCCATGATACTTGTCATCACAAGGCTCCATGGTCTTCTCCTCACAATGCTCCAGGACCTTGTCATCACAATGCTCCATTCCATTGTCATCAAAATGCTCCATGGCCCATGCCATCACAATTCTCAATGAATACTGTCAGTCCAATGCTCCATGAACTTCTGATCACAATGCTCCATGACCCCTGTCATCACAATGCTCCATGACCCCTGTCATCACAACGCTCCATGACACCAGACAACACAATGATCCGGGACACTTGTCATCAAAATGCTCCATGACACTTGTCATTACAATGATCCATGCCCTTGCCAACACAATGCTCCATGACTCCAGTCATCACAATGCTTCATGACCTTTGTAATCACAGTGGTCCATGCCCTCATTTTCACAAGGCTCTGTGATATTTGTCACCACAATGCTCCATGAAATTTTCATCATAATTGTCTGTGACCGTTGTCATCACAATGCTCCAAGCCTTTCTCAGTACATTGCTCCATGACCATTGTCATAACAATGCTCCATGCCATTGTCAGCACAGTGCGCTATGAACCTTGTCATCACAAGGCTCCAAGCCCTTATCATCACAATGCTCCATTACCTTTGTCATCACAAACCTCCATGACACTTGGCATCACAACGCTCCATGGCATTGTCATCACAATGGGCCATGACTTATGTCTTCAAAATGCTCCCAGACACCTGTCTTCAAATACTGCATGACCTTGTCATCAAAATGCTCCATGCCCTTGTCATCACAATGTGCCATTCCCACTGTCATCGCAATAATCCATGAAACTTGTAAGACCAATGCTCCATACTCCTGTCATCACAATGCTCCATGCCCTTGTCATCACAATGCTCTGTGACTCCAGTCATCACACTGCTTCTTGACCTTTGTCATCACAGTGGTCCATGCCCTCGTAATCACAGGGCCTTGTGAAATTTGTCACCATAATGCTCCATGAACTTATCATCACAATGCTCTGTGACCCTTGTCATCACAATGCTCCATGCCTTTGTCAGCAGCGTGCTCCATGTCCCTTGTCATCACAATGCTCCATGCGCTTGTGAGCACAATGCTCCATGACCCATGTCATCACAATATACCATGCGCTTGTCATCACAAAGTTCCACATCTTTGTCATCCCAAAGCTCCATAAACCTTGTCATCACAAAGCTCGATGCACATCTCATTAAAATGCTCTTTCACCACAGATATCAAAAAGTTCCGTCACTAGTCATTACAATACCCCCACACCCCTGTCATGACAATGTTCCACGGCATTGTCGTCACAAGGCTCCATGACCCTTGTCATCACAATGCTCCAAAACCCCTGTAATCACACTGCTCCATGCTCTTGTCATCACAAAGCACCATGACGCATGTCATCAGACAGCTCCATGGCCTTCTCATCACAATGCTCCATGCCCTTTTCATCACAATGCTCCATGAACTCTGTCATCACAATGAACCATGCCCATCATCATAATGCTTCATGCTATTGTCATTACAATGAAATCAAAATGCACCATAACCTCTGTCATCACAATGCTCCAAACCATTGTGTTCACAATGTTCCATAACACTTGTCATCACAACTCCCCATGACGCTCATCATCACAATTATCCATGGTCTTCTCATCAAAATGCTCCATGACCTTTGTCATCACAATGCTCAATACACTTGTCATCAGAATGCTCCCTGACACTTGTCGTTAGTATGCTCCTTGAACCCTCTCATGACAAGGCTCCATGCTCTTTCATCACAATCATCCATGCCCTATTCTTCACAATGCTCCAAGACCCATGTAATCACAATGCTCCATGCCCCTTTTCATCAGAATGCTCCATGATACTTGTCATCACAAGGCTCCATGGTCTTTTCCTCACAATGCTCCAGGACCTTGTCATCACAATGCTCCATTCCATTGTCATCACAATGTTCCATGACCCATGCCATCACAATTCTCAATGAATACTGTCAGTCCAATGCTCCATGAACTTCTGATCACAATGCTCCATGACCCCTGTCATCACAATGCTCCATGACCCCTGTCATCACAACGCTCCATGACACCAGACAACACAATGATCCAGGACACTTGTCATCAAAATGCTCCATGACACTTGTCATCACAATGATCCATGCCCTTGCCATCACAATGCTCCATGAGCCCTGTCAAAACAATGCTCCATGACTCCAGTCATCACAATGCTTCATGACCTTTGTAATCACAATGGTCCATGCCCTCATTTTCACAAGGCTCTGTGATATTTGTCACCACAATGCTCCATGAAATTTTCATCATAATGGTCTGTGACCATTGTCATCACAATGCTCCAAGCCTTTCTCAGTACAATGCTCCATGACAATTGTCAAAACAATGCTCCATGCCATTGTCAGCACAGTGTGCTATGAACCTTGTCATCACAAGGCTCCAAGCCCTTATCATCACAATGCTCCATTACCTTTGTCATCACAAACCTCCATGACACTTGGCATCACAACGCTCCATGGCATTGTCATCACAATGGGCCATGACTTATGTCTTCAAAATGCTCCCAGACACCTGTCTTCAAATACTGCATGACCTTGTCATCAAAATGCTCCATGCCCTTGTCATCACAATGCGCCATTCCCACTGTCATCGCAATAATCCATGAAACTTGTAAGACCAATGCTCCATACTCCTGTCATCACAATGCTCCATGCCCTTGTCATCACAATGCTCCCTGACACTTGTCGTTAGTATGCTCCTTGAACCCTCTCATGACAAGGCTACATGCTCTTTCATCACAATCATCCATGCCCTATTCTTCACAATGCTCCAAGACCCATGTAATCACAATGCTCCATGCCCCTTTTCATCAGAATGCTCCATGATACTTGTCATCACAAGGCTCCATGGTCTTCTCCTCACAATGCTCCAGGACCTTGTCATCACAATGCTCCATTCCATTGTCATCACAATGCTCCATGGCCCATGCCATCACAATACTCAATGAATACTGTCAGTCCAATGCTCCATGAACTTCTGATCACAATGCTCCATGACCCCTGTCATCACAATGCACCATGACCCCTGTCATCACAACGCTCCATGACACCAGACAACACAATGATCCGGGACACTTGTCATCAAAATGCTCCATGACACTTGTCATCACAATGATCCATGCCCTTGCCAACACAATGCTCCATGACTCCAGTCATCACAATGCTTCATGACCTTTGTAATCACAGTGGTCCATGCCCTCATTTTCACAAGGCTCTGTGATATTTGTCACCACAATGCTCCATGAAATTTTCATCATAATTGTCTGTGACCGTTGTCATCACAATGCTCCAAGCCTTTCTCAGTACATTGCTCCATGACCATTGTCATAACAATGCTCCATGCCATTGTCAGCACAGTGCGCTATGAACCTTGTCATCACAAGGCTCCAAGCCCTTATCATCACAATGCTCCATTACCTTTGTCATCACAAACCTCCATGACACTTGGCATCACAACGCTCCATGGCATTGTCATCACAATGGGCCATGACTTATGTCTTCAAAATGCTCCCAGACACCTGTCTTCAAATACTGCATGACCTTGTCATCAAAATGCTCCATGCCCTTGTCATCACAATGCGCCATTCCCACTGTCATCGCAATAATCCATGAAACTTGTAAGACCAATGCTCCATACTCCTGTCATCACAATGCTCCATGCCCTTGTCATCACAATGCTCCGTGACTCCAGTCATCACACTGCTTCTTGACCTTTGTCATCACAGTGGTCCATGCCCTCGTAATCACAGGGCCTTGTGAAATTTGTCACCATAATGCTCCATGAACTTATCATCACAATGCTCTGTGACCCTTGTCATCACAATGCTCCATGCCTTTGTCAGCAGAGTGCTCCATGTCCCTTGTCATCACAATGCTCCATGCGCTTGTGAGCACAATGCTCCATGACCCATGTCATCACAATATACCATGCGCTTGTCATCACAAAGTTCCACATCTTTGTCATCCCAAAGCTCCATAAACCTTGTCATCACAAAGCTCGATGCACATCTCATTAAAATGCTCTTTCACCACAGATATCAAAAAGTTCCGTCACTAGTCATTACAATACACCCACACCCCTGTCATGACAATGTTCCACGGCATTGTCGTCACAAGGCTCCATGACCCTTGTCATCACAATGCTCCAAAACCCCTGTAATCACACTGCTCCATGCTCTTGTCATCACAAAGCACCATGACGCATGTCATCAGCCAGCTCCATGGCCTTCTCATCACAATGCTCCATGCCCTTTTCATCACAATGCTCCATGAACTCTGTCATCACAATGAACCATGCCCATCATCATAATGCTTCATGCTATTGTCATTACAATGAAATCAAAATGCACCATAACCTCTGTCATCACAATGCTCCAAACCATTGTGTTCACAATGTTCCATAACACTTGTCATCACAACTCCCCATGACGCTCATCATCACAATTATCCATGGTCTTCTCATCAAAATGCTCCATGACCTTTGTCATCACAATGCTCAATACACTTGTCATCAGAATGCTCCCTGACACTTGTCGTTAGTATGCTCCTTGAACCCTCTCATGACAAGGCTCCATGCTCTTTCATCACAATCATCCATGCCCTATTCTTCACAATGCTCCAAGACCCATGTAATCACAATGCTCCATGACCCTTTTCATCAGAATGCTCCATGATACTTGTCATCACAAGGCTCCATGGTCTTCTCCTCACAATGCTCCAGGACCTTGTCATCACAATGCTCCATTCCATTGTCATCACAATGCTCCATGACCCATGCCATCACAATTCTCAATGAATACTGTCAGTCCAATGCTCCATGAACTTCTGATCACAATGCTCCATGACCCCTGTCATCACAATGCTCCATGACCCCTGTCATCACAACGCTCCATGACACCAGACAACACAATGATCCGGGACACTTGTCATCAAAATGCTCCATGACACTTGTCATCACAATGATCCATGCCCTTGCCATCACAATGCTCCATTAGCCCTGTCAAAACAATGCTCCATGACTCCAGTCATCACAATGCTTCATGACCTTTGTAATCACAATGGTCCATGCCCTCATTTTCACAAGGCTCTGTGATATTTGTCACCACAATGCTCCATGAAATTTTCATCATAATGGTCTGTGACCATTGTCATCACAATGCTCCAAGCCTTTCTCAGTACAATGCTCCACGACCATTGTCATAACAATGCTCCATGCCATTGTCAGCACAGTGCGCTATGAACCTTGTCATCACAAGGCTCCAAGCCCTTATCATCACAATGCTCCATTACCTTTGTCATCACAAACCTCCATGACACTTGGCATCACAACGCTCCATGGCATTGTCATCACAATGGGCCATGACTTATGTCTTCAAAATGCTCCCAGACACCTGTCTTCAAATACTGCATGACCTTGTCATCAAAATGCTCCATGCCCTTGTCATCACAATGCGCCATTCCCACTGTCATCGCAATAATCCATGAAACTTGTAAGACCAATGCTCCATACTCCTGTCATCACAATGCTCCATGCCCTTGTCATCACAATGCTCCGTGACTCCAGTCATCACACTGCTTCTTGACCTTTGTCATCACAGTGGTCCATGCCCTCGTAATCACAGGGCCTTGTGAACTTTGTCACCATAATGCTCCATGAACTTATCAACACAATGCTCTGTGACCCTTGTCATCACAATGCTCCATGCCTTTGTCAGCAGAGTGCTCAATGTCCCTTGTCATCACAATGCTCCATGCACTTGTCAGCACAATGCTCCATGACCCATGTCATCACAATATGCCATGCGCTTGTCATCACAAAGTTCCACATCTTTGTCATCCCAAAGCTCCATAAACCTTGTCATCACAAAGCTCCATGCACTTCTCATTAAAATGCTCTTTCACCACAGATATCAAAATGTTCCGTCACTAGTCATTACAATACTCCCACACCCCTGTCATGACAATGTTCCACGGCCTTGTCATCACAAGGCTCCATGACCCTGTCATCACAATGCTCCAAAACCCCTGTAATCACACTGCTCCATGCTCTTGTCATCACAAAGCACCATGACGCATGCCATCAGACAGCTCCATGGCCTTCTCATCACAATGCTCCATGCCTTTTTCATCACAATGCTCCATGAACTCTGTCATCACAATGAACCATGCCCATCATCATAATGCTTCATGCTATTGTCATCACAATGAAATCAAAATGCACCATAACCTCTGTCATCACAATGCTCCAAACCATTGTGTTCACAATGTTCCATAACACTTGTCATCACAACTCCCCATGACGCTCATCATCACAATTATCCATGGTCTTCTCATCAAAATGCTCCATGACCTTTGTCATCACAATGCTCAATAAACTTGTCATCACAATGCTCCCTGACACTTGTCGTTAGTATGCTCCTTGAACCCTCTCATGACAAGGCTACATGCTCTTTCATCACAATCATCCATGCCCTATTCTTCACAATGCTCCAAGACCCATGTAATCACAATGCTCCATGCCCCTTTTCATCAGAATGCTCCATGATACTTGTCATCACAAGGCTCCATGGTCTTCTCCTCACAATGCTCCAGGACCTTGTCATCACAATGCTCCATTCCATTGTCATCACAATGCTCCATGGCCCATGCCATCACAATACTCAATGAATACTGTCAGTCCAATGCTCCATGAACTTCTGATCACAATGCTCCATGACCCCTGTCATCACAATGCACCATGACCCCTGTCATCACAACGCTCCATGACACCAGACAACACAATGATCCGGGACACTTGTCATCAAAATGCTCCATGACTCTTGTCATCACAATGATCCATGCCCTTGCCAACACAATGCTCCATGACTCCAGTCATCACAATGCTTCATGACCTTTGTAATCACAGTGGTCCATGCCCTCATTTTCACAAGGCTCTGTGATATTTGTCACCACAATGCTCCATGAAATTTTCATCATAATTGTCTGTGACCATTGTCATCACAATGCTCCAAGCCTTTCTCAGTACATTGCTCCATGACCATTGTCATAACAATGCTCCATGCCATTGTCAGCACAGTGCGCTATGAACCTTGTCATCACAAGGCTCCAAGCCCTTATCATCACAATGCTCCATTACCTTTGTCATCACAAACCTCCATGACACTTGGCATCACAACGCTCCATGGCATTGTCATCACAATGGGCCATGACTTATGTCTTCAAAATGCTCCCAGACACCTGTCTTCAAATACTGCATGACCTTGTCATCAAAATGCTCCATGCCCTTGTCATCACAATGCACCATTCCCACTGTCATCGCAATAATCCATGAAACTTGTAAGACCAATGCTCCATACTCCTGTCATCACAATGCTCCATGTCCTTGTCATCACAATGCTCCGTGACTCCAGTCATCACACTGCTTCTTGACCTTTGTCATCACAGTGGTCCATGCCCTCGTAATCACAGGGCCTTGTGAAATTTGTCACCATAATGCTCCATGAACTTATCATCACAATGCTCTGTGACCCTTGTCATCACAATGCTCCATGCCTTTGTCAGCAGAGTGCTCCATGTCCCTTGTCATCACAATGCTCCATGCGCTTGTGAGCACAATGCTCCATGACCCATGTCATCACAATATACCATGCGCTTGTCATCACAAAGTTCCACATCTTTGTCATCCCAAAGCTCCATAAACCTTGTCATCACAAAGCTCGATGCACATCTCATTAAAATGCTCTTTCACCACAGATATCAAAAAGTTCCGTCACTAGTCATTACAATACACCCACACCCCTGTCATGACAATGTTCCACGGCATTGTCGTCACAAGGCTCCATGACCCTTGTCATCACAATGCTCCAAAACCCCTGTAATCACACTGCTCCATGCTCTTGTCATCACAAAGCACCATGACGCATGTCATCAGACAGCTCCATGGCCTTCTCATCACAATGCTCCATGCCCTTTTCATCACAATGCTCCATGAACTCTGTCATCACAATGAACCATGCCCATCATCATAATGCTTCATGCTATTGTCATTACAATGAAATCAAAATGCACCATAACCTCTGTCATCACAATGCTCCAAACCATTGTGTTCACAATGTTCCATAACACTTGTCATCACAACTCCCCATGACGCTCATCATCACAATTATCCATGGTCTTCTCATCAAAATGCTCCATGACCTTTGTCATCACAATGCTCAATACACTTGTCATCAGAATGCTCCCTGACACTTGTCGTTAGTATGCTCCTTGAACCCTCTCATGACAAGGCTCCATGCTCTTTCATCACAATCATCCATGCCCTATTCTTCACAATGCTCCAAGACCCATGTAATCACAATGCTCCATGCCCCTTTTCATCAGAATGCTCCATGATACTTGTCATCACAAGGCTCCATGGTCTTCTCCTCACAATGCTCCAGGACCTTGTCATCACAATGCTCCATTCCATTGTCATCACAATGCTCCATGACCCATGCCATCACAATTCTCAATGAATACTGTCAGTCCAATGCTCCATGAACTTCTGATCACAATGCTCCATGACCCCTGTCATCACAATGCTCCATGACCCCTGTCATCACAACGCTCCATGACACCAGACAACACAATGATCCGGGACACTTGTCATCAAAATGCTCCATGACACTTGTCATCACAATGATCCATGCCCTTGCCATCACCATGCTCCATTAGCCCTGTCAAAACAATGCTCCATGACTCCAGTCATCACAATGCTTCATGACCTTTGTAATCACAATGGTCCATGCCCTCATTTTCACAAGGCTCTGTGATATTTGTCACCACAATGCTCCATGAAATTTTCATCATAATGGTCTGTGACCATTGTCATCACAATGCTCCAAGCCTTTCTCAGTACAATGCTCCATGACAATTGTCATAACAATGCTCCATGCCATTGTCAGCACAGTGTGCTATGAACCTTGTCATCACAAGGCTCCAAGCCCTTATCATCACAATGCTCCATTACCTTTGTCATCACAAACCTCCATGACACTTGGCATCACAACGCTCCATGGCATTGTCATCACAATGGGCCATGACTTATGTCTTCAAAATGCTCCCAGACACCTGTCTTCAAATACTGCATGACCTTGTCATCAAAATGCTCCATGCCCTTGTCATCACAATGCGCCATTCCCACTGTCATCGCAATAATCCATGAAACTTGTAAGACCAATGCTCCATACTCCTGTCATCACAATGCTCCATGCCCTTGTCATCACAATGCTCCCTGACACTTGTCGTTAGTATGCTCCTTGAACCCTCTCATGACAAGGCTACATGCTCTTTCATCACAATCATCCATGCCCTATTCTTCACAATGCTCCAAGACCCATGTAATCACAATGCTCCATGCCCCTTTTCATCAGAATGCTCCATGATACTTGTCATCACAAGGCTCCATGGTCTTCTCCTCACAATGCTCCAGGACCTTGTCATCACAATGCTCCATTCCATTGTCATCAAAATGCTCCATGGCCCATGCCATCACAATACTCAATGAATACTGTCAGTCCAATGCTCCATGAACTTCTGATCACAATGCTCCATGACCCCTGTCATCACAATGCACCATGACCCCTGTCATCACAACGCTCCATGACACCAGACAACACAATGATCCGGGACACTTGTCATCAAAATGCTCCATGACACTTGTCATTACAATGATCCATGCCCTTGCCAACACAATGCTCCATGACTCCAGTCATCACAATGCTTCATGACCTTTGTAATCACAGTGGTCCATGCCCTCATTTTCACAAGGCTCTGTGATATTTGTCACCACAATGCTCCATGAAATTTTCATCATAATTGTCTGTGACCGTTGTCATCACAATGCTCCAAGCCTTTCTCAGTTCATTGCTCCATGATCATTGTCATAACAATGCTCCATGCCATTGTCAGCACAGTGCGCTATGAACCTTGTCATCACAAGGCTCCAAGCCCTTATCATCACAATGCTCCATTACCTTTGTCATCACAAACCTCCATGACACTTGGCATCACAACGCTCCATGGCATTGTCATCACAATGGGCCATGACTTATGTCTTCAAAATGCTCCCAGACACCTGTCTTCAAATACTGCATGACCTTGTCATCAAAATGCTCCATGCCCTTGTCATCACAATGCGCCATTCCCACTGTCATCGCAATAATCCATGAAACTTGTAAGACCAATGCTCCATACTCCTGTCATCACAATGCTCCATGCCCTTGTCATCACAATGCTCTGTGACTCCAGTCATCACACTGCTTCTTGACCTTTGTCATCACAGTGGTCCATGCCCTCGTAATCACAGGGCCTTGTGAAATTTGTCACCATAATGCTCCATGAACTTATCATCACAATGCTCTGTGACCCTTGTCATCACAATGCTCCATGCCTTTGTCAGCAGCGTGCTCCATGTCCCTTGTCATCACAATGCTCCATGCGCTTGTGAGCACAATGCTCCATGACCCATGTCATCACAATATACCATGCGCTTGTCATCACAAAGTTCCACATCTTTGTCATCCCAAAGCTCCATAAACCTTGTCATCACAAAGCTCGATGCACATCTCATTAAAATGCTCTTTCACCACAGATATCAAAAAGTTCCGTCACTAGTCATTACAATACCCCCACACCCCTGTCATGACAATGTTCCACGGCATTGTCGTCACAAGGCTCCATGACCCTTGTCATCACAATGCTCCAAAACCCCTGTAATCACACTGCTCCATGCTCTTGTCATCACAAAGCACCATGACGCATGTCATCAGACAGCTCCATGGCCTTCTCATCACAATGCTCCATGCCCTTTTCATCACAATGCTCCATGAACTCTGTCATCACAATGAACCATGCCCATCATCATAATGCTTCATGCTATTGTCATTACAATGAAATCAAAATGCACCATAACCTCTGTCATCACAATGCTCCAAACCATTGTGTTCACAATGTTCCATAACACTTGTCATCACAACTCCCCATGACGCTCATCATCACAATTATCCATGGTCTTCTCATCAAAATGCTCCATGACCTTTGTCATCACAATGCTCAATACACTTGTCATCAGAATGCTCCCTGACACTTGTCGTTAGTATGCTCCTTGAACCCTCTCATGACAAGGCTCCATGCTCTTTCATCACAATCATCCATGCCCTATACTTCACAATGCTCCAAGACCCATGTAATCACAATGCTCCATGCCCCTTTTCATCAGAATGCTCCATGATACTTGTCATCACAAGGCTCCATGGTCTTTTCCTCACAATGCTCCAGGACCTTGTCATCACAATGCTCCATTCCATTGTCATCACAATGCTCCATGACCCATGCCATCACAATTCTCAATGAATACTGTCAGTCCAATGCTCCATGAACTTCTGATCACAATGCTCCATGACCCCTGTCATCACAATGCTCCATGACCCCTGTCATCACAACGCTCCATGACACCAGACAACACAATGATCCGGGACACTTGTCATCAAAATGCTCCATGACACTTGTCATCACAATGATCCATGCCCTTGCCATCACAATGCTCCATTAGCCCTGTCAAAACAATGCTCCATGACTCCAGTCATCACAATGCTTCATGACCTTTGTAATCACAATGGTCCATGCCCTCATTTTCACAAGGCTCTGTGATATTTGTCACCACAATGCTCCATGAAATTTTCATCATAATGGTCTGTGACCATTGTCATCACAATGCTCCAAGCCTTTCTCAGTACAATGCTCCACGACCATTGTCATAACAATGCTCCATGCCATTGTCAGCACAGTGCGCTATGAACCTTGTCATCACAAGGCTCCAAGCCCTTATCATCACAATGCTCCATTACCTTTGTCATCACAAACCTCCATGACACTTGGCATCACAACACTCCATGGCATTGTCATCACAATGGGCCATGACTTATGTCTTCAAAATGCTCCCAGACACCTGTCTTCAAATACTGCATGACCTTGTCATCAAAATGCTCCATGCCCTTGTCATCACAATGCGCCATTCCCACTGTCATCGCAATAATCCATGAAACTTGTAAGACCAATGCTCCATACTCCTGTCATCACAATGCTCCATGCCCTTGTCATCACAATGCTCCGTGACTCCAGTCATCACACTGCTTCTTGACCTTTGTCATCACAGTGGTCCATGCCCTCGTAATCACAGGGCCTTGTGAACTTTGTCACCATAATGCTCCATGAACTTATCATCACAATGCTCTGTGACCCTTGTCATCACAATGCTCCATGCCTTTGTCAGCAGAGTGCTCAATGTCCCTTGTCATCACAATGCTCCATGCACTTGTCAGCACAATGCTCCATGACCCATGTCATCACAATATGCCATGCGCTTGTCATCACAAAGTTCCACATCTTTGTCATCCCAAAGCTCCATAAACCTTGTCATCACAAAGCTCCATGCACTTCTCATTAAAATGCTCTTTCACCACAGATATCAAAATGTTCCGTCACTAGTCATTACAATACTCCCACACCCCTGTCATGACAATGTTCCACGGCCTTGTCATCACAAGGCTCCATGACCCTGTCATCACAATGCTCCAAAACCCCTGTAATCACACTGCTCCATGCTCTTGTCATCACAAAGCACCATGACGCATGCCATCAGACAGCTCCATGGCGTTCTCATCACAATGCTCCATGCCTTTTTCATCACAATGCTCCATGAACTCTGTCATCACAATGAACCATGCCCATCATCATAATGCTTCATGCTATTGTCATCACAATGAAATCAAAATGCACCATAACCTCTGTCATCACAATGCTCCAAACCATTGTGTTCACAATGTTCCATAACACTTGTCATCACAACTCCCCATGACGCACATCATCACAATTATCCATGGTCTTCTCATCAAAATGCTCCATGACCTTTGTCATCACAATGCTCAATAAACTTGTCATCACAATGCTCCCTGACACTTGTCGTTAGTATGCTCCTTGAACCCTCTCATGACAAGGCTACATGCTCTTTCATCACAATCATCCATGCCCTATTCTTCACAATGCTCCAAGACCCATGTAATCACAATGCTCCATGCCCCTTTTCATCAGAATGCTCCATGATACTTGTCATCACAAGGCTCCATGGTCTTCTCCTCACAATGCTCCAGGACCTTGTCATCACAATGCTCCATTCCATTGTCATCACAATGCTCCATGGCCCATGCCATCACAATAGTCAATGAATACTGTCAGTCCAATGCTCCATGAACTTCTGATCACAATGCTCCATGACCCCTGTCATCACAATGCACCATGACCCCTGTCATCACAACGCTCCATGACACCAGACAACACAATGATCCGGGACACTTGTCATCAAAATGCTCCATGACACTTGTCATCACAATGATCCATGCCCTTGCCAACACAATGCTCCATGACTCCAGTCATCACAATGCTTCATGACCTTTGTAATCACAGTGGTCCATGCCCTCATTTTCACAAGGCTCTGTGATATTTGTCACCACAATGCTCCATGAAATTTTCATCATAATTGTCTGTGACCGTTGTCATCACAATGCTCCAAGCCTTTCTCAGTACATTGCTCCATGACCATTGTCATAACAATGCTCCATGCCATTGTCAGCACAGTGCGCTATGAACCTTGTCATCACAAGGCTCCAAGCCCTTATCATCACAATGCTCCATTACCTTTGTCATCACAAACCTCCATGACACTTGGCATCACAACGCTCCATGGCATTGTCATCACAATGGGCCATGACTTATGTCTTCAAAATGCTCCCAGACACCTGTCTTCAAATACTGCATGACCTTGTCATCAAAATGCTCCATGCCCTTGTCATCACAATGCGCCATTCCCACTGTCATCGCAATAATCCATGAAACTTGTAAGACCAATGCTCCATACTCCTGTCATCACAATGCTCCATGCCCTTGTCATCACAATGCTCCGTGACTCCAGTCATCACACTGCTTCTTGACCTTTGTCATCACAGTGGTCCATGCCCTCGTAATCACAGGGCCTTGTGAAATTTGTCACCATAATGCTCCATGAACTTATCATCACAATGCTCTGTGACCCTTGTCATCACAATGCTCCATGCCTTTGTCAGCAGAGTGCTCCATGTCCCTTGTCATCACAATGCTCCATGCGCTTGTGAGCACAATGCTCCATGACCCATGTCATCACAATATACCATGCGCTTGTCATCACAAAGTTCCACATCTTTGTCATCCCAAAGCTCCATAAACCTTGTCATCACAAAGCTCGATGCACATCTCATTAAAATGCTCTTTCACCACAGATATCAAAAAGTTCCGTCACTAGTCATTACAATACACCCACACCCCTGTCATGACAATGTTCCACGGCATTGTCGTCACAAGGCTCCATGACCCTTGTCATCACAATGCTCCAAAACCCCTGTAATCACACTGCTCCATGCTCTTGTCATCACAAAGCACCATGACGCATGTCATCAGACAGCTCCATGGCCTTCTCATCACAATGCTCCATGCCCTTTTCATCACAATGCTCCATGAACTCTGTCATCACAATGAACCATGCCTATCATCATAATGCTTCATGCTATTGTCATTACAATGAAATCAAAATGCACCATAACCTCTGTCATCACAATGCTCCAAACCATTGTGTTCACAATGTTCCATAACACTTGTCATCACAACTCCCCATGACGCTCATCATCACAATTATCCATGGTCTTCTCATCAAAATGCTCCATGACCTTTGTCATCACAATGCTCAATACACTTGTCATCAGAATGCTCCCTGACACTTGTCGTTAGTATGCTCCTTGAACCCTCTCATGACAAGGCTCCATGCTCTTTCATCACAATCATCCATGCCCTATTCTTCACAATGCTCCAAGACCCATGTAATCACAATGCTCCATGACCCTTTTCATCAGAATGCTCCATGATACTTGTCATCACAAGGCTCCATGGTCTTCTCCTCACAATGCTCCAGGATCTTGTCATCACAATGCTCCATTCCATTGTCATCACAATGCTCCATGACCCATGCCATCACAATTCTCAATGAATACTGTCAGTCCAATGCTCCATGAACTTCTGATCACAATGCTCCATGACCCCTGTCATCACAATGCTCCATGACCCCTGTCATCACAACGCTCCATGACACCAGACAACACAATGATCCGGGACACTTGTCATCAAAATGCTCCATGACACTTGTCATCACAATGATCCATGCCCTTGCCATCACAATGCTCCATTAGCCCTGTCAAAACAATGCTCCATGACTCCAGTCATCACAATGCTTCATGACCTTTGTAATCACAATGGTCCATGCCCTCATTTTCACAAGGCTCTGTGATATTTGTCACCACAATGCTCCATGAAATTTTCATCATAATGGTCTGTGACCATTGTCATCACAATGCTCCAAGCCTTTCTCAGTACAATGCTCCACGACCATTGTCATAACAATGCTCCATGCCATTGTCAGCACAGTGCGCTATGAACCTTGTCATCACAAGGCTCCAAGCCCTTATCATCACAATGCTCCATTACCTTTGTCATCACAAACCTCCATGACACTTGGCATCACAACGCTCCATGGCATTGTCATCACAATGGGCCATGACTTATGTCTTCAAAATGCTCCCAGACACCTGTCTTCAAATACTGCATGACCTTGTCATCAAAATGCTCCATGCCCTTGTCATCACAATGCGCCATTCCCACTGTCATCGCAATAATCCATGAAACTTGTAAGACCAATGCTCCATACTCCTGTCATCACAATGCTCCATGCCCTTGTCATCACAATGCTCTGTGACTCCAGTCATCACACTGCTTCTTGACCTTTGTCATCACAGTGGTCCATGCCCTCGTAATCACAGGGCCTTGTGAACTTTGTCACCATAATGCTCCATGAACTTATCATCACAATGCTCTGTGACCCTTGTCATCACAATGCTCCATGCCTTTGTCAGCAGAGTGCTCAATGTCCCTTGTCATCACAATGCTCCATGCACTTGTCAGCACAATGCTCCATGACCCATGTCATCACAATATGCCATGCGCTTGTCATCACAAAATTCCACATCTTTGTCATCCCAAAGCTCCATAAACCTTGTCATCACAAAGCTCCATGCACTTCTCATTAAAATGCTCTTTCACCACAGATATCAAAATGTTCCGTCACTAGTCATTACAATACTCCCACACCCCTGTCATGACAATGTTCCACGGCCTTGTCATCACAAGGCTCCATGACCCTGTCATCACAATGCTCCAAAACCCCTGTAATCACACTGCTCCATGCACTTGTCATCACAAAGCACCATGACGCATGCCATCAGACAGCTCCATGGCCTTCTCATCACAATGCTCCATGCCTTTTTCATCACAATGCTCCATGAACTCTGTCATCACAATGAACCATGCCCATCATCATAATGATTCATGCTATTGTCATCACAATGAAATCAAAATGCACCATAACCTCTGTCATCACAATGCTCCAAACCATTGTGTTCACAATGTTCCATAACACTTGTCATCACAACTCCCCATGACACTCATCATCACAATTATCCATGGTCTTCTCATTAAAATGCTCCATGACCTTTGTCATCACAATGCTCAATACACTTGTCATCACAATGCTCCCTGACCCTTGTCATTAGTTTGCTCCTTGAACCCTCTCATGACAAGGCTCCATGCTCTTTCATCACAATCATCCATGCCCTATTCTTCACAATGCTCCAAGACCCATGTAATCACAATGCTCCATGACCCTTTTCATCAGAATGCTCCATGATACTTGTCATCACAAGGCTCCATGGTCTTCTCCTCACAATCTCCAGGACCTTGTCATCACAATGCTCCATTCCATTGTCATCACAATGCTCCATGACCCATGCCATCACAATTCTCAATGAATACTGTCAGTCCAATGCTCCATGAACTTCTGATCACAATGTTCCATGACCCCTGTCATCACAATGCTCCATGACCCCTGTCATCACAACGCTCCATGACACCAGACAACACAATGATCCGGGACACTTGTCATCAAAATGCTCCATGACACTTGTCATCACAATGATCCATGCCCTTGCCATCACAATGCTCCATGACTCCAGTCATCACAATGCTTCATGACCTTTGTAATCACAATGGTCCATGCCATCATTTTCACAAGGCTCTGTGATATTTGTCACCACAATGCTCCATGAAATTTTCATCATAATGGTCTGTGACCATTGTCATCACAATGCTCCAAGCATTTCTCAGTACAATTCTCCATGACCATTGTCATCACAATGCTCCATGCCATTGTCAGCAAAGTGCGCTATGAACCTTGTCACCACAAGGCTCCAAGCCCTTATCATCACAATGCTCCATTACCTTTGTCATCACAAACCTCCATGACACTTGGCATCACAACGCTCCATGGCATTGTCATCACAATGGGCCATGACTTATGTCTTCAAAATGCTCCCAGACACCTGTCTTCAAATACTGCATGACCTTGTCATCAAAATGCTCCATGCCCTTGTCATCACAATGCGCCATTCCCACTGTCATCGCAATAATCCATGAAACTTGTAAGACCAATGCTCCATACCCCTGTCATCACAATGCTCCATGCCCTTGTCATCACAATGCTCCATCACCCGTCATCATAATGCACCGTCACACCTGTCATCACAATGCTTCATGACATTTCTCATCACAATGGTCCATGCCCTTGTCATCACAAGTCTCTTTTACATTTGTCACCACAAGGCTCCATGAACTTTTCATCACCATGCTCTGCGACCCTTGTCATCACAATGCTCTAGGACCCTTTTCATCACACTGCTCCATGACCCCTGACATCACAATATTCTATAACCCATGTAATCAAAATGTTCCATGACTCTTTTCATCAAATTGCTCCATGACCCTGTCATCACAATGCTCCCTACCCTTCTCATCACAATGAACCATGCCCTTGTCATCAAAATGCTCCATGACATTTGTCATCACATAGCTCCATAACCCTTGGCATCACAATGCTCCATGCCATTGTCATCACAAAGCTCCAAGACCCCTGTAATCACAATGCTCCATGCACTTGTCATCCCAATGCTCCATGACCCCTGTCATAGCAAGCTCCATGTGCTTGTCATAACAATGCTTCACGAACTTATCATCAAAATTCTCAATGGCCCTTGTCACCACAGTGCTCCAAGCCCTTGTCATCACAATGCTCCATTACGTTTGTCATCACAATCCTCCATGACACTTTGCTTCACAATGCTCCATGACATTGTCATCACAATGCACCATGACATATGTCATGACAATGCTCCCTGATACCTGTCTTCACAATAATCCATGACCTGGTCATAAAAATGCTCCATGCCCTTGTCATCACAATGCTCCATGCCCTTGTCATCACAATGCTCCGTGACTCCAGTCATCACACTGCTTCTTGACCTCTGTCATCACAATGGTCCATGCCCTCGTAATCACAGGGCTCTGTGAACTTTGTCACCATAATGCTCCATGAACTTATCATCACAATCCTCTGTGACCCTTGTCATCACAATGCTCCATGCCTTTGTCAGCAGAGTGCTCCATGACCCTTGTCATCACAATGCTCCATTCGTTTGTCAGCACAATGCTCCATGACCCATGTCATCACAATATGCCATGCGCTTGTCATCACAATGTTCCACATCTTTGTCATCCCAATGTTCCATAAACCTTGTCATGACAAAGCTCCACGCACTTCTCATTAAAATGCTCTTTCACCACAGATATCAAAATGTTCCGTCACTAGTCATTATAATACTCCCACAACCCTGTCATGACAATGTTCCACGGCCTTGTCATCACAAGGCTCCATGACCCTTGTCATCGCAATGCTCAAAGACCCCTGTAATCACAATGCTCCATGCTCTTGTCATCACAAAGCACCATAACGCATGTCATCAGACAGCTCCATGGCTTTCTCATCACAATGCTCCATGCCCTTTTCATCAAAATGCTGCATGAACTCTGTAATCACAATGAACCATGCCCATCATCATAATGCTTCATGCTATTGTCATCACCATGAAATCAGAATGCACCATAAATTCTGTCATCACAATGCTACAATCTCTTGTGTTCACAATGTTCCATGACACTTGTCATCACAACTCACCATGACGCTCATCATCACAATTATCCATGGTCTTCTCATCACAATGCTCCATGACCTTTGTCATCACAATGCTCAATACACTTGTCATCACAATGCTCCCTGACACTTGTCGTTAGTATGCTCCGTGAATCCTCTCATGACAAGGCTCCATGCTCTTTCATCACAATCATCCATGCCCTATTCTTCACAATGCTCCAAGACCCATGTAATCACAAAGCTCCATGCCCCTTTTCATCAGAATGATCCATGATACTTGTCATCAAGGGCTCCATGGTCTTCTCCTCACAATGCTCCAGGACCTTGTCATCACCATGCTCCATGACCCCTACCATCACAATACTCAATGAATACGGTCAGCCCAATGCTCCATGAACTTCTGATCACAATGCTCCATGACCCCTGTCATAGTAAGCTCCATGTGCTTTTCCTCAGAATGCTTCACGACATTGTCATCAGAATTCTCAATGGCCCTTGTCACTACAATGCTCCAAGCCCTTGTCATCACAATGCTCCATTACCTTTGTCATCACAATACTCCATGACACTTGGCTTCACAATGCTCCATGACATTGTCATCACAATGCACCCGGACATATGTCATCACAATACACCCTGATACCTCTCTTCACAATAATCCATCACCTGGTCAAAACAATGCTCCATGCCCTTGTCATCACAATGCGACATGCACACTTTCATCACAATAATCCATAATACTTCTCAGAACAATGCTCCATGCCCGTGTCATCACAATGCCCCATGCACTTGTCATCACAATGCTCCGTGACTCCAGTCATCACACTGCTTCTTGACCTTTGTCATCACAGTGGTCCATGCCCTCGTAATCACAGGGCTCTGTGAACTTTGTCACCATAATGCTCCATGAACTTTTCATCACAATGCTCTGTGACCCTTGTCATCACAAAGCTCCATGCCTTTGTCAGCAGAGTGCTCCATGTCCCTTGTCATCACAATGCTCCATGCGCTTGTCAGCACAATGCTCCATGACCCATGTCATCACAATATGCCATGTGCTTGTCATCACAATGTTCCACATCTTTGTCATCCCAATGCTCCATAAACCTTGTCATCACAAAGCTCCATGCACTGCTCATTAAAATGCTCTTTCACCACAGATATCAAAATGTTCCGTCACTAGTCATTACAATACTCCAACATCCCTGTCATGACAATGTTCCACGGCCTTGTCATCACAAGGCTCCATGACCCATGTCATCACAATGCTCCAAGACCCCTGTAATCACACTGCTCCATGCTCTTGTCATCACAAAGCACCATGATGCATGTCATTAGACAGCTCCATGGCTTTCTCATCACAATGCTCCATGCCCTTTTCATCAAAATGCTGCATGAACTCTGTCATCACAATGAACCATGCCCATCATCATAATGCTTCATGCTATTGTCATCACAATGAAATCAGAATGCACCATAAACTCTGTCATCATAATGCTACAAACCCTTGTGTTCACAGTGTTCCATAACACTTGTCATCACAACTCCCCATGACGCTCATCATCACAATTATCCATGGTCTTCTCATCACAATGCTCCATGACCTTTGTCATCACAATGCTCAATACACTTGTCATCACGGTGCTCCCTGACGCTTTTTGTTAGTATGCTCCTTGAACCCTCTCATGACAAGGCTCCATGCTCTTTCATCACAATCATCCATGCCCTATTCTTCACAATGCTCCAAGACCCATGTAATCACAATGCTCCATGCCCCTTTTCATCAGAATGCTCCATGATACTTGTCATCACAAGGCTCCATGGTCTTCTCCTCACAATGCTCCAGGACCTTGTCATCACAATGTTCCATGACCCCTGCCATCACAATACTCAATGAATACTGTCAGCCCAATGCTCCATGAACTTCTGATCAAAATGCTCCATAACCCCTGTCATCACAATGAACTATGACCCCTGTCATCACAATGCTTCATGACCACTGTCAACACAACACTCCATGACACCAGACAACACAATGATCCGGGACCCCTGTCATCAAAATGCTCCATGACACTTGTCATCACAATGATCCATGCCCTTGCCATCACAATGCTCCATGACCCCTGTCATCACAATGCTCCATGACTCCAGACATCACAATGTTTCATGACCTTTGTCATCACAATGGTCCATGCCCCGTCTTCACAATGATCTGTGACATTTGTCACCACAGTGCTCCATGAAATTTTCTTCATAATGGTCTCGGACCGTTATCATCACAATGCTCCAAGCCTTTCTCAGTACAATGTTCCATGACCATTGTCATCACAATGCTCCATGCCCTTGTCAGCACAGTGCGCCATGACCCTTGTCAACACAAGGCTCCAAGCCCTTGTCATCACAAAGCTCCATTACCTTTATCATCACAAACCTCCATGACACTTAGCATCACAACGCTCCATGGCATTGTCATCACAATGGGCCATGACTTATGTCTTCAAAATGCTCCCAGTCACCTGTCTTCAAATACTGCATGACCTTGTCATCACAATGCGCCATTCCCACTGTCATCGCAATAATCCATGAAATATGTAAGACCAATGTTCCATGCCCCTGTCATCACAATGCTCCATGCCCCTGTCATCACAATGCTCCATGCCCCTGTCATCACAATGATCCATGCCCTTGTCATCACAATGCTCCATGACCCGTCATCACAATGCTCCGTGACTCATGTCATCACATTTCTTCATGACCTTTCTCATCAAAATGTTCCATGCCCTCGTCATCATAAGTCTCTGTGACATTTGTCACCACAATGCTCCATGAACTATTCTTCACAATTCTCCATGACTCTTGTCATCACAATGCTCAATGTGCTTATCAGCACAATGCTGCATGACCCATGTCATCACAATGCACCATGTACTTGTCATCACAATGCTCCACATCCTCATCATCACAATGATCCATAAAACTTGTCATCACAGTGCTCCATGCACTTCTCATCAAAATGCTCTCTCACCACTGATATCACAATGTTCCATCACTAGTCATCCCAATACTCCATCACCCCTGTCATCACAGTGTTCCATTACCCCTGTCATCAAAATGCTACATGCACTTATCATCATAATGTTCGATGACCCCTGACATCACAATGTTCCATAACCCCTGTAATCAAAATGCTCCATGACCCTTTTCATCACACTGCTCCATGAGCCCTGACATCACAATATTCTATAACCCCTCTAATCAAAATGTTCCATGACCCTTTTCATCAAATTTCTCCATGACCCTGTCATCACAATGCTCCCTGCCCTTCTAATCACAATGCTCCATGCCCTTGTCATCAAATTGCTCCATGACATTTGTCATCACAAAGTTCCATAACCTTTGGCATCACAATGCTCCATTCCATTGTCATCACAATGCTCCATGAACCCTCTCATCAAATTGCTCCATGCACTTGACATCACAAAGATCCATGACGCTTGTGATACCAATGCTCGATGCCCTTCTCATCACAATGCTCCATGCCCTTGTCATTACAATCCTCCATGACCCATGTAACACAGTGTTCCGTGACCTTGTCATCACAATGCTCCATGCCCACTCTCATCACAATAATCCATGAAACTCTTCAGACAAATGCTGATGCCCTTGTCATCACAATGCTCCATTACCCCTGTCATAACAATGCTCCATGACACCTGACATCACAAGGTTCCACGGCCTTGTCATCACAAGACTCCATGACCCTTGTGATCACAATGCTCCAAGACCCTGTAATCACAATGCTCCATGCACTTGTCATCACAAAGCTCCATGATGCATGTCATCAGAATGCTCCATGGCCTTCTCATTCACAATGCTCCATTACCTTGTCATCACAATGCTTCAAGACACCTGTAATCACAATGCTCCATTCCCCTTTTCATCTCAATGCTCCATGAACCCTGTCATCACAATGCACCATGCCCATCATCATAATGCTTCATGCTTTTGTCATCACAATGAAATCAAAATGCTACATGACGTCTGTCATCACAATGCTCCAAACCCTTATGATCACAATGTTCCATAACACTTGTCATCACAATGCCCCATGACGCTCCTCATCACAGTTATCCATGGTCTTCTCATCACAGTGCTCCATGAACTTTGTTAAAACAATGCTCAATACACTTGTCATCACAATGCTCCCAGACACTTGTCATCAGTATGCTCCTTGAACCCTGTCATGACAAGGCTCCATGCCCTATTCATCAAAATGCTCCAAGACCCCTGTAATCACAATGCTCCTTGCCCTTATCATCACAAACCTCCATGACGCATGTCATCAGAATGCACTATGGCCTTCTCATCACAATTCTCCATGCCCGTGTTATCACAATGCTCCAAGAACCATGTCATCTCAATACTCCATCAATATTTTAAGCCCAATTCTCTATGATATTCTCATCACAATGCTCCATGACCCTTTTCATCACAATGCTCCATGCTCCTTGAAATCAGAATGATCCCTGACCTCTATCATCACAATGCTCCAAACCCTTGTGATCACATTGTTCCACAAAACTTGTCATTGCAACGCTCCATGATACCTGTCATCATAATACTCCAAGCCCGTGTCATCACAATGCTCCATGAACTTTGTCATCACTATGCACAATACACTTGTCATCACAATGCTCACTGACACTTGTCGTCAGAATGCTCCTTGAACCCTGTCATGAAGAGCTCCATGCCTTTTCCATCACAATGCTCCATGCCCTTTTCATCACAATGCTCCATGACCCCTGTCATCACAATTCTCCATGCACTTTTCATCGCAATGCTCCTTGTCCCCTCTCATAGCAATCTCCGTGTGCTTGTCATCAAAATGCTTCACGACGTTGGCATCAAAATTCTCAATGGCCCTTGTCATCAAAATACTCGATGACGCTCGTCATCAGAATTATCCATGGTCTTCTCATCACAGTGCTCCACGGTCTTGCCATCACAATGCTCCATGACACTTCTCATCACAATGTTACATGCTCTTGTCATCACAATTCTCCATGCACTTGTCATCGCAATGCTCCATGACCCCTGTCATAGCAAGCTCCATGTGCTTTTCATCACAGTGCTTCACGAACTTGTTATCACAATTCTCAATGGCCCTTGTCATCACAATGCTCCATTACCATTGTCATCACAATCCTCCATGACACTTGGCTTCACAAAGCTCCATTCCATTGTCATCACAATGCACCATGACATATGTCATCACAATGCTCCCTGACACCTGTCTTCACAGTACTCATGACCTGGTCATAACAATGCTCCATGTCCTTGTCATCACAATGTGCCATGCCCACTATCATCACAATAATCCATGAAACTTGTCAGACCAATGCTCCATGCCCCTATCATCACAATGCTCCATGCCTTTGTCATCACAGTGCTCCATGACTCCAGTCATCACATTGCTTCATGACCTTTGTCATCACAATGGTCCATGACCTCCTCATCACAGTGCTCTTTGAAATTTGTCACCATAATGCTCCATGAACTTATCATCACGATGCTCTGTGACCTTTGTCATCACAATGCTCCATGCCTTTGTCAGCAGAGTGATCCATGACCCTTGGCATCACAGTGCTCCATGCGCTTGTCAGAACAATGCTCCATGACCCATGTCATCACAATGTGCCATGCGCTTGTCAGAACAATGCTCCATGACCCATGTCATCACAATGTGCCATGCGCTTCTCATCACAATATTCCACTACCTTATCATCACAATGCTCCATAAACATTGTCATCACAAAGCTCCTTGCACTTCTCATCAAAATGCTCTTTCACCACTGATATCAAAATGTTCCATCATTAGTCCTTACAATACTCCCTCAGCCCTGTCATGACAATGTTCCACGGCCTTGTCATTACAAGGCTCATTGACCCTTGTCATCACAATACTCCAAGACCCCTGTAATCACAATGCTCCATGCCCCTTGTCATCAGTGTGCTCCATGAGACTTGTCATCAAAAGGCTCCATGGTCTTCTCATCACAATGCTCAAGGACCTTGTCATCACAATGCTTCACGACCTCCTCATCAAAATTCTCAATGTCCCTTGTCATCATAATGTTCCAAGCTCTAATCACAATGCCCATTATCTTTGTCATCACAATCCTCCATGACACTTGGCATCACAGTGCCCCATGCCATTGTCATCGCAATGGAACATGACATATGTCATCACAATGCTCGCTGACACCTGTCTTCACAATACTCCATGACCTTGTCATCACAATGCTCAATACACTTGTCATCACAGTGCTCCCTGACACTTGTCGTCAGTATGCTCCTTGAACCCTGACATGACAAGGCTCCATGCATTTTTCATCACAATGATCCATGCCCTTTTCCTCACAATGCTCCAAGACCCCTGTAATCACAATGCTCCATGCCGTTGTCATCACACAGCTTCATGACGAATGTCTTCAGAATGCTCCATGGCCTTCTCATCAACATGCTCCATGATATTTTCATCAAAATGCTCCATTCCCTTGTCATCAAAATGCCCCATGATCCCTGTCACCACAATACTCCATGAATATTTTCAGCCCAATGCTCTATGACCTTCTCATCACCATGCCCCATGAACCATGTCATCACAATGCTCCATGACCCATGTCATCACAATGCTCCATGAACCCTGACAACACAGTGATCCGGGACTATTGTCATCAAAATGCTCCATGACCCTTGTCATCACAATGATCCATTCCATTGTCATCACAATGCTCCATTACCCTTGTCATCACAATGCTCCAAGCCCTTGTCATCACAATGCTCCATTACATTTGTCATCACATTTCTCCATGAGACTTGGCATCACAATGCTCAATGCCATTGTCATCACAATTCACCGTGACATATGTCACCACAATGCTCCCTGACACCTTTCTTCACAATAATCAATGACCTTGTCATCACAATGCTCTATGTGCTAGTTATCCCAATGTGCCATGCCCTCAGTCATCACAATAATCCATGAAACATGTCAGACCAATGCTCCATGCCCCTTTCATCCCAATGCTCCATGCCCTTGTCATCACAATGCTCCATGACCCGTCATCAAAAAGATCCGTGACTCCTGTCACCACATTTCTTCATGACCTTTCTCATCAAAATGGTCCATGCCCTCGTCATCACAAGTCTCTGTGACATTTGTCACCACAATGCTCCATGAACTTTTCATCACAATTCTCCATGACTCTTGTCATCACAATGCTCAATGTGCTTATCAGCACAATGCTGCATGACCCATTTCATCACAATGCACCATGTACTTTTCATCACAATGCTCCACATCCTCGTCATCACAATGCTCCATAAAACTTGTCATCACAGTGCTCCATGCACTTCTCATCAAAATGCTCTCTCACCACTGATATCACAATGTTCCATCACTAGTCATCCCAATACTCCATCAACCCTGTCATCACAATGTTCCATTACCCCTGTCATCAAAATGCTACATTCACTTATCATCACAATGTTCGCTGACCCCTGACATCACAATGTTCCATAACACCTGTAATCAAAATGCTCCATGACCCTTTTCATCACACTGCTCCATGAGCCCTGACATCACAATATTCCATAACCCCTGTAATCAAAATGCTCCATGACCCTTTTCATCACACTGCTCCATGAGCCCTGACATCACAATATTCTATAACCCCTCTAATCAAAATGTTCCATGACCCTTTTCATCAAATTTCTCCATGACCCTGTCATCACAATGCTCCCTGCCCTTCTAATCACAATGCTCCATGCCCTTGTCATCAAATTGCTCCATGACATTTGTCATCACAAAGTTCCATAAACTTTGGCATCACAATGCTCCATGCCATTGTCATCACAATGCTCCATGAACCCTCTCATCAAATTGCTCCATGCACTTGTCATCACAAAGCTCCATGACGCTTGTGATACCAATGCTCGATGCCCTTCTCATCACAATGCTCCATGCCCTTTTCATTACAATCCTCCATGACACATGTAACACAGTGTTCCGTGACCTTGTCATCACAATGCTCCATGCCCACTCTCATCACAATAATCCATGAAACTCTTCAGACCAATGCTGATGCCCTTGTAATCACAATGCTCCTTTAACCCTGTCATAACAATGCTCTATGACACCTGCCATCACAAGGTTCCACGGCCTTGTCATCACAAGACTCCATGACCCTTGTGATCACAATGCTCCAAGACCCTGTAATCACAATGCTCCAAGCACTTGTCATCACAAAGCTCCATGGCGCATGTCATCAGAATGCTCCATGGCCTTCTCATTCACAATGCTCCATTCCCTTGTCATCACAATGCTTCAAGACACCTGTAATCACAATGCTCCATTCCCCTTTTCATCTCAATGCTCCATGAACCCTGTCATCACAATGCACCATGCCCATCATCATAATGCTTCATGCTTTTGTCATCACAATGAAATCAAAATGCTACATGACGTCTGTCATCACAATGCTCCAAACCCTTATGATCACAATGTTCCATAACACTTGTCATCACAATGCCCCATGACGCTCCTCATCACAGTTATCCATGGTCTTCTCATCACAGTGCTCCATGAACTTTGTTAAAACAATGCTCAATACACTTGTCATCACAATGCTCCCAGACACTTGTCATCAGTATGCTCCTTGAACACTGTCATGACAAGGCTCCATGCCCTTTTCATCACAATGCTCCAAGTCCCCTGTAATCACAATGCTCCTTGCCCTTATCATCACAAACCTCCATGACGCATGTCATCAGAATGCACTATGGCCTTCTCATCACAATTCTCCATGCCCGTGTTATCAAAATGCTCCAAGAACCATATCATCACAATACTCCATGAATATTTTAAGCCCAATTCTCTATGATATTCTCATCACAATGCTCCATGACCCATTTCATCACAATTCTCCATGCTCCTTGAAATCAGAATGATCCCTGACCTCTATCATCACAATGCTCCAAACCCTTGTGATCACATTGTTCCACAAAACTTGTCATTGCAACGCTCCATGATACCTGTCATCATAATACTCCAAGCCCGTGTCATCACAATGCTCCATGAACTTTGTCATCACAATGCTCCATGACCCCTGTCATCACAATTATCCATGCACTTTTCATCACAATGCTCCATGTCCCCTCTCATAGCAAGCTCCGTGTGCTTGTCATCAAAATGCTTCACGACGTTGGCATCAAAATTCTCAATGGCCCTTGTCATCAAAATACTCGATGACGCTCGTCATCAGAATTATCCATGGTCTTCTCATCACAGTGCTCCACGGTCTTGCCATCACAATGCTCCATGACACTTCTCATCACAATGTTACATGCTCTTGTCATCACAATTCTCCATGCACTTGTCATCGCAATGCTCCATGACCCCTGTCATAGCAAGCTCCATGTGCTTTTCATCACAGTGCTTCACGAACTTGTTATCACAATTCTCAATGGCCCTTGTCATCACAATGCTCCATTACCGTTGTCATCACAATCCTCCATGACACTTGGCTTCACAAAGCTCCATTCCATTGTCATCACAATGCACCATGAAATATGTCATCACAGTGCTCCCTGACACCTGTCTTCACAGTACTCATGACCTGGTCATAACAATGCTCCATGTCCTTGTCATCACAATGTGCCATGCCCACTATCATCACAATAATCCATGATACTTGTCAGACCAATGCTCCATGCCCCTATCATCACAATGCTCCATGCCTTTGTCATCACAGTGCTCCGTGACTCCAGTCATCACATTGCTTCATGACCTTTGTCATCACAATGGTCCATGCCCTCCTCATCACAGTGCTCTTTGAAATTTGTCACCATAATGCTCCATGAACTTATCATCACGATGCTCTGTGACCTTTGTCATCACAATGCTCCATGCCTTTGTCAGCAGAGTGATCCATGACCCATGTCATCACAATGTGCCATGCGCTTGTCAGAACAATGTTCCACAACCTTATCATCACAATGCTCCATAAACATTGTCAGCACAAAGCTCCATGCACTTCTCATCAAAATGCTCTTTCACCACTGATATCAAAATGTTCCATCATTAGTCCTTACAATACTCCCTCAGCCCTGTCATGACAATGTTCCACGGCCTTGTCATTACAAGGCTCATTGACCCTTGTCATCACAATGCTCCAAGACCCCTGTAATCACAATGCTCCATGCCCCTTGTCATCAGTGTGCTCCATGAGACTTGTCATCAAAAGGCTCCATGGTCTTCTCATCACAATGCTCAAGGACCTTGTCATCACAATGCTTCACGACCTCCTCATCAAAATTCTCAATGTCCCTTGTCATCATAATATTCCAAGCTCTAATCACAATGCCCATTATCTTTGTCATCACAATCCTCCATGACATTTGGCATCACAGTGCCCCATGCCATTGTCATCGCAATGGAACATGACATATGTCATCACAATGCTCGCTGACACCTGTCTTCACAATACTCCATGACCTTGTCATCACAATGCTCAATACACTTGTCATCACAATGCTCAATACACTTGTCATCACAGTGCTCCCTGACACTTGTCGTCAGTATGCTCCTTGAACCCTGACATGACAAGGCTCCATGCATTTTTCATCACAATGATCCATGCCCTTTTCCTCACAATGCTCCAAGACCCCTGTAATCACAATGCTCCATGCCGTTGTCATCACACAGCTTCATGACGAATGTCTTCAGAATGCTCCATGGTCTTCTCATCAACATGCTCCATGATATTTTCATTAAAATGCTCCATTCCCTTGTCATCAAAATGCCCCATGATCCCTGTCACCACAATACTCCATGAATATTTTCAGCCCAATGCTCTATGACCTTCTCATCACCATGCCCCATGAACCCTGTCATCACAATGCTCCATGACCCATGTCATCACAATGCTCCATGAACCCTGACAACACAATGATCCGGGACAATTGTCATCAAAATGCTCCATGACCCTTGTCATCACAATGATCCATTCCATTGTCATCACAATGCTCCATTACCCTTGTCATCACAATGCTCCAAGCCCTTGTCATCACAATGCTCCATTACATTTGTCATCACATTTCTCCATGAGACTTGGCATCACAATGCTCAATGCCATTGTCATCACAATTCACCGTGACATATGTCACCACAATGCTCCCTGACACCTTTCTTCACAATAATCAATGACCTTGTCATCACAATGCTCTATGCGCTAGTTATCCCAATGTGCCATGCCCTCAGTCATCACAATGCTCCATTACCCCTGTCATCACAATGCTCCGTGACTCCAGTCATCACAATGCTTCGTGACATTTGTCATCACAATGTTCCATGCCACTTTTCATCTCAATGCTGCATGAACCCTGTCTTCACAATGCACAATGCCCATCATCATAATGCTTCATGCTATTGTCATCACAATGAAATCAAAATGCACCATAACCTCTGCCATCACAATGCTCCAAACCCTTGTGATCACAATGTTCCATAACACTTGTCATCACAACGCCCCATGAGGCTCGTCATCACAATTATCCATGCACTTCTCATCACAATGTTCCATGACCTTTGTCATCACAATGCTCAATACACTTGTCATCACAATGCTCCCTGCCACTTGTCGTCAGTATGCTCCTTGAACCCTGTCAGGACAAGGCTGCATGCCTCATTCATGATAATGATCCATGCCTTTTTCATCTCAATGCTCCCCGACCCCTGTAATCACAATGCTCCATGCCCTGGTCATCACAAAGCTCCATGACGAATGTCATCAGAGTGCTCTTTAGACATCTCTCAAAATGCTCCATGCCCTTGTATTCACAATGCTCCACGACCCCTGTAATCACAATGCTCCATGCCCCTTTTTATCAGAATGCTCCATGAGACTTCTCATCACAAGGCTCCATGGTCTTCTCATCACTCTGCTCCAGGACCTTGTCATGACAATGCTCCATGACCCCTTTCATCAGAATACTCCATGAACATTTTCAGCTCAATGCTCCATGATCTTCTCATCACAATGCTCCATGACCCCTGTCATCACTATGCTCCATGCTCCTTGATATCAAAATGATCCATGACCTCTGTCCTCACAGTGCTCCAAACCCTTGTGATCACATTGTTCCATAACACATGTCATCACAACGCTCCATGTTGCCTGTCATCAAAATACTCCATGCCCTTGTCATCACAATGCTCCATGACCTTTGTCATCACAATGCTCAACACACTTGTCATCACAATGCTCCCTGACACTTGTCGTCAGAATACTTCTCGAAACCCTGTCATGAAGAGGCTGTATGCATTTTTCATCACAATGCTCCATGCCCTTTTCATCACAATGCTCCATGCCATTGTCATCACAATACTCCACAAGCTTGTCATCAGAATGCTCCATGACACTTGTCATCACAATTCTCCATGACCCCTGTCATCACAATGCTCCAGGCCCCTTGTCATTACAGTTCTCCATGACGCTCGTCATCACTATTATCCATGGTCTTCTCATCACAATGCTCCACCGTCTTGCCATCACAATGCTCCATGACACTTCAAATCACAATGTTACATGCTCTTGTAATCACATTCTCCATGAACTTGTCATCGCAATGCTCCATGACCCCTGTCATAGCAAGCTCCATGTGCTATTCATCACAGTGCTTCACGAACTTGTCATCAAAATTCTCAAAAGCCCTTGTCATCACAATGCTCCATGCCCTTTTCATCACAATGATCCATGACCATTGTAATCAAAATGCTCCATTACATTTGTCATCACAATCACCCATGACACTTGTCATCACAATGCTCCATGCCGTTGTCATCACAATGCACCATGACATAGGTCATCACAATGCTCCCTGACACCTGACTTCACAATACTCCATAACCTTTTCTTCACAGTGCTCCATGCCCTTGTTATCACAATGTGCAATGCCCACTGTCATCACAATAATCCATGAAATTTTTCAGACCGATGCTCCATGCCCCTGTCATCACAATGATCCATGCACTTGTCATCACAATGCTCCATGACACCTGTCATCACAATGCTCCGTGTCTCCAGTCATCACAATGCTTCAAGACTTTGTCATCAAAATGGTCCATGCCCTCATCATCACAAGTCTCTGTGACCTTTGTCACCACAATGCTCCATGAACATTTCATCACAATGCTCTGTGTCCCTTGGCATCACAATGCTCCATGCACTTCTCAGGAAAATGCTCTCTCACCACTGATATCACAATGTTCCATCACTAGTCATCACCATACTCCTTCACCCCTGTCATCACAATGTTCCATGACCCCTATCATCACAATGCTACATGCCGTTATCATCACAATGCACCACTCCCTTGTCATCAAAATGCTCCATGACCTTTGTCATCACAAAGCTCCATGACCCTTGGCATCACAATGCTCCATGCCATTGTCATCACAATGCTTCATGAAGCCTCTCATCACATTGCTCCATGCACTTGTCATCGCAAAGCTCCATGACGCTTGTCATCACAATGCTCGATGCCCTTCTCATCACAATGCTCCATGACCTTGTCATTACAATCCTCCATGACCCATGTATCACAGTGTTCCGTGTCCTTTTCATCAAAATATTCCATGCCCACTCTCATCACAATAATCCATGAAAATTTTCAGACAAATGCTCCATCCCCTTGTCATCACAAAGCTCCATGACACATGTCATCAGAATGCTCCATGGCCTTCTCATTCACAATGCTCCATGCCCTTGCCATCACAATGCTCCAAGACACCTGTAATCACAATGCTCCATGTCCCTTTTCATCACAATGATCCATGAACCCTGTCATCACACTGCACCATGCTCATCATCCTAATGCTTCATGGTATTGTCATCACAATGAAATTGAAATGCTCCATGACCTCTGTCATCACAATGCTCCAAACCCTTGTGATCACAATGTTCCATAACACTTGTCATCACAACGCCCCATGACGCTCGTCTTCACAATTATCCATGGTCTTCTCATCACAATGTTCCATGACCTTTGTCATCACAATGCTCAATACACATGTCATCACAATGCTCCCTGACTCTTGCCATCAGTATGCTCCTTGGACACTGTCATGACAAGGCTCCATGCCTTTTTCATTACAATGATCCATTCCTTTTTCATCACAATGCTCCAAGACCCCTGTAATCACAATGCTCCTTGCCCTAGTCATCACAAAGCTCCATGACACATGTCATCAGAATGCTCCTTGGACATCTCTCACAATGTTCCATGCCCTTGTAATCACAATGCTCCAAGACGCCTGTAATCACAATGCTCCATGCCCATTTTCATCAGAATGCTCCATGAGACTTCTCATAACAAGGCTCAATGGTCTTCTCATCAGAGTGCTCCAGGACCTTGTCATCACAATGCTCCATGACCCATTTCGTCAGAATACTCCATGAACATTTTCAGCTCAGTGCTCCATGATCTTCTCATTACAATGCTCCATGACCCCTGTCATCACAATGCTCCATGCTCCTTGATATCAAAATGATCCATGACCTCTGTCATCACAGTGCTCCAAACCCTTGTGATCACATTGTTCCATAACACTTGTCATCACAATGCTCCATGATGCCTGTCATCACAATACTGCATGCCCTTGTCATCACAATGCTCTATGACATTTGTCATCACAATGCTCAATACACTTGTCATCACAATGCTCCCTGACACTTGTCGTCAGAATGCTTCTCGAACCCTGTCATGGAAAGTCTCTATGCCTTTTTCATCACAATGCTCCATGCCCTTTTCATCACAATGCTCCATGCCATTGTCATCACAATACTCCACAAGCTTGTCATCAGAATGCTCCATGACCCTTGTCATCACAATGCTCCATGAACCCTGTCATCACAAAGCTCCATGACACCTGTCATCACAATTCTCCATGCCCCTTGTCATTACAGTTCTCCATGACGCTCGTCATCACAATTATCCATGGTCTTCTAATCACAATGTTCCACCATCTTGCAATCACAATGCTCCATGACCCTTGAAATCACAATGTTACATGCTCTTGTAATCACATTCTCCATGCACTTGTCATCGCAATGCTCCATGACAACTGTCATAGCAAGCCTCATGTGCTTTTCATCACAGTGCTTCACGAACTTGTCATCAAAATTCTCAAAAGCCCTTGTCATCACAATGCTCCATGCCCTTTTCATCACAATGCTCCATGACCATTGTCATCACAATGCTCCAAGCCCTTCTCATCACAATGCTCCATTACCTTTGTCGTCACAATCCTCCATGACAATTGGCATCACAATTCTCCATGCCATTGTCATCACAATGGAACATGACATATGCCATCACAATGAACCCTGACACCTGTCTTCACAATACTCCATGACCTTGTCATCACAATGCGCCATGCCGACTGTCATCACAATAATCCATGAAACTTGCCAGACCAATGTTCCATGCCGCTGTCATCACAATGCTCCATTCCCTTGTCATCACAATGCTCTGTGACTCCAGTCATCACAATACTTCATGACATTTTTCATCACAATGATCCATACCCTCGTCATCACAAGGCTCTGTGAACTTTGTCACCACAATTCTCCATGATCTTTTCATCCCAATGCTCTCTGAGCCTTGTCATAACAACGCTCCATGCCTTTGTCAGCACAATGCTCCATGACCCTTGTTATCACAATGCTCCATGCGCTTTTCAGAACAATGCTCCATGACCCATGTCATCACAGTGTGCCATGCACTTGTCATCACAATACTCCCCAAACTTGTCATCACAATGCTCCATAAACATTGTCATCACAAAGCTCCATGCACTTCGAATCAAAATGCTCTCTCACCACTGATATCTCAATTTTCCATCACTAGTCATCACAATACTCCCTCACCCCTGTCATCACAATGTTACACGGCCTTGTCATCACAAGGCTCCATGACCCGAGTAATCACAATGCTCCATACCCCTTTTCATCTCAATGATCCATGAACCCTGTCATCACAACGAACCATGCCCATCATCATAATGTTTCATGCTATTGTCATCACAATGAAATCAAAATGCTCCATGTACTCAGTCATCACAATGCTCCCAACCCTTGTGATCACAATGCTCCATAACTCTTGTCATCACAACGCCCCATGAGGCTCGTCATCACAATTATCCATGCACTTCTCATCACAATGTCCCATGACCTTTGTCATCACAATGCTCAATACACTTGTCATCACAATGCTCCCTGACACTTGTCGTCAGTATGCTCCTTGAACCCTGTCATGACAAGGCTCCATGCCTTTTTCATGATAGTGATCCATGCCTTTTTCATCACAATGCTCCACGACCCCTGTAATCACAATGCTCCATGCCCTGGTCATCACAAAGCTCCATGACGAATGTCATCAGAATGCTCCTTAGACATCTCTCACAGTGCTCCATGCCCTTTTCATCACAATGCTCCAAGACCCCTGTAATCACAATGCTCCATGCCCCTTTTCATCAGAATGCTCCATGAGACTTCTCATCACAAGGCTCCATGGTCTTCTCATCACTATGCTCCAGGACCTTGTCATCACAATGCTCCATGACCCCTTTCATCAGAATACTCCATGAACATTTTCAGCTCAATGCTCCATGATCTTCTCATCACAATGCTCCATGAGCCCTGTCATCACTATGCTCCATGCTCCTTGATATCAAAATGATCCATGACCTCTGTCATCACAGTGCTCCAAACCCTTGTGATCACATTGTTCCATAACACTTGTCATCACAACGCTCCATGATGCCTGTCATCACAATAGTCCATGCCCTTGTCATCACAATGCTCCATGACCTTTGTCATCACAATGCTCAACACACTTGTCATCACAATGCTCCCTGACACTTGTCGTCAGAATGCTTCTCGAACCCTGTCATGAAGAGGTTGTATGCCTTTTTCATCACAATGCTCCACGCCATTGTCATCACAATACTCCACAAGCTTGTCATCAGAATGCACCATGACACTTGTCATCACAATTCTCCATGACCCCTGTCATCACAATGCTCCAGGCCCCTTGTCATTACAGTTCTCCATGACACTCGTCATCACAATTATCCATGGTCTTCTCATCACAATGCTCTACCGTCTTGCCATCACAATGATCCATGACACTTCAAATCACAATGTTACATGCTCTTGTAATCACATTCTCCATGAACTTGTCATCGCAATGCTCCATGACCCCTGTCATAGCAAGCTCCATGTGCTTTTCATCACAGTGCTTCACGAACTTGTCATCAAAATTCTCAAAATCCCTTGTCATCACAATGCTCCATGCCCTTTTCATCACAATGATCCATGACCATTGCCATCAAAATGCTCCATTACATTTGTCATCACAATCATCCATGACACTTGTAATCACAATGCTCCATGCCGTTGTCATCACAATGCACCATGACATAGGTCATCACAATGCTCCCTGACACCTGACTTCACAATACTCCATAACCTTTTCTTCACAGTGCTCCATGCCCTTGTCATCACAATGTGCAATGCCCACTGTCATCACAATAATCCATGAAATTTTTCAGACCGAAGCACCATGCCCCTGTCATCACAATGATCCATGCACTTGTCATCACAATGCTCCATGACACCTGTCATCACAATGCTCCGTGTCTCCAGTCATCACAATGCTTCAAGACTTTGTCATCAGAATTGTCCATGCCCTCATCATCACAAGTCTCTGTGACCTTTGTCACCACAATGCTCCATGATCATTTCATCACAATGCTCTGTGACCCTTGGCATCACAATGCTCCATGCACTTCTCATGAAAATGCTCTCTCACCACTGATATCACAATGTTCCATCACTAGTCATCACCATAGTCCTTCACCCCTGTCATCACAATGTTCCATGACCCCTATCATCACAATGCTACATGCCGTTATCATCACAATGCACCACTCCCTTGTCATCAAAATGCTCCATGACCTTTGTCATCACAAAGCTCCATGACCCTTGGCATCACAATGCTCCATGCCCACTCTCATCACAATAATCCATGAAAATTTTCAGACAAATGCTCCATGCACATGTCATCACAAAGCTCCATGACGCATGTCATCAGAATGCTCCATGGACTTCACATTCACAATGCTCCATGCCCTTGCCATCACAATGCTACAAGACACCTGTAATCACAATGCTCCTTGTCCCTTTTCATCTCAATGATCCATGAACTCTGTCATCACACTGCACCATGCCCATCATCATAATGCTTCATGCTATTGTCATCACAATGAAATCAAAATGCTCCATGACCTCTGTCATCACAATGCTCCAAACCCTTGTGATCACAATGTTCCATAACACTTGTCATCACAACGCCCCATGACGCTCGTCTTCACAATTATCCATGGTCTTCTCATCACAATGTTCCATGACCTTTGTCATCACAATGCTCAATACACTTGTCATCACAATTCTCCCTGACTCCTGCCATCAGTATGCTCCTTGAACACTGTCATGACAAGGCTCCATGCCTTTTTCATTACAATGATCCATGCCTTTTTCATCACAATGCTCCAAGACACCTGTAATCACAATGCTCCTTGCCCTGGTCATCACAAAGCTCCATGACACATGTCATCAGAATGCTCCTTGGACATCTCTCACAATGCTCCATGCCCTTGTAATCACAATGCTCAAAGACCGCTGTAATCACAATGCTCCATGCCAATTTTCATCAGAATGCTCCATGAGACTTCTCATAACAAGGCTCCATTGTCTTCTCATCAGAGTGCTCCAGGACCTTGTCATCACAATGCTCCATGACACATTTCATGAGAATAGTCCATGAACATTTTCAGCTCAATGCTCCATGATCTTCTCATTACAATGCTCCATGACCCCTGTCATCACAATGCTCCATGCTCCTTGATATAAAAATGATCCATGACCTCTGTGATCACAGTGCTCCAAACCCTTGTGATCACATTGTTCCATAACACTTGTCATCACAATGCTCCATGATGCCTGTCATCACAATAATCCATGCCCTTGTCATCACAATGCTCCATTACCTTTGTCGTCACAATCCTCCATGACAATTGCCATCACAATTCTCCATGCCATTGTCATCACAATGGAACATGACATATGCCTTCACAATGAACCCTGACACCTGTCTTCACAATACTCCATGACCTTGTCATCACTATGTTCCATGCCCTTGTCATCACAATGCGCTATGCCAACTGTCATCACAATAATCCATGAAACTTGCCAGACCAATGTTCCATGCCGCTGTCATCACAATGCTCCATTCCCTTGTCATCACAATGCTCTGTGACTCCAGTCATCACAATACTTCATGACATTTTTCATCACAATGATCCATGCCCTCGTCATCACAAGGCTCTGTGAACTTTGTCACCACAATTCTCCATGATCTTTTCATCCCAATGCTCTCTGAGCCTTGTCATAACAACGCCCCATGCCTTTGTCAGCACAATGCTCCATTACCCTTGTTATCACAATGCTCCATGCGCTTGTCAGAGCAATGTTCCATGACCCATGTCATCACAGTGTGCCATGCACTTGTCATCACAATGCTCCATAAACATTGTCATCACAAAGCTCCATGCACTTCGAATCAAAATGCTCTCTCACCACTGATATCTCAGTTTTCCATCACTAGTCATCACAATACTCCCTCACCAATGTCCTCACAATGTTACACGGCCTTGTCATCACAAGGCTCCATGACCCGAGTAATCACAATGCTCCATACCCCTTTTCATCTCAATGCTCCATGAACCCTGTCATCACAACGAACCATGCCCATCATCATAATGCTTCATGCTATTGTCATCACAAAGAAATCAAAATGCTCCATGACCTCTGTCATCACAATGCTCCCAACCCTTGTGATCACAATGCTCCATAACACTTGTCATCACAACGCCCCATGAGGCTCGTCATCACAATTATCCATGCACTTCTCATCACAATGTTCCATGACATTTGTCATCACAATGCTCAATACACTTGTCATCACAATGCTCCCTGACACTTGTCGTCAGTATGCTCCTTGAACCCTGCCATGACAAGGCGCCATGCATTTTTCATGATAATGATCCATGCCTTTTTCATCACAATGCTCCAAGGCCCCTGTAATCACAATGCTCCATGCCCTGTACATCACAAAGCTCCATGACGAATGTCATCAGAATGCTCCTTAGACATCTCTCACAATGCTCCATGCCCTTTTCATCACAATGCTCCAAGACCCCTGTAATCAAAATGCACCATGCCCCTTTTCATCAGAATGCTCCATGAGACTTCTCATCACAAGGCTCCATGGTCTTCTCATCACAATGCTCCAGGACCTTGTCATCACAATGCTCCATGACCCCTTTCATCAGAATACTCCATGAACATTTTCAGCTCAATGCTCCATGAACTTCTCATCACAATGCTCCATGACCCCTGTCATCACTATGCTCCATGCTCCTTGATATCAAAATGATCCATGACCTCTGTCATCACAGTGCTCCAAACCCTTGTGATCACATTGTTCCATAACACTTGTCATCACAATGCTCATGATGCCTGTCATCACAATACTCCATGCCCTTGTCATCACAATGCTCAATGACCTTTGTCATCTCAATGCTCAATACACCTGTCATCACAATGCTCCCTGACAATTGTCATCAGAATGCTTCTTGAAACCTGTCATGAAGAGGCTGTATGCCTTTTTCATCACAATGCTCCATGCCCTTTTCATCACAATGCTCCACGCCATTGTCATCACAATACTCCACAAGCTTGTCATCAGAATGCTCCATGACACTTGTCATCACAATTCTCCATGACCCCTGTCATCAAAATGCTCCAGGCCCCTTCTCATTACAGTTCTCCATGACGCTCGTCATCACAATTATCCATGGTCTTCTCATCACAATGCTCCACCGTCTTGCCATCACAATGATCCATGACACTTCAAACCACAATGTTACATGCTCTTGTAATCACATTCTCCATGAACTTGTCATCGCAATGCTCCATGACCCCTGTCATAGCAAGCTCCATGTGCTTTTCATCACAGTGCTTCACGAACTTGTCATCAAAATTCTCAAAAGCCCTTGTCATCACAATGCTCCATGCCCTTTTCATCACAATGATCCATGACCATTGTCATCAAAATGCTCCATTACATTTGTCATCACAATCATCCATGACACTTGTCATCACAATTCTCCATGCCATTGTCATCACAATGCACCATGACATAGGTCATCACAATGCTCCCTGACACCTGACTTCACAATACTCCATAACCTTTTCTTCACAGTGCTCCATGCCCTTGTCATCACAATGTGCAATGCCCACTGTCATCACAATAATCCATGAAATTTTTCAGACCGATGCTCCATGCCCCTGTCATCACAATGATCCATGCACTTGTCATCACAATGCTCCATGACACCTGTCATCACAATGCTCCGTGTCTCCAGTCATCACAATGCTTCAAGACTTTGTCATCAGAATTGTCCATGCCCTCATCATCACAAGTCTCTGTGACCTTTGTCACCACAATGCTCCATGATCATTTCATCACAATGCTCTGTGACCCTTGGCATCACAATGCTCCATGCACTTCTCATGAAAATGCTCTCTCACCACTGATATCACAATGTTCCATCACTAGTCATCACCATAGTCCTTCACCCCTGTCATCACAATGTTCCATGACCCCTATCATCACAATGCTACATGCCGTTATCATCACAATGCACCATTCCCTTGTCATCAATATGCTCCATGACCTTTGTCATCACAAAGCTCCATGACCCTTGGCATCACAATGCTCCATGCCATTGTCATCACAATGCTTCATGAAGCCTCTCATCACATTGCTCCATGCCCTTGTCATCGCAAAGCTCCATGACGCTTGTCATCACAATGCTCGATGCCCTTCTCATCACAATGCTCCATGACATTGTCATTACAATCCTCCATGACCCATGTATCACAGTGTTCCGTGTCCTTTTCATCACAATGCTCCATGCCCACTCTCATCACAATAATCCATGAAAATTTTAGACAAATGCTCCATGCCCTTGTCATCACAAAGCTCCATGACGCCTGTCATCAGAATGCTCCATGGCCTTCTCATTCACAATGCTCCATGCCCTTGCCATCACAATGCTCCAAGACACATGTAATCATTATGCTCCATGTCCCTTTTCATCTCAATGATCCATGAACCCTGTCATCACACTGCACCATGCCCATCATCATAATGCTTCATGCTATTGTCATCACAATGAAATCAAAATGCTCCATGAACTCTGTCATCACAATGCTCCAAATCCTTGTGATCACAATGTTCCATATCACTTGTCATCACAACGCCCCATGACTCTCGTCTTCACAATTATCCATGGTCTTCTCATCACAATGTTCCATGACCTTTGTCTTCACAATGCTCAATACACTTGTCATCACAATGCTCCCTGACTCCTGCCATCAGTATGCTCCTTGAACATTGTCATGACAAGGCTCCATGCCTTTTTCATTACAATGATCCATGCCTTTTTCATCACAATGCTCCCAGACCCCTGTAATCACAATGCTCCTTGCCCTGGTCATCACAAAGCTCCATGACACATGTCATCAGAATGCTCCTTGGACATCTCTCACAATGCTCCATGCCCTTGTAATCACAATGCTCCAAGACCCCTGTAATTACAATGCTCCATGCCCCTTTTCATCAGAATGCTCCATGAGACTTCTCATCACAAGGCTCCATGGTCTTCTCATCAGAGTGCTGCAGGACCTTGTCATCAGAATGCTCCATGACCCATTTCATCAGAATACTCCATGAACATTTTCAGCTCAATGCTCCATGATCTTCTCATTACAATGCTCCATGACCCCTGTCATCACAATGCTCCATGCTCCTTGATATCAAAATGATCCATGAACTCTGTCATCACAGTGCTCCAAACACTTGTGATCACATTGTTCCATAACACTTGTCATCACAACGCTCCATGATGCCTGTCATCACATTACTCCATGCCCTTGTCATCACAATGCTCCATGACCTTTGTCACCACGATGCTCAATACACTTGTCATCACAATGCTCCCTGACACTTGTCGTCAGAATGCTTCTCGAACCCTGTCATGGAAAGGCTCTATGCCTTTTTCATCACAATGCTCAATGCCCTTTTCATCACAATGCTCCATGCCATTGTCATCACAATACTCCACAAGCTTGTCATCAGAATGCTCCATGACCCTTGTCATCACAATGCTCCATGACCCCTGTCATCACAAAGCTCCATGACACCTGTCATCACAATTCTCCATGCCCCTTGTCATTACAGTTCTCCATGACACTCGTCATCACAATTATCCATGGTCTTCTAATCACAATGTTCCACCGTCTTGCAATCACAATGCTCCATGACCCTTGAAATCACAATGTTACATGCTCTTATAATCACATTCTCCATGCACTTGTCATCGCAATGCTCCATGACCCCTGTCATAGCAAGCCTCATGTGCTTTTCATCACAGTGCTTCACGAACTTGTCATCAAAATTCTCAAAAGCCCTTGTCATCACAATGCTCCAAGCCCTTGTCATCACAATGCTCCATTACCTTTGTCGTCACAATCCTCCATGACAATTGGCATCACAATTCTCCATGCCATTGTCATCACAATGGAACATGACATATGCCATCACAATGAACCCTGACACCTGTCTTTACAATACTCCATGACCTTGTCATCACTATGCTCCATGCCCTTGTCATCACAATGCGCCATGCCGACTGTCATCACAATAACACATGAAACTTGCCAGACCAATGTTCCATGCCACTGTCATCACAATGCTCCATTCCCTTGTCATCACAATGCTCTGTGACTCCAGTAATCACAATACTTCACGACATTTTTCATCACAATGATCCATGCCCCCGTCATCACAAGGCTCTGTGAATTTTGTCACCACAATTCTCCATGATCTTTTCATCCCAATGCTCTCTGAGCCTTGTCATAACTACGCTCCATGCCTTTGTCAGCACAATGCTCCTTGACCCTTGTTATCACAATGCTCCATGCGCTTGTCAGAACAGTGCTCCATGACCCATGTCATCACAGTGTGCCATGCACTTGTCATCACAGTGCTCCCCAAACTTGTCATCACAATGCTCCATAAACATTGTCATCACAAAACTCCATGCACTTCGAATCAAAATGCTCTCTCACCACTGATATCTCAATTTTCCATCACTAGTCATCACAATACTCCCTCACCCCTGTCATCACAATGTTACACGGCCTTGTCATCACAAGGCTCCATGACCCGAGTAATCACAATGCTCCATACCTCTTTTCATCTCAATGCTCCATGAACCCTGTCATCCCAACGAACCTTCCCCATCATCATAATGCTTCATGCTATTGTCATCACAATGAAATCAAAATGCTCCATGACCTCTGTCATCACAATGCTCCAAACCCTTGTGATCACAATGCTCCAAAACACTTGTCATCACAACGCCCCATGAGGCTCGTCATCACAATTATCCATGCACTTCTCATCACAATATTCCATGACCTTTGTCATCACAATGCTCAATACACTTGTCATCACAATGCTCCCTGACACTTGTCGTCAGTATGCTCCTTGAAACCTGTGATGACAAGGCTCCATGCCTTTTTCATGATAATGATCCATGCTTTTTTCATCACAATGCTCCAAGACCCCTCTAATCACAGTGCTCCATGCCCTTGTCATCACAAAGCTCCATGACGAATGTCATCAGAATGCTCCTTAGACATCTCTCACAATACTCCATGCCCTTTTCATCACAATGCTCCAAGACCCCTGTAATCAAAATGCACCATGCCCCTTTTCATCAGAATGCTCCATGAGACTTCTCATCACAAGGTTCCATGGTCTTCTCATCACAATGCTCCAGGACCTTGTCATCACAATGCTCCATGACCCCTTTCATCAGAATACTCCATGAATATTTTCAGCTCAATGCTCCATGATCTTCTCATCACAATGCTCCATGACCCCTGTCATCACTATGCTCCATGCTCCTTGATATCAAAATGATCCATGACCTCTGTCATCACAGTGCTCCAAACCCTTGTGATCACATTGTTCCATAACACTTGTCATCACAATGCTCCATGATGCCTGTCATCACAATACTCGATGCCCTTGTCATCACAATGCTCCATGACCTTTGGCATCACAATGCTCAATACACTTGTCATCACAATGCTCCCTGACATTTATCGTCAGAATGCTTCTCGAACCCTGTCATGAAGAGGCTGTATGCCTTTTTCATCACAATTCTCCATGCACTTTTCATTGCAATGCTCCATGTCCCCTGTCATAGCAAGCTCCATGCACTTGTCATCACAATGCTTCACGACGTTGGCATCAAAATTCTTAATGGCCCTTGTCATCACAATCCTCCATGACACTTGGCATCACAATGCTCCACGCCATTGTCATCAAAATGCACCATGACATATGTCATCGCAGTGCCTCCTGACACCTGTCTTCAAAATACTACATGACCTTGTCATAAAAATGTTCCATGCCCTTGTCATCACAATGTGCCATGCCCACCCTCATAGCAATAATCCATGAAACTTGTCAGACCAATTCTCAATGCCCCGGTCATCACAATGCTCCATGCCCCTGTAATCACAGTGCTCCATGACCCCTCACATCATAATGCTCCGTGACTCCAGTCATCACAATGCTTCATGACCTTTGTCCTCACAATGGTCCATGCCCTCGTCACACAAGGCTGTGTGATCTTTGTCACCAAAATACTCCATGAAATTTTCATCACAATGCTCTGTGTCCCTTGTCATCACAATGCTCCATGCCTTTGTCAGCACAATGCTCCATGAACCCTGTCATCACAATCCTACATGCGCTTCTCAGCACAATGCTCCAAGACACATGTCATCACAATATGCCATGCACGTGTCATGACAATGCTCCACAACCTTGTCATCACAATGCTCCATAAAAGTTGTCATTACAATGCTCCATGAACTTGTCATCTAAATGCTCTCTCACCACTGATATCACAATGTTCCATCACTAGTCATCACAATACTCCCTCACCCCTGTCATCACAATGTTCCATAACCCCTGTCATCGAAATGCTACATGCCCTTATCATCACAATGCTCCATGACCACTGACATCACAATGTTCCATAACCGCTCTCATCAAAATGTTCCCTGACCCTTTTCATCAAATTGTTCCATGACCCTTTCATCACAATGCTCCCTGCCCTACTCATCACAATGAACCACACTCTTGTCATCAAAATGCTCCATGATCTTTGTCAACACCAAGCTCCATGACCCTTGTCATCACAATGCTCCATGCCCTTGTCAGCACAGTGCTCCATGAACCTTGTCATCACAATGCTCCAAGTCCTTGTCATCACAATGCACCATTACATTTGTCATCACAAACCTCCTTGACAATTGGCATCACAATGCTCCATGGCATTGTCATCACAATGGGCCATGACTTATGTCTTCACAACGCTCCCAGACACCTGTCTTCGCAATACTGCATGACCTTGTCATCACAATGCTCCATGCCATTGTCATCACAATGCGCCATACCCACTCTCATCGCAATAATGCATGAATCTTGTAAGACCAATGCTCCATGCCCCTGTCATCACAATGTTCCTTGCCCTTGTCATCACAATGCTCCATGAGCCGTCATCACAATGCTCCGTGACTCCTGTCATCACAATGCTTCATGACCTTACTCATCACAATGGTCCATGCCCTCGTCATCACAAGTCTCTGTGACTTTTGTCACCACAATGCTCCATGAACTTTTCATCACAATGCTCTGTGACCCTTGTCATCACAATGCTCTATGCGTTTCTCAGCACAATGCTCCATGACACTTGTCATCACAATGCTCTATGAGCTTTTTAGCACAATGCTCCATGACCCATGTCATCACAATGCACCATGTGCTTGTCATCAAAATGCTCCACATCCTTGTCATCACAATGCTGCATAAACTTTGTCATCACAGTGCTGCATGTTCTTCTCATCAAAATGCTCTCTCACCACTGATATCACAATGTTCCATCACTAGTCATCCCAATACTCCATCACCCCTGTCATCACAATGTTGCATGACACCTGTCATCAAAATGCTACATGCACTTATCATCATAATGTTACATGCTCTTGTCATCACAATTCTCCATGCACTTGTCATCGCAATGCTCCATGACACCTGTCATAGCAAGCTCCATGTGCTTTTCATCACAGTGCTTCACAACCTTGTCATCTAAATTCTCAATGGCCCTTGTCATCACAATGCTCCATGCCCTTGTCATTTCAATGCTCCATGACCATTTTCATCACAATGCTCCAAGCACTTGTCATCACAATGCTCCAAGACACCTGTAATCACAATGCTCCATGCCCTTGTCATCAGAAAGCTCCATGACGCATGTCATCAGAATGCTCCATGGCTTTCCCATCACAATGCTCCATGCAGTTGTCATCACAATGCTCCTTGCAGTTGTCATCACAATGCTCCAAGACACCTGTAATCACAAAGCTCCATGCCCCTTTTCTTCTCAATGCTCCGTGAACCCTGTCATCACAATGCACCATGCACATCATCATACTGCTTCAAGCTATTGTCATCACAATGAAATCAAAATGCTCCATGACCTCTGTCATCACAATGCTCCAAACCGTTGTGATCACAATGTTCATAAAACTTGTCATCACAACGCCCCATGACTCCCGTCATCACAATTATCCATGGTCTTCTCATCACAATGCTCCATGACCTTTGTCATTACAATGCTCAATACACTTGTCATCACAATGCTCCCTGACACTTGTCGTCACTATGCTCCTTGAAACTTGTCATGACAAGGCTCCATGCATTTTCCGTCACAATGATCCATGCCCTTTTCATCACCATGCTCCAAGACCACTGAAATCACAATGTTGCATGCCCTTGTCTTCACAAAGCTCCATGACGCATATCATCAGAATGCTCCATGGTCTTCTCATCACAATGCTCCAAGATGCCTGTCATCACAATGCTCCATGAGCATTGTTATCACAATGCTCAATACACTTGTCATCACCATTCTCCCTGACACTTGACGTCAGAATGCTCCTTGATCCCTGTCATGAAAATGTTCCATGTCTTTTTCATCACAATGCTCCATGCATTTTTCATCACAATGCTCCATGCCATTGTCATCACAATACTCCACAAGCTTGTCATCAGAATGCTCCATGACCCTTGTCATCACAATGATCCATGACACCTATCATCACAATTCTCCATGCCCCATATCACTACAGTGCTCAATGCCACTCGTCAACAAAATGCTCCATGGTCTAGCGATCACAATGCTTCACGGTCTTGCCATCACAATGCTCCATGCCCTGGACATCACAATGCTCCCTGTCCCTTGTCATCACAATGCTCCATGACACTTCTCATCACCATGTTACATGCTCTTGTCATCACAATCCTCCATGACACATGGCATCACAATTCTCCATGTCATTGTTTTCAAAATGGACCATGACATATGTCATTACAATGCTCCCTGACACCTGTCTTCACAATACTCCATGACCTTGTCATCACAATGCTCCATGCCCTTGTCTTCACAATGCGCCATGCCCTTGTCTTCACAATGCGCCATGCCGTCACTCATCACAATAATCCTTGAAAGTTATCAGACCAGTTCTCCATGCACCTATCATCACAATGCTCCATGCCATTGTCATCACAATGCACCATGAACCCTGTCATCACAATGCTCCATGACTCCAGTCATCACAATGCTTCATGAACTTTGTCATCACAATGGTCCATGATCTCGTCATCACACGTTTATGTGACCTTTGTCACCACAATGCTCCATGAACTTTTCATCACAATGCTCCGTGACTCTTGTCATCATAATGCTCCATGCCTTTGTCAGCACAATGCTCCATGACCCATGTAATCACAATGAGCCATGCGCTTGTCATCACAATGCTCCAAAAACTTGTCATCACAATGCTCCTTAAAACTTGTCATTACAATGTTCCATGCTCTTCTCATCAAAATGCTCTCTCACCACTGATATCACAATGTTCCATCACTAGTCATCACAATACTCCCTCACCCTTGTCATCATAATGTTCCATGACCAATGTCATCAAAATGTTCCATGCCCTTGTCATCACAATGCTCCTTAAAACTTGTCATCACAATGCTCCATGCACTTCTCATCAAAATGCTCTCTCACCACTGATATCACAATTTTCCATCACTAGTCATCACAATACTCCCTCACCCCTGTCATCACAATGTTCCATGACCCCTGTCATCAAAATGTTCCATGCCCTTGTCATCACAATGCTCCTTGATGCATGTCATCAGAATGCTACATGCCCTTGCCATCACAATGCTGCATTACCCCAGTCATCACAATGCTCCATGACCACTGTCATCACAGCGATCCATAATCCCTGACAACACAATGATCCGGGACTCTTGTCATCAAAATGCTCCATGACACTTGTCATCACAATGATCCATGCGCTTGTCATCCCAATGCTCCATGACCCCTGTAATCAGAATACTCTGTGACGCTTGTCATCCCAGTGCTCCATGACCCTTGACATCACAATGCTCCATGCCATTGTCATCACAGTGCTCCATGAACCCTCTCATCACATTGCTCCATGCACTTGTCATCACAAAGCTCCCTGACGCTTGTCATCACAATGCTCAATGCCCTTCTCATCACAATAGTCCATGAACCTTTTCACACTAATGCTCCATGCCCTTGTCATCGAAAGGCTCCATTACCCGTGTCATAACAATGCTCCATGACCCCTGCCATCACAATGATCCACGGCCTCATCATCAGAAGGCTCCATGACCCTTGTCATCACAATTCTCCAAGACACCTGTAATCACAATGCTCCATGCCCTTGTCATCACGAAGCTCCATGACTTATGTCATCAGAATGCTCCATGGCCTTCTCATCACAGTGCTCCATGCCCTTGTCATCACAGTGCTCCAAAACCCCTGTAATCACAATTCTCCATGCCACTTTTCATCTCAATGCTCCATGAACACTGTCATCACAATGCACCATGCCCATCATCATAATGCTTCATGCTATTGTCATAACAATGAAATCAAAATGTTCCATGACCTCTGCCATCACAATCCTCCAAACCCTTGTGATCACAATGTTCCATAACACTTGTCATCACAATTCCCCATGACGCTCCTCATCACAATTATCCATGGTCTTCTCATCACAATGCTCCATGACATTTGTCATCACAATGCTCAATACACTTGTCATCTAAATGCTCCCTGACACTTGTCGTCCGTATCCTCCTTGAACACTGCCATGACAAGGCTCCATGCATTTTTCATCACAATGATCCATGCGATTTTCATCACAATGCTCCAAGACCACTGTAATCACAATGCTCCTTGCCCTTGTCATCACAAAGCTCCATGCCCCATATCATCAGAATGCTCCATGACATTCTAATCAACATGCTCCATGCCCTTGTCATCACAATGCTCCCAGACACTTGTTTTCAGAATGCTCCTTGAACCCTGTCATGAAAAGGGTCCATGCCTTTTTCATCACAATGCTCCCTGCTTTTATCATCACTATGCTCCATGTCATTGTCATCACAATGCTCAATGAAATCTCTCATCACATTGCTCCATGCCCTTGTCATCACAATGCTCCATTACACCTGTCATAACAATGCTCCATGACCCCTGCCATCACAATGTTCCACGAACTTGTCATCACAAGGCTCCATGACCCTTGTCATCACAATGCTCCAAGACATCTGTAATCACAATTCTCCATGCCCCTTTACATCTCAATTCTCCATCAACCATGTCATCACAATGCACCATGCACATCATCATAATGATTCATGCTATTGTCATCACTATGAAATCAAAATGCTCCATGACCTCTGTTATCACAAAGCTGCAAACCCTTCTGATCACAATGTTCCATGACACTTGTCATCACAATGCCCCATGACGCTCGTCATCACAATTATGCAAGGTCTTCTCATCACAATGCTCCATGACCTTTGTCAACACAATGCTCAATACACTTGTCATCACAATGCACCCTGACACTTGTCATCACTATGCTCCTTGAACACTGTCATGAAAAGGCGCCCTGCATTTTTCATCACAATGATGCATTCCCTTTTCTTCACAATGCTCCAAGACCCCTGTTATCACAATGCTCCGTGACTCCAGTCATCACAATGCTTCATGACATTTGTCATCACAATGGTCCATGACCTTCTCACACAAAGCTCTGTGACTTTTGTCACCACAATGCTCCATGAAATTTTTATCACAATGCTCTGTGACCCTTGTCATCACAAAGCTCCATGCCTTTTTCAGCACAATGCTCCATGACTCTTGTCATCACAATGCTCGATGCGCGTGTCAGCACAATGCTCCACAACCAATGTCATCACAAATCGCCATGCACTTGTCATCACAATGCTCAACATCCTTGTCATCACAACGCTCGATGCCCTTCTCATCACAATGCTCCATGCCATTGTCATTACAATCCTGAATGATCTATGTATCACAGTGTTCCATGCCCTTGTTATCACACTGCTCCATGCCCACTCTCTTCACAATAATCCATGAAACATTTCAGACCATTGCCCCATGTCCTTGTCATCACAATGCTCCATTACCGCTGTCATAACAATGCTCCATGTACCCTGCCATCACAAGATTCCATGTTCTTGTCATCACAAGCCTCCATGACCCATGTCATCACAATGCTCCAAGACCCCTGTAATCACAAACCTCGATTCCCTTGTAATCACAAAGCTCCATGACTCATATCATCAGAATGCTCCATGGCCTTCTCCTCACAGTGCTCCATGCCCTTGTCATCACAATGCTCCAACACCCCTGGAATCACAATGCTCCATGCCCCTTTTCATCTCAATGCTCCATCAACCCTGTCATCACAATGCACCTTGCCCATCACCATAATATTTCATGCTTTTGTCATCACAATGAAATCAAAATGCTCAATGTCGTCTGTCATTACAATGCACCAAAACCTTGTGATCACAATGCTCCATAACACTTGTCATCACAATGCCCAATGACGCTGGTCAGCACAATTATCCATGGTCTTCTCTCACAATGCTCCAAGCCCTTGTCATCAGAATGCTCCATTACATTTGTCATCACAATCCTCCATGAAACGTGGCTTCCCAATGCTCCATGCCATTGTCGTCACAATGCACCATGACATATATCATCACAATGCTCCCTGACACCTGTCTTCACCATATTCCATGACATGGTCATATTAATGCTCTATGCCGCTGTCATCACAGTGCGCCATGCCCACTATCATCACAATAATCAATGAAAGTTGTCAGACCAATGCTCCATGCTCCTGTCATCACAATGCTCCATGCCCTTGTCATCACAATGGTCCGTGACTCCAGTCATCACAATGCTACATGACCTTTGTCCTCACAATGGTCCATAACCTCGTCATCACAGGGCTCTGTGAACTTTGTCACCATAATGCTCCAAGAACTTTTCATCACAATGCTCTGTGACCCTTGTCATCACAATGCTCCATGACTTTGTCAGCAGAGTGCTCCATGACCCTTGTCATCACAATGCTCCATGTGCTTGTCAGAACAATGCTCCATGACCCATGTCATCACAATGTGCCATGCACTTGTCATCACAATGTTCCACAACTTTGTTATCACAATACTCTATAAAACTTGTCAACACAAAATTCCATGCACTTCACATCAAAATTCTGTTTCACCGCTGATATCAAAATGTTCCATCACTAGTCATTACAATACTCCTTCACGCCTGTCATGACAATGTACCACGTCCTTGTCATCACAAGGCTCCATGACCCTTGTCATCACAATGCTCCAAGACCCCTGTAATCACAATGCTGCATGCACTTGTCATCACATAGCTCCATGACGCTTGTCATCAGACAGCTCCATGGCCTTAGCATCACAATGCTCCATGCCCTTTTCATCACAATGCTCCAAGACACCTGTAATCACAATGCTCCATGCCCCTTTTCATCTCAATGCTCCATGAACTCTGTCATCACAATGAACCTTGCCCATCATCATAATGCTTCATGCTATTGTCATAACAATGAAATCAAAATGCTCCATAAACACTGTCATCACAATGCTCCAAACCCTTGTGTTCACAATGTTCCATAACACTTGTCATGACAACTCCCCATGACGCTCGTCTTCACAATTATCCATGGTCTTCTCATCACAATGCTCCATGACCTTTCTCATCACAATGCTCAATACACTTGTCATCACAATGCTCCCTGACACTTGTCATCAGTATGCCTCTTGAACCCTCTCATGACAAGGCTCCATGCTTTTTCTTCACAATCATCCATGCCCTATTCATCACAATGCTCCAAGACCCATGTAATCACAATGCTCCATGCCACTTTTCATCAGAATGCTCCATGGTACTTGTCATCACAAGGCTACAAGGTCTTCTCCTCACAGTGCTCCAGGACCTTGTCATCACAATGCTCCTTTCCATTGTCACCACAATGCTCCATGACCCCTGCCATCATAATACTCAATGAATATTTTCAGCCCAATGCTCCATGAAATTCTGATCACAATGCTCCATGTACCCTGTCATCACAATATTCCATGACCAGAGTCATCACAACGCTCCATGACACCAGACCACACAATTATCTGGGACCCTTGTAATAAAAATGCTCCATGACACTTGTCATCAGAATGATCCATGCCCTTGCCATCCCAATGCTTCATGACCCTTGTAATCACAATGCTCCATGACGCATGTCATCACAGTGCTCCATGACACTTGTCATCAAAATGCTCCATGCATTTGTCAGCTAAATTCTACATTACCTTGTAATCACAATGCTCCATGCCTTTGTCAGCACAATGCTCCATGACACGTTTCATAGCAATGCTCCATGCCCCTGTCAGCATAGTGCTCCGTGACCCTTGTCATCACAATGCTCCATTACCTTTGTCATCACAAACATCCTTGACACTTGGCAGCACAATACTCCATTGCATTGTCATCACAATGGGCCACGACTTATGTCTTCACAATGCTCCCAGACACCTGTCTTCACAATACTGCATTACCTTGTCATCACCATGCTCCATGCCCTTGTCATCACAATGCACCATTCCCACTGTCATTGCAGTAATCCATGAAACTTGTAAGACCAATGTTCCATGCCCCTGTCTTCACAATGCTCCATGCACTTGTCTTCACAATGCTCCATGACCCGTCATCACAATGCTCCATGACCCCTTTCATCACAATGCTCCATGTTCCTTGAAATCAAAATGATCCATGACCTCTGTCATCACAATGCTCCAAACCCTTGTAATCACATTGTTCCACAACACTTGTCATCACAAAACTCCATGATGCCTGTCATCACAATACTCCATGCCCGTGTTATCACAATGCTCCATGAGCTTTGTCATCACAATGTTCAATACACTTGTCATCCCAATGCTCCCTGACACTTGTCGTCAGAATGCTCCTTGAACCCTGTCATGAAAAGGCACAATGCCTTTTTCATCACAGTGCTCCATGCCCTGTTCATCACAATGATCCATGACATTGTCATCACAATACTCCACAAGCTTGTCATCATTATGTTGCATGACCCTTGTCATCACAATGCTCCCTGACCCCTGTCATCACAATGCTCCGTGACTCCAGTCATCCCAATGCTTCATGACCTTTGTCATCACAATGGTCCATGCCCTCGTCATTACAAGGCTCTGTGACAATTGTCAACACAATGCTCCATGAACTTTTCATCATAATGGTCTGTGACCGTTGTCATCACAATGCTCCATGCCTTTCTCAGCACAATGCTCCATGACCCTTGTCATCACAATGCTCCATGCCCTTGTCAGCACAGTGCTCCATGACCCTTGTCATCCCAATGCTCCATGCGCTTGTCATCAAAATGCTCCATTACCTTTGTCATCACAATCCTCCATGACATTTGGCATCACAATGCTCCATGGCATTGTCATCACAATGGGCCATGACATATGTCTTCAAAATGCTCCCAGACACATGTCTTCAAAATAATGCCTGAGCTTCTCATCACAATGCTCCATGCCCTTTTCATCACAATGTGCCATTCACAGTGTCATCGAAATAATCCATGAAACTTGTAAGACCAATGTTCCATGCCCCTCTCATCACAATGCTCCATGACACATCATCACAATGCTCTGTGACTCCTGTCATCACAATGCTTCATGACCTTTCTCATCACAATGGTCCATGCCCTCGTCATCACAAGTCTCTGTGACCTTTGTCACCACAGTGCTCCATGAACTTTTCATCACAATGCTCTGTGACATTTGTCATCACAATGCACTATGTGTTTCTCAGCACAGTGCTCCGTGACCCTTTTGATCACAATGCTCCATGTGCTTGTCATCAAAATGCTCCATGATCTTTGTCATCACCAAGCTCCATGACCCTTGGCATCACAATGCTCCATGCACTTGTCATCAAAATGCTCCATGATCTTTGTCATCAGCAAGGTCCATGACCCTTGGCATCACAATGCTCCATGCGCTTGTCATCAAAATGTTCCATGATCTTTGTCATCACCAAGCTCCATGACCCTTGGCATCAGAATGATCCATGCCATTGTCATCACAATGCTTCCTGAAGCCTCTCATCACATTGCTTCCATGTCCTTATCATCACAAAGCTCCACGATGATTGTCATCAAAATGCACGATTCCCTTCTCATCACAATGTTCCATGCCCTTGTCAATACAATTCTCCATGAACCATGTATCACAGTATTCCTTTCCCTTGTCATCATAATGCTCCATGCCCACTCTCATCACAATAATCCATGAAAAGTTTCAGACCAATGCTCCATAAACTTGTAATCAAAATGCTCCATTACCCCTGTCATGACAATGCTCCATAACCCCTGCCATCAAAATGTTCCACGGCCTTGTCATCACAAGGCTCCATAACCCTTGTCATTACAATGATCCAGGACCCCTGTAAACACAATGCTCCATGCCTTTGTCATCACACAGCTCAATGACGCATGTCATCAGAATGCTCCATGGCTTTCTCATCACAATGCTCCATACCCTGGCCATCACAATATTCCATTACCCCTGTCATAACAATGCTCCATGACCACTGTCAAAATGATGTTCAACGGCCTTGTCATCACAATGCTCCATGAACCCTGTCATCACAATGCTCCGTGACTCCAGTCATCACAGTGCTTCATGAACTTTGTCATCACAATGGTCCATGCCCTCATCATCACAATTCTCTGTGACCTCTGTCACCACAATGCTCCATGAACTTTTCATCACAATGCTCTCTGACCATTGTCATCACAATGCTCTATGCCTTTCTCAGCACAATGCTCCATGACCCTTGTCATCACAATGCTCCATGTGCTTCTCAGCACATTGCTCCATGACCCATGTTATCAAAATGTGCCATGTGCGTGTCATCACTGTGCTCCACAACATTGTCATCACAATGCTCCATAAACCTTGTCATCAATATGCCCAGGCACTTCTCAACAAAATGCTCTCTCACAAGTGATATCATTATGTTCCATCACAAGTCATCACAATACTCCCTCACCCATCATCACAATCTTCTATGACCCCTGTCATCACATTGCTCCATGTACTTATCATCACAATGTTTGATAACCCCTGACATCACAATGTTCCATAACCACTGTCATCAAAATGCTCCATGACACTTCTCATCACAATGCTCCTTGCCCTTGTCATCACAATGTTCCAAGATCCCTGTAAACACAATGCTCCATGCCTCTTTTCATCAGTGTGGTCCATGAGACTTGTCATCACAAGGCTCCATGGTCTTCTCAACACAATGCTCCAGGACTTTGTCATCACAATGCTTCACGACATTCTCATCAAGATTCTAAATGGCCCTTGTTATCATAATGTTCCAAGCCCTAATCATCACAATGCCCCATTATCTTTGTCATCACATTCTTCCATGACACTTGGCATCACAATGCCCCACGCCATTGTCATCGCAATGGAACATGACATATGTCATCACAATGCTCCCTGACACCTGTCTTCACAATACTCCATGACCTTTTCATCACAATGCTCCATGCCCTTGTCACCACAATCCGCCATGCCGAATGTCAACACAATAATCCATGAAACTTGTCAGACCAATGCTCCATGCGCTTGTCATCACAATGCTCCATGCCCTTGTCATCACAATTCTCCATGACCCTGCACATCATAATTCTCCGTGAATCCAGTCATCACAATGCTTTATGACCTTTGTCATCACAATGGTCCATTCCCACATCATCACAGTTCTCTGTAACACGTTTCATCACAATGCTCCATGCCTTTGTCAGCATAATGCTCCATGACCCTTGTCATCACAATGATCCATGCGCTTGTCAGCACAATGCTCCACAACCTTATCATCACAATGCTCCATAAACCTTGTCATCACAATGTTCCTTGCACTTCTCATCTAAATGCTCTCTCACCACTGATATCACAATGTTCCATTACTACTCATCACAATACTCCCTCACCCCTGTCATCACAATGATCCATGACCCCTGTCATCAAAATGTTCCATGCCCTTGTCATCACAATGCTCCGTGATGCATGTCATCAGAATGCTACATGCCCTTTCCATCACAATGCTCCATTACCCCAGTCATCACAATGCTCCATGACCACAGTCATCACAGCGATCCATAACCCCTGACAACACAATGATCCGGGACTCTTGTCATCAAAATGCTTCATGACACTTGTCATCACAATGATCCATGCACTTGTCATCCCAATGCTCCATGATCCCTGTAATCAGAATAGTCTGTGACGCTTGTCATCCCAGTGCTCCATGACCCTTGACATCACAATGCTCCATGCCATTGTCATCACAGTGCTCCATGAACCCTCTCATCACATTGCTCCATGCACTTGTCATCACAAAGCTCCCTGACGCTTGTCATCACAATGCTCAATGCCCTTCTCATCACAATAGTCGATGAACATTTTCACACTAATGCTCCATGCCCTTGTCATCGAAAGGCTCCATTACCCGTGTCATAACAATGCTCCATGACACCTACCATCACAATGATCCACGGCCTCATCATCACAAGGCTCCATGACCCTTGTCAGCACAATTCTCCAAGACCCCTGTAATCACAATGCTCCATGCCCTTGTCATCACGAAGCTCCATGACTTATGTCATCAGAATGCTCCATGGCCTTCTCATCACAGTGCTCCATGCCCTTGTCATCACAGTGCTCCAAAACCCCTGTAATCACAATTCTCCATGCCACTTTTCATCTCAATGCTCCATGAACACTGTCATCACAATGCACCATGCCCATCATCATAATGCTTCATGCTATTGTCATAACAATGAAATCAAAATGTTCCATGACCTCTGTCATCACAATCCTCCAAACCCTTGTGATCACAACGTTCCATAACACTTGTCATCACAATTCCCCATGACGCTCCTCATCACAATTATCCATGGTCTTCTCATCACAATGCTCCATGACATTTGTCATCACAATGCTCAATACACTTGTCATCTCAATGCTCCCTGACACTTGTCGTCCGTATCCTCCTTGAACACTGTCATGACAAGGCTCCATGCATTTTCATCACAATGATCCATGTGATTTTCATCACAATGCTCCAAGACCACTGTAATCACAATGCTCCATGCCCCTGTCATCACAAAGCTCCATGCCCCATATCATCAGAATGCTCCATGGCCTTCTCATCAACATGCTCCATGCTCTTGTCATCACAATGCTCCCAGACACTTGTCTTCAGAATGCTCCTTGAACCCTGTCATGAAAAGGGTCCATGCCTTTTTCATCACAATGCTCCCTGCTTTTATCATCACTATGCTCCATGCCATTGTCATCACAATGCTCAATGAAATCTCTCATCACATTGCTCCATGCCCTTGTCATCACAATGCTCCATTACACCTGTCATAACAATGCTCCATGACCCCTGCCATCACAATGTTCCACGACCTTGTCATCACAAGGCTCCATGACCCTTGTCATCACAATGCTCCAAGACCTCTGTAATCACAATTCTCCATGCCCCTTTACATCTCAATTCACCATCAACCCTGTCATCACAATGCACCATGCCCATCATCATAATGATTCATGCTATTGTCATCACTATGAAATCAAAATGCTCCATCACCTCTGTCATCACAAATCTGAAAACCCTTCTGATCACAATGTTCCATGACACTTGTCATCACAATGCCCCATGACGCTCGTCATCACAGTTATGCAAGGTCTTCTCATCACAATGCTCCATGACCTTTGTCAACACAATGCTCAATACACTTGTCATCACAATGCTCCCTGACACTTGTCATCACTATGCTCCTTGAACATTGTCATGACAAGGCGCCCTGCATTTTTCATCACAATGATGCATTCCCTTTTCTTTACAATGCTCCAAGACCCCTGTTATCACAATGCTCCGTGACTCCAGTCATCACAGTGCTTCATGACATTTGTCATCACAATGGTCCATGACCTTCTCACACAAAGCTCTGTGACTTTTGTCACCACAATGCTCCATGAAATTTTTATCACAATGCTCTGTGACCCTTGTCATCACAAAGCTCCATGCTTTTTTCAGCACAATGCTCCATGACTCTTGTCATCACAATGCTCGATGCGCGTGTCAGCACAATGCTCCACAACCAATGTCATCACAAATCGCCATGCACTTGTCATCACAATGCTCAACATCCTTGTCATCACAACGCTCGATGCTCTTCTCATCACAATGCTCCATGCCATTGTCATTACAATCCTGCATGATCTATGTATCACAGTGTTCCATGCCCTTGTCATCACACTGCTCCATGCCCACTCTCTTCACAATAATCCATGAAACATTTCAGACCATTGCCCCATGTCCTTCTCATCACAATGCTCCATTACCCCAGTCATAACAATGCTCCATGTACCCTGCCATCACAAGGTTCCATGGTCTTGTCATCACAAGCCTCCTTGACCCTTGTCATCACAATGCTCCAAGACCTCTGTAATCACAAATCTCGATGCCCTTGTAATCACAAAGCTCCATGGCCTTCTCCTCACAGTGCTCCATTTCCTTGTCATCACAATGCTCCAACACCCCTGGAATCACAATGCTCCATGCCCCTTTTCATCTCAATGCTCCATCAACCCTGTCATCACAATGCACCGTGCCCATCCCCATAATATTTCATGCTTTTGTCATCACAATGAAATCACAATGCTCAATGTCGTCTGTCATTACAATGCACCAAAACCTTGTGATCACAATGCTTCATAACACTTGTCATCACAATGCCCCATGACGCTGGTCAGCACAATTATCCATGGTCTTCTCTCACAATGCTCCAAGCCCTTGTCATCAGAATGCTCCATTACATTTGTCATCACAATCCTCCATGACACGTGGCTTCCCAATGCTCCATGCCATTGTCGTCACAATGCACCATGACATATGTCATCACAATGCTCCCTGACACCTGTCTTCACCATATTCCACGACATGGTCATATTAATGCTCCATGCCGCTGTCATCACAGTGCGCCATGCCCACTATCATCACAATAATCAATGAAAGTTGTCAGACCAATGCTCCATGCTCCTGTCATCACAATGCTCCATGCCCTTGTCATCACAATGGTCCGTGACTCCAGTCATCACAATGCTACATGACCTTTGTCCTCACAATGGTCCATAACCTCGTCATCACAGGGCTCTGTGAACTTTGTCACCATAATGCTCCAAGAACTTTTCATCACAATGCTCTGTGACCCTTGTCATCACAATGCTCCATGCCTTTGTCAGCAGAGTGCTCCAAGACCCTTATCATCACAATGCTCCATGGGCTTGTCAGAACAATGCTCCATGACCCATGTCATCACAATGTGCCATGCACTTGTCATCACAATGTTCCACAACTTTATTATCACAATACTCTATAAAACTTGTCATCACAATATTCCATGCACTTCACATCAAAATTCTCTTTCACCGCTGATATCAAAATGTACCATCACTAGTCATTACAATACTCCTTTACGCCTGTCATGACAATGTTCCACGTCCTTGTCATCACAAGGCTCCATGACCCTTGTCATCACAATGCTCCAAGACCCCTGTAATCACAATGCTGCATGCTCTTGTCATCACATAGCTCCATGACGCTTGTCATCAGACAGCTCCATGGCCTTAGCATCACAATGCTCCATGCCCTTTTCATCACAATGCTCCAAGACACCTGTAATCACAATGCTCCATGCCCCTTTTCATCTCAATGCTCCATGAACTCTGTCATCACAATGAACCTTGCCCATCATCATAATGCTTCATGCTATTGTCATAACAATGAAATCAAAATGCTCCATAAACACTGTCATCACAATGCTCCAAACCCTTGTGTTCACAATGTTCCATAACACTTGTCATCACAACTCCCCATGACGTTTGTCTTCACAATTATCCATGGTCTTCTCATCACAATGCTCCATGACCTTTCTCATCACAATGCTCAATACACTTGTCATCACAATGATCCCTGACACTTGTCATCAGTATGCTCCTTGAACCCTCTCATGACAAGGCTCCATGCTTTTTCTTCACAATCATCCATGCCCTATTCATCACAATGCTCCAAGACCCATGTAATCACAATGCTCCATGCCACTTTTCATCAGAATGCTCCATGATACTTGTCATCACAAGGCTACATGGTCTTCTCCTCACAGTGCTCCAGGACCTTGTCATCACAATGCTCCTTTCCATTGTCACCACAATGCTCCATGACCCCTGCCATCATAATACTCAATGAATATTTTCAGCCTAATGCTCCATGAAATTCTGATCACAATGCTCCATGTACCCTGTCATCACAATATTCCATGACCAGAGTCATCACAATGCTCCATGACACCAGACAACACAATTATCCGGGACCCTTGTAATCAAAATGTTCCATGACACTTGTCATCAGAATGATCCATGCCCTTGCAATCCCAATGCTTCATGACCCCTGTAATCACAATGCTCCATGACGCATGTCATCACAGTGCTCCATGACACTTGTCATCAAAATGCTCCATGCATTTGTCAGCAAAATTCTACATTACCTTGTCATCACAAGGCTCCATGCCTTTGTCAGCACAATGCTCCATGACACGTTTCATCGCAATGTTCCATGCCCCTGTCAGCATAGTGCTCCGTGACCCTTGTCATCACAATGCTCCATTACCTTTGTCATCACAAACATCCTTGACACTTGGCATCACAATACTCCATGGCGTTGTCATCAGAATGGGCCACGACTTATGTCTTCACAATGCTCCCAGACACCTGTCTTCACAATACTGCATTACCTTGTCATCACCATGCTCCATGCCCTTGTCATCACAATGCCCATTTCCCACTGTCATTGCAGTAATCCATGAAACTTGTAAGACCAATGTTCCATGCCCCTGTCATCACAATGCTCCGTGACCCCAGTCATCCCAATGCTTCATGACCTTTGTCATCACAATGGTCCATGCCCTCATCATCACAAGGCTCTGTGACATTTGTCAACACAATGCTCCATGAACTTTTCATCATAATGGTCTGTGACCGTTGTCATCACAATGCTCCGTGCCTTTCTCAGCACAATGCTCCATGACCCTTGTCATCACAATGCTCCATGACCTTGTCAGCACAGTGCTCCATGACCCTTGTCATCCCAATGCTCCATGCGCTTGTCATCAAAATGCTCCATTACCTTTGTCATCACAATCCTCCATGACATTTGGCATCACAATGGGCCATGACATATGTCTTCACACTGCTCCCAGACACCTGTCTTCATAATAATGCCTGAGCTTCTCATCACAATGCTCCATGCCCTTTTCATCACAGTGTGCCATTCCCAGTGTCATCGAAATAATCCATGAAACTTGTAAGACCAATGTTCCATGCCCCTGTCATCATAATGCTCCATGAAACATCATCACAATGCTCCGTGACTCCTGTCATCACAATGCTTCATGACCTTTCTCATCACAATGGTCCATGCCCTCGTCATCACAAGTCTCTGTGACCTTTGTCACCACAGTGCTCCATGAACTTTTCATCACAATGCTCTGTGACATTTGTCATCACAATGCACTATGTGTTTCTCAGCACAGTGCTCCGTGACCCTTTTGATCACAATGCTCCATGTGCTTGTCATCAAAATGCTCCATGATCTTTGTCATCACCAAACTCCATGATCCTTGGCATCACAATGCTCCATGCACTTGTCATCAAAATGCTCCATGATCTTTGTCATCAGCAAGGTCCATGACCCTTGGCATCACAATGCTCCATGCGCTTGTCATCAAAATGTTCCATGATCTTTGTCATCACCAAGCTCCATGACCCTTGGCATCAGAAGGATCCATGCCATTGTCATCACAATGCTTCCTGAAGCCTCTCATCACATTGCTTCCATGTCCTTATCATCACAAAGCTCCACGATGATTGTCATCAAAATGCACGATTCCCTTCTCATCACAATGTTCCATGCCCGTGTCAATACAATTCTCCATGACCCATGTATCACAGTATTCCTTTCCCTTGTCATCATAATGTTCCATGCCCACTCTCATCACAATAATCCATGAAAAGTTTCAGACCAATGCTCCATAAACTTGTAATCAAAATGCTCCATTACCCCTGTCATGACAATGCTCCATAACCACTGCCATCAAAATGTTCCACGGCCTTGTCATCACAAGGCTCCATAACCCTTGTCATTACAATGATCCAAGACCCCTGTAATCACAATGCTCCATGCCTTTGTCATCACACAGCTCAATGACGCATGTCATCAGAATGCTCCATGGCTTTCTCATCACAATGCTCCATACCCTGGCCATCACAATATTCCATTGCCCCTGTCATAACAATGCTCCATGACCACTGTCAAAATGATGTTCAACGGCCTTGTCATCACAATGCTCCATGAACCCTGTCATCACAATGCTCCGTGACTCCAGTCATCACAGTGCTTCATGAACTTTGTCATCACAATGGTCCATGCCCTCATCATCACAATTCTCTGTGACCTCTGTCACCACAATGCTCCATGAACTTTTCATCACAATGCTCTCTGACCATTGTCATCACAATGCTCTATGCCTTTCTCAGCACAATGCTCCATGACCCTTGTCATCACAGTGCTCCATGTGCTTCTCAGCACATTGCTCCATGACCCATGTTATCAAAATGTGCCATGCGCGTGTCATCACTGTGCTCCACAACATTGTCATCACAATGCTCCATAAACCTTGTCATCAATATGCTCCAGGCACTTCTCAACAAAATGCTCTCTCACAAGTGATATCACTATGTTCCATCACAAGTCATCACAATACTCCCTCACCCGTCATCACAATGTTCCATGACCCCTGTCATCACATTGCTCCATGTACTTATCATCACAATGTTTGATGACCCCTGAACTCACAATGTTCCATAACCACTGTCATCCAAATGCTCCATGACACTTCTCATCACAATGCTCCATGACCCCTGTCATCAAAATGTTCCAAGATCCCTGAAAACACAATGCTCCATGCCTCTTTTCATCAGTGTGGTCCATGAGACTTGTCATCACAAGGCTCCATGGTCTTCTCAACACAATGCTCCAGGACTTTGTCATCACAATGCTTCACGACATTCTCATCAAGATTCTAAATGGCCCTTGTTATCATAATGTTCCAAGCCCTAATCATCACAATGCCCCATTATCTTTGTCATCACATTCTTCCATGACACTTGGCATCACAATGCCCCACGCCATTGTCATCGCAATGGAACATGACATATGTCATCACAATGCTCCCTGACACCTTTCTTCAAAATACTCCATGACCTTTTCATCACAATGCTCCATGCCCTTGTCACCACAATCCGCCATGCCAAATGTCAACACAATAATCCATGAAACTTGTCAGACCAATGCTCCATGAGCTTGTCATCACAATGCTCCATGCCCTTGTCATCACAATTCACCATGACACTGCACATCATAATTCTCCGTGAATCCAGTCATCACAATGCTTTATGACCTTTGTCATCACAATGGTCCATTCCCACATCATCACAGTTCTCTGTAAAACGTTTCATCACAATGCTCCATGCCTTTGTCAGCATAATGCTCCATGACCCTTGTCATCACAATGATCCATGCGCTTGTCAGCACAATGCTCCACAAACTTATCATCACAATGCTTCATAAACCTTGTCATCACAATGCTCCTTGCACTTCTCATCTAAATGCTCTCTCACCACTGATATCACAATGTTCCATTACTACTCATCACAATACTCCCTCACCCCTTTCATCACAATGTTCCATGACCCCTATCATCAAAATACTACATGCCTTTATCATCATAATGCTCCATGACCACTGACAACACAATGGTCCATAACCCTGTCATGAAAATGTTCCCTGACGATTTTCATCAAATTGCTCCATGACCCTGTCATCACAATGCTCCCTGCCCTTCTCATCACAATGCACAACGCTCTTGTCATCAAAATGCTCCATGACCTTTGTCATCACAAACTCCATGACCCTTGGCATCACAATGCTCCATGCCATTGTCATCACAATGCTCCATGAAACCTATCATCACATTGTTCCTTGCTCTTGTCATCACAAAGCTCCATGATGCTTGTCATCACAATGCTCGATGCCTTTCTCATCACAATGATCCATGCCCTTGTCATTACAATCCTCCATGACCCATGTATCACCGTCGTTCTGTGCCCTTGTCATCACAATGCTCCATGCCCACTCTCATCACAATAATCCATGAAACTTTTCAAACCAATACTCCATGCCCTTGTCATCACAATGCTCCATTACCCCTGTCATAACAATGCTCCATGACCCCTGCCATCACAATGTTCCACGGTGCTGTCATCACAAGGCTCCAGGACCCTTGTCATAACAATGCTCTAAGACCCCTGTAATCACAATGCTCCATGCCCCTTTTCATCAGAATGCTCCATGAATCTTGTCATCACAATGCTCCATGGTCTTCTCATCACAATGTTCCAGGACATTGTCATCCCAATGCTCCATTCCCTTGTCATCACAATGCTCCATGAGCCCTGCCATCACAATACTCAAGGAATATTGTCATCTCAGTGCTCCATGAAATTCTGATCACAATGCTCCATGACCCCTGTCATTAAAATGCTCCATGACCACTGTCATCACAACGCTCCATGACACCAAACAACACAATGATCTGGGAATCTTGTCATCGAAATGCTCCATGACCCTTGTCATCACAATGATCCATGCCCTTGCCATCCCAGTGCTCCATGACCCCTGTAATCACAATGCTCCATGACGCTTGTCATCACAATGCTCCATGACACTTGTCATCAAAATGCTCCATACATTTGTCAGCAAAATGCTACATGACCTTGTCATCACAATGCTCCATGCGCTTGTCAGCACAATGCTCCATGACACATGTCATCACAATGTGCCATGCTCTTTTCATCACAATGCTCCACATCCTTTTCATCGCTATGCTCCATAAAACTTGTCATCACAATGCTCCATGAACTTCTCATCAAAATGCTCTCTCACCACATATATCACAGTGTTCCATCACTAGTCATCACAATACTCGCTCACCCCTGTCATCACAATGTTCCATGACCACTGTCATCACAGTCCTACATGCCCTTATCATCACAATGCTCCATGACCCCTGACATCACAATGTTCCATAAACCCTGTCATCAAAATGTTCCATGACACTTTTCATCAATTTGCTCCATGACCCTGTCATCACAATGCTCCCTGCACTTCTCATCACAATTCACCACAACATTGTTATCAAAATGCTCCATGACTTTGTCATCACAAAGCTCCATGACCCTTGGCATCACAATGCTCCATGTAATTTCATCCCAATGCTACTTGAAACTTCTCATCACATCGCTCCATGCCCTTGTCAACTCAATGCTCCCTGACGCTTGACATCAAAATGCTCGATACTCTTCTCATTACAATGCTCCTTGCCCTTGTCATTACAATCCTCCATGACACATGTATCACAGTGTTCTGTGCCCTAGTCATCACAATGTTCCATGCCGAATCTCATCAGAATAATCCACGAAATTTTCAGACCAATGTTCCATGCCCTTGTCATCACAATGCTCCATTACCCCTGTCATAACAATGCTCCATGACCCCTGCCATCAGCATGATCCACCGACTTGGCATCCAAGGCTCCATGACCCTTGTCATCACAATGCTCCAAGACCCCTGTAATCACAATGCTCCATGACCTTGTCATCACAAACATCCATGACACATGTCATCAGAATGCTCCATGGACTTCTCATCACAATGCTCCATGCCCTTTTCATCACAATGCTCCAAAACCCATGAAATCACAATGCTCCATGCACCTATTCATAAGTATGCTCCATGAGACTTGTCATCACAAGGCTCCATGGTCTTCTTATCACACTGCTCCAGGACCTTGTCATCACAATGCTCCATTCCCTTGTCATCACAATGCTCCATGACCCCTCTCATCACAATGCTCCATGACACCTGTCATCACAATGCTCCATGCCCCTTGTCATTACAGTGATCCATGACGCTCTTCATCATAATTATCCATGGACATTTCATCACAATGCTCCACGGTCTTGCTATCACAATTCTCCATGCCCTGTTCATCACAATGCTCCATGTCCCATGTCATTACAATTCTCCACGTCCTTGTCATCAAAATGCTTCGTGACACTTCTCATCACAATGTCACATGATATTTTCATCACAATTCCCCACGCACTTGTCATCGCAATGCTCTATGACCCCGGTCATAACAAGCTCCATGCGCTTGTCATCACAATGCTTCACGACGTTGTCATCAAAATTCTTAATGGCCCTTGTCATCACAATGCTCCATGCACTTGTCATCACAATGCTCTATGCACTTGTCATCACAATGCTCCATGACACTTGTCATCACAATGTTCCAAGTCCTTGTCATCAAAAGGCTCCATTACCTTTGTCATCACAATCCTCCATGACAATTGGTATCACAATGCTCCATGCCATTGTCATCACAATGGACAATGACATATGTCATCACAATGCTTCCTGACACCTGTCTTCACAATACTCCATGACCTTGTCATCACAATGTTCCATGCCCTTGTCATCACAATGCCCCACGCCCACTGTCATCACAATAATCCATGAAACATGTCAGACCAATGTTCCATGCCCCTGTCATCACAATGATCCTTGCCCTTGTCATCACAATGCTCCATGACCCCTGTCATTACAATGCTCCGTGACTCCAGTCATCACAATGCTTCATGACCTTTGTCCTCACAATGGTCCATGCGCTCGTCCCACAAGGCTCTGTGATCTTTGTCACCACAATGCTGCATGAAATTTTCATCAAAATGCTCGGTGTCCCTTGGCATCACAATGCTCCATGCCTTTGTCAGCACTATGCTATATGACACAAGTCATCACAATGTGCCATGCTCTTTTCATCACAATGCTCCACATCCTTTTCATCGCTATGCTCCATAAAACTTGTCATCACAATGCTCCATGCACTTCTCATCAAAATGCTCTCTCAACACATATATCACAATGTTCCATCACTAGTCATCACAATACTCCCTCACCCCTGTCATCATAATGATCCATGCCCACTGTCATCACAGTGCTACATGCCCTTATCATCACAATGCTCCATGACCCCTGACATCACAACGTTCCATGGACTTGTCATCTCAAGGCTCCGTGACCCTTGTCATCACAATGCTCCAAGACCTCTGTAATCACAATTCTCCATGCCACTTTTCATCTCAATGCTCCATGAACACTGTCATCACAATGCACCATGCCCATCATCATAATGATTCATGCTATTGTCATCACAATGAAATCAAAATGCTCCATGTCCTCTGTCATCACAATGCTCCACACCCTTCTGATCACAATGTTCCATAACACTTGTCATCACATGCCCCATGAGGCTCGTCATCACAATTATGCAAGGTCTTCTCATCACAATGCTCCATGACCTTTGTCACCACAATGCTCAATACACTTGGCATCACAATGCTCGCTGACACTTGTCATCAGTATGCTCCTTGAACACGGTCATGACAAGGCTCCATGCATTTTTCATCACAATGATCCATTTCCTTTTCATCACAATGCTCCAAGACACCTGTTATCACAATGGTTCGTGACTCCAGTCATCACAATGATTCATGACACTTGTAATCACAATGGTCCATGACCTCGTCACACAAAGCTCTGTGACCTTTGTCACCAAAATGCTCCATGAAACTTTTATCACAATGCTCTGTGACCCTTGTCATCAGAAAGCTCCTTGCCCTTCTCATCACAATGCACCACGACCTTGTCATCAAAATTCTCTATGACGTTTGTCATCCCAAAGCTCCATGACTCTTGGCATCACAATTCTCCATGCAAATTCATCACAATGCTACATGTAACCTCTCATCACATTGCTCCATGCCCTTGTCACCACAATGCTCCATGACGCTTGTCATCTCAATGCTCGATACTCTTCTCATCACAATTCTCCATGCCCTTATCATTACAATCCTCCATAACACATGTATCACAGTGTTCCGTGCCCTAATCATCACAGTGTTCCTTGCCGAATCTCATCACAATAATCCATGAAATTTTCAGGCCAATGTTCCATGTCCTTGTCATCACAATGCTCCATTACCCCTGTCATAACAATGCTCCATGACCCCTGCCATCACAATGTTCCACTGCCTTGGCATCCAAGGCTCCATGACCCTTGTCATCACAATGCTCGAAGACCCCTGTAATCACAATGCTCCATGCCCCTATTCATCTCAATGCTCCATGAGACTTGTCATCACAAGGCTCCATGGTCTTCTCATCACATTTCTCCAGGACCATGTCATCACAATGCTCCATTCACTTGTCATCACAATGCTCCTTGACCACTGTCATCACAATACTCCATGAACATTTTCAGTCCAATGCTCCATGACCTTCTCATCACAGTGTTCCATTACCCTTGTCATCACAATGCTCCATGACCCCTCTCATCACAATGCTCCATGACACCTGTCATCACAATGCTCCATGCCCCTTGTCATTACAGTGATCCATGACGCTCTTCATCATAATTATCCATGGTCTTTTCATCACAATGCTCCACGGTCTTCCTATCACAATTCTCCATGCCCTGTTCATCACAATGCTCCATGTCCCATGTCATTACAATTCTCCACGTCCTTGTCATCACAATGCTTCGTGACTCTTCTCATCACAATGTTACATGATCTTGTCATCACAATTCTCCATGCACTTCTCATCGCAATTCTCTATGACCCCTGTCATAGCAAGCTCCATGCGCTTGTCATCACAATGCTTCACGACGTTGTCATCAAAATTCTCAATGGCACTTGTCATCAGAATGCCCCATGCCATTGTCATCAGAATGTTCCATGACCCTTGTCATCACAATATTCCAAGCCCTTGTCATCAAAATGCTCCATTACCTTTGTCATCACAATCCTCCATGACACTTGATATCACAATGCTCCATGCCATTTTCATCACAATGGACAATGACATATGCCATCACAATGCTCCCTGACACCTGTCTTCACAATACTCCATGACCTTGTCATCACAATACTCCATGCCCTTGTCATCACAATGTGCCATGCCCACTGTCATCACAATAATCCATGAAACATGTCAGACCAATGTTCCATGCCCCTGTCATCACAATGCTCCAAGCTCTTGTCATCACAATGCTCCATGACCCCTGTCATCACAATGCTCCGTGACTCCAGTCATCACAATTCTTCATGACTTTTTCCTCACAATGGTCCATGCCCTCGTCACACAAGGCTCTGTGACCTTTGTCACACTAATGCTCCATGCCCTTGTCATCTCAATGCTCCATGCCCACTGTCATCACAATAATCCATGAAACTTGTCAGACCAATGTTCCATGCCCCTGTCATCACATTGCTCCATGCCCTTGTCATCACAATGCTCCATGACACCTGTCATCACAGTGCTCCGTGACTCCACTCATCACAATGATTCATGACCTTTCTCTTCACAATGGTCCATGCCTTCGTCACACAAGGCTCTCTGATCTTTGTCACCACAATGCTCCATGAAATTTTCATCACAATGCTCTGTGTCCCTTGTCATCATAATGCTCCATGACCCCTGACATCACAATGTTCCATAACCCCTGTCATCAAAATGTTCCATGACACTTTTCATCAATTTGCTCCATGACCCTGTCATCACAATGCTCCCTGCCCTTCTCATCACAATGCACCACGACCTTGTCATCAAAATGCTCCATGACCTTTGTCATCACAAAGCTCCATGACTCTTGGCATCACAATGCTCCATGCCATTTCATCACAGTGCTACTGAAAGCTCTCATCACATTGCTCCATGCCCTTGTCACCACAATGCGCCATGACGCTTGTCATCACAATGCTCGATACTCTTCTCTTCACAATTCTCCATGCCCTTGTCATTACACTCCTCCATGACACATGAATCACAGTGTTCCGTGCCCTAGTCATCACAATGCTCCATGCCGAATCTCATCACAATAATCCATGAAATTTTCAGACCAAAGTTCCATGCCTTTGTCATCACAATGCTCCATTACCCCTGTCATAATTATGCTCCATGACCCCTGCCATCACAATGTTCCACCGCCTTGGCATCCAAGCTCCATGACCCTTGTCATCACAATGCTCCAAAACCCCTGTAATCACAATGCTCCATGCCCTTGTCATCACAAAGATCCATGACCTATGTCATCAGAATGCTCCATGGCCTTCTCATCACAATGCTCCATGCCCTTGTCATCACAATGCTCCAAGACCCCTGTAATCACAATGCCCCATGCCCCTATTCATCAGAATGCTCTATGAGACTTGTCATCACAAGGCTCCATGGTCTTCTCATCACACTGCTCCAGGACCTTGTCATCACAATGCTCCATTCCCTTGTCATCACAATGCTCCTTGACCACTGTCATCACAATACTCCATGAACATTTTCAGACCAATGCTCTATGACCTTCTCATCACAATGCTCCATGACCCTTGTCATCACAATGCTCCATGACCCCTCTCACCACAATGCTCCATGACACCTGTCATCACAATGCTCCATGCCCCTTGTCATTACAGTGATCCATGACGCTCTCCTTCATAGTTATCCATGGTCTTTTCATCACAATGCTCCAAGGTCTTGCTATCACAATTCTCCATGCCCTGTTCATCAAAATGCTCCATGTCCCATGTCATTACAATTCTCCACGTCCTTGTCATCACAATGCTTCGTGACACTTCTCATCACAATGTTACATGATCTTGTCATCACAATTCCCCATGCACTTGTCATCGCAATGCTCTATGACCCCTGTCATAGCAAGCTCCATGCGCTTGTCATCATAATGCTTCACAACGTTGTCATCAAAATTCTCAATGGCCCTTGTCATCACAATGCTCCAAGCCCTTGTCATCAAAATGCTCCATTACCTTTGTCATCACAATCCTCCATGACACTTGCTATCACAATTCTCCATGCCATTGTCATCACAATGGACAATGACATATGTCATCACAATGCTCCCTGACACCTGTCTTCACAATACTCCATGACCTTGTCATCACAATGTTCCATGCCCTTGTCATCACAATGCGCCCTGCCCACTCTCATCACAATAATCCATAAATCTTGTCAGAGCAATGCTCCATGACCGCTGTCATCACAGTGCTCCGTGACTCCAGTCATCACAATGATTCAGGATCTATCTCATCACAATGGTCCATGTCCTCGTCACACAAGGCTCTGTGATCTTTGTCACCACAATGCTCCATGAATATTTCATCACAATGCTCTGTGTCCCTTGTCATCAAAATGCTGCATGCCTTTGTCAGCACAATGCTCCCTGACATTTGTCATCAAAATGCTCCATGTGCTTGTCAGCACAATGCTCCATGACCCATGTCATCAAAATGCACCATGCGCTTGTCATCACAATACTCCACATCCTTATCATTGCTATGCTCCATAACACTTGTCATCACAATGCTTCATGCACTTCTCATCAAATTGCTCTCTGACCACATATATTACAATGTTCCATCACTAGTCATCACAATACTCGCTGACCACTGTCATCACAGTGCTACATGCCCTTATCATCACAATGCTCCATGACCCCTGATATCACAATGTTCCATAACCCCTGTCATCAAAATGTTCCATGACAATTTTCATCAATTTGCTACATGACCCTGTCATCACAATGCTCCCTGCCCTTCTCATCACAATGCACCACGATCTTGTCATCAAAATGCTCCATGACCTTTGTCATCACAAAGCTCCATGACCCTTGGCATCACAATGATCCATGCCATTTCATCAAAGTGCTACATGAAAGCTCTCATCACATTGCTCCATGCACTTGTCACCACAATGCTCTATGACGGTTGTCATCACAATGCTCGATACTCTTCTCATCATAATGCTCCATGCCCTTGTCATTACAATCCTCCATGACACATGTATCACAGTATTCCTTGCCCTAGTCATCACAATGTTCCATGCCGGATCTCATCACAATAATCCATGAAATTTTCAGACCAATGTTCCATGCCCTTGTCATCACAATTCTCCATTACCCCTGTCATAACAATGCTCCATGACCCCTGCCATTACAATGTTCCACCGCCTTGGTATCCCAGGCTCCATGACCCTTGTCATCACAATGCTCCAAGACCCCTGTAATCACAATGCTCCATGCCCCTTTTCATCTCAATGCTCCATGAACCCTGTCATCAAAATGCACCGTGCCCATCACCATAATATTTCATGCTATTGTCATGACAATGAAATCAAAATGCTCAATGACCTCTGTCATCACAATGCACCAAACCCTTCTGATCACAATGTTCCATAACACTTGTCATCACAATGCCACATGACGCTGGTCATCACAATTATCCAAGGTCTTCTCATCACAATGCTCCATGATCTTTGTCATCACAACGCTCAATACACTTATCATCACAATGCTCCCTGACAGTTGTCATCAGTATGCTCCTTGAACCCTGTCATGACAAGGCTCCATGCATTTTTCATCACAATGATCCATTCCCTTTTCATCACAGTGCTCCAAGACCCCTGTAATCACAATGCTCCATGTCCTTGTCATCACAAAGCTCCATGACGCATGTCATCAGAATGCTCCATTGTCTTCTCATCACAATGTTCCATGCCCTTGTAATCACATTGCTTCAAAACCCCTGTAATCTCAAAGCTCCATGCACCTTTTCATCAGAATGCTCCATGCCCTTGTCATCACAATGCTCCATGACCCTTGTCATCGCAATGTTCCAAGCCCTTGTCATCAAAATGCTCCATTACCATTGTCATCACAATCCTCCATGACACTTGGTATCACAATGCTCCATGCCATTGTCATCACAATGGACAATGACATATGTCATCACAATGCTCCCTGACAAATGTCTTCACAATAAACCATGACCTTGTCATCACAATGTTCCATGCCCTTGTCATCACAATGTGCCATGCCCACTGTCTTCAAAGTAATCCGTGAAAAATGTCAGACCAATGTTCAATGCCACTGTCATCACATCGCTCCATGCCCTTTTCATCACAATTCTCCATGACCCCTGTCATCACAATTCTCCGTGACTCCAGTCATCACAATGATTCATGCCCTTATCCTCACAATGCTCCATGCCCTCGTCACACAAGGCTCTGTGATCTTTGTCACCACAATGCTCCATGAAATTTTCATCATAATGCTCTGTGTCCCTTGTCATCACAATGCTCCATGCTTTGTCAGCACAATGCTCCATGACACTTGTCATCAAAATGCTCCATGTGCTTGTCAGCACGATGCTCCATGACACATGTCATCACAATGTGCCATGCTCTTTTCATCACAATGCTCCACATCCTTTTCATAGCTATGCTCCATAAAACTTGTCATCACAATGCTCCATGCACTTCTCATCAAAATGCTCTCTCACCACATATATCACAATGTTCCATTACTAGTCATCACAAAAGTTGCTCACCCCTGTCATCAAAATGTTCCATGACCACTGTCATCACAGTGCTACATGCCCTTATAATCACAATGGTCCATGACCCCTGACATCACAATGTTCCATAACCCCTGTCACAAAATGCTCCATGACCCATTTCATCACAATGCACAAAGACCCCTGTAATCACAATGCTCCATGTCCTTGTCATCACAAAGCTCCTTGATGCATGTTATCAGAATGCTCCATTGACTTCTCATCACAATGCTCCATGCCCCTGTAATCACATTGCTTCAAAACCCCTGTAATCTCAATGCTCCATGCACCTTTTCATCAGAATGATTCATGCCCATGTCATCACAATGCTCCATGCCCCTTTTCATCAAAATGCTCCATGACTTTGTCATCACAAAACTCCATGACCCTTGGTATCACAATGCTCCATTCCATTTCATCACAATGTTACATGAAACCTCTCATTACATTGCTCAATTCCCTTGTCACCACAATGCTCCATGACGCTTGTCATCAAAATGCTCCATGCACTTGTCATTACAATCCTCCATGACACATGTATCACAGTGTTCCGTGCCCTAGTCATCACAATGTTCCATGCCGAATCTCATCACAATAATCCATGAAATTTTAAGACCAATGTTCCATGCCCTTGTCATCACAATGCTCCATTACCCCTGTCATAACAATGATCCATGACCCCTGACATCACAATGTTCCATAACCCCTGTCTCAAAATGCTCCATGACCCATTTCATCACAATGCTTCATGACCCCTGATATCACAATGTTCCATAACCCCTGTCATCAAAATATGCCATGACACTTTTCATCCAACTGCTCCATGACCCTGTCATCACAATGCTCCCTGTTCTTATCATCTCAATGCACCATGCCCTTGTCGTCAAAATGCCCCATGACCTTTGTCATCACAATGCTCCATGACACTTGGCATCACAATGCTCCATGCCATTGTCATCACAATGCTCAATGAAATCTCTCATCACATTGCTCCATGCGCCTGTCATCACAATGCTCCATTATACCTGTCATAACCATGCTCCATGACCACTGCCATCAAAATGTTCCTCCGACTTGTCATCACAAGGCTTCATGACCCTTGTCATCACAATGCACCAAGACCACTGTAATCACAATTCTCCATGCCCCTTTTCATTTCAATGCTCCATGAACCCTGTCATCACAATGCACCAGGCCCATCATCATAATGATTCATGCTATTGTCGTTACAATGAAATTAAATTGCTCCATGAACTCTGTCATCACAATGCTCCAAACACTTCTGATCACAACTTTCCATAACTCTTGTCATCACAATACCCCATGACGCTCGTCATCACAATTATGCAAGGTCTTCTCATCACAATGCTCCATGACCTTTGTCACCACAATGCTCAATACACTTGTCATCACAATGCTCCCTGACAGTTGTCATCAGTATGCTCCTTGAACACTGTCATGACAAGGATCCATGCCTATTTGATCACAATGATCCATTCTGTTTTAATGACAATGCTCCAAGACCACTGTTATCACAATGCTCTGTGACTTCAGTCATCAGAATGCTTCATGACATTTGTCATCACAATGGTCCATGACCTCGTCACACAAATCTCTGTGACCTTTGTCACCACAATGCTCCATGAAATTTTTATCACAATGCTCTGTGACCCTTGTCATCACAAAGCTCCATGCCTTTGTCAGCACAATGCTCCATGAAACTTGTCATCACAATGCTCGATGCGCGTGTCAGCACAATGCTCCATAACCCATGTCATCACTATGCACCATGCACTTGTCATCATAATGCTCCACATCCTTGTCATCAAAATGCTCCATAAAACTTGTCATCAAAATGCTCCATGCACTTCTCGTCAAAATGCCTTCTCAACACTGATATCACAATGTTCCGTCACTAGTCATCACAATACTCCCTCACCCCTGTCATCACCATATTCCATGACTCCTGTAATCACAATTCTCCATGCCCTTGTCATCACAAAGCTCCATGACGCATGTCATTAGAATGCTCCATTGCCTTCTCATCACAATGCTCCATGGCCTTGTCATCACAATGCTCCAACACCCCTGTAATCACAATGCTCCATGCCCCTTTTCATCTCAGTGCTTCATGAACCCTGTCATCACAATGCACCGTGCACATCACCATAATATTTCATGCTATTGTCATCACAATGAAATCAAAATTCTCAATGAACTCTGTCATCACAATGCACTAAACCCTTCTGATCACAATGTTCCATAACACTTGTCATCACAATGCCCCATGACGCTGGTCATCACAATTATCCTTGGTCTTCTCATCACAATGCTCCATGATATTTGTCATCACAATGCTCAATACACTTATCATCACAATGCTCCCTGACAGTTGTCATCATTATGCTCCTTGAACCCTGTCATGACAAGGCTCCATGCATTTTTCATCACAATGATCCATTCCCTTTTCATCACAATACTCCAAGACCCCTGTAATCACAATGCTCCATGTCCTTGTCATCACAAAGCTCCATGACACATGTCATCAGAATGCTGCATTGCCTTCTCATCACAATGCTCCATGCCCTTGTAATCACATTGCTTCAAAACCCCTGTAATCTCAATTCTCCATGCACCTTTTCATCAGAATGCTCCATGCCCTTTTCAACACAATGCTCCATGACCCTTGTCATCGCAATGTTCCAAGCCCTTGTCATCAAAATGCTCCATTACCTTTGTCATCACAATCCTCCATGACACTTGTTATCACAATGCTCCATGCCATTGTCATCACAATGAAAAATGACATATGCCATCACAATGCTCCCTGACACCTGTCTTCACAATACTCCATGACCTTGTCATCACAATGTTCCATGCCCTTGTCATCACAATGTGCCTTGCCCACTGTCATCACAATAATCCATGAAACATGTCAGACCAATGTTCCATGCCACTGTCATCACATCGCTCCATGCCCTTGTCATCACAATGCTCCATGACCCTTGTCCTCGCAATGTTCCAAGCCCTTGTCATCAAAATGCTCCATTACATTTGTCATCTCAATACTCCATGACACTTGGTATCACAGTGCTCCATGCCATTGTCATCACAATGGACAATGACATATGTCATCACAAGGATCCCTGACACCTGTCTTCACAATATTCCATGACCTTGTCATCACAATGTGCCATGCCCAATGTCATCACAATAATCCATGAAATATAACAGACCAATGTTCCATGTCCCTGTCATCACAATGCTCCATGCCCTTGTCATTACAATGCTCCATGACCCCTGTCATCACAATGCTCCGTGACTCGAGTCATCACAATTCTTCATGACTTTGTCCTCACGATGGTCCATGACATCGTCACACAAGGCTCTGTGACCTATGTCACCACAATGCTCCATGCCCTTGTCATCTCAATGCTCCATGCCCACTGTCATCACAATAATCCATGAAATTGTCAGACCAATGTTCCATGCCCCAGTCATCATATTGCTCCATGCCCTTGTCATCACAATGCTCCATGACCCTTCGCATCACAATGCTCCATGCCATTGTCATCACAATGTTCAATGAAATATCTCAACACATTTCTCCATGCCCTTGTCATCACAATGCTCCATTACACCTGTCATAACAATGCTCCATGACCCCTGCCATCACAATGTTCCACTGCCTTGTCATCACAAGGCTCCATGACCCTTGTCATCACAATGCACCAAGACCTCTGTAATCACAATACTCCATGCCCCTTTTCATCTTAATGCTCCATTAACACTGTCATCACAATGCACCATGCTCATCATCATAATGATTCATGCTATTGTCATCACAATGAAATTAAAATGCTCCATGACCTCTGTCATCACAATGCTCCAAACCCTTCTGATCACAATGTTCCATAACACTTGTCATCACAATACCCCATGACGCTTGTCATCACAATTATGCAAGGTCTTCTCATCACAATATTCCATGACCTTGTCAACACAGTGCTCCATGCCCTTGTCTTCACAATGCTCCATGACACCTGTCATCACAATGCTCCGTGACTCAATTCATCACAATGATTCATGCCCTTTCTCATCACAATGGTCCATGCCCTCGTCACACAAGGCTCTTTGATCTTTGTCACAACAATGCTCCATGAAATTTTCAGCACAATGCTTTGTGTCCCTTGACATCACAATGCTCCATGCTTTTGTCAGCACAATGCTCCATGACACTTGTAATCAAAATGCTCCATGCACTTGTCAGCACAATGTTCCATGACCCATGTCATCACAATGTGCCATGCTCTTTTCATCACAATGCTGCACATCCTTTCATCGCTATCCTCCATAAAACTTGTCATCACAATGCTCCATGCACTTCTCATCAAAATGCTCTCTCACCACATATATCACAATGTTCCATCACTAGTCATCAAAATACTTGCTCACCCCTGTCATCACAATGTTCCATGACCACTGCCATCACAGTGCTACATGCCCTTATCATCACAATGCTCCATGACCCCTGACATCACAATGTTCCATAACCCCTGTCACAAAATTCTCCAAGACCCATTTCATCACAATGCTTCATGACCCCTGACATCACAATGTTCCATAACCCCTGTCATCAAAATATTCCATGACACTTTTATTCAAATTGCTCCATGACCCTGTCATCACAATGCTCCCTGCCTTCTCATCACAATGCACCACGCCCTTGTCTTCAAAATGCCCCATGACATTTCTCATCACAAAGCTCCATGACCCTTGGCATCACAATGCTCCATGCCATTGTCATCACAATGCTCAATGAAATCTCTCATCACAATGCTCAATGAAATCTCTCATCACATTACTCTATGCCCTTGTCATCACAATGCTCCATTACACCTGTCATAACAATGCTCCATGACCCCTGCCATCACAATGTTCCACGGCCTTGTCATCACAAAGCTCCATGACCCTTGTCATCACAATGCTCCAAGACCTCTGTAATCACAATTCTCCATGCCACTTTTCATCTCAATGCTCCATGAACACTGTCATCACAATGCACCATGCCCATCATCATAATGATTCATGCTGTTGTCATCAAAATGAAATCAAATTGCTCCATGTCCTCTGTCATCACAATGCTCCAAACCCTTCTGATCCTTATATTCCATAACACTTGTCATCACATTCCCCATGACGCTCGTCATCACAATTATGCAAGGTCTTCTCATCAAAATGCTCCATGACCTTTTTCCCCACAATGCTCAATACACGTGGCATCACAATACTCGCTGACACTTGTCATCAGTATGCTCCTTGAACACTGTCATGACAAGGCTCCATGCCTTTTTCATCACAATGATCCATTCCCTTTTCATCACAATGCTCCAAGACCCCTGTTATCACAATGCTCCGTGACTCCAGTCATCACAGTGCTTTTTGATACTTGTCATCACAATGGTCCATGACCTGGTCACAGAAAGCTCTGTGACCATTGTCACCACAATGCTCCATGAAATTTTTATCACAATGCTCTGTGACGCTTGTCATCACAAAGCTCCATGCCTTTGTCTGCACAATGCTCCATAACCCTTGTCATCACAATGCTTGATGCGTGTGTCAGCACAATGCTCCATAACCCATGTCATCACAATGCACCATGCACTTGTCATCACAATGCTCCAAAACCCCTGTAATCACAATGCTCCATGCCCGTTTTCATCTCAATGCTCCATGAACCCTGTCATCACAATGCACCGTGCCAATCACCATAATATTTCATGCTATTGTCATCACAATGAAATCAAAATGCTCAATGACCTCTGTTATCACAATGCACCAAACCCTTCTGATCACAATGTTCCATAACACTTGTCATCATAATGCCCCATGACGCTGGTCATCATAATTATCCATGGTATTCTCATCACAATGCTCCATGATTTTTGTCATCACAATGCTCAATACACTTGTCATCACAATGCTCCCTGAAAGTTGTCATCAGTGTGCTCCTTGAACAGTGTCATGACAAGGCTCCATGCATTTTTCATCACAATGATCCATTCATTTTTCATCACAATGCTCCACGAACTCTGTAATCACAATGCTCCTTGTCCTTGTCATCACATAACTCCATGACGCATGTCATCAGAATGCTCCTTTGCCTTCTCATCACAATGCTCTATGCCCTTGTAATCACATTGCTTCAAAAACCATGTAATCTCAATGCTCCATGAACATTTTCATCAGAATGCTCCATGCCCTTGTCAACACAATGCTCCATGACCCTTGTCATCACAATGTTCCAAGCCCTTGTCATCAAAATGCTCCATTACCTTTGTCATCACAATCCTCCATGACACTTGGTATCACAATGCTCCATGCCATTGTCATCAAAATGGACAATTACATATGTCATCACAATGCTCCCTGACACCTGTCTTCACAATACACCATGACCTTGTCATCACAATGTTCCATGCCCTTGTCATCACAATGCGCCATGCCCACTGTCATCAAATAATCCATGAAACATGTCAGACAAATGTTCCATGCCCCTGTCATCACAATGATCAATGCCCTGTCATCACAATGCTCCATGACCCCTGTCATCACAATGTTCCGTGACTCTAGTCATCACAATGCTTCATGACCTTTGTCCTCACAATGGTCCATGCCCTCGTCACACAAGGCTCTGTGACCTTTGTCACCACAATGCTCCATGCCCTTGACATCTCAATGCTCCATGCCCACTGTCATCACAATAATCCATGAAACTTGTCAGACCAATGTTCCATGACCCTGTCATCACATTGCTCCATGCACTTGTCATCACAATGCTCCATGACCTCTCTCATAACAGTGCTCCGTGACTCCAGTCATCACAATGATTCATGACCTTTCTCCTCACAATGGTCCATGCCCTCGTCACACATGGCTCTGTGATGTTTTTCACCACAATGCTCCATGAAATTTTCATCACAAGAATCTGTTCCTTGTCATCACAATGCTCCATGCCTTTGTCAGCACAATGCTCCATGACACTTGTCATCAAAATGCTCCATGCGCTTGTCAGCACAATGCTTCATGACACATGTCATCACAATGTGCCATGTTCTTTTCATCACAATGCTCCACATCCTTTTCATCGCTATGCTCCATAAAACTTGTCATCACAATGCTCCATGTACTTCTCATCAAAATGCTCTCTCACCACATATATCACAATATTCCATCACTAGTCATCACAATACTCGCTCACCCCTGTCATCACAATGTTCCATGACCACTGTCATCACAGTGCTACATGTCATTATCATCACAATGCTCCATGACACCTGACATCACAATGTTCCATAACCCCTGTCACAAAATTCTCCATGACCCATTTCATCACAATGCTTCATGACCCCTGACATCACAATGTTCCATAATCCGTGTCATCAAAATGTTCCATGACACTTTTCATCAATTTGCTCCATGACCCTTTCATCACAAAGCTCCATGACCATTGGCATCACAATACTCCATGACACTTGGTATCACAATGCTCCATGCCATTGTCATCACAATGGACAATGACATATGTCATCACAATGCTCCCTGACACCTGTCTTCACAGTAATCCATGACCTTGTCATCACAATGTTCCATGCCCTTGTCATCACAATGCGCCATGCCCACTCTCGTCACAATAATCCATAAATCCTGTTCTCACGATGCTCCATAACCCCTGTCATCACAATGCTCCGTGCCTCCAGTCATCAGAATGCTTCATGACCTTTGTCATTACAGTGGTCCATGCCCTCTTCAAACAAGGCTCTGTGATCTTTTTCACCACAATGCTCCATGAATATTTCATCACAGTGCTCTGTGTCCCTTGTCATCAAAATGCTCCATGGCTTTGTCACCACAATGCTCCATGCCCTAGTCATCACAATGCTCCATGCCCACTGTCATCACAATAATCCAAGAAACTTGTCAGACCAATGTTCCATGCCCCTGTCTTCACATTGCTCCATGCCCTTGTCATCAAAATGCTCCATGCCTTTGTCAGCACAATGCTCCATGACACTTGTCATCAAAATGCTCCATGCGCTTGTCAGCACAATGCTACATGACCCATGTCATCGCAGTGCGCCATGCGCTTGTCATCACTATACTCCACATACTTATCATTGGTATGCTCCATAACACTTTTCATCACAATGCTCCATGCACTTCTCATCAAAATGCTCTCTCACCACATATATCAAAATGTGAAATCACTAGTCATCACAATACTCCCTCACCCCTGTCATCACAGTGTTCCATGACCACTCTCATCACAGTGCTACATGCCCTTATCATCACAATGCTCCATGACCCCTGACATCAGAATGTTCCATAACCCCTCTCACAAAATGCTCCATGACCCATTTCATCACAATGCTTCATGACCTCTGACATCACATTGTTCCATAACCCCTGTCATCAAAATATTCCATGACCCTTTTCATCAAATTGCTCCATGACCCTGTCATCGCAATGCTCCCTGTCCTTCTCATCTCAATGCACCATGCCCTTGTCGTCAAAATGCCCCATGACCTTTGTCATCAAAAAGCTCCATGACACTTGACATCACAATGCTACATGCCATTGTCATCACAATGCTCAATGAAATCTCTCATCACATTTCTCCATGCCCTTGTCATCACAATGCTCCATTACAACAGTCATAACAATGCTCCATGAACCCTGCCATCACAATGTTCCCCGGGCTTGTCACCACAAGGCTCCTTGGCTCTTGTCATCACAACGCACCAAGACCTCTGTAATCACAATTCTCCATGCCCCTTTTCATCTGAATGCTCCATGAACCCTGTCATCATAATGCACCATGCCCATCACCATAATGATTCTTGCTATTGTCATCACAATGAAATTAAAATGCTCCATGACCTCTGTCATCACAATGCTCCAAACCCTTCTGATCACAATGTTCCATAACACTTGTCATCACAATACCCCATGACGCTCGTCATCACAATTATGCAAGGTCTTCTCATCACAATGCTCCATGACCTTTGTCACCAAAATGCTCAATACACTTGTCATCACAATGCTCCCTGACACTTGTCATCAGTATGCTCCTTGAACACTGTCATGACAAGGATCCATGCCTCTTTCATCACAATGATCCATTCCCTTTTCATCACAATGCTCCAAGATCACTTTTATCACAGTACTCACGGACTTCAGTCATCACAATGCTTCATGACATTTGTCATCACAATGGCCCATGACCTCGTCACACAAAGCTCTGTGACCTTTGTCACCAAAATGCTCCATGAAATTTTTATCACAATGCTCTGTGACCCTTGTCATCAAAAAGATCCATGCCTTTGTCAGAGCAATGCTCCATGACCCTTGTCATCACAATGCTCGATGCGCGTGTCAGCACAATGTTCCATAAACCATGTCATCACAATGCACCATGCACTTGTCATCACAATGCTCCACATGCTTGTCACCCAAATTCTCCATAAACCTTGCCATCACAATGCTCCATGCACTTCTCCTCAAAATGCTCTCTCACCACTGATATCACAATGCTGCATCACTAGTCATCACAATACACCCTCACCCCTGTCACCACAATGATCCATGACCCCTGTCATCACAATGCTACATGCCCTTATCATCACAAGGCTCCATTACACCTGACATAACAATGTCCCACAACCCCTGTAATAAAAATGCTCCATGACACATTTCATCACAAAGATCCATGACCCCTGGTATCACAATGTTCTATAACCCATGTCATCAAAATATTCCATGACACTTTTCATGAAACTGCTCCATGACCCTGTCATCACAATGCTCCCTGCCCTTCTCATCAAAATACACCACGCCCTGGTCATCAAAATGCTCCATGACCTTTGTCATCAAAAAGGTCCATGACCCTTAGCATCAATATGCACCATGCCATTGTCATCACAATGCTGCATGAACCCTCTCATCACATTGTTCCATGCACTTGTCACCCCAAATCTCCAGGACGCCTGTAATCACAATGCTCGATGCCCTTCTCTTCACAATGTTCCATGACGCATGTCATCAGAATGCTCCATGGCATTCTCATCACAATGCTCCATGCCCTTGTCATCACAATGCTCCAACACCCATTGTAATCACAATGTTCCATGCCCCTTTTCATCTCAATGCTCCATGAACCCTGTCATCACAATGCACCGTGCCCATCACCATAATATTTCATGCTATTGTCATCACAATGAAATCAAAATGCTCAATGACCTCTGTCATCACAATGCACCAAACCCTTCTGATCAAAATGTTCCATAACACTTGTCCTCACAATGCCCCATGACGCTGATCATCCCAATGATCCATCCCCTTTTCATCACAATGCTCCAAGACCCCTGTAATCACAATTCACCATGTCTTTGTCATCACAAACCTCCATGACGCATGTCATCAGAATGCTCCATTGCCTTCTCATCACAATTCTCATTGCCCTTGTCATCACAATGCTTCAAAACCCTTGTAATCACAATGCTCCATGCACCTTTTCATCAGAATGCTCCATGACACTTTTCATCAAAATGCTCCATGACCCCTGACATCACAATGTTCCATAACCCCTGTCATCAAAATTTTCCATTACCTTTGTCATCACAATCCTCCATTACACTTGGTATCACAATGCTCCATGCCATTGTCATCACAATGGACAATGACATATGTCATCACAATGCTCCCTGACACCTGTCTTCACAATATTCCATGTCTTTGTCATCACAATGTTCCATGCCCTTGTCATCACAATGCGCCATGCCCACTGTCATCACAATAATCCATGAAACTTGTCAGACCAATGTTCCATGCCCCTGTCATCACAATGCTCCATGCCCTTGTCATCAGAATGCTCCATCACCCCTGTCTTCACAATGCTCCGTGACTCCAGGTATCACAATGCTTCATGAACTTTGTCATCACAATGGTCCATGCCCTCGTCACACAAGGCTCTGTGACCTTAGTCAACACAATGCTCCATGCCCTTGTCATCACAATGATCCATGCTCACTGTCATCACAATAATCCATGAAACTTGTCAGACCAATGGTCCATGCCCTCGTCACACAAGGCTCTGTGATCTTTGTCACCACAATGCTCCATGAAATTTTCATCACAATGCTCTGTGTCCCTTGTCATCACAATGCTCAATGCCTTTGTCAGCACAATGCTCCATGACACTTGTCATCAAAATGCTCCATGCGCTTTTCAGCACAATGCTCCATGACCCCTGTCATCACAATGCTCCGTGACTCCAGTCATCACAATGCTTCATGACCTACCTCATCACTATGGTCCATGCCCTCGTCACACAAGGCTCTGTGATCTTTCTCACCACAATGCTCCATGAATATTTCATCACAATGCTTTGTGTACCTTGTAATCAAAATGCTCCATGCCTTTGTCAGCACAATGCTCCATGAGACTTGTCATCAAAATGCTCCATGCGCTTGTCAGTACAATGCTCTATGACACATGTCATCACAATGCGCCAGGCACTTGTCATCACCTTACTCCATATACTTATCATTGCTATGCTCCATAACAATTGTCATCACAATGATCCATGCACTTCTCATCAAAATGCTCTCTCACCATATATATCACAATGTTCCATCACTAGTCATCACAATAATCCCTCACCACTGTCACCACAGTGTTCCATGACCCCAGTCTTCACACTGCTACATGCCCTTAACATCACAATGCTCCATGAGCCCTGACATCACAATGTTCCATAACCCCTGTCACAAAATGCTCCATGACCCATTTCATCACAATGCTTCAATACCACTGACATCAGAATGTTCCATAACTCCTGTCACAAATGCTCCATGATCCATTTCGTCACAATGCTTCATGGCCCCTGACATCAGAATGTTCCATAACCCCTGTCAACAAAATATTCCATGACCCTTTTCATCAAATTGCTATAAGACCCTGTCATCACAATGCTCCCTGTCCTTCTCATCTCAATGAAACAAGCCCTTGTCGTCAAAATGCCCCATGACCTTTGTCATCACAAAGCTCCATGACACTTGGCATCGCAATGCTCCATCTCATTGTCATCACAATGCTCAATGAAATATCTCATCACATTGCTCCATGCCCTTGTCATCACAATGCTCCATTACACCTGTCATAACAATGCTCCATGACCCCTGCCATCACAATGTTCCACGGCCTTGTAATCACAAGGCCTCAAGACCCTTGTCATCAAAATGCACCAAGACCTCTGTAATCATAATTCTCCATGCCCCTTTTCATGTCAATGCTCCATGAACCCTGTCATCACAATGCACCATGCCCATCATCATAATGATTCATGCTATTGTCATCAAAATGAAATTAAAATGTTCCATGACCACTGTCATCACAATGCTCCAAACCCTTCTGATCACAATGTCCCATAACACTTGTCATCACAATACCCCATGACGCTCGTCATCACAATTATGAAAGGTCTTCTCATCACAATGCTCCATGACCTTTGTCAACTCAATGCTCAATACACTTGTCATCACAATGCTCCGTGACACTTGTCATCAGTATGCTCCTTGAACACTGTCATGACAAGGATCCATGCCTATTTCATCACAATGCTCCATGACCTTTTTCAACACAATGCTCAATACACTTGTCATCACAATGCTCCGTGACACTTGTTATCAGTATGCTCCTTGAACACTGTCATGACAAGGATCCATGCCTATTTCATCACAATGATCCATTCCCTTTTCATGACAATGCTCCAATACCACTGTTATCACAGTGCTCTGTGACTTCAGTCATCACAATCCTTCATGACATTTGTCATTACAATGGTCCATGACCTCGTCACACAAAGCTCTGTGACATTTGTCACCACATGGCTCCATGAACTTTTAATCACAATGCTCTGTGATCCTTGTCATCACAAAGCTCCATGCCTTTATCAGAACAATGCTCCATGACCCTTGTCATCACAATGCTCGATGCGTGTGTCAGCACAATGCTCCATAACCCATGTCATCACAATGCGCCATGCACTTGTCATCACAATGCTCCACATCCTTGTCATCAAAATGCTCCATAAAACTTGTCATCACAATGCTCTATGCACTTCTCCTCAAAATGCTCTCTCACCACTGATATCACAATGTTCCATCACTAGTCATCACAATACTCCCACACCCCTGTTATCACAATGTTCCATTACCCCAGTCATCACAATGCTACATGCCCTTATCATCACAATGCTCCATGACACCTGACATCACAATGTTCCATAACCCCTGTAATCAAAATGCTCCATGACCCTTTTCATCACAAAGCTCCATGACCACTGACATCACAATGTTCTATAACCTCTGTCATCAAAATATTCCATGACACTTTTCATCAAATTGTTCCATGACCCTGTCATCACAATGCTCCCTGCCCTTGTCATCACAATGCACCACACCTTTGTCATCAAAATGCTCCATGACCTTTGTCATCACAAAGGTCCATGACCCTGGGCATCACAATGCTCCATTCCATTGTCATCACAATGCTCCATGAACCCTCTCATCACATTGCTCCATGCACTTGTCATCCAAATCTCCATGACGCTTGTAATCACAATGCTCGATGCCCTTCTCATCACAATGCTCCATGCCCTTGTCATTACAATCCTGCATGATCGATGTATCACAGTGTTCCGTGCCCTTGTCATCACAATGCTCCATGCCCACACTCATCACAAAAATCCATGAAAATTTTCAGACCAATGCCCCATTTCCTTGTCATCACAAAGCTCCATTAACCCTGTCATAACAATGCTCCATGACCCGTGCCATCACAAGGTCCCACAGCCTTGTCATCACAAGCCTCGATGACCCTTGGTATCAAAATGCTCCAAGACCCCTGTAATCACAATGCTCCATGCCCTTGTCATCACAAAGCTCCATGACGCATGTCATCAGAATGTTCCATGGCCTTCTCATCACAATGGTCCATGCCCTTGTAATCACAATGTTCCAACACCACTGTAATTACAATGCTCCATGCTCCTTTTCATCTCAATGCTCCTTGAACACTGTCATCACAATGAACCGTGCCCATCACCATAATATTTCATGCTATTGTCATTACAATGAAATCAAAATGTTCAATGACCACTGTCATCACAATGCACCAAACCCTTCTTATCAAAATGTTCCATAACACTTCTCATCACAATGCCCCATGACGCTGGTCATCACAATGATCCATGCCCTTTTCATCACAATGCTCCAAGACCCCTGTAATCACAATGCTCCATGTGCTTGTCATCACAAAGCTCCATGAGGCATGTCATCAGAATGCTCCATGGCCTTCTCATCACAATGCTCCAAGCCCTTGTAATCACAATGCTCCAAGACCCCTGTAATCAAAATGCTCCATCCCCGTATTCATCAGAATGCTCCATGAGACTTGTCATCACAAGACTCCATGGTTTTCTCATCACACTGCTCCAGGACCTTGTCATCACAATGCTCCATGCCCTTGTCATCAGAATGCTCCATCACCCCTGTCATCACAATGCTCCGTGACTCCAGTTATCACAATGCTTCATGAACTTTGTCATCACAATGGTCCATGCCCTCGTCACACAAGGCTCTGTGACCTTAGTCAACACAATGCTCCATGCCCTTGTCATCACATGATCCATGCTCACTGTCATCACAATAATCCATGAAACTTGTCAGACCAATGGTCCATGCCCTCGTCACACAAGGCTCTGTGATCTTTGTCACCACAATGCACCATGAAATTTTCATCACAATGCTCTGTGTCCCTTGTCATCACAATGCTCCATGCCTTTGTCAGCACAATGCTCCATGACACTTGTCATCAAAATGCTCCATGCGCTTTTCAGCACAATGCTCCATGACCCCTGTCATCACAATGCTCCGTGACTCCAGTCATCACAATGCTTCATGACCTATCTCATCACTATGGTCCATGCCCTCGTCACACAAGGCTCTGTGATCTTTCTCACCACAATGCTCCATGAATATTTCATCACAATGCTTTGTGTACCTTGTAATCAAAATGCTCCATGCCTTTGTCAGCACAATGCTCCATGAGACTTGTCATCAAAATGCTCCATGCGCTTGTCAGTACAATGCTCTATGACACATGTCATCACAATGCGCCATGCACTTGTCATCACCTTACTCCATATACTTATGATTCCTATGCTCCATAACAATTGTCATCACAATGATCCATGCACTTCTCATCAAAATGCTCTCTCACCATATATATCACAATGTTCCATCACTAGTCATCACAATACTCCCTCACCACTGTCACCACAGTGTTCCATGACCCCAGTCTTCACACTGCTACATGCCCTTAACATCACAATGCTCCATGAGCCCTGACATCACAATGTTCCATAACCCCTGTCACAAAATGCTCCATGACCCATTTCATCACAATGCTTCAATACCACTGACATCAGAATGTTCCATAACTCCTGTCACAAATGCTCCATGATCCATTTCGTCACAATGCTTCATGACCCCTGACATCAGAATGTTCCATAACCCCTGTCAACAAAATATTCCATGACCCTTTTCATCAAATTCCTATAAGACCCTGTCATCACAATGCTCCCTGTCCTTCTCATCCCAATGAAACAAGCCCTTGTCGTCAAAATGCCCCATGACCTTTGTCATCACAAAGCTCCATGACACTTGGCATCGCAATGCTCCATCTCATTGTCATCACAATGCTCAATGAAATATCTCATCACATTGCTCCATGCCCTTGTCATCACAATGCTCCATTACACCTGTCATAACAATGCTCCATGACCCCTGCAATCACAATGTTCCACGGCCTTGTAATCACAAGGCTCCAAGACCCTTGTCATCAAAATGCACCAATACCTCTGTAATCATAATTCTCCATGCCCCTTTTCATCTCAATGCTCCATGAACACTGTCATCACAATGCACCATGCCCATCATCATAATGATTCATGCTATTGTCATCACAATGAAATTAAAATGCTCCATGACCACTGTCATCACAATGCTCCAAACCCTTCTGATCACAATGTCCCATAACACTTGTAATCACAATACCCCATGACGCTCGTCATCACAATTATGAAAGGTCTTCTCATCACAATGCTCCATGACCTTTTTCAACACAATGCTCAATACACTTGTCATCACAATGCTCCGTGACACTTGTCATCAGTATGCTCCTTGAACACTGTCATGACAAGGATCCATGCCTATTTCATCACAATGATCCATTCCCTTTTCATGACAATGCTCCAAGACCACTGTTATCACAGTGCTCTGTGACTTCAGTCATCACAATCCTTCATGACATTTGTCATTACAATGGTCCATGACCTCGTCACACAAAGCTCTGTGACATTAGTCACCACATGGCTCCATGAACTTTTAATCACAATGCTCTGTGATCCTTGTCATCACAAAGCTCCATGCCTTTATCAGAACAATGCTCCATGACCCTTGTCATCACAATGCTCGATGCGTGTGTCAGCACAATGCTCCATAACCCATGTCATCACAATGCGCCATGCACTTGTCATCACAATGCTCCACATCCTTGTCATCAAAATGCTCCATAAAACTTGTCATCACAATGCTCTATGCACTTCTCCTCAAAATGCTCTCTCACCACTGATATCACAATGTTCCATCACTAGTCATCACAATACTCCCACACCCCTGTCATCACAATGTTCCATTACCCCAGTCATCACAATGCTACATGCCCTTATCATCACAATGCTCCATGACACCTGACATCACAATGTTCCATAACCCCTGTAATCAAAATGCTCCATGACCCTTTTCATCACAAAGCTCCCTGACCACTGACATCACAATGTTCTATATCCTCTGTCATCAAAATATTCCATGACACTTTTCATCAAATTGTTCCATGACCCTGTCATCACAATGCTCCCTGCCCTTGTCATAACAATGCACCACACCTTTGTCATCAAAATGCTCCATGACCTTTGTCATCACAAAGGTCCATGACCCTGGGCATCACAATGCTCCATTCCATTGTCATCACAATGCTCCATGAACCCTCTCATCACATTGCTCCATGCACTTGTCATCCAAATCTCCATGACGCTTGTAATCACAATGCTCGATGCCCTTCTCATCACAATGCTCCATGCCCTTGTCATTACAATCCTGCATGATCGATGTATCACAGTGTTCCGTGCCCTTGTCATCACAATGCTCCATGCCCACACGCATCACAAAAATCCATGAAAATTTTCAGACCAATGCCCCATTTCCTTGTCATCACAAAGCTCCATTACCCCTGTCATAACAATGCTCCATGACCCGTGCCATCACAAGGTCCCACGGCCTTGTCATCACAAGCCTCGATGACCCTTGGCATCAAAATGCTCCAAGACCCCTGTAATCACAATGCTCCATGCCCTTGTCATCACAAAGCTCCATGACGCATGTCATCAGAATGTTCCATGGCCTTCTCATCACAATGGTCCATGCCCTTGTAATCACAATGTTCCAACACCACTGTAATTACAATGCTCCATGCTCCTTTTCATCTCAATGCTCCATGAACACTGTCATCACAATGAACCGTGCCCATCACCATAATATTTCATTCTATTTTCATCACAATGAAATCAAAATGCTCAATGACCACTGTCATCACAATGCACCATACCCTTCTGATCAAAATGTTCGATAACACTTCTCATCACAATGCCCCATGACGCTGGTCATCACAATGATCCATGCCCTTTTCATCACAATGCTCCAAGACACCTGTAATCACAATGCTCCATGTGCTTGTCATCACAAAGCTCCATGAGGCATGTCATCAGAATGCTCCATGGCCTTCTCATCACAATGCTCCAAGCCCTTGTAATCACAATGCTCCAAGAACCCTGTAATCAAAATGCTCCATCCCCCTATTCATCAGAATGCTCCATGAGACTTGTCTTCACAAGACTCCATGGTTTTCTCATCACACTGCTCCAGGAACTTGTCATCACAATGTTCCATTCCCTTGTCATCACAATGCTCCTTGACCCCTGTCATCACAATACTCCATGAATATTTTCAGCCCAATGCTCCAAGACCTTCTCATCAAAATGCTCCATTCCCTTGTCATCACAATGCTCCAAGACCCCTGTAATCACAATGCTCCATGCCCCTTATCATTACAGTGCTCCATGACGCTCGTCATCACAATTATCCGTGATCTTCTCATCACAATGCTCCACGGTCTTGCCATCACTATGCTCCATGCCCTGGTCATCACAATGCTCCATGTCCCATGTCATCACAATTCTCCACGTCCTTGTCATCACAATGCTCCATGACACTTCTTATCACAATGTTTCATGATCTTGTCATTACAATTCTCCATGCACTTTTCATTGCAATGCTCTATGACCCCTGTCATAGCAAGCTCCATGCGCTGGTCATCACAATGCTTCACGACGTTGTCATCAAAATTCTCAATGGCCCTTGTCATCACAATGGTCCATGCACTTGTCATCACAATGCTCCATGACCCTTGTCATCACAGTGTCCCAAGCCCTTGTCATCAAAATGCTCCATTACCTTTGTCATCACAATCCTCCATGACACTTTTTATCACAAAGCTCCGTGCCATTGTCATCACAATGGACAATGACATATGTCATCACAATGCTCCCTGACACCTGTCTTCACAATACTCCATGACCTTGTCATCACAATGTTCCATGCCCTTGTGATCACAATGCGCCTTGCCCACTGTCATCACAATAATCCATGAAACTTGTCAGACCAATGTTCCATGCCCCTGTCATCACAATGCACCATTCCCTTGTCATCTCAATGCTCCATGACCCCTGTCATCACAATGCTCCGCGACTTCAGTCATCACAATGCTTCATTACCTTTGTCATCACAATGGTCCATTCCCTCGTCACACAAGTCTCTGTGACTTTTGTCACCACAATGCTCCATGTCCTTGTCATCACAAAGCTCCATGACGCATGTCATCACAATGCTCCATTGCCTTCTCATCACAATGCTCCTTGCCCTTGTCATGACAATGCTTCAAAACCCCTGTAATCACAATGCTCCATGCACCTTTTCATCAGAATGCTCAATGACCATTTTCATCAAAATGCTTCATGACCCCTGACATCAAAATGTTCTATAACCCCTGTAATCAAAATATTCCAAGACACTTTTCATCAATTTGCTCCATGACCCTGTCATCACAATGCTCCCTGCCCTTCTCATCACAATGCACCACAACCTTGTCATCAAAATGCTCCATGACCTTTGTCATCACAAAGCTCCATGACCCTTGGCATCACAATGCTCCATGCCATTTCATCACAATGCTACATGAAACCTCTCATCATATTGCTCCCTGCCCTTGTCAGAACAATGCTCCATGACGCTTTTCGTCACAATGCTCGATACTCTTCTCATAACAATGCTCCATGCCCTTGTCATTACAATCCCCCATGACACATGTATCACAGTGTTCCGTGCCCTAGTCATCACAATGCTCCATGCCGAATCTCATCACAATAATCCATGAAATTTTCACAGTAATGTTCCATGACCTTGTCATCACAATGCTCCATTACACCTGTCATAACAATGCTCCATGAACCCTGCCATCACAATGTTCCACGGCCTTGTCATCCAAGGCTCCATGACCCTTGTCATCACAGTGATCCAAGACCCCTGTAATCATAATTTTCCATGCCCTTGTCGTCACAAAGATTCATGACACATGTCATCAGAATGCTCCGAGGCTTTCTTATCACAATGCTCCGTGCCCTTGTCATCACAATGTTCCATAACCCCTGTTATCAAAATGTTCCATGACATTTTTCATCAATTTGTTCCAAGACCCTGTCATCCCAATGCTCCCAGCCCTTCTCATCACAATGCACAACGACCTTGTCATCAAAATGCTTCATGACCTCTGTCATCACAATGCACCACGCCCTTGTCATCAAAATGCCGCATGACCTTTGTTATCACAAAGCTCCGTTACCCCTGTCATAACAATGATCCATGAACCCTGCCATCACATGGTTCCACGGCCTTGTCATCACAAGCCTCCATGACCCTTGTCATCACAGTGCTCCAAGACCCCTGTAATCACATTGCTCCATGCCCTTGTCATCACAAGGCTCCATGACGAAAGTCATCTGAATGCTCCATGGCCTTACCGTTACAATGCTCCATGCCCTTGTCATCACAATGCTCCAACAGCCCTGTAATCACAATGCTCCATGCCCCTTTTTATCTCAATGCTCCATGAACACTTTCATCACAATGCACCGTGTCCATCATCATAATATTTCATGCTATTGTCATCACAATGAAATCAAACTGCTCAATGATCTCTGTCATCACAATGCACCAAACCCTTCTGATCACAATGTTCCAAAACCCTTGTCATCACAATGCCCCATTAGGCTGGTCATCACAATTATCCATGGACTTCTCATCACAATGCTCCATGATCTTTGTCATCACAATGCTCAATACACTTATCATCACAATGCTCCCTGACAGTTGTCATCAGTATGCTCCTTGAACTCTGTCACGACATGGCTCCATGCATTTTTCATCACAATGATCCATTCCCTTTTCATCACAATGTTCCAAGACCCCTGCAGTCACAATGCTCCATGTTCTTGTCATCACAAAGCTCCATGACGCATGTCATCAGAATGCTCCATTGCCTTCTCATCACAATACTCCATGCCCTTGTCATCACAATGCTTCAAAACCCATGTAATCACAATGCTCCATGCACCATTTCATCAGAATGCTCCATGACCCTTTTCATCAAAATGCTCCATGACCCCTGACATCACAATGTTCCATAACCCCTGTCATCAAAATGTTCCATGAAACTTTTCATCAGTTTGCTCCATGACCCTGTCATCACGATGCTCCCTGCCCTTCTCATCACAATGCACCACGACCTTGTCATCACAATGCTCCAAATGCTCTGTAATCACAATGCTCCATGCCTCTTGTCATTACAGAGCTCCATGACCCTCGTCATCACAATTATCGGAGATCTTCTCATCACAATGCTCCACGGTCTTGCCATCACAATGCTCCATGCCCTGGTCAACACAATGCTCCATGTCCCATGTCATCACAATTCTCCACGTCCCTGTCATCACAATGCTCCATGACATTTCTTATCACAATGTTACATGATCTTGTCATCACAATTCTTCATACACTTGTCATCACAATGCTGTATGACCACTGTCATAGCAAGCTCCATGCGCTTTTCATCACAATGCTTCACGACGTTGTCATCAAAATTCTCAATGGCCCTTGTCATCACAATGGTCCATGCACTTGTCATCACAATGCTCCATGTCCCTTGTCATCACAATGTCCCAAGCTCATGTATTCACAATTCTCCATGTCCCTTGTCATCACAATGTCCCAAGCTCTTGTCATCAAAATGCTCCATTACCTTTGTCATCACAATCCTCCATGACACTTGGTATCACAATGCTCCATGCCATTGTCATCACAATGGACAATGACATCTGTCATCACAATGCTCCCTGACACCTGTCTTCACAATACTCCATGACCTTGTCATCACAATTTTCCATGCCCTTGTCATCACAATGCGCCATGCCCAATGTCATCACAATAATCCATGAAACTTGTCAGACCAATGTTCCATGCCCCAGTCATCTCAATGCACCATGCCCTTGTCATCACAATGCTCAATGATCCCTGTCATCACAATGCTCCGTGACTTCAGTCATCACGATGCTTCATGACCTTTTTCATCACAATGGTCCATTCCCTCGTCACACAAAGCTCTGTGACCTTTGTCACCACAATGCTCCAAGTCCTTGTCATCACAAAGGTCCATGACGCATGTCATCAGAATGCTCCATTGCCTTCTAATCACATTGCTCCTTGCCCTTGTCATCACAATGCTTCAAAACCTCTGTAATCACAATGCTCCATGCACCTTTTCATCAGAAAGCTCCATGACCATTTTCATCAAAATGCTCCATGAACCCTGCCATCACAATGTTCCACGGCCTTGTCATACAAGGCTCCATGACCCTTGTCATCACAGTGCTCCAAGACCACTGTAATCACAATTTTCCATGCCCTTGTCATAACAAAGATTCATGACGCATGTCATCAGAATGCTCCGAGGCCTTCTCATCACAATGCTCCATTCCCTTGTCATCACAATGCTCCAAGACCCCTGTAATCACAATGCTCCATGCCCCTTGTCATTACAATGCTCCATGACGCTCGTCATCACAATTATCCGTGATCTTCTCATCACAATGCTCCACGGTCTTGCCATCACAATGCTCCATATCCCATGTCATCACAATTCTCCAAGTCCTTGTCATCACAATGCTCCATGATACTTCTTATCACAATGTTACATGATATTTTCATCACAATTCTCCATGCACTTGTCATCGCAATGCTCTATGTCCCCTGTAATCACAAGGCTCCAGGTCCTTTTCATCACAAAGCTCCATGACGCATGTCATCAGAATGCTCCATTGCCTCCACATCACAATACTCCATGCCCTTGTCAACACAATGTTCCATAACCCCTGTTATCAAAATGTTCCCTGACACTTTTCATCAATTTGCTCCAAGACCCTGTCATCACAATGCTCCCTGCCCTTCTCATCACAATGCACAACGACCTTGTCATCAAAATGCTCCATGACCTCTGTCATCACAATGCACCACGCCCTTGTCATCAAAATGCTGCATGACATTTGTCATCACAAAGCTCCATTATCCCTGTCATAAGAATGATCCATGGCCTCTGCCATCACAAGGTTCCACGGCCTTGTCATCACAAGCCTCCACGGCCTAGTCATCACAAGCCTCCATGACCCTTGTCATCACAATGCTCCAAGACCCCTGTAATCACAATGCTCCATGCCCTTGTCATCACAAAGCTCCATGACGAATGTCATCTGAATGCTCCATGGCCTTCTCATCACAATGCTCCATGCCCTTGTCATCACAATGCTCCGACAGCCTTGTAATCACAATGCTCCATGCCCCTTTTCATCTCAATGCTCCATGAACACTGTCATCACCATGAACCGTGTCCATCACCATAATATTTCATGCTATTGTCATCACAATGAAATCAAAACGCTCAATGACCTCTGTCATCACAATGCACCAAACCCTTCTGATCACAATGTTCCATAACACTTGTCATCACAATGCCCCATGACGCTGGTCATCACAATTATCCATGGACTTCTCATCACAATGCTCCATGATCTTTGTCATCACAATGCTCAATGCACTTATCATCACAATGCTCCCTGACAGTTTTCATCAGTATGCTCCTTGAACCCTGTCATGACAAGGCTCCATGCATTTTTCATCACAATGATCCATTCCCTTTTCATCACAATGCTCCAAGACCCCTGTAATCACAATGCTCCATGTCCTTGTCATCACAAAGCTCCATGACGCATGTCATCAGAATGCTCCATGGCCTGCTCATCACAATACTCCATGCCCTTGTCATCACAATGCTTCAAAACCCCTGTAATCTCAATGCTCCTTGCACCTTTTCCTCAGTATGCTCCATGACCCTTGTCATCACAACGCTCCATGGCCCACTCATCACAATGCTCCAGGACCTTCTCATCACATTGCTCCATTCCCTTCTCATCACAATGCTCCATTACCCCTCTCATCACAGTACTCCATGAATATTTTCAGCACAATGCTCCATGACCTTCTCATCACAAAGTTCCATGACACATGTCATCACAATGCTACATGACCACAGTCATCAAAATGATCCAAGCCACTTGTCATCAGAATGTTCCATGTGATTGTCATCCCAATGCTCCATGACCCCTGTAATCACAATGCTCCTTGACGCTTGTCGTCACAGAGCTCCATGACACTTGTCATCACAATTCTCCATGCCTTTGTCAGCAAAATGCTACATGACCTTGTCATCACAATGCTCCATGCAATTGTCATCACAATTCTCCATTACCAGTGTCATCAGAATCCTCCGTGAACCTTGGGATCACATTATTTCATGCCCTCGTCATCACAATGCTCCGTGATTCTTGAAATCAAAATGTTCCATGACCTGTGTCATCACAATACTCCAAACTCTTGTGATCACAATGTTCCATAACAGTTGTCATCACAACGCTCCATGATGCCTGTCATCACAATACTCCATGCCCTTGTCATCACAATGCTCCATGAACTTTGTCATCACAATGCTCAATACACTTGTCATCACCATGCTCCCTGACACTTTTCGTCAGAATGCTCCTTGAACCCTGTCATGAAAAGGCTCCATGCCTTTTTCATCACAATGCTCCATGCCCTTTTCATCACAATGTTCCATGCCATTGTCATCACAATACTCCACAAGCTTGTCATCAGAATGCTCCATGACACTTGTCATCACAATGCACCATGACCCATGTCATCACAGTGCTCCATGACACCTGTCATCGCAATGCTCCATGCCCCTTGTCATTACAGTGCTCCATTACGCTCGTCATCAAAATTATCCATGGTCTTCTTATAACAATGCTCCACGGTCTTGCCATCACAATGCTCCATGATATTTCTCATCACAATATTACATGCTCTTGTCATCACAGTTCTCCATGCATTTGTCTTCGCTATGCTCCATGACCCCTGTCATAGCAAGCTCCATGTGCTTTTCATCACAATGCTTCAGGAACTTGTCATCAAAATTCTCAATGGCCCTTGTCATCACAATCCTCCATGCCCTTGTCATCAAAATGCTCTATTAACTTTGTCATCACATTCCTCCATGACACTTGGCATCACATTACTCCATGCCATTTTCATCACAATGGACCATGACATATGTCATCACAATGACCCAAGACCCCTGTCTTCACAGTACTCCATGACCTTCTCATCACAATGCTCCATGCTCTTCTCATCAGAATGCGCCTTGCCCACTGTCATCACAATAAACCAGGAAACTTGTCAGACCAATGCACCATTCCCCTGTCATCAGAATGCTCCATACCCTTGTCATCACGGTGTTCCGTTACTCCAGTCATCACAATCCTTCATGACCTTTGTCATCACAATGGTCCTTGAACTCCTCATCACAAGGTTCTGTGACGTTTGTCACAATGCTCCATGAACTTTTCATCACAATGGACTGTGACCATTGTCATCACAATGTTCCATGCCTTTGTCAGCAGAATGCTCCATGACCCTTGTCATCACAATGCTCCATGCGCTTCTCAGCACAATGCTCCAGGACCCATGTCATCAAAATGCGCCATGCACTGGTCCTCACAATGCTCCACAGCCTTGTCATCACAATGCTCCATAAACCTTGTCATCACAATGCTCCATAAACCTTGTCATCACAATGCTCCATGCACTTCTCATCAAAAAGCTTTCTCACCACTGATATCACAATGTTCCATCACTAGTCATCACAATACTCCCTCACCACTGTCTTCACAATTTTCCATGACATCCGTCATCCCAGTGCTACATGCCTTATCATCACCATGCTCCATGACCCCTGACATCAAAATGTTCCATATCCTCTGTCATCAAAATGCTCCATCACCCTTTTCATCACAAGGCTCCAAGACCCCTGACATCACAATGTTCCATAACCACTGTCATCAAAATGTTCCATGACACTTTTCATCAAATGGTTCCATGACCCTGTCATCACAATGCACCATGTCCATCATCATAATGCTTCATGCTATCGTCATCACAATGACATCAATATGCTCCATGACCTCTGTCATCAAAATGCTCCAAACCCTTGTGATCACAATGTTCCATAACCATTGTCATCACAATGCACCATGACACTCATCATCACAATTATCCATGGTCTTCTCATCACAGGACTCCATGACCTTTGTCATCACAATGCTCAATACACTTGTCATCACAATGCTCCCTGACACTTGTCATCAGTATGCTCAGTGAACCCTGTCATGACAAGGCTCCATGCCTTTTCCATCACAATGATCCATACCATTTTCATCACAATGCTCCAAGACCACTGTAATCACAATGCTCCATGACCTTTAATCACAAAGCTCCATGATGCATGTCATCAGAATGCTCCATGGCCTTCTCATTACAATGCTCCGTGTCCTTGTCATCACAGTGCTCCAAAACCCCAGTCATCTCAATGCTCTGTGACTCCTGTCATCACAAGGCTTCATGACATTTGTCATCACAATGGTCCATGACCTCGTCACACAAGGCTCTGTAACCTTTCGCACCACAATGCTCCATGAACTTTTCATAACAATGCTCTGTGATCCTTGTCATCACCATGCTCCATGACTTTGTCAGCACAATTCTCCATGAGCCTTGTCATCACAATGCTCCATGCGCCTGTGAGCACAATGCTCCATAACCCATGTCATCACAATGCGCCATGCGCTTCTCATCAAAATGCTCCACATTCTTGTCATTACAGTGCTCCAAAAACCTTGTCATCACAATGCTCCATGCACTTCTCATCAAAATGCCCTCTCCCCCCTGTCATCACAATGTTCCATGATCCCTGTCATTACAATGATACATGACCTTATCATCACAATCTCCATGAACACTGACATCACAATGTTCCATAACTCCTGTCATCAAAATCCTCCATGACCCTTTGCATCACAATGCTCCATGACCCCTGACATAACAGTGTTCCATAACCACTGTCATCAAAATATTCCATGATATTTTTCATCAAATTGCTCCATGACCCTGTTATCAAAATGCTCCCTGCCCTTCTCATCACAATGCACCACGACCTTGTCATCAAATTGCTCCATGAACTTTGTCATCACAATGCTCCATGACCCTTGGCATCACAATGCTCCATGCCATTTTCATCACAATGCTCCATGACCCCTGTAATCACAATGCTCCATGCACCTTTTCATCAGAATGCTCCATGAGACTTGTCATTACAAGGCTCCATGGTTTTCTCATCACAATGCCCCAGGACCTTGTCATCACAATACTCCATTCCCTTGTCATCACAATGCCCCATTACCCCTGTCATCACAATACTCCATGAATATTTTCAGCCCAATGCTCCATGACCTTCTTATCACAATGCTCCTTGACCCTGTCATCACAATGCTCCATGACCACTGTCATCACAGCGCTCCATGACCTCTGACAACACAATGATCTCGGAATCTTGTCATCAAAATGCTCCATGACCCTTGTCATCACAGTGCTCCATGCCCTTTTCATCACATTGCTCCATGAAGCCTCTCATCACATTGCTCCATGCCCTCTTCATTACAATCCTACATGACCCATGTATCACAGTGTTCCGTGCCCTTGTCATCACAATACTCTATTCCCACTCTCATCACAATAATCCATGAAACTTTTCATACCAATGCTCGATGCCCTTGTCATCACAATGCTCCATTGCCCATGTCATAACAATGTTCCATGACCCCTGCCATCACAATGTTCTATGGCCTTGTCATCACAAGGATCCAATACCCCTGTAATCACAATGCTCCATGCCCCTTTTCATCAGAATGCTCCATGAGAATTGTCATCACAAGGCTCCATGGTCCTCTCATCACAATGCTCCAGGACCTTGTCATCACAATGGTCCATGCCCACGTCATCAAAAGGCTCTGAGAAATTTGTCACCACAATGCTCCATGAAATTTTCATCACAATGCTCTTTTACCCATGACATCACTATGCTTCATGTCTTTGTCAGCACAATTCTCCATGACAATTTTCATCACAATGCTCCATGCGCTTGTCCGCAGAATGCCCCATGACCTGTGTCATCACAATGCGCCATGTGCTTGTCATCACAATGCTCCACAACCTTGTCATCACAGTGCTCCATAAACCTTGTCATCACAATGCTTCATGCACTTCACATCAAAATGCTCTCCCACCACTGATATCATAATGTTCCATCACTAGTCATCACAATACTCCCTCACCCCTGTCATCACAATGTTCCAGAACCCCTGTCATCAAAATGCTCCATGGCCCTTTTCATCATAATCCTTCATGACGCCTGACATCACAATGTTCCATAACCCCTGTCATCAAAATGACCCATGAAAATTTTCATCAAATTGCTCCATGACCCTTTCATCACAATGATCCCTGGTCTTCTCAACACAGTTCACAACGTGCTTGTCATCAAAATGCTCCATTACCTTTGTCATCACAAAGCTACATGACCCTTGGCATCACAATGCTCCATGCCATTGTCATCAAAATCCTCCATGAACACTCTCATCACATTGTTCCATGCCCTTGTCATCACAGGCTCCGTGACGCTTTTCATCACAATGCTCGATGCTCTTCTTAACACAATGCTCCATGCCCTTGTCATTACAATCCGCCATGACCCATGTATCACAGTGTTCCGTGCCCTTGTCATCACACTGCTCCATGCCCCCTCTCATCACAATATACCATGAAGCATTTCAGACCAATGCTCCATGCCCTTGTCATCAAAATGCTCCATTACCCCTGTTATAACAATGCTCCATGACACCTGCCATTACAATATTCCACGGCCTTGTCATCAAAAGGCTCCATAACTCTTGTCATCACAATGCCCCATGAGGCTGGTCATCACAATTATCAGTGGTCTTCTCATCATAATGCTCCATGATCTTTGTCATCACAATGCTCAATACACTTATCTTCACAATGCTCCTTGAAACTTCTCATCAGTATGCTACTTGAACCCTGTGTTTACAAGGCTCCACGCAATTTTCATCACAATGATCCATGTCCTTGTCATCACAGAGCTCCATGATGCATGTCATCAGAATGCTCCATGGCCTTCACATCACAATGCTCCATGCCCTTGTCATCACAATGCTACAAATCCCCTGTAATCACAGTGCTCCATGCACCTTTTCATCAGAAAGCTCCATGACACTTGTCATCACAAGGCTCCATGGTCCTCTCATCACAATGCTCCAGGACCTTGTCATCACAGTGCTCCATTCCCTTGTCATCACAATGCTCAATGACCCCTGTCATCACAATACACTATGTACATTTTCAGCCCAATGCTTAATGACCGTCTCATTACAATGCTCCATGACCCAGGTCATCACAATGGTGCATGCCCTCGTCATCAAATGGCTCTGTGACATTTGTCAACACAATGCCCCATGAAATTTTCATGACAATGTTCTCTTACTCATGTCATCACTATGCTCCATGCCTTTGTCAGCACAATGCTCCATGACCCTTGTCATCACAATGCTCCATGTGCCTGTCCGCACAATGCCCCATGACCTGTGTCATCACAATGCGACATGCGTTTGTCATCACAATGCTCCACAACCTTGTCATCACCGTGCTCCATAAACCTTGTTGTCACAATGCTCCATGAACTTCCCATCAAAAGGCTCTCCCATCACTGATATCCTAATGTTCCATCACTAGTAATCACAATACTCCCTCACCCCTGTCATCACAATGTTCCATGAACCCTGTCATCACAATGCTCAATGACACTTTTCATCACAATGCTCCCTGACCCCTGACATCACAATGTTCCATAACCCCTGTCATCTAAATGTCCCATGACACTTTTCATCAAATTGCTCCATGACCCTTTCATCACAATGCTCACTGCCCTTCTCATCACAGTGCACCACGCCCTTGTCATCAAAACCCTCCATGACCTTTGTCATCACAAAGCTCCGTGACCCTTGGCATCACAATGCTCCATGCCATTGTCATCAAAATGCTCCATGAAACCTCTCAACACATTGTTACCTGTCCTTGTCATCACAGGCTCCATGATGCTTTTCATCACAATGCTTGATGCTCTTCTTAACAGAAAGCTCCAAGGCTTGTCATTACAATCCTCCATGACGCATGTATCACAGTGTTCCGTGCCCTTGTCATCACAATGCTCCATGCACCCTCTCATCACAATAATCCATGAAAATTTTCAGACCAATGCTCCATGCCCTTGTCATGAAAATGCTCCATTACCACTGTTATAACAATGCTACATGAAAACTGCCATTACAATGTTCCACGGACTTCTCATCACAAGGCTCCATGACCCTTGTCATCACAATGCTCCAAGACCCCTGTAATCACAATGCTCCGTGCCTCCAGTCATCACAGTGCTTTATGAACTTTGTCATCACAATGGTCCATGCTTTCATCATCACACGTCTCTGTGACTTTGTCACCACAATGCTCCATGAACTTTTCATAACAATGCTCTCTGACCCTTGTCATCAGAATGCTCTATGCCTTTCTCAGCACAGTGCTCCATCCCCCTTTTCATCACAATGCTCCATGTGCTTGTCAGCACATTGCTCCATGACCCATGTTATCACAATGTGCCATGCGCTTGTCATCACAATGCTCCACAACCTTGTCATCACAATGCTCCATAAACCCTTGTCATCACAATGCTCCATGCACTTCTCAACAAAATGCTCTCTCACAACTGATATCACTATGTTCCATTACTAGTCATCACAATACTTCCTCACCCCTGTCATCACAATGTTCCATGACTCCTGACATCACTATGTTCCATAACCCCTGTCATCAAAATGCTCCATGACCCTTTTCAGCAAAATGCACCATGACCCCTGACATCACAATGTTCCATAACCCATATCATCAAAATCTTCCATGACCTTTTTCATCAAATTGCTCCTCGACTCTGTCATCACAATGCTCCCTTCCCTTCACAACACAATGCACCACGCCTTTGTCATCAAAATGCTCCATGACATTTGTCGTCACATATCTCCATGACAGTTGGCATCACAATGCTCCATGCCATTGTCTTCAAGATGCTCCATGAACCCTCTGATCACATTGTTCCATGCCCTTGTCATCACAAAGCTACATGACATTTGTCATCACAATGCTCGATGCCCTTCTCATCACAATGCTCCATGCCTTTCTCATTACAATCCTCCATGACCCATGTATCACAGTGTTCCGTGCCCTTGTCATCACAATGCCCCCTGCCCACTCTCATCACAATAATCCATGAAATTTTCAGACCAATGCTCCCTGCCCTTGTCATCACAAAGCTCCATGACCCCTGACATCACAATGTTCCATATCCCCTGTCATCAAAATTATCCATGTCCCTTTTCATCAAATTGTTCCATGACCCTGTCATCACAATGTTCCCTGCCCTTCTCATCACAATGCACAACGCCATTGTCATCAAAATGCTCCATGACCTTTGTCATCACAAAGGTCCATGACTCTCGTCATCAAAATTTTCCATCGACTTCTCATCACAGTGCTCCATGACCTTTGTCATCACAATGCTCAATACACTGGTCATCACAATGCTCCCTGACACATGTCATCAGTATGCTCCTTGAACCCTGTCATGACAACGCTCCATGCCTTTTTCATCACAATGATCCATGCCCTTTTCATCACAATGTGCCATGCCATTGTCATCACAATACTCCACAAGCTTATCATGAGAATGCTCCGTGACCCTTGTCATCACAATGCTCCACGGCCACTGTCATCACAATGTTCCATGACCCCTGTCATCACAATGCTCCATGACAACTGTCATCAGAATGCTCCATGCCCCTTGTCATTACAGTGCTCCATGAAGCTCGTCATCACAGTTATTCATGGCCTTCTCATCACAGTGCTCCACGGTCTTGCTATCACAATGCTCCATTCCCTGGTAATCACAATGCTCCATTCCCTGGTAATAACAATGCTCCATGTCCCTTGTCATCAGAGTTATCCACGTCCTTGTCATCACAATGCTCCATGACACTTCTCATCACAATGTTACATGCACTTGTCATCAAAATTTTCCATGAAATTGTCATCTCAATGCCATATGACCCCTGTCATAGCAAGCTCTATGCCTTTGTCATCAAAATTCTTCACGACATTGTCATCAAAATTCTCAGTGTCCATTGTCATCACAATGCTCCATGCTCTTGTCATCACAATGCTCCATGACCCTTGTTATCACAGTGCTCCAAGCCGTTGTTATCACAATGCTCCATTACCTTTGTCATCACAATACTCCATGACACCTGGCATCACAATGCCCCATGCCATTGTCATCACAATGGGCCATGACATATGTCATCACAATGCCCCCTGACACCTCTCTTCAAAATACTCTATGACCTTGTCATCACAATGCTCCATGCCCTTGTCATCACAATGCGCCATGCCCACTCTCATCACAATAGTCCATAAATCTTGTCAGAGCAATGCTCTATAACCCTGTCAGGACAATGCTCCATGCCCTTGTCATCACAATGCTCCGTGACCCTGTCATCACAATGCTCCGCGACTCGTCATAACAATGATTCATGACTTTTGTCATGACAATGGTCCATACACTCGTCATCACAAGTCTTTTTGACTTTGTCACCACAATGCTCCATGAACTTTTCATCACAATGCTCTCTGACACTGGTCATCACCATATTCTATGCCTTCCACAGCACAATGCTCCCTGACCCTTGTCATAAGAGTGCTCCATGTGCTTGTCAGCACATTGCTCCATGACCCATGTTATCACAATGCACCATGTGCTTGTCATCAAAATGTAACCAAGTTGAGGTTCTTGTAAGCAGTGCAGCCCTAAATTTTGGGGTGGCTCTGTCATATTGATTTTCAGTTTTCCCAAGGTATATTCCCTAGCCTGGAAGTACCCTTGGCTCTGTAGCTCTGTTGTTTAATTGTTTTAGAGAACACATTGCACTCCTCCAGAGAGGCGGTTGGCAATTTATATCCTGCCCATCAGCATAACTAGGCACCCTCTTCTCCAGGACCTGTCTTGCCTTTCTGGTTTTTACACATTTTGCAGATGTCCCTTTTGACCGCAGGGAAGTGATACTTCTTTGTACTGCAGAATTGCATTGCCCGCTTTCTTGCTTGGCCAAAAAGGGCGTATGTGTTTCCTCCTGAATATATTCAGGAGGAAACGCATACGCCCTTTTTGGGCAAGTGCATCATTGTTGAAATTGTGCCCCTCTTCCTGTGCTTTAAATGCGATTCCAATGTACTTCTTGAAATCTGTTTCCTGATATTCTGGCTCGCTTTCAAGTCCACCTCGTTGCCTTGCCTCAACAGATTTTTGGACGATAGTTGCCCTTTATTACTCTGCCAGTTTGTGAATTGCCGTGCCCCTGAGCTCAATTTTTCAAGTCGTTTTTTGTGAGCTGACCGCATGTCCAAAATTTTGGTTCAGGATCTATACTGGTTCCCGGTGGGTGGCTGAGACTTTGGTTAATTCTTCTTTCTGCCTGGAAATTAGAGTGACACGTGCCCATCCAAATGCCTAACAGCTACTCTCTCATTGGTTGCCCATCTTTCTTTTCATCCTCTGCCTAATTTGCAACATGTGAGAACAAGGAGTTTAAAGGGGCTGTCTCTCCAAGTTGGGAGATTGATAGTAAAGCAGTTGGAAATTCAAACCGAAGCACCAGGAGAGGGACTATTAGTTGAGTTTTAGAAACCTTTCTTATTCACAGTGTGTCCATTCTCTTGGTTTCCTGTATATTTTATAGCTGTATTAATATTCCCTTCAACCTGGAGAGTTGGGAAACTTGGAATGTGTGCCACGTATTATTGCTCTAAATGGTCTGCATTTGCTGACCCAATCTCACCAATCCTCTCAGTCCCAAGTGTCCAGCCTTATGCCACATCCAGCTGTCGTTGTAGATAGGGTCATTCCAGGTTTCATCAGAGCCCCTGAAGGAATTGTAAAGAATTTCCCTATTTTTTTGTTTTGTTTTTGAAATTCCTTTTTATAGTTTGTTTGAGCTGATTCTCACTGCCATGTATATGCCTGTCTAGACACACTTGATTCCCATACGGAGACATATCAATACATAGGTTTTAAGATTCTTACTAGTCACATATATTCCTCTGCCTGAAATATGGGGTTTTCAGTCCCTTTCACTGCGGAAGGTTTAGGACTTGTATAATCCGTAGTTGGCTTTTGGAACGGTACCTGTACTAATATCAAACTCTGGTTTTATGCATCACCCCACCTCTCCTTTCCCCTTAAGCAGGCATAAGAATATTTTCTAAATGTGAGACACTGTTCTCTTTCCTAACTCAGTTCATGTGTAGCCATGTTTACAGGACCTTCATAAGTGATATCTTATGATAAGTTTATTTTTTCTCTGTGACTTATTTCACTTAGAATCACCGTACCTGAATCCACTCATTTTGCTGCTACTGGCATTATGACATTGATTTCATGGATGAGGGATATTCCATCGTCCGTAAGTAACACAGTTTCTTAAACCATTTTTGTCTTTCCTGGGATATTTAAGGTGTACCCAAGTTGAGGTTCTTGTAAGGAGTGCAGCCCTAAATTTTGTGGTGTCTCTGTCTTTTTGATTTTCAGTTTTACCAAGGTATATTCCCTATACTGGAAGTGCCCTTGGCTCTGTAGCTCTGTTGTTTACTTGTTTTAGGGAACACAATGCACTACTCCAGAGAGGCAGTTGGCAATTTAAATCCTGCCCATCAGCATAACTAGGCTCGCTGTTCTCCAGGGCCTGTCTTGCCTTTCTGGTTTTTACACATTTTGCGGATGTCCCTTTTGACCGGTGGGAAGTGGTACTTCTTTGTAGTGAATATTTGCATTGCCCGCTTGCTTGCTTGACCAAAAATGGCGTATGAATTTTCTCCTGAATATATTCAGGAGAAAACGCATATGCCCTTTTTGCCCAAGTGCATAATTGTCAAAGTTGTGCCCTCTTCCTGTGCTTTAAAGGCAATCCCTTTGTACCTCTTCATATCTGTTTCTGGCTATTCTGGCTCGCTTTCAAGTCCACATCGTTGCCTTCCCTCAACAGATTTTTGGAAGATAGTTGTCCTTCATTACTCTGCCAGTTTGTGAATTGCTGTGCCCCTGAGCTCCATTTTTCAACTCGTTTTTTGTGAGCTGACCGCAAGTCCAAAATTTTGGTTCAGGACCTATACTGTTTCCCGACAGGTGGCTGAGACTTTGGTTAATACTTCTTCAGGCCAGGAAATAAGAGTGACATGTGCCCGTCCAAATGCCTAACAGCTACTCTCTCATTGGTTCTCCCTCTTCCCTTTCATCTTCTGCCAATTTGGCAACCTGTTCTAACCATGAGGTTAAAGGGGCTGTCTCTCCAAGTTGGGAGATGGATAGTAAAGCAGTTGCAATGTCAAACCGGAGCACCAGGAGAGGGACTATTAGTTGAATTTTACAAGCATTTCGTTTTAACTGTGTGTCCATTCTCTAGGTTTCCCATACATGTTATAGCTGTAGTAATATTCCCTTCAACCTGGAGAGTTGGGACACTTGGAAAGTGTGCCACACATTATTGCTTTAAATGGTCTGCATTTGCTCACAGAATCTCACCAATCCTCTCAGTCCCAAGTGTCCAGCCTTATGCCACATACAGCTATCGTTGTAGATAGGGTCATTCCAGGTTTTATCAGAGCCCCTGAAGGAATTGTAAAGAATTTCCCTGTTTTTGTGTTTTGTTTTTGAAATTCCTTTTTATAGTGGGTTTGAGCTGATTCTCACTGCCATATTTATGCCAGTCTAGATACACTTGATTCCCTTATGGAGATATATCAATACATAGGTTTTAAGATTCTTACTAGTCAGATATATTCCTCTTCGGGAAATATGGGGTTTTGAGTCCCTTTCACTGAGGAAAGTGTAGGTCTTTTCTATTCCGTATTTGGTTTTTGGAACGGTACCTGTACTTCTATGAAATTCTAGTTTTATGCATCACCCCACCTCTCCTTCCCCCTTAAGCAGGCATAAGGGTCTTTTCTAAATGTGAGAATCTGTTCTCATTCCTATCTGAGTTCATGTTTAGCCATGTTTACAAGACCCCTATAAGTGGTATCTTATGATAAGTTTCTTTTTCTCTGTGACTTATTTCACTTAGAATCATCGTACGTGAATCCACTCATTTTGCTGCTACTGGCCTTATGACATTGATTTCATGGCTGAGGGATATTCCATCGTACTTAAGTAACACAAGTTCTTGAACCATTTTTGTCTTTCCTGGGATATTTAAGGGGTACCCAAGTTGAGCTTCTTGTAAGCAGTGCAGCCCTTAATGTTTGGGTGGCTTTGTCTTATTGACTTTCAGTTTTGCCAAGGTATATTCCCTAGAATGGAAGTGCACTTGGCTCTGTAGCTCTGTTGTTTACTTGTTTTAGGGAACACAATACACGCCTCCAGAGAGGCAGTTGGCAATTTACATCTCACCCATCAGCATAACTAGGCTCCCTGTTCTCCAGGGCCTGTCTTGCCTTTCTGGTTTTTACACATTTTGCGGATGTCCCTATTGACCAATGGGAAGTGATACGTCTTTGTAGTGCAGATTTGCATTGCCCACTTGCTTGCTTGGCCAAAAAGGGCGTATGCATTTTCTCCTGAATATATTCAGTAGAAAATGCATACACCCTTTTTGACCAAGTGCATCATTGTTGAAATTGTGCCACACTTCCTGTGCTTTAAAGGCGATTCCAATGTACCTCTTGAAGTCTGTTTCCTGCTATTCTGGCTCGCTTTCAAGTCCGCCTCGTTGCCTTCCCTCAACAGATTTTTGGACGATAGTTTTCCTTTATTACTCGGCCATTTTCTGAATTGCTCTGCCCCTGAGCTCCAGTTTTCAACTCGTTTTTTGTGAGCTGACCGCAAGTCTAAAATTTTGTTTCAGTACCTATACTGTTTCCCAGCGGGTGGCTGAGAGTTTGGTTAATTCTTCTCCCTGACTGGAAATTACAGTGATATGTGCCCGTCCAAATGCCTAACAGCTACTCTCATTGCTTCTCCCTCTTCCCTTTCATCCTCTGCCAAGCAGGCAACCTGTGCGAACCAGGAGGTTAAAGGGTCTGTCTCTCCAAGTTGGGAGATTGATAGTAAAGCAGTTGGACAGTCAAAGCAGAGCACCCGGATAGGGACTATTAGTCGAGTTTTAGAAACCTTCCATATTCACATTGTGTCCATTCTCTAGGTTTCCCGTACACGTTATAGCTGTAGTAATATTCCCTTCAAGCTGGAGAGTTGGGACCCATGGAATGTGTGCCACACATTATTGCTTTAAAGGGTCTGCATTTGTTCTCCCAATCTCACCAATCCTCTCAGTCCCAAGTGTCCAGCCTTATGACACATCCAGCTGTCTTTGTAGATAGGGTCATTCCAGGTTTCATCAGAGCCCCTGAAGGAATTGTAAAGAATTTCCCTGTTTTTTTTTTTTTTGTTTTTGAAATTCCTTTTTATATTGGGCTTGAGCTGATTCTCACTGCCATGTTGCTACCAGTGTAGACACACTTGAATCCCTTACGGAGACCTACGAATACATAGGTTTTAAGATTCTTACTAGACACATATATTCCTCTGCGGGAAATATGGGGTTTTGAGTCCCTTTCACTGAGGAAGGTGTAGGTCTTGTCTATTCCATATTTGGTTTTTGGAACGGTACCTGTACTAATATCAAACTCTGGTTTTATGCATCACCCCACCACTCCTTCCCCCTTAAGCAGGCATAAGAGTGTTTTCTCAATGTGAGACTCTGTTCTCTTTCGTAACTCAGTTCATGTGTAGCCATGTTTACAGGACCTTCATAAGTGATATTTATGATAAGTTTCTTTTTCTCTGTGACTTATTTCACTTAGAATCATCGTACCTGAATCCACTCATTTTGCTGCTACTGGCCTTATGACATTGATTTCATGGCTGAGGGATATTCCATCATTCGTAAGTACCACAATTTCTTGAACCATTTTTCTCTTTCCTGGGATATTTAAGGTGTACCCAAGTTGAAGTTCTTGTAAGCAGTGCAGCCCTAAATTTTGGGATGGCTCTGTCTTATTGATTTTCAGTTTTCCCAAGGTATCTTCCCTAAACTGGAAGTGCCCTTGGCTCTGTAGCTCTGTTGTTTCCTTGTTTTAGGGAACACAATGCACTCCTCCAGAGAGGCAGTTGGCAATTTACATCCGTCCCATCAGCATAACTAGGCTCCCTGTTCTCCAGGGCCTGTCTTGCCTTTCTGGTTTTTACACATTTTGCGGATGTCCCTTTTGACCGGTGGGAAGTGATACTTCTTTGTAGTGCAGATTTGCATTGCCAACTTGCTTGCTTGGGCAAAAAGGTCGTTTGCGTTTTCTCCTGAATATATTCAGGAGAAAACGCATACGCCCTTCTTGGCCAAGTGCATCATTGTCGAAGTTGTGCCCCTCTTTCTGTGCATAAAAGGCGATTCCAATGTACCTCTTGAAATCTGTTTCCTGCTATTCTGGCTCGCTTTCAAGTCGGCCTCGTTGCCTTCCCTCAACAGATTTTTGGACGATAGTTTTCCTTTATTACTCTGCCAGTTTGAGAATTGCTATGCCCCAGAGCTCCATTTTTCAACTCGTTTTTTGTGAGCTGACCGCAAGTCCAAAATTTTGGTTCAGGAACTATACTGGTTCCCGGCGCGTGGCTGAGACTTTGGTTAATTCTTCTTCCTGCCAGAACACCAGAGTGACATATGCCCGTCCAAATGCCTAACAGCTACTCTCTCATTGGTTCTCTCTTTTCCCTTTCATCCTCTGCCAAACTGGCAACCTCTGCGAACCAGGAGGTTAAAGGGGCTGTCTCACCAAGTTCGGAGATTGATAGTAAAGCAGTTGTAAATTCAAACAGGAGCACCAGGAGAGGGACTATTATTTGAGTTTTAGAAACCTTTCATATTCACAGTGTGTCCATTCTCTATGTTTCCCGTACATGTTATAGATTTAGTAGTATTCCCTTCAACGTGGAGAGTTGGGAACCTTGGAATGTGTGCCACGCATTATTGCTTTAAATGGTCTGCATTTGCTCACCGAATCTCACCAATCCTCTCAGTCCCAAGTGTCCAGCCTTATGCCACATCCAGCTGTCGTTTTAGATAGGGTCATTCCAGGTTTCATCAGAGCCCCTGAAGGAAATGTAAAGAAATTCCCTGTTTTTCTGTTTTGTTTTTGAAATTCCTTTTTATAGTGGGTTTGAGCTGACTCTCACTGCCATGTTTATGCCAGTCTAGACACACTTGATTCCCTTACGGAGACATATCAATACAAAGGTTTTAGGATTCTTTCTAGTCAGATATATTCCTCTGCGGCAAGTATGGGGTTTTGAGTCCCTTTCACTGAGGAAAGTGTAAGTCTTGTCTATTCCGTAGTTGGTTTTTGGAATGGTACATGTACTAATATCAAACTCTGGTTTTATGCATCACCCCACCTTTCCTTCACCCTTAAGCAGGCACAAGAGTGTTTTCTAAATGTGAGACTCTGTTCTCTTTCCTAACTCAGTTCATGTGTATCCAGCCATGTTTACAGGACATTCATAAGTGATATCTAATGATAAGTTTCTTTTTCTCTGTGACTTATTTCACTTAGAATCATTGTACCTGAATCCACTCATTTTGCTGCTACTGGCCTTATGACATTGATTTAATGGCTGAGGGATATTCCATCGTATGTAAGTAACACAATTTCTTGAAACATTTTTGTCTTTCCTGGGATATTTAATGTTTTACCCAAGTTGAGGTTCTTGTAAGCAGTGCAGCCCTAAATTTTGGGGTGGCTCTGTCTTATTGATTTTCAGTTTTCCCAAGGTATATTCCCTAGACTGGAAGTGCCCTTGGCTCTGAAGCTCTGTTGTTAACTTGTTTAAGGGAACACAATGCACTCCTCCAGAGAGGCAGTTGGCAATTTACATCCTGCCCATCAGCATAACTAGGCTCCCTGTTTTCCAGGGCCTGTCTTGCATTTCTGGTTTTTACACATTTTACGGAAGTCCCATTTCACCGGTTGGAAGTGATACTTCTTTGTAGTGCAGATTTGCATTGCCCGCTTGCTTGCTTTGCCAAAAAGGGAGTATGTGTTTTCTCCTGAATATATTCAGGAGAAAATGCATACGCCCTTTTTGGCCAAGTGCATCATTGTCGAAGTTGTGCCCCTCTTCCTGTGTCTTAAAGGTGATTCCAATGTACCTCTTGAAATCTGTTTCCTACTATTCTGGCTCGCTTTCAAGTCCACCTCGTTGCCTTCCCTCAACAGATTTTTGGAAGATTGTTGTCCTTTATTACTCTGCCAGTTTGTGAATTGCTGGGCCCCTGAGCTCCATTTTTCAACTCTTTTTTTGTGAGCTTGCCGCAAGTCCCAAATTTTGGTTCAGGACCTATACTTGTTCCCGGCGGTTGGCTGAGACTTTGGTTAATTCTTATTCGTGCAGGGAAATTAGAGTGAGATGTGCCATCCAAATGCCTAACAGCTACTCTCTCATTGTTACTCCCTCTTCCCTTTCATGCTTTGCCAATTTGGCAACCTGTGCGAACCAGGAGGTTAAAGAGGCTGTCTCTCCAAGTTGGGAGATTGATAGTAAAGCAGTTGGAAATTCAAACTGGAGCACGAGGATAGGGACTATTAGTTGAGTTTTAGTAACCTTTCGTATTCACAGTGTGTCCATTCTCTAGGTTTCCCGTACTTGTTATAGCTGTAGTAATATTCCCTTATATCTGGAAAGTTGGGACCCAAGGAATGGGTGCCACGCATTATTGCTTTAAAGGGTCTGCATTTGCTCACCCAATCTGACCAATCCTCTCAGCCCCAAGTGTCCAGCCTTATGCCACATCCAGCTGTTGTTGTAGATAGGGTCATTCCAGGTTTCATCAGAGCCCCTGAAGGAATTGTAAAGAGTTTCCCTGTATTTTTGTTTTGTTTTTAAATTCTTTTTACCGTTGGTTTCAGATGATTTTCACTGCCATGTTTATGAGAGTGTAGACACACTTGATTCCCTTACGGAGACATATCAATACATAGGTTTTAAGATTCTTATTAGTCAGATATATTCCTCTGCAGAGAATAGGGGTTTTGAGTCCCGTTCACTGAGGAAGGAGTAGGTCTTGTCTATTCTGTATTTGGATTATGGAATGGTACTTGTGCTAATATCAAACTGTGGTTTTATGCTTCTCCCCACCATTCCTTTCCCCGAAAGCAGGCATAAGTATGTTTTCTATATGTGAGACTCTGTTCTCTTTACTAAATCAGTTCATGTGTACCCATGTTTACATTTCCTTCATAAGTGATATCATATGTCAGAATGCTCCATGGCTCTTGTCATCATAATGCTCCAAGATGCTTGTCACCACGATTATCCATGGTCTTCTCATCACAATGCTCCACTGTCCTGCCATCACATTGATCCATGTCCCTTGCCATCACAATTCTCCACCTCTTTGTCATCACAATATTCCATGACATTTCTCATCACAATTTTACATGCTCTTGTCATCACAATTCTCCGTGCACTTGTCATCGCAATGCACCCTGAACCCTGTCATAGCAAGCTCCATATGCATGTCATCACAATACTTCATGACATTGTAATAAAAATTCTCAATGACCCTTGACATCACAATACTCCCTGCCATTGTCATCACAATTCTCCATGACACTTGTCATCACAATGCTGCAAGCCCTTGTCATTACAATGCTCCATGACCGTTGTCATCACAATGCTCCAAGACCGCTGTAATCACAATTCTCCATGCCACTTTTCATCTCAATGCTCCATGAACAGTGTCATCACAATTCACTATGACCATCATCATAATGATTCATGCTTTTGTCATCACAATGAAATCAAAATGCACCATGTCCTCTGTCATCACAATGCTCCAAACCTTTCTGATCACAATGTTCCCTAACACTTGTCATCACATGCCCCATGACGCTCGTCATCACAATTATGCAAGGTCTTCTCATCACAATGCTCCATGACCTTTGTCACCACAATGCTCAATACACTTGGCATCAAAATGCTCGCTGACAGTTGTCATCAGTATGCTCCTTGAACACTCTCCTGACAAGGCTCCATGCCTTTTTCATCACAAAGATCCATTCCCTTTTCATCACAATGCTCCAAGACCCCTGTTAACACAATGCTCCGTGACTCCAGTCATTACAGTGCTTCATGACACTTATCATCAAAATGGTCCATGACCTCATCACACAAAGCTCTGTGATCTTTGTCACCACAATGTTCCATGAAATTTGTATCACAATGCTCTGTGACCCTTGTCATCACAAAGCTCCATGCCTTTGTCAGCACAATGCTCCATGAACCTTGTCATCACAATGCTCGATGCGCATGTCAGCACAATGTTCCGTAACCCATGTCATCACAATGCACCATGCACCTGTCATCACAATGCTCCACATCCTTGTCATCAAAATGCTCCATAAACCTTGTCATCACAAAGCTCCATGCTCTTCTCATCAAAATGCTCTCTCACCACTGATATCACAATGTTCCATCACTAGTCATCACAATACTCCTCACCCCTGTCATCACAATATTCCATGACCCCTGTAATCACAATTCTCCATGCCATTGTCATCAAAAAGCTCCATGACGCATGTCATCAGAATGCTCCATGGTCTTCTCATCACAATGCTCCATGCCCTTGTCATCACAATGCTCCAACACCCCTGTAATCACAATGCTCCATGCCCCTTTTCATCTCAATGCCCCATGAGTACTGTCATCAAAATGCACTGTGCCCATCACCATAATATTTCATGCTATTTTCATCACAATGAAATCAAAATGCTCAATGACCTCTGTCATCACAATGCACCAAACCCTTCTGATCAAAATATTCCATAACACTTCTCATCACAATGCTCCATGATCTTTGTCATCACAATGCTCAATACACTTATCATCACAATGCTCCCTGAAAGTTGTCATCACTGTGCTCCTTGAACCCTGTCATGACAAGGCTCCATGCATTTTTCATCACAATGATCCATTCCCTTTTCATCACAATGCTCCAAGACCCCTGTAATCACAATGCTCCATGTCCTTGTCATCACAAAGCTCCATGACGCATGTCCTAAGAATGCTCCATTGCCTTCTCATCACAATGCTCCATGCCTTGTAATCACATTGCTTCAAAACCCCTGTAATCACAATGCTCCATGCACCTTTTCATCACAATGTTCCATGCCTTGTAATCACATTGCTTCAAAACCACTGTAATCTCAATGCTCCATGCACATTTTCCTCAGAATGCTTCATGACCCTTTTCATCAAAATGCTCCATTACCCCTGACATCACAATGTTCCATTAACCCTGTCATCAAAATATTCCATGACACTTTTCATCAATTTGCTCCATGACCCTGTCATCACAATGCTCCCTGCCCTTCTCATCACAATGCACCACGACCTTGTCATCAAAATGCTCCATGACCTTTGTCATCACAAAGCTCCATGACACTTGGCATCAAAATACTCCATGCCATTTCATCACAATTCTACATGAAACCTCTCATCATATTGCTCCATGCCCTTGTCACCACAATGTTCCATGACGCTTGTCATCACAGTGCTCGATGCTCTTCTCATCACAATGCTCCATGCCCTTGTCATTACAATCCTCCATGACACATGTATCACAGTGTTCCGTGCCCTAGTCATCACAATGTTCCATGCCGAATTTCATCACAATAATCCATGAAATTTTCAGACCAATGTTCCATGTCTTGTCATCACAATGCTCCATTACCCCTGTCATAACAATGCTCCATGATCCCTGCCATCACAATATTCCACCGCCTTGGCATCCAAGGCTCCAAGAACCTTGTCATCACAATGCTCCATGACCCCTGTAATCACAATGCTCCATGCCCCTATTCATCAGAATGCTCCATGAGACTTGTCATCACAAGGCTCCATGGTCTTCTCATCACACTGCTCCAGGACTTTGCCGTCACAATGCTCCATTCCATTGTCATCACAATGCTCCTTGACCACTGTCATCACAATACTCCATGAACAATTTCAGGCCAATGCTCCATGACCTTCTCATCACAGTGCTCCATGACCCCTCTCATCACAATGCTCCATGACACCTGTCATCACAATGCTCCATGCCCCTTGTCATTAGAGTGATCCATGACGCTCTTCATCATAATTATCCATGGTCTTTTCATCACAATGCTCCACGGTCTTGCTATCACAATGCTCCTTGCCCTGTTCATCACAATGCTCCATGTCCCATGTCATTACAATTCTCCACGTCCTTGTCATCACAATGCTTCGTGACACTTCTCATCACAATGTTACATGATCTTGTCATCACAATTCTCCATGCACTTGTCATTGCAAAGCTCTATGACCACTGTCATAGCAAGCTCCATGCGCTTGTCATCACAATGCTTCATGACGTTGTCATCAAAATTCTCGATGGCCCTTGTCATCACAATGCTCCATGCCCTTGTCATCACAATGCTCCATGATGCTTGTCATCACAATGTTCAAAGCACTTGTCATCAAAATGCTCCATTACTTTGTCATCACAATCTTCCATGACACTTGGTATTACAATGCTCCATGCCATTGGCATCACAATGGACAATGACATATGTCATCACAATGCTCCCTGACACCTGTCTTCACAATAATCCATGAGCTTCTCATCACAATGTTCCATGCCCTTGTCATCAAAAGGCGCCATGCCCACTCTCATCACAATAATCCATAAATCTTGTCAGAACAATGCTCCATGACCCCTGTCATCACAATGCTCCGTGACTCCAGTCATCACAATATTTCATGACTTATCTCATCACAATGGTCCATGCCCTCGTCACACAAGGCTCTGTGATCATTTTCACCACAATGCTCCATGAATATTTCATCACAATGCTCTGGGTCCCTTGTCATCAAAATGCGCCATGCCTTTGTCAGCACAATGCTCCATGACACTTGTCATCGATATGCTCCATGCGCTTGTCAGCACAATGCTCCATGACCCCTGTCATGAAAATGCGCCATGCGCTTGTCATCACAGTACTCCACATCCTTATCATTCTATGCTCCATAATACTTGTCATCACAATGCTCCATGCACTTCTCATCAAAATGCTCTCTGACCACATATATCAAAATGTTACATCACTAGTCATCACAATACTCCCTCACCCCTGTCATCACAGTGTTCCATGACCCCTGTCATCACAGTGCTACATGCCCTTATCATCACAATGCTCCATGACCCCTGACATCACAATGTTCCATTACCCCTGTCACAAAATACTCCATGACCCATTTCATCACAATGCTTCATGACCCCTGACATCACAATGTTCCATAAACCCTGTCATCAAAATATTCCATGACCCTTTTCATCCAATTGCTCCATGACCCTGTCATCACAATGTTCCCTGTCCTTCTCATCTCAATGCACCATGCCCTTGTCATCAAAATGCCCCATGACCTTTGTCATCACAAAGCTCCATGACCCTTTGCATCAAAATGCTCCATGCCATTGTCATCACAATGTTCAATGAAATCTCTCATTCCTATGCTCCATGCGCTTGTCATCACAATGCTCCATTACACCTGTCATAACAATGCTTCATGACCCCTGCCATAAAAATTTTCAACGGTCTTGTCATCACAAGTCTCCATGACCCTTGTCATCACAATGCACCATGCCCATTATCATAATGATTCATGCTATTGTCATCACAATGAAATCAAAATGCTCCATGTCCTCTGTCAATACAATGCTACAAACCTTTCTGATCACAATGTTCCATAACACTTGTCATCACATGCCCCACGACGCTCGTCATCACAATTATGCAAGGTCTTCTCATCACAATGCTCCATGTCCTTTGTCACCACAATTCTCAATACACTTGGCATCACAATGCTCGCTGACAGTTGTCATCAGTATGCTCCTTGAACACAGTCATGACAAGGCTCCATGCCTTTTTCATCACAATGATCCATTCCCTTTTTATCACAGTGCTCGAAGACCCCTGTTATCACAATGCTCCATGACTCCAGTCAACACAATGCTTCATGACGCTTGTCATCACAATGGTCAATGACCTCGTCACACAAAGCTCTGTGACCTTTGTCACCACAATGCTCCATGAAATTTTTATCACAATGCTCTGTGAACCTTGTCATCACAAAGTTCCATGCCTTTGTCAGCACAATGCTCCATGACCCTTGTCATCACAATGCTCGATGTGCGTGTCAGCACAATGCTCCACATCCTTGTCATCAAAATGCTCCATAAACCTTGTCATCACAATGCTCCATGCACTTCTCCTCAAAATGCCTTTTCACCACTGATATCACAATGTTCCATCACTAGTCATCACAATACTCCCTCACCCCTGTCATCACAATATTCCAGGAGCCCTGTAATCACAATTCTCCATGCCCTTGTCATCACAAAGCTCCATGACACATGTCATCAGAATGCTCCATGGACTTCTCATCACAATGCTCCATGCCCTTGTCATCACAATGCTCCAAGACCCCTGTAATCACAATGTTCCATGCCCCTATTCATCAGAATGCGCCATGAGACTTGTCATCACAAGGCTCCATAACCCTTGTCATCGCAATGTTCCAAGCCCTTGACCTCAAAATGCTCCATTACATTTGTCATCACAATCCTCCATGACACTTGGTATGAAAATGCTCCATGCCATTGTCATCACAATGGACAATGACATATGTCATCACAATGCTCCCAGACACCTGTCTTCTCAATACTCCATGATCTTGTCATCACAATGTTCCATGCCCTTGTCATCACAATGCGCCATGCCCACTGTCATCAAAATAATCCATGAAACATGTCAGACCAATGCTCCATGCCCCTGTCATCACAATGCTCCATGCCCTTGTCATCACAATGCTCCATGACCCCTGTCATCACAATGCTCCTTGACTCCAGTCATCACAATTCTTCATGACATTTGTTCTCACAATGGTCCATGCCCTCGTCACACAAGGCTCTGTCACCTTTGTCACCACAATGCTCCATGCCCTTGTCATCTCAATGCTCCATGCCCACTGTCATCACAATAATCCATGAAACTTGTCAGACCAATGTTCCATTCCCCTGTCATCACATTGCTCCATGCCCTTGTCATCACAATGCTCCATGACCCCTGTCATCACAATGCTCCATGACTCCAGTCATCACAATGATTCATGACCTTTGTCCTCACAATGGTCCATGCCCTCGTCACACAAGGCTCTGTGATCTTTGTCACCACAATGCTCCATGAAATTTTCATCACAATGCTCTGTGACCCTTGTCATCACAATGCTCCATGCCTTTGTCAGCGGAGTGCTCCATGACCCTTGGCATCACAATGCTCCATGCCATTGTCATCACAATGCTTCATGAAGCCTCTCATCACATTGCTCCATGCCCTTGTCATCGCAAAGCTCCATGACGCTTGTCATCACAATGCTGGATGCCCTTCTCTTCACAATGCTCCATGACCTTGTCATTACAATCCTCCATGACCCATGTATCACAGTGTTCCGTGTCCTTGTCATCACAATGCTCCATGCCCACTCTCATCACAATAATCCATGAAAATTTTCAGACAAATGCTCCATGACCTTGTCATCACAAAGCTCCTTGACGCATGTCATCAGAATGCTCCATGGCCTTCTCATACACAATGCTCCATGCCCTTGCCATCACAATGCTCCAAGACACCTGTAATCACAATGCTCCTTGTCCCTTTTCATCTCAATGACCATGAACCCTGTCATCACACTGCACTATGCCCATCATCAAAATGCTCCATGCTATTGTCATCACAATGAAATCAAAATGCTCCATGACCTCTGTCATCACAATGCTCCAAACCCTTGTGATCACAATGTTCCATAACACTTGTCATCACAACGCCCCATGACGCTCGTCTTCACAATTATCCATGGTCTTCTCATCACAATGTTCCATGACCTTTGTAATCACAATGCTCAATACACTTGTCATCACAATGCTCCCTGACTCCTGCCATCAGTATGCTCCTTGAACACTGTCAAGACAAGGCTCCATGCCTTTTTCATTACAATGATCCATGCCATTTTCATCACAATGCTCCAAGACCCCTGTAGCACAATGCTCCTTGCCCTGGTCATCACAAAGCTCCATGACACATGTCATCAGAATGCTCCTTGGACATCTCTCACAATGCTCCATGCCCTTGTAATCACAATGCTCCAAGACCCCTGTAATCACAATGCTCCATGCCCCTTTTCATCAGAATGCTCCATGAGACTTCTCATCACAAGGCTCCATGGTCTTCTTATCAGAGTGCTCCAGGACCTTGTCATCACAATGCTCCATGACCCATTTCATCAGAATACTCCATGAATATTTTCAGCTCAATGCTCCGTGATCTTCTCATTACAATGCTCCATGACCCCTGTCATCACAATGCTCCATGCTCCTTGATATCAAAATGATCCATGACCTCTGTCATCACAGTGCTCCAAACCCTTGTGATCACATTGTTCCATAACACTTGTCATCACAACGCTCCATGATGCCTGTCATCACAATACTCCAAGCCCTTGTCATCACAATGCTCCATGAACTTGGTCATCACAATGCTCAATACACTTGTCATCACAATGCTCCCTGACACTTGTCGTCAGAATGCTTCTCGAACCCTGTCATGGAAAGGCTCTATGCCTTTTTCATCACAATGCTCCATGCCCTTTTCATCACAATGCTCCATGCCATTGTCATCACAATACTCCACAAACTTGTCATCAGAATGCTCCGTGACCCTTGTCATCACAATGCTCCATGACACCTGTCATCACAATTCTCCATGCCCCTTGACATTACAGTTCTCCATGACGCTCGTCATCACAATTATCCATGGTCTTCTAATCACAATGTTCCACCGTCTTGCAATCACAATGCTCCATGTCCCTTGAATTTACAATGTTACATGCTCTTGTAATCCCATTGTCCATGCACTTGTCATCGCAATGCTCCATGACCCCTGTCATAGCAAGCCTCATGTGCTTTTCATCACAGTGCTTCACGAACTTGTCATCAAAATTCTCAAAAGCCCTTGTCATCACAATGCTCAATGCACTTTTCATCACAATGCTCCATGACCATTGTCATCACAGTGCTCCAAGCCCTTGTCATCACAGTGCTCCATTACCTTTGTCGTCACAATCCTCCATGACAATTGTCATCACAATTCTCCATGCCATTGTCATCACAATGGAACATGACATATGCCATCACAATGAACCCTGACACCTGTCTTCACAATACTCCATGACCTTGTCATCACTATGCTCCATGCCCTTGTCATCACAATGCGCCATGCCGACTGTCATCACAATAATCCATGAAACTTGCCAGACCAATGTTCCATGCCGCTGTCATCACAATGTTCCATTCCCTTGTCATCACAATGCTCTGTGACTCCAGTCATCACAATACTTCATGACATTTTTCATCACAATGATCCATGCCCTCGTCATCACAAGGCTCTGTGAACTTTGTCACCACAATTCTCCATGATCTTTTCATCCCAATGCTCTCTGAGCCTTGTCATAACAACGCTCCATGCCTTTGTCAGCACAATGCTCCATGACCCTTGTTATCACAATGCTCCATGTGCTTGTCAGAACAATGCTCCATGACCTATGTCACCACACTGTGCCATGCACTTGTCATCACAATGCTCCCCAAACTTGTCATCACAATGCTCCATAAACATTGTCATCACAAAGCTCCATGCACTTCGAATCAAAATGCTCTCTCACCACTGATAACTCAATTTTCCATCACTAGTCATCACAATACTCCCTCACCCCTGTCATCACAATGTTACACGGCCTTGTCATCACAAGGCTTCATGACCCGAGTAATCACAATGCTCCAGACCCCTTTTCATCTCAATGCTCCATGAACCCTGTCATCACAACGAACCATGCCCATCATCATAATGCTTCATGCTATTGTCATCACAATGAAATCAAAATGCTCCATGACCTCTGTCATCACAATTCTCCCAACACTTGTGATCTCAATGCTCCATAACACTTATCATCACAACGCCCCATGAGGCTCGTCATCACAATTATCCATGCACTTCTCATCACAATGTTCCATGACCTTTGTCATCACAATGCTCAATACACTTGTCATCACAATGCTCCCTGACACTTGTCGTCAGTATGCTCCTTGAACACTGTCATGACAAGGCTCCATGCATTTTTCATGACAATGATCCATGCCCTTTTCATCACAATGCTCCAAGACCCTTGTAATCACAATGATCCCTGCCCGTTTTCTTCAGAATGCTCCATGAGACTTCTCATCACAAGGCTCCATGGTCTTCTCATCAGAGTGCTCCATGCCCTTGTCATCACAATTCTCTATGACCCCTTTCATCAGAATACTCCATGAACATTTTCAGCTCAATGCTCCATGATCTTCTCATCACAATGCTCCATGACACCTGTCATCACAAAGCTCCATGACACCTGTCATCACAATGCTCCAGGCCCCTTGTCATTACAGTTCTCCATGACACTCGTCATCACAATTATCCATGGTCTTTTCATCACAATGCTCCACCGTCTTGCCATCACAATGCTCGATGCCCTGGTCATCACAATGCTCCAGGTCCCTTGTCATCACAATTCTCCTCTTCCCTGTGATCACAATGCTCCATGATACTTCTCATCACAATGTTACATGCTCTTTTCATCACAATGTTCCATGCCCTTGCAATCACAATGCTCCATGACCGTTGTCTTAACGATGTTAAAAGCCCTTGTCTTCACAATGCTCCATTACCTTTGTCATCACATTCCTCCATGACACTTGTCATCACAATGCTTCAATCCATTGTCATCACAATGCACCATGATGCATGTCATCACAATGCTCCCTGACACCTGTCTTCACAGTAATCCATGATCTTGTCATCACAAAGCTACATTACCTTGTCATCACAAGGCACAATGCCCAATGTCATCACAATAATCCATGAAATTTGTCAGACCAATGCTCCATGCCCCTGTCATCACAATGCTCCATGCCCTTGTCATCACAATGCTCCATGACCCCTGTCATCACAATGCTCCGTGACTCCAGTCATCACAGTGCTTCAAGACTTTGTCATCACAATGGTCCGTGCCCTCATCATCACAAGTCTCTGTGACCTTTTTCACCACAATGCTCCATGAACTTTTCATCACAATTCTCTTTGACCCTTGGCATCACAATGCTCCATGCCATTGTCATCACAATGCTTCATGAAGCCTGTCATCACATTGCTCCATGCCATTGTCATCACAAAGCTCCATGACGCTTGTCATCACAATGCTCGATGCACTTCTCATCACAATGCTCCATGACCTTGTCATTACAATCCTCCATGACCCATGTATCACAGTGTTCCGTGGCCTTGTCATCAAAATGCTCCATGCCCACTCTCATCACAATAATCCATGAAAATTTACAGACAAATGCTCCATGCCCTTGTCATCACAATGCTCCCCAAACTTGTCATCTCAATGCTCCATAAACATTGTCATCACAAAGCTCCATGCATTTCGCATCAAAATGCTCTCTCACCACTGATATCACAATTTTCCATCACTAGTCATCACAATACACCCTCACCACTGTCATCACAATGTTCCAGGGCTTTGTCATCACAAGGCTCCATGACCCGAGTAGTCACAGTGCTCCATACCCCTTTTCATCTCAATGCACCATGAACCCTGTCATCACAACGAACCATGCCCATCATCATAATGCTTCATGCTATTGTCATCACAATGAAATCAAAATGCTCCATGATCTCTGTCATCACAATGCTCCAAACACTTGTGATCACAATGTTCCATAACACGTGTCATCACAATGCCCCATGACGCTCCTCATCACAGTTATCCATGGTCCTCTCAGCACAATGCTGAATGAACTTTGTCATCACAATGCTCAATACACTTGTCATCACAATGCTCCCTGACACTTGACGTCAGAATGCTCCTTGATCCCTGTCATGAAAAGGTTCCATGCCTTTTTCATCACAATGCTCCATGCCTTTTTCATCACAATGCTCCATGCAATTGTCATCACAATACTCCACAAGCTTGTCATCAGAATGATCCTCGACCCTTGTCATCACAATGATCCATGACCCTTGTCATCACAATTCTCCATGCCCCGTGTCATTATAGTTCTCGATGACACTCGTCATCAAAATGCTCCATGGTCTTGCCATCACAATGCTCCATGACCTGGACATCACAATGCTCCATGTCCCTTGTCATCACAATGCTCCATGCGCTTCTCAGCACAATGCTCCATGACCCATGACATCACAATGTGCCAAGCGTTTCTCATCACAATGCTCCACAACCTTGTCATCACAATGCTCCATAAACCTTGTTATCACAATGCACCATGCACTTCTCATCCAAATGCTCTCTCACCACTAATATCACAATGTTCCATCACTAGTCATCACAATACGCCCTCACCCCTGTCATCACAATGTTCCATGACCCCTGTAATCAAAATGCTCCATGCCATTGTCATCACAAAGCTCCATGATGCATGTCATCAGAATGTTCCATGGCCTTCTCATCACAATGCTCCATTCCCTTGCCATCACAATGCTCCATTACACTTGTCATCACAATGCTCCATGACCAGTGTCATCACAGCGCTCCATGACCGCAGACAACACAATGTTCTGGGACTCTTGTCATCAAAATGCTCCATGACACTTGTCATCAAAATGATCCATGCGCTTGTCATCCCAATGCTCCATTACACCGGTAATCAGAATGCTCCCTGACGCTTGTCATCCCAGTGCTCCATGACCCTTGACATCACAATGTTCCATGTCATGGTCATCACAGTGCTCCAAGAACCCTCTCATCACATTGCTCCATGCCCTTGTCATCACAAAGCTCCATGACGCTTGTCATCACAATGCTCGATGCTCTTCTCATCACAGTGCTCCATGCCCATATAATTACAATCGTCCATGATCCATGTATCACCGTGTTCCTTGCGCTTGACATCACATTTCTCCATGCCCACTCTCATCACAATAATCCATGAAAATTTTCAAACAAATGCTCAATGCCCTTGTCATCAAAAGGCTCCATTACCCGTGTCATAAGAATGCTCCATGACCCCTGACATCACAATGTTCCACGGCCTCGCCATCACAAGGCTCCCTGACCCTTGTCATCACAGTTCCCCAAGAACCCTGTAATCACAATGCTCCAAGCCCTTGTCATCACGAAGCTCAATGACTTATGTCATCAGAATGCTCCATGGCCTTCTCATCACAATGCTCCATGCCCTTGTCATCACAGTGCTCCAAGACCCCTGTATTCACAATGCTCCATGCCCCTTTTCATCTCAATTCTCCATGAACTCTGCCATTCCAATGCAGCGTGCCCAACATCATAATGCTTAATGCTATTGTCATCACAATGAAATCAAAATGCTACATGACCTCTGTCATCACAATGCTCCAAATCCTTGTGATCACAATGTTCCATAACACTTGTCATCACAATTCCCCATGATGCTCCTCATGACAATTATCCATGGTCTTCTCATCACAATGCTCCGTTACCTTTGTCATCACAGTGCTCAATACACTTGTCATCTCAATGCTCCCTGCCACTTTTCTCAGTATGCTTCTTGAAACCTGTCATGACAAGTCTCCATGCCTTTTTCATCACAATGATCCATGCGCTTTTCATCACAATGCTCCAATACCCCAGTAATCACAGTGCTCCATGCCCCTGTCATCAGAAAGCTCCATGACCCATATCATCAGAATGCTCCATGGCCTTCTCAACGCCATACTCCATGCACTTGTCATCACACTGCTCCCTGACACTTGTCTTCAGAATGCTCCCTGAACACTGTCATGAAAAGGCTCCGTGCCTTTTTCATCACAATGCTCCATGAACTTTCATCACTATGCTCCATGCCATTGTCATCACAATACTCCACAAGCTTGTCATCAGAATGCTCCATGACCCATGTCATCACAATGCTCCATGAACCCTGTCATCACAATGCTCCATGACACCTGTCATTACAATGCTCCATGCCCCTTGTCATTACAGTGCTCCATGATGATCGTCATCACAATTATCCATGGTCTTCTCATCACAATGCTGCACAGTCTTGCCATCACAATGCTCCCTGCCCTGGCCATCACAATGCTCCATATCCCTTGTTATCACAATTCTCCACGTCCTTGTCATCACAATACTCCATGACACTTCTCATCACAATGTTACATGCTCTTGTCTTCACAATTCTCCATGCACTTTTCATTGCAATGCTCCATGTCCCCTGTCATAGCAAGCTCCATGCACTTGTCATCACAATTCTTCACGACGTAGGCATCAAAATTCTTAATGGCCCTTGTCATCACAATCCTCCATGACACTTGGCATCACAATGCTCCACGCCATTGTCATCAAAATGCACCATGACATATGTCATTGCAGGGCTCCCTGACACCTGTCTTCACAATACTACATGACCTTGTCATAAAAATGTTCCATGCCCTTGTCATCACAATGTGCCATGCCCACCCTCATAGCAATAATCCATGAAACTTGTCAGACCAATTCTCAATGCCCCGGTCATCACAATGCTCCATGCCCCTGTAATCACAATGCTCCATGAACCCTCACATCATAATGCTCCGTGACTCCAGTCATCACAATGCTTCATGACCTTTGTCCTCACAATGGTCCATGCCCTCCTCACACAAGGCTCTGTGATCTTTGTCACCACAACGATCCATGAAATTTTCATCACAATGCTCTGTGTCCCTTGTCATTACAATGTTCCATGCCTTTGTCAGCACAATGCTCCATGAACCTTGTCATCACAATCCTACATGCGCTTCTCAGCACAATGCTCCAAGACACATGTCATCACAATGTGCCATGCACTTGTCATGACAATACTCCACAACCTTGTCATCACAATGCTCCATAAAAGTTGTCATCACAATTCTGCATGAACTTGTCATCTAAATGCTCTCTCACCACTGATATCACAATGTTCCATCACTAGTCATCACAATACTCCCTCACTCCTGTCATCACAAAGTTCCATAACCCATGTCATCCAAATGCTACATGTCCTTATCATCACAATGCTCCATGACCACTGACATCACAATGTTCCATAACCGCTCTCAACAAAATGTTCCCTGACACTTTTCATCAAATTGTTCCATGACCCTTTCATCACAATGCTCCCTGCCCTACTCATCACAATGCACCACACTCTTGTCATCAAAATGCTCCATGACCTTTGTCAACACCAAGCTCCAAGACCCTTGTCATCACAATGCTCCATGCCCTTGTCAGAACAGTGCTCCATGACCCTTGTCATCACAATGCTCCATGCCCTTGTCAGCACAGTGCTCCATGAACCTTGTCATTACAATGCTCCAAGTCCTTGTCATCACAATGCTCCATTACATTTGTCATCACAAACCTCCATGACAATTGGCATCACAATGCTCCATGGCATTGTCATCACAATGGGCCATGACTTATGCCTTCACAATGCTCCCAGACACCTGTCTTCACAATACTGCATGACATTGTCATCACAATGCTCCATGCCCTTGTCATCACAATGCGCCATTCCCACTCTCATCACAATAATGCATGAATCTTGTAAGACCAAAGCTCCATGCCCCTGTCATCACAATGCTCCTTGCCCTTGTCATCACAATGCTCCATGAGACATCATCACAATGCTCCGTGACTCCTGTCATCACAATGCTTCATGACCTTACTCATCAAAATGGTCCATGCCCTCGTCATCACAACTCTCTGTGACTTTTGTCACCACAATGCTCCATGAACTTTTCATCACAATGCTCTGTGACCCTTGTCATCACAATGCTCTATGCGTTTCTCAGCACAATGCTCCATGACTCTTGTCATCACAATGCTCCATGAGCTTTTTAGCACAATGCTCTATGACCCATGTCATCACAATGAACCATGTGCTTGTCATCACAATGCTCCACATCCTTGTCATCACAATGCTGCATAAACTTTGTCATCACAGTGCTCCATGCACTTCTCATCAAAATGCTCTCTCACCACTGATATCACAATGTTCCATCACTAGTCATCCCAGTACTCCATCACCCCTGTCATCACAATGTTGCATGACACCTGTCATCAAAATGCTACATGCACTTATCATCACAATGTTACATGCTCTTGTCATCACAATTCTCCATGCACTTGTCATCACAATGCTCCATGACACCTGCCATAGCAAGCTTCATGTGCTTTTCATCACAGTGCTTCACAACCTTGTCATCTAAATTCTCAATGGCCTTTGTCATCACAATGCTCCATGCCCTTGTAATTTCAATTCTCCATGACCATTGTCATCACAATGCTCCAAGCCCTTGTCATCACAATGCTCCAAGACACCTGTAATCACAATGCTCCATGCCCTTGTCATCACAAAGCTCCATGATGCATGTCATCAGAATGCTCCATGGCCCTCCCATCACAATGCTCAATGTACTTGTCATCACAATGCTCCAAGACAACTGTAATCACAATGCTCCATGCCCCTTTTCTTCTCAATGCTCCGTGACCCCTGTCATCACAATGCACCATGCACATCATCATACTGCTTCAAGCTATTGTCATCACAATGAAATCAAAATGCTCAATGACCTCTGTCATCACAATGCTCCAAACCGTTGGGATCACAATGTTCATAAAACTTGTCATCACAACGCCCCATGACTCCCGTCATCACAATTATCCATGGTTTCTCATCACAATGCTCCATGACCTTTGTCATCACAGTGCTCAATACACTTGTCATCACAATGCTCCCTGACACTTGTCATCAGTATGCTCCTTGAACCTTGTCATGACACGGCTCCATGCCTTTTTCATCACAATGATCCATGCCCTTTTCATCACAATGCTCCATGCCAATGTCATCACAATACTCCACAAGCTTATCATCAGACGGCTCCATGAACCTTGCCATCACAATGCTCCATGACCCCTGTCATCACATTGTTCCATGACCCCTGTCAACACAATGCTCCATGACACCGGTCTTCAGAATGCTCCATGACCCTTGTCATTACAGTGCTCCATGATGCTCATGATCACAGTTATTCATGGTCTTCTCATCACAGTGCTCCACGGTCTTGCCATCACAATGCTCCATTCCCTGGTATTAACAATGCTCCATGTCACTTTTCATCACAATTCTCCATGTCCTTGTCATCACAATGCTCCATGACACTTCTCATCACAATGTTACATGCTCTTCTCTTCACAATTCTCCATGAACTTGTCTTCGCAATGCCCCATGACCCCTGTCATAGCAAGCTCCATGCCTTTGTCATCAAAATGCTTCAAAACCTTGTCATAAAAATTCTCAATGTCCGTTGTCATCACAATGCTCCATGCCCTTGTCATCACAATGTTCCATGACCCTTGTTATCACAATGCTCCAAGCCGTTGTCATCACACTGCTCCATTAACTTTGTCATCACAATCCTCCATTACACTTGGCATCACAATGCTCCATGCCATTGTCATCTCAATGGACCATGACATATGTCATCACAGTGCTCCCTGTCACCTGTCTTCAGAGTATTCCATTCCCTTGTCATCACAATGTGCCATGCCCACTGTCATCACAATAATCCATGAAAATTGTCAGTCCAATGTTCCATGCCACTGTCATCACAATGCTATATGCCCTTGTCATCACAAAGCTGCATGACGCATGTCATCAGAATGCTCCATTGCATTCTCATCACAATGGTCAATGCCCTTGTCATCACAATGCACCTAGACCACTGTAATCACAATGCTCCATGCCCTTGTCATCACGAAGCTCAATGACGCATGTCATCAGAATGCTCCATTGCATTCTCATCACAATGGTCAATGCCCTTGTTATCACAATGCTCCAAGACAACTGTAATCACAATGCTCCATGCCCCTTTTCATCTCAATGCTCCATGAAATCTGTCATCACAATGAACCATGCCCATCATCATAATGCTTCATGCTATTGTCATCACAATGAAATTAAAATGCTCAAAAAGCTCTGTCATCACAATGCTCCAAACCCTTGTGATCACAATGTTCCATAACACTTGTCATCATAACTCCCCATGATGCTCGTCATCACAATTATCCATGGTCTTCTCATCACAATGCTCCATGACCTTTCTCATCACAATGCTCAATACACTTATCATCACAATGCTCCCTGACACTTGTCGTCATTATGCTCCTTGAACCCTCTCATTACAAGGCTCCATGCTTTTTCATCACAATCACCCATGCCCTATTCATCACAATGCTCCAAGACCCCTGCAATCACAAATCTCCATGCCCCTTTTCATCAGAATGCTCCATGAGACTTGTCATCACAATGCTCTATTACACCTGCCATCACAATACTCAATGAATATTGTCAGCCCAATGCTCCGTGAACTTCTGTTCACAATGCTCCATGAACCCTGTCATCACAATGCTCCATGACCACAGTCATCACAATGCTCCATGACACCAGACAACACAATGATGCGGGACTCTTGTCATCAAAATGCTCCATGACACTTGTCATCACAATGATCCATGGCCTTGCCATCCCAATGCTCATGACCCCTGTAATCACAATGCTCCATGACACTTGTCATCACAGAGCTCCCTGACACTTGTCATCAAAATGCTACATGACCTGTCATCACATGCTCCATGCGCTTGTCATCACAATACTCCATTCCCATTGTCATCAAAATCCTCCATGAACCTTGGGTTCACATTGCTTCATGCCCTTGTCTTCATAATGCTCCATGCTCCTTGAAATGAAAATGATACATGACTTCTGTCATCACAATGCTCCAAATCCTTGTGATCACAATGTTCCATAACACTTGTCATCACAATGCTCCATGATGCCTGTCATCACAATGCTCCATGACCTTTGTCATCACAATGCTCAATACACTTGTCATCACAATGCTCTGTGACCCTTGTCATCACAATGTTCCATGCCTTTCTCAGCAAAATGCACCATGACCCATGTCATCACAATGCTCCTTGTGCTAGTCAGCACAATGCTCCATAACACATGTCATAACAATGCTGGATATTCTAGTCAGAACAATGCTCCATGACATATGTCATCACAATGTGCCATGCACTTGTCATCACAATGCTCCACAATCTTGTCATCAAAATGCTCCATACACTTCTCATCAAAATGCTCTCTCAGCAATGATATTACAATGTGCCATCACTAGTCATTAAAATACTCCCTCACCCCTATCATCACAATGATCCATGACCCCTGTCATCACAATGCTGTATGCCCTTATCATCACAATGTTCCATTACCCCTAACATCACAATGTTCCATAACCACTGTCATCAAAATGCTCCATGACCCTTTTCATCACAATGCTCCATGACCCCTGACATCACAATGTTCCATAACCCCTGTTATCAAAATGTTCGATGAAACTTTTCATCAAATTTCTCCATGACCCTGTCATCACAATGCACCTTGCCCTTCTCATCACAATGCACCACTCCCTTGTCATCAAAATGCTCCATGACCTTTGTCATCACAAAGCTCCATGACCGTTGGCATCACAATGCTCCATGCCATTGTCATCACAATGCTTCATGAAGCCTCTCATCACATTGCTCCATGTCCTGGTCATCACAAAGCTCCACGATGCTTGTCATCAAAATGCTCCATGCCCTTCTCAACACAATGCTCCATGCCCTTGTCATTACAATACTCCATGACCCATGTATCACAGTGTTCCATGTCCTTGTCATCACAATGCTCCATGCCCTATCTCATCACAATAATACATAAAACATTTGAGACCAAAGCTCCATGCCCTTGTAATCACAATGCTCCTTTACACCTTCATGATAATGCTCCATTACCCCAGCCATCAAAATGATCCACGGCCTTGTCATCACAAGGCTCCATAACCCTTGTCATCAAAATGCTCCATGACACTTGTCATCACAATGCTCCATGCCCTTGTCATCCCAATGCTCCATGACCCCAGTAATCAGAATGCTCCGTGACGCTTGTCATCACAGTGCTCCATGACCCTTGTCATCACAATGCTCCATGCCTTTGTTAGAAAAATGCTACATGACCTTGTCATCACAATGCTCCATGTGCTTGTCATCAAAATACTCCATTACCTTTGTCATCACAATCCTCCATGAACCTTGGGAACACATTGCTTCATGCCCTTGTCAACACAATGGTCCATTCTACTTGAAATCAAAATGATCTATGACTTCTGTCATCACAATGCTCCAAGCCCTTGTGATCACAATGTTCCATAACACTTGTCATCACAACGCTCCATTATGCCTGTCATCACAATACTCCATGCCCTTGTCATCACAATGCTCCCTGACATTTGTCATCACAATGCTCAATGCACTTGTCATCACAATGCTCTCTGACACTTGTCATCAGAATGCTCATTGAACCCTGTCATGAAAAGGCTCCATGCCTTCTTCATCACAATGCTCCATGCCCTTGTCATCATAAAGCTCCATGACGCTTGTCATCACAATGCTCGATGCCCTTCTCATCACAATGCTCCAGGCCCTTGTCATTACAATCCTCCATGACCCATGTATCACAGTGTTCCTTGCCCTTGTCATCACAATGCTCCATGCCCACTCTCATCGCAATAATCCATGGAAATTTTCAGACCAATTCTCCATGCCCTTGTCATCACAATGCTCCATTAGACTTGTCATAACAATGCTCCATGAACCCTGCCATCACAATATTGCACGGCCTTGTCATCAAAAGGCTCCATGACCCTTGTCATCACAATGCTCCCAGTCCCCTGTAATCACAATGCTCCATGCCCTTGTCATCACAAAGCTCCATGACCCATGTCATCACAATGCTCCACGGCCTTCTCATCACAATGCTCCATGCCCTTGTCATCACAGTGCTCCAAAAACACTGTATTCACAATGCTCCATACCCTTGTCACCACAAAGCTCCATGACGCATGTCAGCAGAATGCTCCTTGGCCTTCTCATCACAATGCTCCATGCCCTTGTCATCACAATGTTCCAAGAGCCCTGTAATCACAATGTTCCATGCCCCTTTTCATCAGTATGCTCCATGAGACTTTTCCTCACAAGGCTCCATGGTTTTCTCATCACAATGCTCCAGGACATTGTCATCACAATGTCTCAGCACCTTCTTATCAAAATTCTCAATGGCCCTTGTCATCATAATGTTCCAACCCCTAATCATCATAATGTCCCATTATCTTTCTCATCACAATACTCCATGACACTTGGCATCACAATGCCCCATGCCATTGTCATCGCAATGGACCTTGACATATGTCATCAAATGCTCCCTGATACCTGTCTTCACAATACTCCATGACCTTGTCATCATAATGCTCCATGCCCTTGTCATCACAATCCGCCATGCCCACTGTCATCACAATAATCCATGAAACTTGTCAGACCAATGCTCCATGCCCCTGTCATCACAATGCTCCATGCCCTTGTCATCACAATGCTCCGTGACTCCAGTCATCACAATGCTTCATGACCTAAGTCATCACAGTAGTCCATGCCCGCGTCATCACAATGCTCCGTGACCCTTGTCATGTCAATGCTCCTTGCCTTTGTCAGCACAATACTCCAGGACCCTTGTCATCACAATGTGCCACATGCTTTTCATCACAATAGTCCACAACCTTGTTATCACAATGCTCCATAAACATTGTCATCACAATGCTCCATGCACTTCTCATCAAAATGCTCTCTCACCACTTATATCACAATGTTCCATCAGTAGTCATCACAATACTCGCTCACTCCTATCATCACAATGTTCCAGGACCCCGTCATCACAATGCTCCATGCACTTATCATCCCAATGTGCCCTGACACATGATATCACAAAGTGCCAAAACACCTGTCATCAAAATGTTCCATGACATTTTTCATCAAATTGCTCCATGACCGTGTCATCACAATGCTCCCTGCCATTCTCATCACAATGCACAACGCCCTTGTCATCAAAATGATCCATGACATTTGTCATCTCAAAGCTCGATGAGCCTTGGCGTCACAATGCTCCATGTCATTGTCAGCACAATGCTCCATGAACACTCTCATCACATTGATCCATGCCCTTGTCATCACAAAGCTCCATGACGCTTGTCATCACAATGCTCGATGCTTTTCTCATCACAATGCTCCAAGCCCTTGTCATTACACTCCTCCATGACCAAGGTATCACAGTGTTCCATGACCTTGTCATCACAATTCTCCATGCCCACTCTCATCACAATAATCCATGAAAATTTTCAGACCAATGCTCATTGCCCTTCTCAACACAAAGCTCCATTACCCCTGTCAGAGCAATGCTCCATGACCCCTGCCATCAAAATGCTCTACAGCCGTGTCATCAAAATGCTCCGTGACACATGTCATCACAATGCTCCAAGACCCTGTAGTCAAAATGCTCCAGGCCCTTGTCATCACAAAGCACAATGACACATGTCATCAGAATGCTCCATGGCCTTCTCATCACAATGATCCATGCCCTTGTCATCACAATGCTCCAAGACCCCTGTAATCACAATGCTCCATGCCCCTTTTCATCTCAATGCTCCATGAACCCTGTCATCACAATTCATCATGCCCATCATCATAATTTGTCACGCCATTGTCATCACAATGCACCATGACTTATGTCATCACAATGCTCCCTGACACTTGTCTTCACAATACTACATGATATTGTCATAACAATGTTCCATTCCCTTGTCATCACATTGTGCCATGCCCACCCTCATAGCAATAATCCATGAAACTTGTCAGACCAATTCTCCATGCCCCTGTCATCACAATGCTCCATGGCCTTGTAATCACAATGCTCCATGAACCCTCACTTCATAATGCTCCGTGAATACAGTCATCACAATGCTTTATGACATTTGTCATCACAATGGTCCATTCCCTCGTCACCACAGTGCTCTGTAACACTTGTCATCACAATGCTGCATGCCTTTGTCAGCCCAATGCTCCATGACTTTGTCATCACAATGCTCCATGCGCTTCTCAGCACAATGCTCCAAGACACATGTCATCACAATATGCCATGTACTTGTCATCACAATGCTCCATAAACCTTGTCATCACAATGCTCCATGCACTTCTCATCTAAATGCTCTCTCACCACTGATATCACAATGTTCCATCACTAGTCATCACAATACTCCCTCACCCTTTTCATCACAATGTTCCATGACCCATGTCATCAAAATGCTACATGCCCTTATCTTCACAATGCTCCATGACCACTGACATCACAATGTTCCATAAACCCTGTCATCAAAATGTTCCCCGACACTTTTCATCAAATTGCTCCATGACCCTGTTATCACAATGCTCCCTGCCCTTCTCATCACAATGCACAACGCTCTTGTCATAAAAATTCTCCATGACCTTTGTCATCACAAAGCTCCATGACCCTTGGCATCACAATGCTCCATGGCATTGTCATCACAATGCTCCATGAACCCTATCATCACATTGCTCCTTGCCCTTGTCATCACAAAGCTCCATGACGCTTGTCATCACAATGCTCAATGCCTTTCTCTTCACAATGGTCCATGCCCTTGTCATTACAATCCTCCATGACCCATGAATCACCGTGTTCTGTGACCTTGTCATCACAATGCTCCATGCCCAATCTCATCACAATAATCCATGAAACATTTCAAACCAATGCTCCATGCCCTTGTCATCACAATGCTCCATTACACCTGTCATAACAATGCTCCATGACCCCTGCCATCACAATATTCCATGGCGTTGTCATCACAAGGCTCCATGTCCCTTGTCATAACAATGCTCCATGACCCCTGTAATCACAAGGCTCCATGCCCCTTTTCATCTCAATTCTCCATGAACACTGTCATTACAATGCACCATGCCCATCATCATAAAGCTTCATGCTATTGTCATCACAATGAAATCAAAATGCTCCATGACCTCTGTCATCACAATGCTCCAAACACTTGTGATCACAATGTTCCATAACACTTGTCATCACAATGCCCCATGACGCTCCTCATCACAATTATCCATGGTCTTCACATCACAATGCTCCATGACCTTTGTCATCACAGTGCTCCTTGACACTTGTCATCAGTATGCTCCTTGAACTCTGTCATGACAAGGCTCCATGCCTTTTTCATCACAATGATCCATGGACTTTTCATCACTATGCTCCAAGACCCCTGTAATAACAATTCTGCATGCCCTTGTCATCACAAAGCTTCATGACGCATGTCATCAGAATGCTCCATGGCTTTCTCATCACTATGCTCCATGGCCTTGTCATCACAATGCTCCAAGGCTCCTGTAATCACAATGCTCCATGCCCCTTTTCATCAGAATGCTCCATGAGACTTGTCATCACAAGGCTCTAGGGTCTCCTCATCACAATGCTCCATTATCTTTTTCATCACAATCCTCCATGATACTTGGCATCACAATGCTCCATGCCGTTGTCATCACAATGCAACACGACATATGTCATCACAATGCTCCCTGACACCTCTCTTCACAATAATATATGACCTTGTCATAACAATGCTCCATGCCGTTTACATCACAATGAACCATGCCCTTGTAATCACAATGCCCCATGACACCTCACATCATAATGCTCGGTGAATCCAGTCATCACAATGCTTTATGACCTTTTTCATGAAAATGGTCCATTCCCTCGTCATCACAATGCTCTGTAACACGTGTCATCACAATGCTCCATGCCTTTGTCAGCACAATGCTCCATGACCCTTGTCATCACAATGTTCCATGTGCTTGTCAGCACAATGCTCCAGACACAGGTCATCACAATATGCCATGCACTTGTCTTCACAATGCTCCACAACCTTGTCATCACATTGCTCCATAAACCATGTCATCACAATGCTCCATGAACTTGTCATCTAAATGCTCTCTCACCACTGATATCACAATGTTCCATCACAAGTCATCACAAAACTCCCTCACCCCTTTCATCACAATGTTCCATAACCCCTGTCATCAAAATGTTTCCTGACACTTTTCATCAAATTGCTCCATGATCCTGTCATCACAATGCTCCCTGCCCTTCTCATCACAATGCACCATGCTCTTGTCATCAAAATGCTCATTGACATTTGTCCTCACAAATCTCCATGACCCTTGGCATCACAATGCTCCATGCCATTGTCATCACAATGTTCCATGAACACTATCATCACATTGCTCCTTGCCCTTGTCATCACAAAGCTCCATGACGCTTGTCATAACAATTCTCGATGCCTTTCTCATCACAATGATCCATGCCCTTGTCATTACAATCCTCCATAACCCATGTATCACCGTGTTCTGTGCCCTTGTCATCACAATGCTCCATGACCACTCTCGTCACAATAATAGATGAAACTTTTCAAACCAATGCTCCTTGCACTTGTCATCACAATGCTCCATTATTCCTGTCATAACAATGCTCCATGACCCCTGCCATCACAGTGTACCAAGGCGTTGTCATGACAAGGCTCCATGACCCTTGTCATAACAATGCTCCAAGACCCCTGTAATCACAAGGCTCCATGCCCCTTTTCATCTCAATTCTCCAAGAACACTGTCATCACAATGCAACATGCCCATCATCATAAAGCTTCATGCTATTGTCATCACAATGAAATCAAAATGCTCCATGACCTCTGTCATCACAATGCTCCAAACCCTTCTGATCACAGTGTTCCATAACACTTGTCATCACAATGCCCCATGACACTCCTCATCACAATTATCCATGGTCTTCTCATCACAATGCTCCATGACATTTGTCATCACAATGCTCCCTGACACTTGTCATAAGTATGCTCCTTGAACACTGTCATGACAAGGCTCCATGCCTTTTCCTCACAATGATCCATGGACTTTTCATCACAATGCTCCAAAACCCCTGTAATCACAATGCTCCATGCCCTTGTCATCAGAAATATCCATGACGCATGTCATCAGAATGCTCCTGGCATTGTTATCACCATGCTCCATGCCCTTGTCATCCCAATGCTCCAAGACCCCTGTAATCACAATGCTCTATGCCCTTTTTCATCAGAATGTTCCACGAGACTTGTCATCACAATGCTCCATGGTCTTCTCATCACAATGCCCCAGGACTTTGTCATCACAATGCTCCATTCCCTTGTCATCACAATGCTAATTTACACCCGCCATAACAATACTCAATGAATATTGTCAGCCCAATACTCCATGAACTTCTCATCACAATGCTCGATGACCCCTGGCATCACAATGCTCCATGACCAATGTCATCACAATGCTCCATGACACCAGACAACACAATGATCTGGGACTCTTGTCATCAAAATTCTCCATGACCCTTGTCATCACAATGATCCATGTCTTTGACATCCCAAAGCTCCATGACCCCTGTAAACACAATGCTCCATGACGCTTGTCATCACAATACTCCATGCATTTGTCAGCAAAATGCTACATGACCTTGTCATCACAATGCTCCATGCGCTTGTCATCAAAATACTCCATTCCCATTGTCATCAAAATCCTCCATGAACCTTGGGTTCACATTGCTTCATGCCCTTGTCATCACAATACTCTATGCTCCTTGAAATGAAAATGATACATGACTTCTGTCATCACAATGCTCCAAATCCTCGTGATCACAATGTTCCATAATACTTGTCATCACAATGCTCCATGATGCCTATCATCACAATGCTCCATGACCTTTGTCATCACAATTCTCAATACACATGTCATCACAATGCTCCCTGACACTGGTCGTCAGAATGCTGCTGGAGAACTGTCATGAAAAGGATCCATGCCTTTTTCAGCACATTACTCCACAATCTTGTCATCAGAATGGTCCATGACAATTGTCATCACAATGATCCATGACACCTGTCATCACAATGCTCCATGCGCCTTGTCATTACAGTGCTCCATGACGCTCATCATCACAATTATCCATGGTCTTCCCATCACAATGCTCCACGGTCCTGCCATCACAATGCTCCATGCCCTGGTCATCACAATTCTACATGTCCTTGACGTCACAATGCTCCAAGACACTTCTCATCAAAATGTTACATGCTGTTGTCAATACAGTTCTCCATGCACTTTTCATTGCAATGCTCAATGACCCCTGTCATAGCAAGCTCCATGCGCTTCTCATCACAGTGCTTCACGACCTTATCATCAAAATTCTCAATGGCCCTTGTCATCACAACTCTCCATGATCTTGTCATCAGAGTGCTCCTTGACCTTGTCATCACGATGCTCAAAGTCCTTCTCATCACAATGAGCCATGCCAACTGTCATCCAATAATCCATAAAACTTGTCAGAGCAATGCTCTATGCCTCTGTCATCACAATCCACCATGCCCTTCTCATCACAATGCTCCATGACCCCGGTCGTCACAATGCTCCGTGACTCCAGTCATAACAATGATTCATGACCTTTGTCATCAAAATGGTCCATGCCCTCGTCATCACAAGTCTCTGTGACCTTTGTCACCACAATGCTCCATGAACTTTTGATCACAATGCTCCATGACCCTTGTCATCACAATGCTCCATGCGTTTATCAGCACGATGCTCCATGACCCTTTTCATCACAATGCTTCATGCGATAGACAGCACAATGCTCCATAACACATGTCATAACAATTCACCACACACTTGTCATCACAATGCTCCAAAACCTTGTCATCACAACGCTCCATTAACCTTGTCATCACAATGCTCCATACACTTCTCATCAAAATGCTCTCTCACCACTAATATCACACTGTTCCATCACTAGTCATCACAATACTCCCTCACACCTGTCATCACAATGTTCCATGACCCCTGTAATCACAATGCTAAATGCCCTTATCACCACAATGTTCGATGACCCATGGCATCAAAACGTTCCATAATCCCTGTCATCAAAATGCTCCATTACCCTTTTCGTCACAATGCTCCATGAACCCTGACATCACAATGTTCCATAACCACTGTCATCAAAATATTCGATGACCATTTTCATCAAATTGCTCCATGACCCTGTCATCACTATGCACCCTGCTCTTCTCATTACAATGCACCACGCACTTGTCAACAAAATGCTCCATGACCTTTGTCATCACAAAACTCCATGACCCTTGTCATCACAATGATCAATGCCATTGTCATCACAGTGCTTCCTGAAGCCTCTCATCACATTGCTTCCATGTCCTTGTCATCACAAAGCTCCACGATGCTTGTCATCAAAATGCTCGATGCCCTTCTCATCACAATGCTCCATGCCTTTGTCATTACAGTCCTCCATGACCCATGTAACACAGTGTTGTGTGACCTTGTCATCACAATGCGCCATGCCCACTCTCATCACAATAATCCATGAAACTTTTCAGACCAATGCTCCATACAATTGTAATCACAATGCTCTATTACCCCTGTCATGACAATGCTCCATTAGCCCTGCCATCAAAATGATCCAAGGCCTTGTCATCACAAGGTCCCATAACCCTTGTCATAACAATGGTCCAAGACCCCTGTAATCACAATGCTCCATGCCTTTGTCATCACAAAGCTCCATGACGCATGTGATCAGAATGCTCCATGGCTTTCTCATCATAATGCTCCATACCCTTGCCATCACAATACTCCATTACCCCAGTCATAACAATGCTCCATGACCACTGTTATCACGATGTTCCACGGCCTTGTCATCACAAGGATCCATGACCCTTGTCATCACAATGCACCATGCCCATCATCATAATGCTTCATGCTATTGTCAACACAATTAAATCAAAATGCTCCATGACCTGTGTCATCAAAATGCTCCAAAAACTTGTGATCATGATATTCCATAACACTTGTCATCACAACGCCCCATGAAGCTCTTCATCACAATTATCCATGGTCTTATCATCACAATGCTTCATGACATTTCTCATCACAATGCTCAATACTCATGTCACCATAATGGTCCCTGACACTTGTCGTCAGTATGCTCCTTGAACCCTGTCATGACAAGACTCCATGCCTTTTTCATCACAATGATCCATGCCCTTTTCATCACAATGCTCAAAGTCACGGTATTCGCAATGCTCCATGCCCTTGTCCTCACAAAACTCCATGATGCATGTCATCAGAATGCTCCATGGCCTTCTCATCACAATGATCCATGTCCTTGTCATCACAATGCTCCAAAAGCCCTGTAATCACAGTTCTCCATGCCCCTTTTCATCTCTATTCTCCATGAACCCTGTCATCACAATGCACCATGTCCATCATCTTAATGCTTTATGCTATTGTCATCACAATGAAATCAAAATGCTCCATGACATCTGTCATCACAATGCTCCAAACCCTTGTGATCACAATGTTCATAACACTTGTCTTCACAAAGCCCCATGACTCTCGTCATCACAATTACCCACGGTCTTCTAATCAAAGTGCTACATGACCTTTGTCATCACAATGCTCAATACACTGGTCATCACAATGCTCCCTGACACTTGTCATCAGTATACTCCTTGAACCCTGTCATGACAAGGCTACATGCCTTTTTCATCACAATGATCCATGCCGTTTTCATCACAATGCTCCAAGACCCCTGTAATCACAATGCTCCTTGCCCTGGTCATCACAGTGCTTCATGACGCATGTCATCAGAATGCTCCATGGCCTTCTCATCACAATGCTCCATGCCTTTGTCATCACAATGCTCCAAGGCTCCTTTAATCACAATGCTCCATGCCCCATTTCATCAGAATGCTCCATGAGACTTGTCATCACAAAGCTCCATAGTCTTCTCATCACAATGCTCCAGGATATTGTCATCACGATGCTCCATGCCCTTTTCATCACAATGCTCCATGACCCCTGTCATAACAGTCCTCCTTGACTCCAGTCATAACAATGATTCATGACCTTTGTCATCACAATGTTCCATGCCCTCTTCATCACAAGTCCCTGTGACCTTTGTCACCACAATGCTCCATGAACTTTTGATCACAATGCTCCGTGACCCTTGTCCTCACAATGCTCCATGCTTTCCTCAGCACAATGCTCCATGACCATTGTCAGCACAATGCTCCATGTGCAAATCAGCACAATGCTCCATAACACATGTCATAACAATGTGTCATGCACTTGTCATCACAGTGCTCCACAAACTTGTCATCACAACGCTCCATAAACATTGTCATCACAATGCTCCATACACTTCTCATCAAAATGCTCTCTCACCACTGATATCACAGTGTTCCATCACTAGTCATCACAATAGTCCCTCACCCCTGTCATCAAAATGTTGCAGGACCCCTGTCATCACAATGGTACATGCCCTTATCATCACAATGTTCAATGAACCCTGACATCACAATGTTCCATAACACCTGTCATCAAAATTCTCCATGACCCATTTCATCAAAATGCTCCATGAACCCTGACATCACAATGTTCCATAACCCCCGTCATGAAAATGTTCGATGACACTTTTCATCAAATTGCTCCATGACCCTGTCATCACTATGCACCCTGCCCTTCTCATCACAATGCACCAGGCCCTTGTCATCAAAATGCTACATGACATTTGTCATCACAAAGCTCCATGACCCTTGGCATCACAATGCTCCATTCCATTATCATCACATTGCTCCATGCACATGTCATCCCAAATCTCCATGACGCTTGTCATCACAATGCTCGATGCCCTTCTCATCACAATGCTCCATACCATTGTCATTACAATCCTGCATGATCTATGTATCACAGTGTTCCATGCCCTTGTCATCACACTGCTCCATGCCCACTCTCTTCACAATAATCCATGAAACTTTTCAGACCATTGCCCCATGTCATTGTCATCACAATGCTCCATTACCCCTGTAATAACAATGCTCCATGTCCCCTGCCATCACAAAATTCCACGGTCTTGTCATCAAAAGCCTCCATGACCCTTGTCATCACAATGCTCCAAGACCCTTGTAATCACAAATCTCGATGCCCTTGTCATCACAAAGCTCCATGACTCATGTCATCAGAATGCTCCATGGCCTTTTCCTCACAGTGCTCCATGACCTTCTCATCACAATGGTCCATGCCCTTGTCATCACAATGCGCCATGCCCACTGTCATCAGAATAATCCATGAAACTTGTCAGACAAATGTTCCATGCCACTGTCATCACAATGCTCCATGCCCATGTCATCACAGTGCTCCATGCCCATGTCATCACAATGCTCCATTACCCATGTCATCAAAATGCTCCTTGCCTCCAGTCATCACAATGCTTCATGACTTTTGTCATCACAATGCTCCATGCCCACTGTCATCACAATAATCCATGAAACTTTTCAGACCAATTGTCCATGCCCCCGTCACTCAAGGCTCTGTGATCTTTGTCACCACAATGCTCCATGAATATTTCATCACAATGCTCTGTGTCCCTTGTCATCACCATGCTCCATGCCTTTGCCACCACAATGCTCCATGACACTTGTCATCAAAATGCTCCATGCGCTTGTCAGCACAGTGCTCCATGACCCCTGCCATCACAATGCTCCGTGGCTCCAGTCATCACAGTGCTTCATGACCTTTGTCAACACAGTGTTCCATGCCCTCTTCACACAAGGCTCTGTGACCTTTGTCATCACAATGCTCCAGGCCCACTCTCATCACAATAATCCATGAAACTTGTCAGACAAATGTTCCATGCCACTGTCATCACATTGCTCCGTGCCCTTGTCATCACAATGCTCCATGACCCCTGACATCACAATGTTCCATAACCCCTGTCACAAAATGCTCCATGACCCATTTCATCACAATGCTTCATGACCCGTGACATCACAATGTTCCATAACGCCTGTCATCAAAATATTCCATGATGCTTTTCGTCAAATTGCTCCATGACACTGTCATCACGATGCTCCCTGCCGTTCTCATAACAATAAAGCACGCCCTTGTCATTAAAATGACCAATGACATTTTTCATCACAAAGCTCCATGACCCCTGGCATCACAATGCTCCATGCCATTGTCATCACAATGCTCAATGAAATGTCTCATCACATTGCTCCATGCCCTTGTCATCACAATGCTCCATTACACCTGTCATAACAATGCTCCATGACCCCTGCCATCACAATGTTCCACGGCGTTTTCATCACAAGGCTCCATGACCCTTGTCATCACAATGCTCCAAGACCTCTGTAATCACAATTCTAAATGCCACTTTTCATCTCAATTCTCCATCAACCCTGTCATAACAATGCACCATGCCCATCATCATAATGATTCATGCTATTGTCATCACTATGAAATCAAAATGCTCCATGACCTCTGTCATCACAAAGCTGCAAACCCTTCTGAACACCATGTTCCATGACACTTGTCATCACAATGCCCCATGACGCTCGTCATCACAATTATGCAAGGTCTTCTCATCACAATGCTCCATGACCTTTGTCAACACAATGCTCAATACACTTGTCATCACAATGCTCCCTGACACTTGTCATCACTATGCTCCTTGAACACTGTCATGACAAAGCTCCCTGCATTTTTCTTCACAATGTTGCATTCCCTTTTCTTCACAATGCTCCAAGACACCTGTTATCACAATGCTCCGTGACTCCAGTCATCACAATGCTTCATGACATTTGTCATCACAATGGTCCATGACCTTGTCACACAAAGCTCTGTGACCTTTGTCACCACAATGCTCCATGAAATTTTTATCACAATGCTCTGTGACCCTTGTCATCACAAAGCTCCATGCCTTTGTCAGCACAATGCTCCATGACTCTTGTCATCACAATGCTCAATGCGCGTGTCAGCACAATGCTCCACACCCAATGTTATCACAATTCGCCATGCACTTGTCATTACGACGCTCAACATCCTTGTCATCAAATTGCTCCATAAACCTTGTCATCACAATGCTCCTTGCACTTATCAAAATGCTCTCTCACCACTGATATCTCAATGTTCCACCACTAGTGATCCCAATACTCCTTCAACCCTGTCATCACAATGTTCCATTACCCCTGTCATCACAATGCTACATGCCATTATCATCACAATGCTCCATGACACCTGTCATCACAAAATTCCATAACCCCTGTAATCAAAATGCTCCATGACCTTTTTCATCACAAAGCTCCATGATCCCTGACATCAGAATGTTCTATAACCCCTGTCATCAAAATGTTCCATGACCCTTTTCATCAAATTGCTCCATGACCCTGTTATCACAATGCTCCCTGCACTTCTCATCATAATGCACCATGTCCTTGTTATCAAAATGCTACATGACATTTTTCATCACAAAGCTCCATGACCCTTGGCATCACAATGCTCTATTCCATTATCATCACAATGCTCCATGGACCCTCTCATCACATTGCTCCATGCACTTGTCATCCCAAATCTCCATGACACTTGTCATCACAATGCTCGATGCCCTTCTCATCACAATGCTCCATGACATTGTCATTACAATCCTGCATGATCTATGTATCACGTTGTTCCATGCCCTTGTCATCACACTGCTCCATGCCCACTCTCTTCACAATAATCCATGAAATATTTCAGACCATTGCCCCATGTACTTGGCATCACAATGCTCCATTACCCCTGTCATAACAATGCTCCATGTCCCCTGCCATCACAAGATTCCACGGTCTTGTCATCACAAGCCTCCATGACCCTTGTCATCACAATGCTACAAGGCACCTGTAATCACAAATCTCGATGCCCTTGTAATCACAAAGCTCCATGACTAATGTCATCAGAATGCTCCATGGCCTTCTCCTCACAGTGCTCCATGCCCTTGTCATCACAATGCTCCAACACCCCTGGAATCACAATGCTCCATGCCCCTTTTCATCTCAATGCTCCATCAACCCTGTCATCACAATGCACCGTGCCCATCACCATAATATTTCATGCTTTTGTCATCACAATGAAATCAAAATGCTCAATGTCGTCTGTCATTACAATGCACCAAATCCTTGTGATCACAATGCTCCATAACACTTGTCATCACAATGCCCCATGACGCTGGTCATCACAATTATCCATGGTCTTCTCTCACAATGCTCCAAGCCCTTGTCATCACAGTGCTCCATTACATTTGTCTTCACAATCCTCCATGACACTTGGCTTCACAATGCTCCATGCCATTGTCATCACAATGCACCATGACATATGTCATCACAATGCTCCCTGACACCTGTCTTCACCATATTCCATGACCTGGTCATATTAATGCTCCATGAGGCAGTCATCACAGTGCCCCATGCCCACTATCATCACAATAATCAATGAAAGTTGTCAGACCAATGCTCCATGCTCCTGTCATCACAATGCTCCATGCCCTTGTCATCACAATTGTCCGGGACTCCAGTCACCACAATGCTACATGACCTTTGTCCTCATAATCATCCATAACCTCGTCATCACAGGGCTCTGTGAACTTTGTCACCATAATGCTCCATGAAATTTTCATCACAGTGCTCTTTGACCCTTGTCATCACAATGCTCCATGCCTTTGTCAGCAGAGTGCTCCATGACCCTTGTCATCACAATGCTCCATGGGCTTGTCAGAACAATGCTCCATGACCCAGGTCATCACAATGTGCCATGCACTTGTCATCACAATGTTCCACAACTTTGTCATCACAATACTCTATAAACCTTGTCATCACAAAACTCCATGCACTTCACATCAAAATGCTCTTTCACCGCTGATATCAAAATGTTCCATCACTAGTCATTAAAATACTCCTTCACGCCTGTCATGACAATGTTCCCCATGCTTCTCATCACAAGGCTCCATGACCCTTGTAATCACAATGCTCCAAGACCCCTGTAATCACAATGCTGCTTGCTCTTGTCATCACATAGCTCCATGACGCTTGTCATCAGACAGCTCCATGGCCTTAGCATCACAATGCTCCATGCCCTTTTCATCAAAATGCTCCAAGACACCTGTAATCACAATGCTCCATGCCCCTTTTCATCTCAATGCTCCATGAACTCTGTCATCACAATGATCCTTGCCCATCATCATAATGCTTCATGCTATTGTCATAACAATGAAATCAAAATGCTCCATAAAAACTGTCATCACAATTCTCCAAACCCTTGTGTTCACAATGTTCCATAACACTTGTCATCACAACTCCCCATGACGCTCGTCTTCACAATTATCCATGGTCTTCTCATCACAACGCTCCATGACCTTTGTCATCACAATGCTCAATACACTTGTCATCACAATGCTCCCTGACACTTGTCGTCAGTATGCTCCTTGAACCCTCTCATGACAAGGCTCCATGCATTTTCATCACAATCATCCATGCCCTATTCATCACAATGCTCCAAGACCCATGTAATCACAATGCTCCATGCCACTTTTCATCAGAATGCTCAATGATACTTGTCATCACAAGGCTACATGGTCTTCTCCTCACAATGCTCCAGGACCTTGTATTCACAGTGCTCCTTTCCATTGTCACCACAATGCTCCATGACCCCTGCCATCATAATACTCAATGAATATTTTCAGCCAAATGCTCCATGAAATTCTGATCACAATGCTCCATGACCCCTTTCATCACAATGTCCCATGACCACAGTCATCACAACGCTCCATGACACCAGGCAACACAATTATCCGGGACCCTTGTAATCAAAATGCTCCATGACACTTGTCATCAGAATGATCCATGCCCTTGCCATCCCAATGCTTCATGACCCCTGTAATCACAATGCTCCATGACGCATGTCATCACAGTGCTCCATGACACTTGTCATCAAAATGTTCCATGCATTTGTCAGCAAAATTCTACATTACCTTGTCATCACAATGCTCCATGCCTTTGTCAGCACAATGCTCCATGACACGTTTCATCGCAATGCTCCATGCCCCTGTCAGCATAGTGCTCTGTGACCCTTGTCATCACAATGCTCCAAGCCATTGTCATCACAATGCTCCATTACCTTTGTCATCACAAACCTCCATGACACTTGGCATCACAATACTCCATGGCATTGTCATCAAAATGGGCCACGACTTATGTCTTCACAATGCTCCCAGACACCTGTCTTCACAATACTGCATTACCTTTTCATCACCATGCTCCATGCGCTTGTCATCACAATGCACCATTCCCACTGTCATTGCAGTAATCCATGAAACTTGTAAGACCAATGTTCCATGCCCCTGTCTTCACAATGCTCCATGCACTTGTCTTCACAATGCTTCATGACCCGTCATCACAATGCTCCATGACCCCTTTCATCACAATGCTCCATGCTCCTTGAAATCAAAATGATCCATGACCTCTGTCATCACAATGCTCCAAACCCTTGTAATCACATTGTTCCACAACACTTGTCATCACAACACTCCATGATGCCTGTCATCACAATACTCCATGCCCGTGTCATCACAATGCTCCATGAGCTTTGTCATCAAAATGTTCAATACACTTGTCATCCCAATGCTCCCTGACACTTGTAGTCAGAATGCTCCTTGAACCCTGTCATGAAAAGGCACCATGGCATTTTCATCACAATGCTCCATGCCCTGTTCATCACAATGATCCATGCGATTGTCATCACAATACTCCACAAGCTTGTCATCATTATGTTGCATGACCCTTGTCATCACAATGCTCCCTGACCCCTGTCATCACAATGCTCCGTGACTCCAGTCATCCCAATGCTTCATGACCTTTGTCATCACAATGGTCCATGCCCTCGTCATCACAAGGCTCTGTGACATTTGTTACCACAATGCTCCATGAACTTTTCATCATAATGGTCTGTGACCGTTGTCATCACAATGCTCCATGCCTTTCTCAGCACAATGCTCCATGACCCTTGTCATCACAATGCTCCATGCCCTTGTCAGCACAGTGCTCCATGACCGTTGTCATCACAATGCTCCATGCGCTTGTCATCAAAATGCTCCATTACCTTTGTCATCACAATCCTCCATGACATTTGGCATCACAATGCTCCATGGCATTGTCATCAAAATGGGCCATGACATATGTCTTCACAATGCTCCCAGACACCTGTCTTAACAATAATGCATGAGCTTGTCTTCACAATGCTCCATTCCCTTTTCATCACAATGTGCCATTCACAGTGTCATCGAAATAATCCATGAAACTTGTAAGACCAATGTTCCATGACCCTGTCATCACAATGCTGCATGCCCTTGTCATCACAATGCTCCATGACACGCCATCACAATGCTCCGTGACTCCTGTCATCACAATGCTTCATGACCTTTCTCATCACAATGGTCCATGCCCTCATCATCACAAGTCTCTGTGACCTTTGTCACCACAATGCTCCATGAACTTTTCATCACAATGCTCTGTGACCTTTGTCTTCACAATGCACTATGTGTTTCTCAGCACAGTGCTCCGTGACCCTTGTCATCACAATGCTCCATGCGCTTGTCATCAAAATGCTCCATGATCTTTGTCATCACCAAGCTCCATGACCCTTGGCATCACAATGCTCCATGTGCTTGTCATCAAAATGCTCCATGATCTTTGTCATCACCAAGTTCCATGACCCTTGGCATCAGAATGATCCATGCCATTGTCATCACAATGCTTCCTGAAGCCTCTCATCACATTGCTTCCATGTCCTTATCATCACAAAGCTCGACGATGATTGTCATCAAAATGCACGATTCCCTTCTCATCACAATGTTCCATGAACTTGTGAATACAATTCTCCATGACCCATGTATCACAGTGTTCCTTTCGCTTGTCATCATAATGCTCCATGCCCACTCTCATCACAATAATCCATGAAAAGTTTCAGACCAATGCTCCATAAACTTGTAATCACAATGCTCCATTACCCCTGTCATGACAATGCTCCATAACCCCTGCCATCAAAATGTTCCACGGCCTTGTCATCACAAGGCTCCATAACCCTTGTCATTACAATGATCCAAGACCCCTGTAATCACAATGCTCCATGCCTTTGTCATCACACAGCTCAATGACGCATGTCATCAGAATGCTCCATGGCTTTCTCATCACAATGCTCCATATCCTTGCCATCACAATATTCCATTACCTCTGTCATAACAATGTTCCACGGCCTTGTCATCACAATGCTCCATGAACCCTGTCATCACAATGCTCCGTGACTCCAGTCATCACAGTGCATCATGAACTTGTCATCACAATGGTCCATGCCCTCATCATCACAATTCTCTGTGACCTTTGTCACCACAATGCTCCATGAACATTTCATCACAATGCTCTCTGACCATTGTCATCACAATGCTCCATTTGCTTCTCAGCACATTGCTCCATGACCCATGTTATCAAAATGTGCCATGCGCGTGTCATCACTGTGCTCCACAACATTGTCATCACAATGCTCCATAAACCTTGTCATCAATATGCTCCAGGCACTTCTCAACAAAATGTTCTCTCACAACTGATATCACTATGTTCCATCACAAGTCATCACAATACTCCCTCACCCGTCATCACAATGTTCCATGACCCCTGTCATCACATTGCTCCATGCACTTATCATCACAATGTTTGATGACCCCTGACATCACAATGTTCCATAACCCCTGTCATCAAAATGCTCCATGACACTTTTCATCAAAATGCCCCATGACCCCTGACATCACAATGTTCCATAACCCCTGTCATCAAAATCTTCCATGACCCTTTTCATCAAATTGCTCCATGACCCTGTCATCACAATGCTCGCTTCCCTTCACAACACAGTGCACCACGAACTTGTCATCAAAATGCTCCATGACATTTGTCGGCACACATCTCCATGACAATTTGCATCACAATGCTCTATGTCATTGTCATCACAATGCTCCATGAACCCTCTCATAACATTGTTCCATGCCCTTGTCATCACAAAGCTCCATGACGCTTGCCATCACAGTGCTCGATGCCCTTCTCATCACAATGCTCCATGTCCTTGTCATTATAATCCCCCATGACCCATGTATCACAGTGTTCTGTGCCCTTGTCATCAAAATGCTCCATGCCCACTCTCATCACAATAATCCATGAAACTTTTCAGACCCATGCTCCATGCCCTAGTCATCACAGTGCTCCATTACACCTGTCATAACAAAGCTCCATGACCCCTGCTATCACAATGATCCACGGCCTTTTAATCACAAGGCTCCATGACACTTGTCATCACAATGCTCCAAGGCCCCTGTAATCACAATGATCCATGCAATTGTCATCACAAAGCTCCTTGACGCATGTCATCAGAATGCTCCATGGCCTTCTCATCACAAAGCTCCATGCCCTTGTCATCACAATGCTCCGAGACCCCTGTATTCACAATGCTCCATGCCCTTGTCATCAAAAAGCTCCATGACGCATGTCATCAGAATACTCCTTGGCCTTCTCATCACAATGCTCCATGCCCTTGTCATCCCAATGTTCCAAGATCCCTGAAAACACAATGCTCCATGCCTCTTTTCATCAGTATGGTCCATGAGACTTGGCATCACAAGGCTCCATGGTCTTCTCAACACAATGCTCCAGGACTTTGTCATCACAATGCTTCACGACCTTCTCATCAAGATTCTAAATGGCCCTTGTGATCATAATGTCCCAAGCCCTAATCATCACAATGCCCCATTATCTGTCATCACCTTCCTCCATGACACTTGGCATCACAATGCCCCACGCCATTGTCATCGCAATGGAACATGACATATGTCATCACAATGCTCCCTGACACCTGTCTTCACAATACTCCATGACCTTTTCATCACAATGGTCCATGCAGTTGTCACCACAATCCGCCATGCCGAACGTCATCACAATAATCCATGAAACTTGTCAGACCAATGCTCCATGCCCTTGTCATCACAATGCTCCATGCCCTTGTCATCACAATTCTCCATGAACCCACACATCATAATTCTCCGTGAATCCAGTCATCACAATGCTTTATGACCATTGTCATCACAATGGTCCATTCATTCATCATCACAGTTCTCTGTAAAACGTTTCATCACAATGCTCCATGCCTTTGTCAGCACAATGCTCCATGATGCTTGTCATCACAATGCACCATGCGCTTGTCATCACAATGCTCAACATCCTTGTCATCAAAATGCTCCATAAACCTTGTCATCACAATGCTCCATGCACTTCTCCTCAAAATGCCTTCTTACCACTGATATCACAATGTTCCATCACTAGTCATCACAATACTCCCTCACCCCTGTCATCACAATATTCCATGACCCCTGTAATCACAATTCTCCATGCGCTTGTCATCACAAAACTCCATGACGCATGTCATCAGAATGCTCCATGGCCTTCTCATCACAATGTTCCATGCCCTTGTCATCACAATGCGCCATGCCCTTGTCATCACAATGCTCCATGACCCCTGTCATCACAATGGTCCGTGACTCCAGTCATCACAATGATTCACGACCTTTCTCATCACAATGATCCATGCCCTCGTCACACAAGGTTCTGTGATCTTTGTCACCACAATGCTCCATGCACTTCTCCTCAAAATGCCTTCTCACCACTGATATCACAATGTTCCATCACTAGTTATCACAATACTCTCTCACCCCTGTCATCACTATATTCCATGACCCCTGTAATCACAATTCTCCTTGCACTTGTCATCACAAAGCTCCATGACGCATATCATCAGAATGCTCCAAAACCCCTGTAATCACAATGCACCATGCCACATTTCATCTCAATGCTCCATGCCCCTTTTCATCTCAATGCTCCATGAACCCTGTCATCAAAATGCACCGTGCCCATCACCATAATATTTCATGCTATTTTCATCAAAATGAAATCAAAATGCTCAATGACCTCTGTCATCACAATGCACCAAACCCTTCTGATCACAATGTTCCATAACCCTTGTCATTACAATGCCCCATGACGCTGGTCATCACAATTATCCATGGTCTTCTCATCACAATGCTCCATGATCTTTGTCATCACAATGCTCAATACATTTATCATCACAATGCTCCCTGACAGTTGTCATCAGTATGCTCCTTGAACCCTGTCATGACAAGGCTCCATGAATTTTTCATCACAATGATCCATTCCCTTTTCATCACAATGCTCCAAGACCCTTGTAATCACAATGCTCCATGTCCTTGTCATCACAAAACTCCATGACTCATGTCATCAGAATGCTCCATTGCCTTCTCATCACGATGCTCCATACCCTTGTAATCACATTGCTTCAAAACCCCTGTAATCTCAATGCTCCATGCACATTTTCATCAGAATGCTCCATGCCCTTGTCAACACAATGCTCCTTGACCCTTGTCATCACAATGTTCCAAGCAACTGTCATCAAAATGCCCCATTACCTTTGTTATCACAATCCTCCATGACACTTGGTGTCACAATGCTCCAGGCCATTGTCATCACAATGGACAATGACATATGTCATCACATTGCTCCCTGACACCTGTCTTCACAATACTCCATGACCTTGTCATCACAATGTTCCATGCCCTTGTCATCACAATAATCCATGAAACATATCAGACCAATCTTCCATGCCCCTGTCATCACAATGCTCCATGCTCTTGTCATCACAAAGCTCCATGACCCCTGGCATCACATTGCTCCATGCCATTGTCATCACAGTGCTCAATGAAATCTCTCATCACATTGCTCCATGCACTTTTCATCAAAATGCTCCTTTACACCTGTCATAACAATGCTCGCTGACCCCTGCCATCACAATGTTCCACGGCCTTGTCATCAAAAGGCTCCATGACCCTTGTCATCACAATGCACCAAGACCTCTGTAATCACAATTCTCCATGCCCCTTTTCATCTCAATGCTCCATAACCCATGTCATCACAATGAACCATGCGCTTGTCATCACAATTCTCCACATCCTTGTCATCAAAATGCTCCAAAAATCTTGTCATCACAATGCTCCATGCACTTTTCCTCAAAATGCTTTCTCACAAGTGATATCACAATGTTCCATCACTAGTCATCACAATACTCCCTCACCCCTGTCATCACAATATTCCATGAACCCTGTAATGACAATTCTCCATGCCCTTGTCATCACAAAGCTCCATAACGCATGTCATCAGAATGCTCCATGGCCTTCTCATCACAATGCTCCATGCCCTTGTCATCACAATGCTCCAACACCCCTGTAATCACAATGCTCCATTCCCCTTTTCATCTCAATGCTCCATGAACCCTATCATCACAATGCACCGTGCCCATCACCATAATATTTCATGCTATTGTCATCACAATGAAATCAAAATGCTCAATGACCTCTGTTATCACAATGCACCAACCCCTTTTGATCACAATGTTCCATAACACTTGTCATCACAATGCCCCATGACGCTGGTAATCACAATTATCCATGTTCTACTCATCACAATGCTCCATTATCTTTGTCATCACAATGCTCAATACACTTATCATCACAATGCTCCCTGACAGTTGTCATCAGTATGCTCCTTGAACCCTGTCATGAGAAGGCTACATGCATTTTTCATCACAATGATCCATTCCCTTTTCATCACAATGCTCCAAGACCCCTGTAATCACAATGCTCCATGTCCTTGTCATCACAAAGCTCCATGACGCATGTCATCAGAATGCTCCATTGCCTTCTCATCAAATTGCTCCATGCCCTTGTAATCACATTGCTTCAAAACCCCTGTAATCTCAATGCTCCATGCACCTTTTCATCAGAATGCTCCATGACCCTGTTCATCACAATGCTCCATGTCCCATGTCATTACAATTTTCCACGTCCTGGTCATCACAATGCTTCGTGACACTTCTCATCACAATGTTACATGATATTGTCATCACAATTCTCCATGCATTGTCAACGCAATGCTCTATGAACCCTGTCATAGCAAGGTCCATGCGCTTGTCAACATAATGCTTCATGACGTGGTCATCAAAATTCTCAATGGCACTTGTCATCAGATTGCTCCATGCCATTGTCATCACAATGCTCCATGACACTTGTCATTACAATGTTCCAAGCCCTTGTCATCAAAAGGCTCCATTACCTTTGTCATCACCATCCTCCATGACACTTGTTATCACAATGCTCCATGCCATTGTCATCACAATGGACAATGACATATGTCATCACAATGCTCCCTGACCCCTGTAATCACAATTCTCCATGTCCTGGTCATCACAAAGCTCCATGACGCATGTCATTAGAAAGCTCCATTGCCTTCTCATCACAATGCTCCATGCCCTTGTAATCACACTGCTTCAAAACCGCTGTAATCTCAATGCTCCATGAACATTTTCAACAGAATGCACCAGGACCCATTTCACCAAAATGCTCCATTACCCCTGACATCACAATGTTCCATAACCCCTGTCATCAAACTGTTCCATGACACTTTTCATCAATTTGCTCCATGACCCTGTCATCACATTGCTCCCTGCACTTCTCATCACAATGCAAGACGACCTTGTCATCAAAATGCCCCATGACGTCACAAAGCTCCATGACCCTTGGCATCACAATGCTCCATGCCATTTCATCACAATGCTACTTGAAAACTCTCATCACATTGCTCCATGCCCTTGTCACCACAATGATCCATGACGCTTGTCATCACAATGCTCGATACTCTTCTCATCACAATGCTCCATGCCCTTGTCATTACAATCCTCCATGACACATGTATCACAGTGTTCCTTGCCTTAGTCATCACAATGTTCCATGCCGAATCTCATCACAATTATCAATGAAATATTCAGACCAATGTTCCATGCCCTTGTCATCACAATGCTCCATTACCCCTGTCATAACAATGCGCCATGACCCCTGCCATCACAATGTTCCACCGCCTTGGCATCCAAGGCTCCATGACCCTTGTCATCACAATGATCCAAGAACCCTGTAATCACAATGCTCCAAGCACTTGTCATCACAAAGATCCATGACACATGTCACCAGAATGCTCCATGGCCTTCTCATCACAATGCACCATGCCCTTGTCATCACAATGCTCCAAGACCCCTGTAATCACAATGCTCCATGCCCCTATTCATCATAATGCTCCATGAGACTTGTCATTACAAGGCTCCATGGTCTTCTCATCACACTGCTCGAGGACCTTGTCATCACAATGCTCCATTCCCTTGTCATCACAATGCTCCTTGACCACTGTCATCACAATGCTCCTTGACCACTGTCATCACAATACTCCATGAACATTTTCAGGCCAATGCTCCATTACCTTCTCATCAGAGTGCTCCATGACCCTTGTCATCACAATGCTCCATGACCCCTGACAACACAATGTTCCATAACCGCTGTCATCAAAATATTCCATGACACTTTTATTCAAATTGCTCCATGACCCTGACATCACAATGCTCGCTGCCCTTCTCATCACAATGCACCACGCCTTTGTCATCAAAATAACCCATGACATTTGTCATCACAAAGCTCCATGACCCTTTGCATCACAATGCTCCATGTCATTGTCATCACAATGCTCAATGAAATCTCTCATCACATTGCTCCATGCCCTTGTCATCACAATGCTCCATTACACCTGTCATTACAATGCTCCATGACCCCTGCCATCACAATGTTCCTCGGCCTTGTCATCACAAGGCTTCATGAGCCTTTCATCACAATGCTCCAAGACCTCTGTAATCACAATTCTCCATGCCCCTTTTCATCTCAATGCTCCATGAACACTGTCATCACAATACACCATGCCCATCATCATAATGATTCATGCTATTGTCATCACAATGAAATCAAAACGCTCCATGTCCTCTGTCATCACAATGCTCCAAACCCTTCTGATCACAATGTTCCATAACACTTGTCATCAAAATGCCCCATGACGCTGGTCATCACAATTATCCATGGTCTTCTCATCACAATGCTCCATGATCTTTGTCATCACAATGCTCAATACACTTATCATCACAATGCTCCCTGACAGTTGTCATCAGTATGCTCCTTGAACACTGTCATGACAAGGCTCCATGCCTTTTTCATCACAATGATCCATTCCCTTTTCATCACAATGCTCCAAGACCCCTGTTGTCACAATGCTCCGTGACTCCAGTCATCACAATGCTTCATGACATTTGTCATCACAATGGTCCTTGACCTCGTCACACAAAGCTCTGTGACCTTTGTCACCACAATGCTCCATGAAAATTTTATCACAATGCTCTGTGACCCTTGTCATCACAAAGCTCCATGCCTTTGTCAGCACAATGCTCCATGACCCTTGTCATCACAATACTCGATGCATATGTCAGAACAATGCTCCATAACCCATGTCATCACAATGCAACATGCACTTGTCATCACAATGCTCCACATCCTTGTCATCAAAATGCTCCATAAACTTTGTCATCACAATGCTCCATGCACTTCTCCTAAAAATGCCTTCTCACCACTGATATCACAATGTTCCATCACTAGTCATCACAATACTCCCTCACCCCTGTCATCACAATATTCCATGACCCCTGTAATCCCAATTCTCCATGCCCTTTTCATCACAAAGCTCCATGACGCATGTCATCAGAATGTTCCATGGTCTTTTCATCACAATGCTCCATGCACTTGTCATCTCAATGCTCCATGTACCCTGTCATCACAATGCACCGTGCCCATCACCATAATATTTCATGCTATTGTCATCACAATGAAATCAAAATGCTCAATGACCTCTGTCATTACAATGCACCAAACCCTTCTGATCACAATGTTCCATAACACTTGTCATCACAATGCCCCATGACGCTGGTCATCACAATTATCCATGGTCTTCTCATCACAATGCTCCATGATCTTTTTCATCACAATGCTCAATTCCCTTATCATCACAATGCTCCCTGACAGTTGTCAACATTTTGCTCCTTGAACCCTCTCTTGACAAGGCTCCATGCATTTTTCATCACAATGATCCATTCACTTTTCATCACAATGCTCCAAGACCCCTGTAATCACAAAGCTCCATGTCCTTGTCATCACAAATCTCCATGACGCATGTCATCAGAATGCTCCATTGCCTTCTCATCACAATGCTCCATGCCCTTGTAATCACATTGCTTCAACACCCCTGTAATCTCAATGTTCCATGCACATTTTCATCAGAATGCTCATTGCCCTTGTCATCACAATGCTTCATGACGCTTGTCATCGCAATGTTCCAAGCCCTTGTCATCAAAATGCCCCATGACATTTGTCATCACAAAGCTCCATGACCCTTGGCATCACAATGTTCCATGCCATTGTCATCACAATGCTCAATGAAATCTCTCATCACATTGCTCCATGCCCTTGTCATCACAATGCTCCATTACACCTGTCATAACAATGCTCCATGACCCCTGCCATCACAATGTTGCACGGCCTTGTCATCACAAGGTTCCATGACCCTTGTCATCACAATGCTCCAAGACCTCTGTAATCACAATTCTCCATGCCACTTTTCATCTCAATGCTCCATGAACACTGTCATCACAATGCACCATGCCCATCATCATAATGATTCATGCTATTTTCATCACAATGAAGTCAAAATGCTCCATGTCCTCTTTGATCACAATGCTCCATACGCTTCTGATCACAATGTTCCATAACACTTGTCATCACAATACTCCCTCACCCCTGTAATCACAGTATTCCATGACCCCTGTAATCACCATGCTCTATGCCCTTGTCATCACAATGCGCCATGCCCACTGTCATCACAATAATCCATGAAACATGTCAGAACAATGTTCCATGCCCCTGTCATCACAATGATCCATGCCCTTGTCATCACAATGCTCCAACACCCCTGTAATCACAATCCTCCATGCCCCTTTTCATCTCAATGCTCCATGAACCCTGTCATCACAATGCACCGTGCCCATCACCATAATATTTCATGCTATTGTCCTCACAATGAAATCAAAATGCTCAATGACCTTTGTCATCACAATGCACCAAACCCTTCTAATCACAATGTTCCATATCACTTGTCATCACAATGCCCCGTGACACTGGTCATCACAATTATCCATGGTCTTCTCATCACAATGCTCCATGATCTTTGTCATCACAATGCTCAATACACTTATCATCACTAAGCTCCCGGACAGTTGTCATCAGTATGCTCCTTGAACCCTGTCATGACAAGGCTCCATGCATTTTTCATCAAAATGATCCATTCCCTTTTCATCACAATGCTCCAAGACCCCTGTAATCACAATGCTCCATGTCCTTGTCATCAAAAAGCTCCATGAAGCATGTCCTAAGAATGCTCTATTGCCTTCTCATCACAATGCTCCATGCCCTTGTAATCACATTGCTTCAAAACCCCTGTAATCTCAATGCTCCAAGCACCTTTTCTTCAGAATGTTTCATGAACCTTTTCATCAAAATGCTCCATTAACTCTGACATTACATAGTTCCATAAACCCTGTCATCAAAATGTTCCATGACACTTTTCATCAATTTGCTCTATGACCCTGTCATCACAATGCTCCCTGCCCTTCTCATCACAATGCACCACGACCTTGTCATCAAAATACTCCATGACGTTTGTCATCACAAAGCTCCATGACCCTTGGCATCACAATGCTCCATGCCATTTCATCACAATGCTACATGAAACCTCTCATCACATTGCTCCATGCCCTTGTCACCACAATGCTCCATGACGCTTGTCATCACAGTGCTCGATACTCTTCTCATCACAGTGCTCCATGCCCTTTTCATTACAATCCTCCATGACACATGTCATCAGAATGCCCCATGGCCTTCTCATCACAATGCTCCATGCCCTTGTCATCACAATGTTCCAAGACCCCTGTAATCACAATGCTCCATACCCCTACTCAGTAGAATGCTCCATGAGACTTGTAATCACAAGGCTCCATGGTCTTCTCATCACACTGCTCCAGGACATTGTCATCACAATGCTCCATTCCCTTGTCATCACAATGCTCCATGAACCCTCTCATCACAATGCTCCATGACACCTGTCATCACAATGTCCCATGCCCCTTGTCATTACAGAGATCCATGACGCTCTTCCTCATAATTATCCATGGTCTTTTCATCTAAATGCTCCACACTCTTGGTATCACAATTCTTCATGCCCTGTTCATCACAATGCTCCATGTCCCATGTCATTACAATTCTCCACGTCTTTGTCATCACAATGCTTCTTGACACTTCTCATAACAATGTTACATGATCTTGTAATCACAATTCTCCATGCGCTTGTCATCACAATGCTTCATGACGTTGTCATCAAAATTCTCAATGGCCCTTGTCATCACAGTGCTTCATGCCCTTGTCATCACAATGCTCCATTACCTTTGTCATCACAATCCTCCATGACACGTAGTATCACAATGCTCCATGCCATTGTCATCACAATGGACAATGACATATGTCATCACAATGCTCCCTGACACCTGTCTTCACAATACTCCATGACCTTGTCATCACAATGTTCCATGCCCTTGTCATCACAATGCGCCATGCCCACTCTCATCACAATAATCCATGAAACATGTTAGACCAATGTTCCATGTCCCTGTCACCACTTTGCTCCATGCCCTTGTCATCACAATGCTCCATGACCCCTTTCATCACAACGCTCCGTGACTCCAGTCATCACAATGCTACATGACCTATCTCATCACAATGGTCCATGCCCTCGTCACACAAGGCTCTGTGATCTTTTTCACCACATTGCTCCATGAATATTTCATTACAATGTTCTATGTCCCTTGTCATCAAAATGCTCCATGCCTTTGTCAGCACAATGCTCCATGACACTTGTCATCAAAATACTCCATGCGCTTGTCAGCACAATGTTCCTTGACACATGTCATCAGAATGTGCCATGCTGTTTTCATCACAATGCTCCACATCCTTTTCATCGCTATGCTCCATAAAACTTGTCATCACAATGCTCCATGCACTTATCATCAAAATGCTCTCTCACCACATATATCACAATGTTACATCACTAGTCATCACAATACTCCCTCACCCCTGTCATCACAGTGTTCCATGACCACTGTCATCACAGTGCTACATTCCCTTATCATCACAATGCTCCATGACCCCTGACATCACAATGACCCATAACCCCTGTCACAAAATACTCCATGACCCATTTCATCACAATGCTTCATGACCCCTGACATCACAATGTTCCATAACCCCTGTCATCAAAATATTCCATGACCCTTTTCATGAAATTGCTCCAAGACCCTGTCATCACAATGTTCCCTGCCCTTCTCATCTCAATGCACCATGCACTTGTCGTCAAAATGCCCCATGACCTTTGTCATCACAAAGCTCCATGAAACTTGGCATCACAATGCTCCATGCCATTGTCATCACAATGGACAATGACATATGTCATCACAATGCTCCCTGACCCCTGTCTTCACAATACTCCATGACCTTGTCATCACAATGTTCCATGCCCTTTTAATCACAATAATCCATGAAACTTGTGAGACCAATGTTCCATGCCCCTGTCATCAAAATGCTCCATGCTCTTGTCATCACAATGCTCCATGACCACTGTCATCACAATGCTCCGTGACTCTAGTCTTCACAATGCTTCATGACCATTGTCCTCCCAATGGTCCATGCCCTCATCACACAAGGCTCTGTGACCTTTGTCACCACAATGCTCCATGTCCTTGTCATCTCAATGCTCCATGCCCAATGTCATCACAATAATCCATGAAACTTGTCAGACCAATGTTCCATGCTACTGTCATCACATTGCTCCATGTCCTTGTCATCGCAATGCTCCATGACCCCTGTCATCACAGTGCTCCGTGATTCCAGTCATCACAATGATTCATGCCATTGTTATCACCATGTTCAATGAAATCTCTCATCACATTGCTCCATGCCCTTGTCAACACAATGCTCCATTACACCTGTCATAACAATTCTCCATGACACCTGCCATCACAATGTTGAACGGCCTTGTAATCACAAGACTCCATGACCCTTTTCATCACAATGATCCACATCCTTTTCATCGCTATGCTCCATAAATCTTGTCTTCAAAATGCTCCATGCACTTCTCATCAAAATGCTCTCTCACCACATATATCACAATGTTCCATCACTAGTTATCACAATGCTCGCTCACCCCTGTCATCACAATGTTCCATGACCACTGTCATCACAGTACTACTTGCTCTTATCATCACAATGCTCCATGACCCCTGACATCACAATATTCCATAACACCTGTCATCAAAATATTCCATGACATTTTATTCAAATTGCTCCATGACCCAGTCATCACAATGCTCCCTGCCATACTCATCACAATGTACCACGCCCTTGTCATCAAAATGCCCAATGACATTTTTCATCACAAAGCTTCATGACCCTTGGCATCACCATGCTCCATGCCCTTGACATCAAAATGCTCCATTACACCTGTCATAACAATGCTCAATGACCCATGCCATCACAATGTTCCACGGCCTTGTCAACACAAGGCTCCATGACCCTTGTCATCACAATGCTCCAAGACCTCTGTAATCACAATGCTCCATGCGACTTTTCATCTCAATGCTCCATGAACACTGTCATCACAATGCACCATGCACATCACTATAATATTTCAGGCTATTGTCATAACAATGAAATCAAAATGCTCAATGGCCTCTGTCATCACAATGCACCAAACCCTACTGATCACAATGTTCCATAACACTTGTCATCAAAATGCCCCATGACGCTGGTCATCACAATTATCCATGGTCTTCTCATCACAATGCTCCATGATCTTTGTCATCACAATGCTCAATACACTTATCATCACAATGCTCCCTGACAGTTGTCATCAGTATGCTCCTTGAACCCTGTCAAGACAAGGCTCCATGCATTTTTCATCACAATGATCCATTCCCTTTTCATTACAATGCTCCAAGACCCCTGTAATCACAAAGTTCCATGTCCTTGTCATCACAAAGCTCCATGACACATGTCCTCAGAATGCTCCATTGCCTTCTCATCACAATGCTCCATGCCCTTGTCATTACATTGCTTCAAAACCCCTGTAAACTCAATGCTCCATGCACCTTTTCATCAGAATGCTCCATGCCCTTCTCATCACAATGCTCCATGACCCTTGTCATCCCAATGTTCCAAGCCCTTGTCATCAAAATGGTCCATTACATTTGTCATCAAAATCCTCCATGACACTTGGTATCACAAAGCTCCATGCCATTGGCATCACAATGGACAATGACATATGTCATCACAATGCTCCCTGACACCTGTCTTCACAATATTCCATGACCTTGTCATCACAATGATCCATGCCCTTGTCATCACAATGCGCCATGCCCACTGATATCACAATAATCCATGAAACATGTGAGACCAATGTTCCATGCCCCTGTCATCACAATGCTCCATGTCCTTGTCATCACAATGCTCCATGACCCCTGTCATCACAGTGCTCCGTGACTCCAGTCATCACAATGATTCATGACCTTTCTCATCACAATGGTCCATGCCCTCGTCACACAAGGCTCTGTGATCTTTGTCACAACAATGCTCCATGAATTTTTTATCACAATGCTCTGTGTCCCTTGTCATCACAATGTGCCATGCCTTTTTCATCACAATGCTCCATGAACCCTGACATCACAATGTTCCATAACCCCTGGCACAAAATGCTCCATTACCCATTTCATCACAATGCTTCATGACCCCTAACATCACAATGTTCCATAACCCCTGTCATCAAAATATTCCATGACCCTTTTATTCAAATTGCTCAATGACACTGTCATCACAATGCTCCCTGCCCTTATCATCACAATGCATCACTCCCTTGTCATCAGAATGCCCCATTCATTTGTCATCACAAAACTCCATGACCTTTGGCATCACAATGTTCCATTCCATTGTCATCACAATGCTCAATGAAATCTCTCATCACATTGCTCCATGCCCTTGTCATCACAATGCTCCATTACACCTGTCATAACAATGCTCCATGACCCTTGCCAACACAATGTTCCACGGCCTTTGTCATCACAATGCTCCATGACCCTTGTCATCACAATGCTCCAAGACCTCTGTAATCACAATTCTCCATGCCACTTTTCATCTCAATGTTCCAATAACACTGTCATCGCAATGCACCATGCCCATCATCTTAATGATTCATGCTATTGTCATCACAATGAAATCAAAATGCTCCATGTCCTCTGTCATCACAATGCTCCAAAACTTTCTGATAACAATGTTCCATAACACTTGTCATCACATGCCCCATGACGCTCGTCCTCACAATTATGCAAGGTCTTCTCATCACAATGCTCCATGACCTTTGTCACCACAATGCTCAATACACTTGGCATCACAATGCTCGCTGACACTTGTCATCAGTATGGTGCTTCAACACTGTCATGACAAGGCTCCATGCCTTTTCATCACAATGATCCATTCCCTTTTCATCACAATGCTCCAAGACCCCTGTTATCAAAATGATCTGTGACTTCAGTAATCACAATGCTTCATGACATTTGTCATCACAATGGTCCATGACCTGGTCACACAAAGTTCTGTGACCTTTGTCAGCACAATGCTCCATGAAATTTTTATCACAATGCTCTGTGACCCTTGTCATCACAAAGCTCCATGCCTTTGTCAGCACAATGCTCCATGACCCTTGTCATCACAATGCTCGATGCGCGTGTCAGCACAATGCTCCATAACCCATGTCATCACAATGCACCATGCACTTGTCATCACAATGCTCCACATCCTTGTCATCAAAATGCTCCATAAACCTTGTCATCACAATGCTCCATGCACTTCTCCTCAAAATGCCTTCTCACCACTGATATCACAATGTTCCATCACTAGTCATCACAATACTCCCTCACCCCTGTCATCACAATATTCCATGACACCTGTAATCACAATTCTCCATGCCCTTGTCATCACAAAGCTCCATGACGCATGTCATTAGAATTCTCCATTGCCTTCTCATCACAATGCTCCATGATCTTTGTCATCACAATGCTCAATACATTTATCATCACAATGCTCCCTGACAGTTGTCATCAGTATGCTCCTTGAACCCTGTCATGACAAGGCTCCATGCAATTTTCATCACAATGATCCATTCCATTTTCATCACAATGCTCCAAGACCCCTGTAATCACAATGCTCCATGTCCTTGTCATCACAAAACTCCATGACGCATGTCATCAGAATGCTCCATTGCCTTCTCACCACAGTGCTCCATGCCCTTGTAATCACATTGCTTCAAAACCCCTGTAATCTCAATGCTCCATGCACCTTTTCATCAGAATGCTCCATGCCCTTGTCAACACAAAGCTCCATGACCCTTGTCATCACAGTGTTCCAAGCAATTGTCATCAAAATGCTTATTACCTTTGTCATCACAATCCTCCATGACACTTGGTGTCACAATGCTCCATGCCATTGTCATCACAATGGACAAGGACATATGCCATCACAATGCTCCCTGACACTTGTCTTCATAATACTCCATGACCTTGTCATCACAATGTTCCATGCCCTTGTCATCACAATGCACCATGCCCACTGTCATCACAATAATCCATGAAACATGTCAGACCAAAGTTCCATGCCCCTGTCATCACAATGCTACATGCCCTTGTCATCACAATGCTCCATTTCCCCTGTCATCACAATGCTCAGTGACTCCAGTCATCACAATGCTTCATGACCTTTGTCCTCACAATGGTCCATGCCCTCGTCACACAAGGCTCTGTGACCTTTGTCACAACAATGCTCCATGCCCTTGTCATCTCAATGCTCCATGCCCACTGTCATCCCAATAATCCATGAAACTTGTCAGACCAATGTTCCATGCCCCTGTCATCACAATGCTCCGTGATTCCAGTCATCACAATGATTCATGCCCTTTCTCATCACAATGGTCCATGCCGTCGTCACACAAGGCTCTGTGATTTTTGTCACCACAATGCTCCATGAAATTTTCATCACAATGCTCTGTGTCCCTTGACATCACAATGCTCCATGCCTTTGTCAGCACAATGCTCCATGACACTTGTCATCAAAATGCTCCATGACACTTGTCATCAAAATGCTACATGCGCTTGTCAGCACAATGCTCCATGACCCATGTCATCAGAATGTGCCATGCTCTTTTCATCACAATGCTCCACATCCTTTTCATCGCTATCCTCCATAAAACTTGTCATCACAATGCTCCATGCACTTCTCATCAAAATGCTCTCTCACCACATATATCACAATGTTCCATCACTAGTCATCACAATACTCCCTCACCCCTGTCATCACAATGTTCCATGACCACTGTCATCACAGTGCTACATGCCCTTATCATCACAATGCTCCATGACCCCTGACATCACAATGTTCCATAACCCCTGTCACAAAATGCTTCATGACCCATTTCATCACAATGCTTCATGACCCCTGACATCACAATGTTCCATAACCCTTTTCATCAAAATATTCCATGACCCTTTTATGGACATTGCTCCATGATCCTGTCATCACAATGCTCCCTGCCCTTCTAATCACAATGAACCACGCCCTTGTCATCAAAATGCCCCATGATATTTTTCATCACAATGCTCCATGAAAATTTGCATCACAATGCTCCATGCCATTGTCATCACAATACTCAATGAAATCTCTCATCACATTGCTCCATGCCTTTGTCATCACAATGCTCCATTACACCATTCATAATTATTCTCCATGACCCCTGCCATCACAATGTTCCACGGCCTTGTCATCACAAGGCTCCATGACCCTTGTCATCACAATGCTCCAAGACCTCTGTAATCACAATTCTCCATGCCACTTTTCATCTCAATGCTCCATGAACACTGTCATCACAATGCACCATGCCCATCATCATAATGATTCATGCTATTGTCATAACAATGAAATCAAAATGCTCCATGTCCTCTATCATCACAATGCTCCAAACCTTTCTGATCACAATGTTCCATAACACTTGTCATCACAATCCCCATGACGCTCGTCATCACAATTATGCAAGGTCTTCTCATCAGAGTGCTCCATGACCTTTGTGACCACAATGCTCAATACACTTGGTATCACAATGCTCGCTGACACTTGTCATCAGTATGGTCCTTGAACACTGTCATGACAAGGCTCCATGCATTTTTCATCACAATGATCCATTCCCTTTTCATCACAATGCTCCAAGTCCCCTGTGATCACAATGCTCTCTGCCCTTGTCATCACAAAACTCCATGATGCATGTCATCAGAATGCTGCATTGCCTTCTCACCACAATGTTCCATGCCCTTGTAATCACATTGGTTCAAAACCCCTGTAATCTCAATGCTCCATGCACCTTTTCATCAGAATGCTCCATGCCCTTGTCAACACAATGCTCCATGACCCTTGTCATCACAATGTTCCAAGCAATTGTGATCAAAATGCTCCATTACCTTTGTCATCACAATCCTCCATGACACTTGGTGTCACAATGCTCCATGCCATTGTCATCACAATGGACAATGACATATGTCATCACAATGCTCCCTGACACCAGTCTTCACAATACTCCATGACTTGTCATCACAATGTTCCATGCCCTTGTCATCACAACAATCCATGAAACATGTCATACCAATGTTCCATGCCCCTGTCATCACAATACTCCTTGCTCTTGTCATCACAATGCTCCATGACCCCTGTCATCACAATGCTCCGTGACTCCAGTCATCACAATGCTTCATGACATTTGTCCTCACAATGGTCCATGCCCTCGTCACACAAGGCTCTGTGACCTTTGTCACCACAATTCTCCATGCCCTTGTCATCTCAATGCTCCATGCCCACTGTCATCACAATAATCCATGAAACTTGTCAGACCAATGTTCCATGCCCCTGTCATCACATTGCTCCATGCCCTTGTCATCACAATGCTCCATGTCCCCTGTCATCATCGTGCCTCGTGACTCCAGTCATCACAATGATTCATGGCCATTGTCATCACAATGTTCAGTGAAATCTCTCATCACATTGCTCCATGCCCTTTTCATCACAATGGTCCATTACACCTGTCATAACAATGCTCCATGACCCCTGCCATCACAATGTTCCACGGCCTTGTCATCACAAGGCTCCATGACCCTTGTAATCACAATGCTCCAAGACCTCTGTAATCACAATTTTCCATGCTCCTTTTCATCTCAATGCTCCATTAACACTGTCATCACAATGCACCATGCCCATCATCATAATGATTCATGCTATTGTAATCACAATGAAATTAAGATGCTCCATGACCTCTGTCACCACAATGCTCCAAACCCTTCTGAACACAATGTTCCATAACACTTGTCATCACAATACCCCATGACGATTGTCATCACAATTATGCAAGGTCTTCTCATCACAATGCTCCATGACCCTTGTCATCACAATGCTCGATGCGCGTGTCAGCACAGTGCTCCATAACCCATGTCATCACAATGCACCATGCACTTCTCATCACAATGCTCCACATCCTTGTCATCAAAATGCTCCATAAACCTTGTCATCACAATGCTCCATGCACTTCTCCTCAAAAAGCCTTCTCACCACTGATATCACAATGTTCCATCACGCGTCATCACAATACTCCCTCACCCCTGTCATCACAATATTCCATGACCCCTGTAATCACAATTCTCCATGCCCTTGTCATCACAAAGCTCCATGACGCATGTCATTAGAATACTCCATTGCCTTCTCATCACAATGCTCCATGCCCTTGTCATCACAATGATCCAACACCCCTGTAATCACAAAGCTCCATGCTCATTTTCATCTCAATGCTCCATGAACCCTGTCATCACAATGCACCGTGCCCATCACCATAATATTTCATGCTATTGTTATCACAATGAAATCAAAATGCTCAGTGACCTCTGTCATCACAATTCTCCAAACCCTTCTGATCACAATGTTCCATAACACTTGTCATCACAATGCCCCATGATGCTGGTCATCACAATTATCCATGGTCTTCTCATCATAATGCTCCATGATCTATGTCATCACAATGCTCAATACACTTATCATCACAATGCTCCCTGACAGTTGTCATCAGTATGCTCCTTGAACCCTGTCATGAGAAGGCTCCATGCATTTTTCATCACAATGCTCCATTCCCTTTTCATGACAATGCTCCAAAACCACTGTAATCACAATGCTCCATGTCCTTTTCATCACAAAGCTCCATGACGCATGTCATCAGAATGCTCCATTGCCTTCTCATCACAATGCTCCATGCCCTTGTAATCACATTGCTTCAAAACCCCTGTAAACTCAATGCTCCATGCACCTTTTCATCAGAATGCTCCATGCCCTTTTCATCACAATGCTCGATGCGCGTGTCAGCACAATGCTCCATAACCTATGTCATCACAATGCACCGTGAACTTCTCATCACAATGCTCCACATCCTTGTCATCACAGTGCTCCATGATCCCTGTCATCACAATGCTCCATGACACCTGTCATCACAATGCTCCATGCCCCTTGTCAATACAGTGCTCCATGACGCTCGTCATCAAAATTATCCATGGTCTTCTCATCACAATGCTCTACGGTCTTGCCATCACAATGCTCCAAGACACTTCTCATCACAATGTTACATGCTCTTGTCATCACAGGTCTCCATGCACTTGTCATCGCAATGCTCCATGACCCCTGTCATAGCTAGCTCCATGTGCTTTTCATCACAATGCTTCAGGAACTTGTCATCAAACTTCTCAATGGCCCTTGTCATCACAATCCTCCATGCCCTTGTCATCAAAATGCTCCATGACCCTTGTCATCACAATGCTCCAAACCCCTGTCATCACAATGCTCCATTAACTTTGTCATCACATTCCTCCATGACACTTGGCATCACAATACTCCATGCCATTGTCATCACAATGGACCATGACATATGTCATCACATGCCCCCAGACCCCTGTCTTCACAGTACTCCATAACCTTCTCATCACAATGCTCCATGCCCTTCACATCAGAATGCGCCTTGCCCACTGTCATCACAATAAACAATGAAACTTGTCAGACCAATGCACCATGCCCCTGTCATCAGAATGCTCCATACCCTTGTCATCACAATGTTCTGTGACTCCAGTCATCACAATGATTCATGACCTTTGTCATCACAGTGGTACTTAACCTCGTCATCACAAGGCTCTGTGACCATTGTCACCACAATGCTCCATGAACTTTTCATCACAATGCTATGTGACCGTTTTCATCACAAGGTTCCATGAATTTGTCAGCACAATGCTCCATGACCATTATCATCACAATGCTCTATGCACTTCTCATCAAAATGCTTCCTCACCACTGATATCACAATGTTCCATCAGTAGTCATCACAATACTCCCTCACCACTGTCATCACAATTTTCCATTACCTCTGTCATCACAATGCCAGATGCCATATCATCACAATGCTCCATGACCCCTGACATCAAATTGATCCATATCCTCTGTCATCAGAATGCTCCATCACCTTTTTCATCACAATGCTCCAAGACCCCTGACATCTCAATGTTCCATAACCACTGTCATCAAAATGTTCCATGACCCTTTTCATCAAATTGCTCCATGACCCTGTCATCACAATGCACCATGTCCATCATCATAATGCTTCATGCTATTGTCATCACAATGAAATCAATATGCTCCATGACCTCTGTCATCAAAATGCACCAAACCCTTGTGATCACAATGTTCCATAACCATTGTCATCACAATGCACCATGACGCTCATCATCACAATTATCCATGGTCTTCTCATCACAGTGCTCCATGACCTTTGTCATCACAACGCTCAATACACTTGTCATCACAATGCTCCCTGACACTTGTCATCAGTATGCTCCTTGAACCCTGTCATGACAAGGCTCCATGCCTTTTTCATCACAATGATCCATACCATTTTCATCACAATGCTCCAAGACCCCTGTAATCACAATGCTCCATGATTTTTAATCACAAAGCTCCATGATGCATGTCTTCAGAATGCTCCATGGCCTTCTCATCACATTGCTCCATGTCCTTGTCATCACAGTGCTCCAGGACCCCTGTCATCTCAATGTTCTGTGACTCCAGTCATCACAAGGCTTTATGACATTTGTCATCACCATGGTCCTTGTCCTCGTCACACAGGGCTCTGTGACCTTTCTAACCACAGTGCTTCATGAACTTTTCATCACAATGCTCTGTGATCCTTGTCATCACCATGCTCCATGCCTTTGTCAGCACAATGCTCCATGACCCTTTTCATCACAATGCTCCATGCGCTTGTGAGCACAATGCTCCACAACCCATGTTATCACAATGCGCCATGTGCTTGTCATCACAGTGCTCCACATCCTTGTCATTACAGTGCTCCAAAAACCTTGTCATCACAATGCTCCATGCACTTCTCATTAAAATGCTCTCTCCCCCCTGTCATCACAATGTTCCATGGTCCGTGTCATGACAATGATACATGACCTTATCATCACAATGCTCCATGAACCCTGACATCACAATGTTCCATAACCCCTGTCACCAAAATGCTCCATGACCATTTTCATCAAAATGCTCCATTACCCCTCACATCACAATGTTCCATAACCACTGTCATCAAAATATTCCATGATACTTTTCATCAAATTGCTCCATGACCCTCTCATCAAAATGCTCCCTGCCCTTCTCATCACAATGCACCACGACCTTGTCATCAAAATGCTCCATGAACTTTGTCATCACAAACTCCATGACCATTGGCATCACAATGCTCCATGCCATTTTCATCACAATGTTTCATGTCCCCTGTAATCACAATGCTCCATGAACATTTTCATCAGAATGCTCCATGAGACTTGTCATCACAAGGCTCCATGGTTTTCTCATCACAATGCCCCAGGACCTTGTCATCACAGTGCGCCATTACCATGTCATCACAATACTCCATGAACATTTTCAGCCCAATGCTCCATGACCTTCTTACCACAATGCTCCATGACCCTGTCATCACAATGCTCCATGCCCTGGTCATCACAATGCTCCATTGCCATGTCATCACAATTCTCCACGTCCTTGTCATCACAATGCTCCATGACACTACTTATCACAATGTTACATCATATTTTCATCACAATTCTCCATGGACTTGTCATCGCAATGCTCTATGACCCCTGTCATAGCAAGCTCCATGCGCTTGTCATCACAATGCTCGACGACTTTGTCATCAAAATTCTCAATGGCACTTGTCATCACAATGCTCCATGACCCTTGTCATCACAATGCACCACGCAATTGTCATCAAAATGCCCCATGACCTTTGTCATCAGAAAGCTCCATTACCCCTGTCATAACAATGATCCATGAACCCTGTCATCAAAAGTTTCCGTGGCCTTGTCATCACAAGCCTCCATGACCCTTGTCATCACAGTGATCCAAGACCCCTGTAATCACAATGCTCCATGCCCCTTTTCATCTCAATGCTCCATGAACCCTGTCATCACAATGCACCGTGTCCATCACCATAATATTTCATGCTGTTGTCATCAAAATGAAATCAAACTGCTCAATGACCTCTGTCATCACAATGCACCAACCCGTTCTGATCACAGTGTTCCATAACACTTGTCATCACAATTCCCCATGAGGCTGGTCATCACAATTATCCATGGAATTCTCATCACAATGCTCCATGATCTTTGTCATCACAATGCTCAATATACTTATCATCACAATGCTCCCTGAATGTTGTCATCAGTATGCTCCTTGAACCTGTCATGACAAGGCTCCATGCATTTTTCATCACAATGATCCATGCCCTTTTCATCACAATGCTCCAAGACCCCTGCAATCACAATGCTCCATGTACATGTCATCACAAAGCTCCATGACGCATGTCATCAGAATGCTCCATTTCCTTCTCATCACAATACTCCATGCCCTTGTCATCACAATGTTCCATGCCCTTGTCATCACAATGCACCATGCCCACTGTCATCACAAGAATCCATGAAACTTGTCAGACCAATGTTCCATGCCCCTGTCATCGCAATGCTCCATGCCCTTCTCATCAAAATGCTGCATGTCCCCTGTCATCACAATGCTCCGTGACACCAGTCATCACAATGCTTCATGACCATTGTCTTCACATTGGTCCATGCCCTCGTCACCCAAGTCTCTGTGACCGTTGTCACCACAATGCTCCATGTCCTTGTCATCACAAAGCTCCATGACGCATGTCATCAGAATGATCCTTTGCCTTCTCATCAAAATGCTCCTTGCCCTTGTCATCACAATTTTTCAAAACCCCTGTAATCACAGTGCTCTATGCACCTTTTCATCAGAATGCTCCATGACCCTTTCCATCAAAATGCTCCATGACCCCTGACATCTCAATGTTCCATAACCCCTGTAATCAAAATCTTCCAGGACACTTTTCATCAATTTGTTCCATGACCCTGTCATCACAATGCTCCCTGCCCTTCTCATCACAATGCACCACGACCTTGTCATCAAAATGGTCCATGACCTTTGTCATCACAAAGCTCCATCACCCTTGGCATCACAATTCTCCATGCCATTTCATCACAATGCTACATGAAACCTCTCATCACATTGCTCCATGCCCTTGTCAGCAGAATGCTCCATGACGCCTGTCATCACAATGCTCGATACGCTTCTCATCACAATGCTCCATGCACTTGTCATTACAATCCCCCCTGACATATGTATCACAGTGTTCCGTACCCTAGTCATCACAATGCTCCATGCCGAATCTCATCACAATAATCCATGAAATTTTCAGACTAATGTTCCATGGCCTTGTCATCACAATGCTCCATTACCCCTGTCATGACAATGCTCCATGACCCCTGCCATCACAATGTTCCACGGCCTTGTCATCCAAGGCTCCATGACCCTTGTCATCACAATGCTCCAAGACCCCTGTAATCACAATGCTCCATTCCCCTTGTCATTACAGTGCTCCATGACGCTCGTCATCACAATGATCCGTGATCTTCTCATCACAATGCTCCACGGTCTTGCCATCACAATGCTTCATGCCCCTTTTCATTACAGTGCTCCATGACGCTCGTCATCACAATTATCCGTGATCTTCTCATCACAATGCTCCACGGTCTTGCCATCACAGTGCTCCATGCCCTGGTCATCACAATGCTCCATGTCCCATGTCATCACAATTCTCCATGTATTTATCATCACAATGATCCCTGTCCTTCTCATCTCAATGTACCATGCCCTTGTCATCAAAATGCCCCATGACCTTTGTCATCACAAAGATCCATGCCATTGTCATCACAATGCTCAATGAAATATCTCATCACATTGCTCCATGCCCTTGTCATCACAATGCTCCTTTACACCTGTCATAACAATGCTCCATGACCCCTGCCATCACAATGTTCCACGGCCTTGTCATCACAAGGCTCAATTACCCTTGTCATCACAATGCTCCAAGACCTCTGTAATCACAATTCTCCATGTCACTTTTCATCTCAATGCTCCATGAACACTGTCATAACAATGCACCATGCCCATTATCATAATGCTTCATGCTATTGTCATCAAAATGAAATTAAAATGCTCCATGACCTCTGTCATCACAATGCTCCAAACCCTTCTGATCACAATGTTCCATAACACTTGGCATCACAATACCCCATGATGCTCATCATCACAATTATGCAAGGTCGTCTCATCACAATGCTCCATGACCTTTGTCACCACAATGCTCAATACACTTGTCATCACAAAGCTCCCTGACACTTGTCATCAGTATGCTCCTTGAACACTGTCATGACAAGGATCCATGCCTATTTCATCACAATGATCCATTCCCTTTTCATCACAATGCTCCAAGACCCCTGTTATCACAATGCTCTGTGACTTCAGTCATCACAAACCTTCATGACATTTGTCATCACAATGGTCCTTGTCCTCGTCACACAAAGCTCTGTGACGTTTGTCACCACAATGCTCCATGAAATTTTAATCACAATGCTCTCTGATCCTTGTCATCACAAAGCTCCATGCCTTTGTCAGCACAATGTTCCGTGACCCTTGTCATCATGATGCTCGATGCGTGTGTCAGCACAATGCTCTATAACTGATGTCATCACAATGCGCCATGCACTTGTCATCACAATGCTCCACATCCTTGTCATCAAAATGCTCCATAAACCTTCTCATCATAATACTCCAAGCACTTCTCCTCAAAATGCTCTCTCACCACTGATATCACAATGTTCCATCACTAGTCATCACAATACTCCCTCACCCCTGTCATTACAATGTTCCATGAACCCTGTCATCACAATGCTACATGCCCTTATCATCACAATGCTCCATGAATCCTGACATCACAATGTTCCATAACCCCTGTAATCAAAATGCTCCATGACCATTTTCATCACAAAGCTCCATGACCACTGACATCACAATGTTCTATAACCCCTGTCATCAAAATATTCCATGACCATTTTCATCAAATTGCTCCATGTCCCTGTCATCACAATGCTCCCTGCCCTTCTCATCATAATGCAAAACGCCCTTGTCATCAAAATGCTCCATGACATTTGTCATCACAAAGGTCCATGACCCTTGGCATCACAATGCTCCATTCCATTGTCATCACAATGCTCCATGAACCCTCTCATCACATTGCTCCATGCACTTGTCATTACAATCCTGCATGTTCTATGTATCACAGTGTTCCGTGCCCTTGTCATCACAATGCTCCATGGCCACTCTTATCACAATAATCCATGAAAATTTTCAGACCAATGATCTATGACCTCTTCACACAAGGCTCTGTGATCTTTGTCACCATAATGCTCGATGAACTTTTCATCACAATGCTGTTTTTCCCTTGTCATCACGATGCTCAATGCCTTTGTCAGCACAATGCTCCATGACCCTTGTCATCACAATGCTCCAAGACCCCTGTAATCACAATGCTCTATGCATTTGTCATCACAAAGCTCCATGACGCATGTCATCAGAATGCTCCATGGCCTTCTCATCACAGTGCTCCATGCCCTTGTCGTCACAATGCCCCAACAACCCTGTATTAACAATGCTCCATGCCCCTTTTCATCTCAATGTTCCATGAATCCTGTCATCACAATTCACCGTGCCCATCACCATAATATTTCCTGCTATTGTCATCACAATGAAATCAAACTGCTCAATGACCTCTGTCATCACAATGCACCAAACCCTTCTGATCACAATGTTCCATAACACTTGTCATCACAATGCCCCATGACGCTGGTCATCACAATTATCAATGGACTTCTCATCAAAATGCTCCATGACATTTGTCATCTCAATGCTCAATACACTTATCATCACAATGCTCCCGGACACTTATCATCAGTGTGCTCCTTGAACAGTGTCAAGAGAAGGCTCCATGCATTTTTCATCACAATGATCCATTCCCTTTTCATCACAATGCTCCAAGACCCCTGTAATCACAATGTTCCATGTCCTTGTCATCACAAATCTCCATGACGCATGTCATCAGAATGCTCCATTGCCTTCTCATCACAATGATCCATGCCCTGGTCATCATAATGCTTCAAAATCCGTGTAATCACAATGTTCCTTGCACCTTTTCATCAGAATGCTCCATGACCCTTTTCATCAAAATGCTTCATGACCCCTGACATCACAATGTTCCATAACCCCTGTCATCAAAATGTTCCATCACACTTTTCATCAATTTGCTCCATGACCCTGTCATCACAATGCTCCCTGCCCTTCTCATCACAATGCACCACGATCTTGTCATCATAATGCTCCATGACCTTTGTCATCACAAAGCTCCATGACACTTGGCATCACAGTGCTCCTTGCCATTTCATCACAATGCTACATGAAACCTCTCATCACATTGAACCATGCCCTTGTCAGCACAATCCTCCATGACGCTTGTCATCACAATGCTCGATACTATTCTCATCACAATGTTCCATGCCCTTGTCATTACAATACTCCATGACACATGTATCACAGTGTTCTGTGCCCTAGTCATCACAATGCTCCATGCCGAATCTCATCACAATAATGCATGAAATTTTCAGGCCAATGTTCCGTGCCCTAGTCTTCACAATGCTCCATGCCGAATCTCATCACAATAATCCATGAAATTTTCAGACCAATGTTCCTTGCCCTTGTCATCACAATGCTCCCTTACCCTGGTCATAACAATGCTTCATGACCCCTGCCATCACAATGTTCCACGGCCTTGTCATCCAAGGCTCCATGACCTTTGTCATCACAGTGCTCCAAGACGTCTCTAATCACAATGATCCATGCCCTTGTCGTCACAATGATTCATGACACATGTCATCAGAATACTCCATGGCCTTCTCATCAAAATGCTCCATTCCCTTGTCATCACAATGCTCCAAGACCCCTGTAATCACAATGCTCCACGCCCCTTGTCATTACAGTGCTCCATGACGCTCTTCATCACAATTATCCTTGATCTTCTCATCACAATGCTCCACTGTCTTGCCATCACAATGCTCCATGCCCTGGTCATCACAATGCTCCATGTCCCATGTCATCACAATTCTCCACGTCCTTGTCATCACAATACTCCATGACAGTTCTTATCACAATGTTACATGATTTTGTCATTACAATTCTCCCTGCACTTGTCATTGCAGTGCTCTATGACCCCTGTCATAGAAAGCTCCTTGCGCTTTTCATCACAAAGTTTCACGATGTTGTCATCAAAATTCTCAATGGCCCTTGTCATCACAATGCTCCATGCACTTGTCATCACAATGCTCCATGACCCTTGTCATCACAGTGTCCTAAGGCCTTGTCATCAAAATGCTCCATTACCTTTGTTATCACAATCCTCCATGACATTTGTTATCACAAAGCTCCATGCCATTGTCATCACAATGGACAATAACATATGTCATCACAATGTTCCCTGACACTTTTCTTCACAATACTCCATGACCTTGTCATCACATTGTTCCATGCCCTTGTCATCACTATGCGCCATGCCCACTGTCATCACAATAATCAATGAAACTTGTCAGACCCATGTTCCATGCCCCTGTCATCACAATGCACCATGCCCTTTTCAGCACAATGCTCCATGACGCTTGTCATCACAATGATCGATACTCTTCTCATCACAATGCTCCATGCCCTTGTCATTACAATCCCCCATGACACATGTATCACAGTGTTCCGTGCCCTAGTCATCACAATGCTCCATGCCGAATCTCATCACAATAATCCATGAAATTTTCAGACTAATGTTCCATGCCCTTGTCATCACAATTCTCCATTACCCCTGTCATAACAATGCTCCATGACACCTGCCATCACAATGTTCCACGGCCTTGTCATCCAAGGCTCCATGACCCTTGTCATCACAGTCCTCCAAGACCCCTGTAATCACAATTTTCCATTCCCTTGTCGTCACAAAGATTCATGACGCATGTCATCACAATGCTCTGAGGCCTTCTCATCACAATGCTCCATGCCCTTGTCATCACAATGCTCCAAGACCCCTGTAATCACAATGCTCCATGCCCCTTGTCATTACAGTGCTCCGTGACGATCGTCATCATAATTATCCGTGATCTTCTCATCACAATGCTCCACAGTCTTGCCATCAGAATGCACCTTGCCCTGGTCATCACAATGCTCCATGTCCCATGTCATTACAATTCTCCAAGTCCTTGTCATCACAATGCTCCTTGACACTTCTTATCACAATGTTACATGATATTTTCATCACAATTCTCCATGCATTTTTCATCGCAATGCTCTATGACCCCTGTAATCACAATGCTCCATGTCCTTCTAATCACAAAGCTCCATGATGCATGTCATCAGAATGCACCATGCACTTGTCATCACAATTCTCCACATCCTTGTCATTAAAATGCTCCATAAAACTTGTCATCACAATGCTCCATGCACTTCTCCTCAAAATGCTTTCTCACCACTGATATCACAAAGTTCCATCACTAGTCATCACAATACTCCTTCACCCCTGTAATCACAATATTCCATGACCCCTGTAATCACAATTCTCCATGCCCTTGTCATCACAAAGCTCCATGACGCATCTCATCAGAATGCTCCATGGCCTTCTCATCACAGTGCTCCATGCCCTTGTCATCACAATGCTCCAACACCCCTGTAATCACAATGCTCCATGCCCCTTTTCATCTCAATGCTCAATGAACCCTGTCATCACAGTGCGCCGTGCCCTTCACCATAATATTTCATGCTATTGTCATCACAGTGAAATCAAAGTGCTTAATGACCTCTGTCATCACAAGGCACCAAACCCTTCTGATTACAATGTTCCATAACACTTGTCATCACAATGCCCCATGACGCTGGTCATCACAATTATCCATGGTCTTCTCATCACAATGCTCCATGATCTTTGTCATCACAATGCTCAATACACTTATCATCACAATGCTCCCTGGCAGTTGTCATCACTATGCTCCTTGAACCCTGTCACGACAAGGCTCCATGCATTTTTCATTACAATGATCCATTCCCTTTTCATCACAATGCTCTAAGACCCCTGTAATCACAATGCTCCATGTACTTGTCATCACAAAGCTCCATGACGCATGTCATCAGAATGCTCCATTGCCTTCTCATCAAATTGCTCCATGCCCTTGTAATCACAATGTTTCAAAACCCCTGTAATCTCAATGCTCCTTCCACCTTTTCATCAGAATGCTCCATGACACTTTTCATCAAAATGCTCCATTACCCCTGACATCACAATGTTCCATAACCCCTGTCATCAAAATGTTCCATGACACTTTTCATCAATTTGCTCCATGACACTGTCATCACAATGCTCCCTGCCCTTCTCATCACAATGCAACACGACCTTGTCATCAAAATGCCCCATGACGTTTGTCATCACAAAGCTCCATGACCCTTGGCATAACAATGCTACATGCCATTTCATCACAATGCTACATGAAACCTCTCATCACATTGCTCCATGCCCTTGTCACCACAATGCTCTATGAGGCTTGTCATCACAATGCTCGATACTCTTCTCATCACAATGCTCCATGCCCTTGTCATTACAATCCTCCATGACACATGTATCACAGTGTTCCGTGTCCTAGTCATCACAATGTATTTTGCCGAATCTCATCACAATAATCCATGAAATTTTCAGACCAATGTTCCATGCCCTTGTCATCACAATGCTCCATTACCCCTGTCATGACAATGCTCCATGACCCCTGCCATCACAATGTTCCACCGCCTTGGCATCCAAGGCTCAATGACCCTTGTCATCCAATGCTCCAAGACCCCTGTAATCACAATGCTCCATGCCCTTGTCATCACAAAGATCCATGACACATGTCATCAGAATGCTCCATGGCCTTCTCATCACAATGCTCCATCCCCTTGTCATCACAGTGCTCCAAGACACCTGTAATCACAATGCTCCTTGCCCCTATTCATCAGAATGCTCCATGAGACTTGTCATCACAAGGCTCCATGGTCTTCTCATCACACTGCTCCAGGACCTTGTCATCACAATGCTCCATTCCCTTGTCATCACAATGCGCCTTGACCACTGTCATCACAATACTCCATGAACATTTTCAGGCCAATGCTCCATGACCTTCTCATCACAGTGCTCCATGACCCCTCTCATCACAATGCTCCATGACACCTGTCATCACAATGCTCCATGCCCCTTGTCATTAGAGTGATCCATGACGCTCTTCATCATAATTATCCATGGTCTTTTCATCACAATGCTCCACGGTCTTGCTATCACAATGCTCCTTGCCCTGTTCATCACAATGCTCCATGTCCCATGTCATTACAATTCTCCACGTCCTTGTCATCACAATGCTTCGTGACACTTCTCATCACAATGTTACATTATCTTGTCATCACAATTATCCATGCACTTTTCATCGCAATGCTCTATGACCCCTGTCATAGCAAGCTCCATGCGCTTGTCATCACAATGCTTCATGACGTTGTCATCAAAATTCTCAATGGCCCTTGTCATCAGAATGCTCCATGCCATTGTCTTCCCAATGCTCCATGACCCATGTTATCACAATGTTCCAAGCCCTTGTCATCAAAATGCTCCATTACCTTTGTCATCACAATCCTCCATGACACTTGGTATCACAATGCTCCATGCCATTGTCATCACATTGGACAATGACATATGTCATCACAATGCTCCCTGACACCTGTCTTCACAATACTCCATGACCTTTTCATCACAAGGTTGCATGGCCTTGTCATCACAATGCGCCATGCCCACTCTCATCACAATAATCCATAAATCTTGTCAGAGCAATGCTCCATGACTCCAGTCATCACAAAGCTTCATGACATTTGTCATCACAATAGACCATGACCTCATCACACAAAGCTCTGTGACCTTTGTCATCACAAAGCTCCATGCCTTTGTCAGCACAATACTCCATGACCCTTGTCATCACAATGTTCGAGGCACGTGTCAGCACAATGCTCCATAACCCATGTCATCACAATGCATCATGCACTTGTCATCACAATGCTCCACAACCTTGTCATCAAAATGCTCCATAAACCTTGTCATCACAATGCTCCATGCATTTCTCCTCAAAATGCTTTCTCACCACTGATATCACAATGTTCCATTACTAGTCATCACAATACTCCCTCACCCATGTCATCACAATATTCCATGACCCCTGTAATCACAATTCTCCATGCCCTTGTCATCACAAAGCTCCATGACGCATGTCATCAGAATGCTCCATGGACTTCTCATCACAATGCTCCATGACCTTGTCATAACAATGCTCCAACACCACTGTAATCACAATGCTCCATGCCCCTTTTCATCTCAATGCTCCATGAAACCTGTCATCACAATGCACCGTGCCCATCACCATAATATTTCATGCTATTGTCATCAAAATGAAATCAAAATGCTCAAAGACCTCTGTCATCACAATGCACCAAACCCTTCTGATCACAATGTTCCATAACACTTGTCATCACAATGCCCAATGACGCTGGTCAACACAATTATCCATGGTCTTCTCATCACAATGCTCCATGACCTTTGTCATCACAATGCTCAATACACTTATCATCACAATGCTCCCTGACAGTTGTCATCAGTATGCTCCTTGAACCCTGTCATGACAAGGCTCCATGCATTTTTCATCACAATGATCCATTCCCTTTTCATCACAGTGCTCCAAGACCCCTGTAATCACAATGCTCCATGTCCTTGTCATCACAAAGCTCCATGACGCATGTCATCAGAATGCTCCATTGCCTTCTCATCACAATGCTCCATGCCCTTGTAATCACATTGCTTCAAAACCCCTGTAATCTCAATGCTCCATGCACCTTTTTATCAGAATGCTCCATGCCCTTGTCATCACAATGCTCCATGACCCTTGTCATCGCAATGTTCCAAGCCTTTGTCATCAAAATGCTCCATTATCTTTGTCATCACAATCCTCCATGACACTTGGTATCACAATGCTCCATGCCAATGTCATCACAATGGACAATGACATATGTCATCACAATGCTCCCTGACACCTGTCTTCACAATACTCCATGACCTTGTCATCACAATGCTCCATGCCCTTGTCATCACAATGCGCAATGCCCACTGTCATCACAATAATCCATGAAACATGTCAGAACAATGATCCATGCCCCTGTCATCACAATGATCCATGCCCTTGTCATCACAATGCTCCATGACCACTGTCATCACAATGCTCCGTGACTCCATTCATCACAATGCTTCATGACTTTTGTCCTCACAATGGTCCATGCCCTCGTCACACAAGGCTCTGTGACCTTTGTCACCACAGTGCTCCATGCCCTTGTCATCTTAATGCTCCATGCCCTCTGTCATCACAATAATCAATGATACTTGTTAGACCAATGTTCCATGCCCCTGTCATCATATTGCTCCATGCCCTTGTCATCAAAATGCTCCATGACCCATGTCATCACAGTGTTCCGTGACTCCAGTCATCACAATGATTCATGATCTTTCTCATCACAATGGTCCATGCCCTCTTCACACAAGGCTCTGTGATGTTTCTCACAACAATGCACCATGAAATTTTAATGACAATGCTCTGTGACCCTTGTCATCACAGTGCTCTATGCCTTTGTCAGCACAATGCTCCATGACACTTGTCATCAAAATGCTCCATGCGCTTTTCAGCACAATGCTCCATGACACATGTCATCACAATGTGCCATGCTCTTTTCATCACAATGCTCCACATCCTTTTCATTGCTATGCTCCATAAAACTTGTAATTACAATGCTCCATGCACTTCTAATCAAAATGCTCTCTCAAAACATATATCACAATGTTCCATCACTAGTCACCACAATACTCGCTCACCCCTGTCATCACAATGTTCCATGACCACTGTCATCACAGTGCTACATGCCCTTATCATCACAATGCTCCATGACCCCTGACATCACAATGTTCCATAACCCCTGTCACAAAATGCTCCATGACCCATTTCATCACAATGCTTCATGACCCCTGACATCACAAGGTTCCATAACCCCTGTCATCAAAATATTCCATGACACTTTTATTCAAATTGCTCCATGACACTGTCATCACAATGCTCCCTGCCCTTCTCATCACAATGCACTACGCCCTTGTCATCAAAATGCCCCATGACATTTGTCATCACAAAGCTCCATGACCCTTGGCATCACAATGCTCCATGCCATGGTCATCACAATGCTCAATGAAATCTCTCATCACAATGTTCCACGGCATTGTCATCACAAGGCTCCGTTACACCTGTCATTACAATGCACCAAGACCTTTGTAATCACAATTCTCCATGCCACTTTTCATCTCAATGCTCCATGAACACTGTCATTACAATGCACCATGCCCATCATCATAATGATTCATGCTATTGTCATCACAATGAAATCAAAATGCTCCATGTCCTCTGTCATCACAATGCTCCAAACCCTTCTGAACACAATGTTCCATAACACTTGTCATCACTTGCCCCATGACGCTTGTCATCACAATTATGCAAGGTCTTCTCATCACAATGCTCCATGACCTTTGTCACCACAAAGCTCAATACACACGGCATCACAATGCTCGCTGACACTTGTCATCAGTATGCTCCTTGAACACTGTCATGACTAGGCTCCATGCCGTTTTCATCACAATGATCCGTTCCCTTTTCATCACAATGCTCCAAGACCCCTGTTATCACAATGCTCCGTGACTCCAGTCATCACAATGCTTCATGACATTTGTCATCACAATGGTCCATGACCTCGTCACACAAAGCTCTGTGACTTTTGTCACCACAATGCTCCATGAAATTTTTATCACAATGCTCTGTGACCCTTGTCATCACAAAGATCCATGCTTTATCAGCACAATGCTCCATGATCCTTGTCATCACAATGCTCGATGCGCATGTCAGCACAATGCTCCATAACCCATGTCATCACAATGCACCACAAACTTGTCATGACAATGCTCCACATCCTTGTCATCAAAATGCTCCATAAACCTTGTCATCACAATGCTCAATGCACTTCTCCTCAGAATGCCTTCTCACCACTGATATCACAATGTTCCATCACTAGTCATCACAATACTCCCTCACCCCTGTCATCACAATATTCCATGACACCTGTAATCACAATTCTCCATGCCCTTGTCATCACAAAGCTCCATGACGCATGTCATCAGAATGCTCCATGGCCTTCTCATCACAATGCTCCATGCCCTTGTCATCACAATGCTCCAACACCTCTGTAATAACAATGCTCCATGACCCTTTTCATCTCAATGCTCCATGAGCACTCTCACCACAATACACCGTGCCCATCACCATAATATTTCATGCTATTTTCATCACAATGAAATCAAAATGCTCAATGACCTCTGTCATCACAATGCACCAAACCCTTCTGATCACAATGTTCCATAACACTTGTCATCACAATGCCCCATGATGCTGGTCATCACAATTATCCATGGTCTTCTCATCACAATGCTCCATGATCATTGTCATCACAATGCCAAATACACTTATCATCACAATGCTCCCTGACAGTTTTCATCACTATGTTCCTTGAACCCTGTCATGACAAGGCTCCATGCATTTTTCATCACAATGATCCATTCCCTTTTCATCACAATGCTCCAAGACCGCTGTAATCACAATGCTCCATGTCCTTGTCATCACAAAGCTCCATGAAGCATGTCATCAGAATGCTCCATTGCCTTCTCATCACAATGCACCACGCCCTTGTCATCAAAATGCCCCATGACATTTGTCATCACAGAGCTCCATGACCCTTGGTATCACAATTTTCCATGCCATTGTCATCACAATGGACAATGACATATGTCATCACAATGCTCCCTGACTCCTGTCTTCACAATACTCCATGACCTTGTCATCACAATGTTCCATGCCATTGTCATCACAATGCGCCATGTCCACTGTCGTCAAAATAATCCATGAAACATGTCAGACCTATGTTCCATGGCCCTGTCATCATAATACTACATGTCCTTGTCATCACAATGCTCCATGTCCCCTGTAATCACAATGCTCCGTGACTCCAGTCACCACAATGCTTCATGACCTTTGTCCAAACAATGGTCCATGCCCTTGTCACACAAGGCTCTGTGACCTTTGTCACCACAATGCTCCATGCCCTTGTCATCTCAATGCTCCATGCGCACTGTCATCACAATAATCCATGAAACTTGTCAGACAAATGTTCCATGCCCCTGTCACGATATTGCTCCATGCCCTTGTCATCACAATGCTCCATGACCCCTGTCATCACAGTGCTCCGTGACTCCAGTCATCACAATGATTCATGACCTTTCTCATGACAATGGTCCATGCCCTCTTCACACAAGGCTCTGTGATCTTTGTCACCACGATGCACCATGAAATTTTCATCACAATGCTCTCTGTCCCTTGTCATCACAATGCTCCATGCCTTTGTCAGCACAATGCTCCATGACACATGTCATCACAATGTGCCATGCTCTTTTCATCACAATGCTCCACATCCTTTTCATCGCTATGTTCCATAAAACTTGTCATCACAATGCTCCATGCACTTCTCATCAAAATGCTCTCTCAACACATATATCACAATGTTCCAGCACTAGTTATCACAATACTCCCTCACCACTGTCATCACAATGTTCCATGACCACTGTCATAACAGTGCTACATGCCCTTATCATCACAATGCTCCATGACCCATTACATCACAATGTTCCACGGCCTTGTCATATCAAGGCTCCATGACGCATGTCATCAGAATGCTCCATGGACTTCTAATTACAATGCTACATGCCCTTGTCTTCACAATGCTCCAACACCCCTGTAATCACAATCCTCCATGCCCCTTTTCATCTCAATTCTCCATGAACCCTGTCATCACAATGCACCGTACCCATCACCATAATATTTCATGCTATTGTCATCACAATGAAATCAAAATGCTCAATGACCTCTGTCATCACAATGCACCAAAACCTTCTGATCACAATGTTCCATATCACTTGTCATCACAATGTCCCATGACGCTGGTCATCACAATTATCCATGGTCTTCTCATCACAATGCTCCATGATCTTTGTCATCACAATGCTCAATACACTTATCATCACTAAGCTCCCTGACAGTTGTCATCAGTATGCTCCTTGAACGCTGTCAGGAGAAGGCTCCATGCATTTTTCATCACAATGATCCATTCCCTTTTCATCACAATGCTCCAAGACCCCTGTAATCACAATGCTCCATGTCCTTGTCATCACAAAGCTCCATGAAGCATGTCCTAAGAATGCTCCATTGCCTTCTCATCACAATGCTCCATGCACTTGTAATCACATTGCTTCAAAACCCCTGTAATCTCAATGCTCCAAGCACCTTTTCGTCAGAATGCTTCATGAACCATTTCATCAAAATGCTCCATTAACTCTGACATCACAATGTTCCATAAACCCTGTCATCAAAATGTTCCATGACACTTTTCATCAATTTGCTCCATGACCCTGTCATCACAATGCTCCCTGCCCTTCTCACCACAATGAACCACGACCTTGTCATCAAAATACTGAATGACGTTTGTCATCACAAAGCTCCATGACCCTTGGCATCACAATGCTCCATGCCATTTCATCACAATGCTACATGAAACCTCTCATCACATTGCTCCATGCCCTTGTCACCACAATGCTCCATGACGCTTGTCATCACAGTGCTCGATACTCTTCTCATCACAATGCTCCATGCCCTTGTCATTACAATCCTCCATGACACATGTCATCAGAATGCCCCATGACCTTCTCATCACAATGCTCCATGCCCTTGTCATCACAATGCTCCAAGACCCCTGTAATCACAATTCTCCATACCCCAACTCAGTAGAATGCTCCATGAGACTTGTCATCACAAGGCTCCATGGACTTCTCATCACACTGCTCCAGGACATTGTCATCCCAATGTCCCATTCCCTTGTCATCACAATGCTCCATGACCCCTCTCATCACAATGCTCCATGACACCTGTCATCACAATGCCCCATGCCCCTTGTCATTACAGAGATCCATGACGCTCTTCCTCATAATTATCCACGGATTTTTCATCTCAATGCTCCACGGTCTTGGTATCACAATTCTTCATGCCTGTTCATCACAATGCTCCATGTCCCATGTCATTACAATTCTCCACGTCTTTGTCATCACAATGCTTCGTGACACTTCTCATCACAATGCTTCGTGACACTTCTCATCACAATGTTACATGATCTTGTGATCACAATTCTCCATGCGCTTGTCATCACAATGCTTCACTACGTTGTCATCAAAATTCTCAATGGCCCTTGTCATCACAATGCTCCATGCCCTTGTCATCACAATGCTCCATTACCTTTGTCATCACAATCCTCCATGACACGTAGTATCACAATGCTCCATGCCATTGTCATCACAATGGACAATGACATATGTCATCACAATGCTCCCTGACACCTGTCTTCACAATACTCCATGACCTTGTCATCACAATGTTCCATGCCCTTGTCATCACAATGTGCCATGCCCAATCTCATCACAATAATCCATGAAACTTGTTAGACCAATGTTCCATGCCCCTGTCACCACTTTGCTCCATGCCCTTGTCATCACAATGCTCCATGACCCCTTTCATCACAATGCTCCGTGACTCCAGTCATCTCAATGCTACATGACCTATCTCATCACAGTGGTCCATGCCCTCGTCACACAAGGCTCTGTGATCTTTTTCACCACATTTCTCCATGAATATTTCATTACAATGCTCTGTGTCCCTTGTCATCAAAATGCTCCATGCCTTTGTCAGCACAATGCTCCCTGACAATTGTCATCACAATGCTCCATGCGGTTGTCAGCACAATGCTCCATGACCCATGTCACCTAAATGCGCCATGCGCTTGTCCTCACAATACTCCACTTCCTTATCATTGCTATGCTCCATAACACTTGTCATCACAATGCTCCATGCACTTCTCATCAAAATGCTCTCTCACCACATATATCACAATGTTACATCACTAGTCATCACAGTACTCCCTCACCCCTGTGATCAGAGTGTTCCATGACCACTGTCATCACAGTGCTACATGCCCTTATCATCACAATGCTCCATGACCCCTGACATCACAATGTTCCATAACGCCTGTCACAAAATACTCCATGACCCATTTCATCACAATGCTTCATGACCCCTGACATCACAATGTTCCATAACCCCTGTCATCAAAATATTCCATGACCCTTTTCATGAAATTGCTCCAAGTCCCTGTCATCACAATGTTCCCTGCCCTTCTCATCTCAATGCACCATGCACTTGTCATCAAAATGCTCCATGACGTTTGTCATCACAAAGCTCCATGACCCTTGGCATAACAATGCTCCATGCCATTTCATCACAATGCTACATGAAACCTCTCATCACATTGCTCCATGCCCTTGTCACCACAATGCTCTATGACGCTTGTCATCACAATGCTCGATACTCTTCTCATCACAATGCTCCATGCCCTTGTCATTACAATCCTCCATGACACATGTATCACAGTGTTCCGTGCCCTAGTCATCACAATGTATTTTGCCGAATCTCATCACAATAATCCATGAAATTTTCAGACCAATGTTCCATGCCCTTGTCATCACAATGCTCCATTACCCCTGTCATGACAATGCTCCATGACCCCTGCCATCACAATGTTCCACCGCCTTGTCATCCAAGGCTCAATGACCCTTGTCATCCAATGCTCCAAGACCCCTGTAATCACAATGCTCCATGCCCTTGTCATCACAAAGATACATGACACATGTCATCAGAATGCTCCATGGCCTTCTCATCAAAATGCTCCATCCCCTTGTCATCACAGTGCTCCAAGACACCTGTAATCACAATGCTCCATGCACCTATTCATCAGAATGCTCCATGAGACTTGTCATCACAAGGCTCCATGGTCTTCTCATCACACTGCTCCAGGACCTTGTCATCACAATGCTCCATGACCCTTGTGATAGCAATGTTCCAAGCCCTTGTCATCACAATGCTCCTTGACCACTGTCATCACAATACTCCATGAACATTTTCAGGCCAATGCTCCATGACCTTCTCAACACAGTGCTCCATGACCCCTCTCATCACAATGCTCCATGACACCTGTCATCACAATGCTCCATGCCCCTTGTCATTACAGTGATCCATGACGCTCTTCATCATAATTATCCATGGTCTTTTCATCACAATGCTCCACGGTCTTGCTATCACAATTCTCCTTGCCCTGTTCATCACAATGCTCCATGTCCCATGTCATTACAATTCTCCACGTCCTTGTCATCACAATGCTTCGTGACACTTCTCATCACAATGTTACATTATCTTGTCATCACAATTCTCCATGCACTTGTCATCGCAATGCTCTATGACCCCTGTCATAGCAAGCTCCATGCGCTTGTCATCACAATGCTTCACGACGTTGTCATCAAAATTCTCAATGGCCCTTGTCATCAAAATGCTCCATGCCATTGTCATCTCAATGCTCCATGACCCTTGTCATCGCAATGTTCCAAGCCCTTGTCATCAAAATGCTCCATTACATTTGTCATCTCAATCCTCCAAGACACTTGTTATCACAATGCTCCATGCCACTCTCATCACAATGGACAATGGCATATGTCATCACAATGCTCCCTGACACCTGTCTTCTCAATATTCCATGACCTTGTCATCACAATGTTCCATGCCCTTGTCATCACAATGTGTCATGCCCACTGTCATCACAATAATCCATGAAACATGTCAGACCAATGTTCCATGCCCCTGTCATCACAATGCTCCATGAACCCTGTCTTCACAATGCACCGTGACTCCAGTCATCACAGTGTTTCATGACTTTATCCTCACGATGGTCCATGCCCTAATCACACAAGGCTCTGTGACCTTTGTCAGCACAATGCTCCATGCCCTTGTCATCTCAATGCTCCATGCCCACTGTCATCACAAAAATCCATTATAATTGTCACACCAATGTTCCATGCCCCTGTCATCATATTGCTCCTTGCCCTTGTCATCACAATGCTCCATGACCCCTGTCATCACAGTGCTCCCTGACTGCAGTCATCACAATGATTTATGAACTTTCTCATCACAATGGTCCATGCCCTCGTCACACAAGGCTCTGTGATCTTTGTCACCACAATGCTGCATGAAATATTCATCACAATGCTCTGTGTACCTTGTCATCACAATGCTCCATGCCTTTGTCAGCACAATGCTCCATGACACTTGTCATCAAAATGTTCCCTGCGCTTGTCAGCACAATGCTCCATGACACATGTGATCAGAATGCTCCATGGCCCTCTCATCACAATGTTCCATGCCCTTGTCATCACAATGCGCCATGCCCACTGTAATCACAATAATCCATGAAACATGTCAGACCAATGTTCCATGCCCCTGTCATCACAATGCTCCATGCCCTTGTCATCACAATGCTCCATGCCCCCTGTAATCACAGGGCTCCGTGACTCCAGTCACCACAATGATTCAAGAACTTTCTCATCACAATGATCCATGCCATCGTCACACAAGGCTCTGTGATCTTTGTCACCACAATGCTCTATGCACTTCTCCTCAAAATGCCTTCTCACCACTGATATCACAATGTTCCATCACTAGTTATCACAATAGTCTCTCACCCCTGTCATCACAATATTCCATGACCGCTGTTATCACAATTCTCCATGCTCTTGTCATCACAAAGCTCCATGACACATGTCATCAGAATGCTCCATGGACTTCTCATCACAATGCTCCATGCCCTTGTCATCAGAATGCTCCAAAACCCCTGTAATCACAATGCTCCATGCCCCTTTTCATCTCAATGCTCCATGAACCCTGTCATCAAAATGCACCGTGCCCATCACCATAATATTTCATGCTATTGTCATCACAATGAAATCAAAATGCTCAATGACCTCTGTCATCACAATGCACCAAACCCTTCTGATCACAATGTTCATTAACACTTGTCATTACAATGCCCCATGACGCTGGTCATCACAATTATCCATGGTCTTCTCATCACAATGCTCCATGATCTTTTTCATCACAATGCTCAATACACTTATCATCACAATGCTCCCTGACAGTTGTCATCAGTATGCTCCTTGAACCCTGTCATGACAAGGCTCCATGCATTTTTCATCACAATGATCCATTCCCTTTTCATCACAATGCTCCAAGACCGCTGTAATCACAATGCTCCATGTCCTTGTCATCACAAAGCTCCATGACGCATGTCATCAGAATGCTCCCTTGCCTTCTCATCACAATGCTCCATGCCCTTGTAATCACATTGCTTCAAAACCCCTGTAATCTCAATGCTCCATGCACATTTTCATCAGAATGCTCCATGCCCTTGTCATCATAATGCTCCATGACCCTTGTCATCGCAATGTTCCAAGCCCTTGTCATCAAAATGCTCCATTACATTTGTCATCTCAATCCTCCAAGACACTTGGTATCACAATGCTCCATGCCACTCTCATCACAATGGACAATGGCATATGTAATCACAATGCTCCCTGACACCTGTCTTCACAATACTCCATGACTTTGTCATCACAATGTTCCATGCCCTTGTCATCACAACAATCCATGAAACATGTCAGACCAATGTTCCATGTCCCTGTCATCACAATGCTCCAATGTCTTGTCATCACAATGCTCCAATATCTTGTCATCACAGTGCTCCATGACCCCTGTCATCACAATGCTCCGTGACTCCAGTCATCACAATGCTTCATGACCTTTGTCACCACAATGCTCCATGCCCTTGTCATCTCAATGCTCCATGCCCAATGTCATCACAATAATCAATGAAACTTGTCAGACCAATGTTCCATGCCCCTGTCATCACATTGCTCCATGCCCAATATCATCACAATAATCAATGAAACTTGTCAGACCAATGTTCCATGCCCCTGTCATCACATTGCTCCATGCCCTTGTCATCACAATGCTCCATGAACCCTGTCATCACAGTGCTCCGTGACTCCAGTCATCACAATGATTCATGCCATTGTCATCACAATGTTCAAAGAAATCTCTCACCACATTGCTCCATGCCCTTGTCTTCACAATGCTCCATTACACCTGTCATAACAATGCTCCATGACCCCTGCCATCACAATGTTCCACGGCCTTGTCATCACAAGGCACCATGACCCTTGTCATCACAAGGCTCCATGACCCTTGTCATCACAATGCACCAAGACCTCTGTAATCACAATTCTCCATGACCCTTTTCATCTCAATGCTCCATGAACACTGTCATCTCAATGCACCATGCTCATCATCATAATGATTCATGCTATTGTAATCACAATGAAATTAAAATGCTCCATGACCTCTGTCATCACAATGCTCTAAACCTTTCTGAACACAAAGTTCCATAACACTTGTCATCACAATACCCCATGACGCTTGTCATCACTATTATGCAAGGTCTTCTCATCACAATGCCCCATGACGTTTGTCACCACAATGCTCAATACACTTTTCATCACAATGTTTCCTGACACTTGTCATCAGTATGCTCCTTGAACACTGTCATGACAAGGATCCATGCCTATTTCATCACAATGATCCATTCCCTTTTCATCACAATGCTCCAAGACCCCTCTTATCAAAATGATCTGTGACTTCAGTCGTCACAATGCTTCATGACATTTGTCATCACAATGGTCCATGGCTTGGTCACACAAAGCTCTGTGACTTTGGCAGCACAATGTTCCATGAAATTTTTATCACAATGTTCTGTGACCCTTGTCATCACAAAGCTCCATGCCTTTGTCAGCACAATGCTCCATGACCCTTGTCATCACAATGCTCGATGCGCGTGTCAGCACAATGCTCCATAACACATGTCATCACAATGCACCATGCACTTGTCCTCACAATGCTCCACATCCTTGTCATCAAAATGCTCCATAAACCTTGTCATCACAAGGCTCCATGCACTTCTCCTCAAAATGCCTTCTCACCACTGATATCACAATGTTCCATCACTAGTCATCACAATACTCCCTCACCCCTGTCATCACAATATTCCATGACACCTGTAATCACAATTCTCCATGCCCTTGTCATCACAAAGCTCCATGACACATGCCATTAGAATGCTCCATTGCCTTCTCATCACAATGCTCCATGCCCTTGTCATCACAATGCTCCAACACCCCTGCAATCACAATGCTCCATGCCCCTTTTCATCTCAATGCTCCATGAACCCTGTCATCACAATGCACCATGCCCATCACCATAATATTTCATGCTATTGTCATCACAATGAAATCAAAATGCTCAATGACCTCTGTCATCACAATGCACCAAACCCTTCTGATCACAATGTTCCATAACACTTGTCATCACAATGCCCCATGACGCTGGTCATCACAATTATCCATGGTCTTCTCATCACAATGCTCCATGATCTTTGTCATCACAATGCTCAATACACTTATCATCACAATGCTCCCTGACAGTTGTCATCAGTATGCTCCTTGAACCCTGTCATAACAAGGCTCCATGCACTTTTCATCACAATGATCCATTCCCTTTTCATCACAATGCTCCATGACCGCTGTAACCACAATGCTCCATGTCCTTGTCATCACAAAGCTCCATGATGCATGTCATCAGAATGCTCCATTGCCATCTCATCACAATGCTCCATGCCCTTGTAATCACATTGCTTCAAAATCCCTGTAATCTCAATGCTCCATGCACCTTTTCATCAGAATGCTCCATGCCCTTGTCATCACAATGCTCCATGACCCTTGTCATCGCAATGTTCCAAGCCCTTGTCATCAAAATTCTCCATTACCATTGTCATCACAATGTTCCATGACACTTGGTATCACAATGCTCCATGCCATTGTCATCACAATGGACAATGACAAATGACATCACAAAACTCCCTGACACCTGTCTTCACAATACTCCATGACCTTGTCATCACAATGTTCCATGACCTTGTCATCACAATGCGCCATGCCCACTGTCATCACAATAATCCATGAAACATGTCAGACCAATGTTCCATGCCCCTGTCGTCACAATGCTCCTTGCCCTTTTCATCACAATGCTCCATTTCCCCTGTCATCACAATGCTCAGTGACTCCAGTCATCACAATGCTTCATGACCTTTGGCCTCACAATGGTCCATGCCCTCGTCACAAAAGGCTCTGTGACCTTTGTCACCACAATGCTCCATGCCCTTGTCATCTCAATGCTCCATGCCCACTGTCATCACAATAATCCGTGAAACTTGTCAGACCAATGTTCCATGTCCCTGTCATCACATTGCTCCATGCCCTTTTCATCACAATCCTCCATGACCCCTGTCATCACAATGCTCCGTGACTCCAGTCATCACAATGATTCATGCCCTTTCTCATCACAATGGTCCATGCCCTCGTCACACAAGGCTCTGTGATCTCTGTCACCACAATATTCCATGAAATTTTCATCACAATGCTCTGTGTCCCTTGACATCACAATGCTCCATGCCTTTGTCAGCACAATGCTCCATGACACTTGTCATCAAAATGCTCCATGCGCTTGTCAGCACAATGCTCCATGACCCATGTCATCACAATGTGCCATGCTCTTTTCATCACAATGCTCCACATCCTTTTCATCGCTATCCTCCATAAAACTTGTCATCACAATGCTCCATGCACTTCTCATAAAATGCTCTCTGACCACATATATCACAATGTTCCATCACTAGTCATCACAATACTCACTCACACCTGTCATCACAATGTTCCATGACCCCTGTCATCACAGTGCTACATGCCCTTATCATCACAATGCTCCATGACGCCTGACATCACAATGTTCCATACCCCTGTCACAAAATGCTCCATGACCCATTTCATCACAGTGCTTCATGACCCCTGACATCACAATGTTCCATAACCCCTGTCATCAAAATATTCCATGAGCCTTTTATTGAAATTGCTCCATGATCCTGTCATCACAATGCTCCCTGCCCTTCTAATCACAATGCACCACGCCCTTGACATCAAAATGCCCCATTACATTTGTCATCGCAAAGCTCCATGACCATTTGCATCACAATGCTCCATGCAATTGTCATCACAATACTCAATGAAATCTCTCATCACATTGCTCCAGGCCTTTGTCATCACAATGCTCCATTACACCATTCATAATTATGATACATGACCCCTGCCATCACAATGTTCCACGGACTTGTCATCACAAGGCTCCATGACCCTTGTCATCACAATGCTCCAAGATCTCTGTAATCACAATTCTCCATGCCACTTTTCATCTCAATGCACCATGAACACTGTCATCACAATGCACCATGCCCATCATCATAATGATTCATGCTATTGTCATAACAATGAAATCAAAATGCTCCATGTCCTCTGTCATCACAATGCTCTAAATCTTTCTGATCACAATGTTCCATAACACTTGTCATCACAATCCCCATGATGCTCTTCATCACAATTATGCAAGGTCTTCTCATTAGAGTGCTCCATGAACTTTGTTACCACAATGCTCAATACACTTGGTATCACAATGCTCGCTGACACTTGTCATCAGTATGGTCCTTGAACACTGTCATGACAAGGCTCCATGCATTTTTCATCACAATGATCCATTCCCTTTTCATCACAATGCTCCAAGACCCCTTTAATCACAATGCTCCATGTCCTTGTCATCACAAAAATCCATGACGCATGTCATCAGAATGCTGCATTGCCTTCTCACCACAATGCTCCATGCCCTTGTAATCACATTGTTTCAAAACCCCTGTAATCTCAATGCTCCATGCACCTTTTCATCAGAATGCTCCATGCCCTTGTCAACACAATGCTCCATGACCCTTGTCATCACAATGTTCCAAGCAATTGTCATCAAAATGCTCCATTACCTTTGTCATCACAATCCTCCATGACACTTGGTGTCACAATGCTACATGCTATTGTCATCACAATGGACAATGACATATGTCATCACAATGCTCCCTGACACCTGTCTTCACAATACTCCATGACATGTCATCACAATGTTCCATGCCCTTGTCATCACAACAATCCATGAAACATGTCAGACCAATGTTCCATGCCCCTGTCATCACAATGCTCCGTGAATCCAGTCATCACAGTGCTTCATGACCTTTGTCCTCACAATGATCCATGCCCTCGTCACACAAGGCTCTGTGACCTTTGTCACCACAATGCTCCATGCCCCTGTCATCTCAATGCTCCATGCCAACTGTCATCACAATAATCCATGAAACTTGTCAGACCAATGTTCCATGCCCCTGTCATCACATTGCTCCATGCCCTTGTCATCACAATGCTCCATGACCCCTGTCATCACCGTGCCCCGTGACTCCAGTCATCATAATGATTCATGGCCATTGTCATCACAATGTTCAGTGAAATCTCTCATCACATTGCTCCATGCCCTTGTCTTCACAATGCTCCATTACACCTGTCATAACAATGCTCCATGACCCCTGCCATCACAATGTTCCACGGCCTTGTCATCACAAGGCTCCATGACCCTTGTCATCACAATGCTCCAAGACCTCTGTAATCACAATTCTCCATGCTCCTTTTCATCTCAATGCTCCATGAACACTGTCATCAAAATGCACCATGCCCATCATCATAATGATTCATGCTATTTTCATCACAATGAAATTAAAATGCTCCATGACCTCTGTCATCACAATGCTCCAAACCCTTCTGAACACAATGTTCCATAACACTTGTCATCACAATACCCCATGACGATTGTCATCACAATTATGCAAGGTCTTCTCATCACAATGCTCCATGACCCTTGTCATCACAATGCTCGATGCTCGTGTCAGCAGAATGCTCCATAACCCATGTCATCACAATGCACCATGCACTTGTCATCACAATGCTCCACATCCTTGTCATCAAAATGCTCCATAAACCTTGTCATCACAATGCTCCATGCACTTCTCCTCAAAAAGCCTTCTCACCACTGATATCACAATGTTCTATCACGCGTCATCACAATACTCCCTCACCCCTGTCATTACAATATTCCATGACCCCTGTAATCATAATTCTCCATGCCCTTGTCATCACAAAGCTCCATGACGCATGTCATTAGAATGCTCCATTGCCTTCTCATCACAATGCTCCATGCCCTTGTCATCACAATGCTCCAACACCCCTGTAATCACAATGCTCCATGCTCATTTTCATCTCAATGCTCCATGAACCCTGTCATCACAATGCACCATGCCCATCACCATAATATTTCATGCTATTGTCATCACAATGAAATCATAATGCTCAATGACCTCTGTCATCACAATGCACCAAACCCTTCTGATCACAATGTTCCATAACACTTGTCATCACAATGCCCCATGACGCTGGTCATCACAATTATCCATGGTCTTCTCATCATAATGCTCCATGATCTATGTCATCACAATGCTCAATACACTTATCATCACAATGCTCCCTGACAGTTGTCATCAGTATGCTCCTTGAACCCTGTCATGAGAAGGCTACATGCATTTTTCATCACAATGATCCATTCCCTTTTCATCACAATGCACCAAGACCGCTGTAATCACAATGCTCCATGTCATTTTCATCACAAAGCTCCTTGACGCATGTCATCAGAATGCTCCATTGCCTTCTCATCACAATGCTCCATGCCCTTGTAATCACATTGCTTCAAAACCCCTGTATTCTCAATGCTCCATGCACATTTTCATCAGAATGCTCCATGCCCTTTTCATCACAATGCTCGATGCGCGTGTCAGCACAATGCTCCATAACCCATGTCATCACAATGCACCATGCACTTGTCATCACAATGCTCCACATCCTTGTCATCAAAATGCTCCATGACCCTTGTCATCACAATGCTCCATGATTCCTGTCATCACAATGTTCCATGACACCTGACATCACAATGCTCCATGCCCCTTGTCATTACAGTGCTCCATGACGCTCGTCATCAAAATTATCCATGGTCTTCTCATCACAATGCTCTACGGTCTTGCAATCACAATGCTCCAAGACACTTCTCATCACAATGTTACATGCTCTTGTCATCACAGGTCCCCATGCACTTGTCATCGCAATGCTCCATGACCCCTGTCATAGCAAGCTCCATGTGCTTTTCATCACAATGCTTCAGGAACTTGTCATCAAAATTCTCAATGGCCCTTGTCATCACAATCCTCCATGCCCTTGTCATCTAAATGCTCCATGACCCTTGTCATCACAATGCTCCAAACCCCTGTCATCACAATGCTCCATTAACTTTGTCATCACATTCCTCCATGACACTTGGCATCACAATAATCCATGCCATTGTCATCACAATGGACCATGACATATGTCATCACATGCCCCCAGACCCCTGTCTTCACAGTACTCCATGACCTTCTCATCACAATGCTGCATGCTCTTCTCATCAGAATGCGCCTTGCCCACTGTCATCACAATAAACAATGAAACTTGTCAGACCAATGCACCATGCCCCTGTCATCAGAATGCTCCATACCCTTGTCATCACAATGTTCTGTGACTCCAGTCATCACAATGATTCATGACATTTGTCATCACAATGGTACTTAACCTCGTCATCACAAGGCTCTGTGACCATTGTCACCACAATGCTCCATGAAATTTTCATCACAATGCTCTGTGACCTTTGTCATCACAAGGTTCCATGAATTTGTCAGCACAATGCTCCATGACCATTGTCATCACAATGCTCCATGCACTTCTCATCAAAATGCTTCCTCACCACTGATATCACAATGTTCCATCAGTAGTCATCACAATACTCCCTCACCACTGTCATCACAATTTTCCATGACCTCTGTCATCACAATGCCAGATGCCATATCATCACTATGCTCCATGACCCCTGACATCAAAATGATCCATATCCTCTGTCATCAGAATGCTCCATCACCTTTTTCATCACAATGCTCCAAGACCCCTGACATCTCAATGTTCCATAACCACTGTCATCAAAATGTTCCATGACCCTTTTCATCAAATTGCTCCATGACCCTGTCATCACAATGCACCATGTCCATCATCATAATGCTTCATGCTATTGTCATCACAATGAAATCAATATGCTACATGACCTCTGTCATCAAAATGCACCAAAACCTTGTGATCACAATGTTCCATAACCATTGTCATCACAATGCACCATGACGCTCATCATCACAATTATCCATGGTCTTCTCATCACAGTGCTCCATGACCTTTGTCATCACAACGCTCAATACACTTGTCATCACAATGCTCCCTGACACTTGTCATCAGTATGCTCCTTGAACCCTGTCATGACAAGGCTCCATGCCTTTTTCATCACAATGATCCATACCATTTTCATCACAATGCTCCAAGACCCCTGTAATCACAATGCTCCATGACCTTTAATCACAAAGCTCCATGATGCATGTCATCAGAATGCTCCATGGCCTTCTCATCCCAGTGCTCCATGTCCTTGTCATCACAGTGCTCCAAGACCCCTGTCATCTCAATGTTCTGTGACTCCAGTCATCATAAGGCTTCATGACATTTGTCATCACAATGGTCCATGGCCTCGTCACACAGGGCTCTGTGACCTTTCTAACAACAATGATCCATGAACTATTCATCACAATGCTCTGTGATCCTTGTCATCTCCATGCTCCATGCCTTTGTCAGCACAATGCTCCATGACCCTTTTCATCACAATGCTCCATGCGCTTGTGAGCACAATGCTCCACAACCCATGTTATCACAATGCGCCATGTGCTTGTCATCACAGTGTTCCACATCCTTGTCATTACAGTGCTCCAAAAACCTTGTCATCACAATGCTCCATGCACTTCTCATTAAAATGCTCTCTCCCCCCTGTCATCACAATATCCCATGATCCGTGTCATGACAATGCTACATGACCTTATCATCACAATGCTCCATGAACCCTGATATCACAATGTTCCATAACACCGTCACCAAAATGCTCCATGACCATTTTCATCAAAATTCTCCATTACCCCTCACATCACAATGTTCCATAACCACTATCATCAAAATATTCCATGATACTTTTCATCAAATTGCTCCATGACCCTGTCATCAAAATGCTCCCTGCCCTTCTCATCACAATGCACCACGACCTTGTCATCAAAATGCTCCATGAACTTTGTCATCACAAACTCCATGACCCTTGGCATCACAATGCTCCATGCCATTTTCATCATAATGTTTCATGACCCCTGTAATCACAATGCTCCATGAACATTTTCATCAGAATGCTCCATGAGACTTGTCATCACAAGGCTCCATGGTTTTCTCATCACAATGCCCCAGGACCTTGTCATCACAGTGCGCCATTACCCTGTCATCACAATACTCCATGAACATTTTCAGCCCAATGCTTCATGACCCCTGTAATCACAATGCTCCATGAACATTTTCATCAGAATGCTCCATGAGACTTGTCATCACAAGGCTCCATGGTTTTCTCATCACAATGCCCCAGGACCTTGTCATCACAGTGCGCCATTACCCTGTCATCACAATACTCCATGAACATTTTCAGCCCGATGCTCCATGACCTTCTTACCACAATGCTCCATGACCCTGTCATCACAATGCTCCATGACCAATGTCATCACAGAGCTCCATGACGCTCGTCATCACAATTATCCATGATCTTCTCATCACAATGCTCCACGGTCTTGCCATCACAATGCTCCATGCCCTGGTCATCACAATGCTCCATGTCCCATGTCATCACAATTCTCCATGTCCTTGTCATCACAATGCTCCATGACACTTCTTATCACAATGTTACATCATATTTTCATCACAATTCTCCATGGACTTGTCATCGCAATGCTCTATGACCCCTGTCATAGCAAGCTCCATGCGCTTGTCATCACAATGCTTCATGAGGTTGTCACCAAAATTCTCAATGGCACTTGTCATCACAATGCTCCATGACCCTTGTCATCACAATGTTCCAAGCCCTTGTCATCAAAATGCTTCATTACATTTGTCATCACAATCCTCCATGACACGTAGTATCACAATGCTCCATGCCATTGTCATCACAATGGACAATGACATATGTCATCACAATGCTCCCTGACTCCAGTCATCACAATGCTTCATGACGTTTGTCCTCACAATGGTCCATGCCCTCGTCACACAAGGCTATGTGACCTTTGTCACCACAATGCTCCATGCCCTTGTCATCACAATGCTCCATGCCCACTGTCATCACAATAATCCATGAAACTTGTCAGACCAATGATCCATGCCCTCTTCACACAAGGCTCGGTGATCATTGTCACCATAATGCTCCATGAACTTTTCATCACAATGCTATTTGTCCCTTGTCATCACAATGCTCCATGCCTTTGTCAGCACAATGCTCCCTGACCCATGTCATCAAAATGCGCTATGGGCTTGTCATCACAATGCTCCACATCCTTTTCATCGCTATGTTCCATAAAACTTGTCATCACAATGCTCCATGCACTTCTCATCAAAATGTTCTCTTAACACATATATCACAATGTTCCATCACTAGTAATCACAATACACCCTCACCCCTGTCATCACAATGTTCCATGACCCCTGTCATCATAGTGCTACATGCCCTTATCATCACAATGCTCCATGACCCCTGAGATCACAATGTTCCATAACCCCTGTAATCAAAATGTTCCATGACACTTTTCATCAGTTTGTTCCATGACCCTGTCATCACAATGCTCCCTGCCCTTCTCATCACAATGCACCACGACCTTGTCATCAAAATGGTCCATGACCTTTGTCATCACAAATCTCAATCACCCTTGGCATCACAATGCTCCATGCCATTTCATCACAATGCTACATGAAACCTCTCTTCACATTGCTCCATGCCCTTGTCAGCAGAATGCTCCATGACGCTTGTCATCACAATGCTCGATACTCTTCTCATCACAATGCTCCATGCACTTGTCATTACAATCCCCCCTGACACATGTATCACAGTGTTCCGTGCCCTAGTCATCACAATGCTCCATGCCGAATCTCATCACAATAATCCATGAAATTTTCAGACTAATATTCCATGGCCTTGTCATCACAATGTTCCATTACCCCTGTCCTGACAATGCTCCATGACCCCAGCCATCACAATGTTCCACGGCCTTGTCATCCAAGGCTCCATGACCCTTGTCATCACAATGCTCTAAGACCCCTGTAATCACAGTGCTCCATGCCCCTTGTCATTACAGTGCTCCATGACGCTCGTCATCACAATTGTTCGTGATCTTCTCATCACAATGTTCCACGGTCTTGCCATCACAATGCTCCATGCCCCTTTTCATTACAGTGCTCCATGACGCTCGTCATCACAATTATCCATGATATTCTGATCACAATGCTCCACGGTCTTGCCATCACAATGCTCCATTCCCTGGTCATCACAATGCTCCATGTCCCATGTCATCACAATTCTCCATGTATTTATCATCACAATGCTCCTTGACACTTCTTATCACAATGTTACATGATCTTGTCATCACAATTCTCCATGCACTTGTCATCGCAATGCTCTATGACCCCTGTCATAGCAAGCTCCATGCGCTTGTCATCACAATGCTTCACGACGTTGTCATCAAAATTCTCAATGGCCCTTGTCATCACAATGATCCATGCCCTTGTCATCACAATGTTCCATGACGCTTGTCATCACAATGTCCCAAGCCCTTGTCATCAAAGTGCTCCATTACTTTTTTCATCACAATCCTCCATGACACTTGGTATCACAATGCTCCATGCCATTGTCATCACAATGGACAATGACATGTCATCACAGTGCTCCCTGACACCTGTCTTCACAATACTCCATGACCTTGTCATCACAATGTGCCCTGCCCACAGTCATCACAATAATCCATGAAACTGGTCAGACCAATGATCCATGCCCCTGTCATCACAATGCTTCATGCCCTTGTCATCACAAAGCTCCATGACGCATGTCATCAGAATGCTCCATGGCCTTCTCATTCACGATGCTCCATGCCCTTGTCATTAAATTCCCCTAGACCCCTGTAATCACAATGCTCCATGGCCCTTTTCATCTCAATGCTCCATGCCCAACATCATAATTCTTCATGCTATTGTCATAAAAATGAAATCAAAATGCTCCATGACATCTGTCATCACAATGCAACAAACCCTTCTGATCACAATGTTCCATAACACTTGTCATCACAATGCCCCATGACGCTGGTCATCACAATTATCCATGGACTTCTCATCACAGTGCTCCATGATCTTTGTCATCACAATGCTCAATACACTTATCATCACAATGCTCCCTGACTATTGTCATCTGTATGCTCCTTGAACCCTGTCATGACAAGTCTCCATGCATTTTTCATCACAATGATCCATTCCCTTTTCATCACAATGCTCCAGGACCCCTGTAATCACAATGCTCCATGTCCTTGTCATCACAAAGCTCCATGACGCATGTCATCAGAATGCTCCATTGCCTTCTCATCACAATGCTCCATGCCCTTGTCATCACAATGCTTCAAAACCCCTCTAATCACAATGCTCCATGCACATTTTCATCAGAATGCTCCATGACCCTTTTCATCAAAATGCTCCATGACCTCTGACATCACAATGTTCCATAACACCTCTCATCAAAATGTTCCATGACACTTTTCATCAATTTGCTCCATGACCCTGTCATCACAATGCTCCCTGCCCTTCTACTCACAATGCACCATGACCTTGTCATCAAAATGCTCCCTGAACTTTGTCATCACAAAACTACATGACCCTTGGCATCACAATGCTCCATGCCATTTCATCACAATGCTACATGAAACCTCTCATCACACTGCTCCATGCCCTTGTCAGCACAATGCTCCATGAAGCTTGTCATCACAATGCTCGATACTCTTCTCATCACAATGCTCCATGCCCTTGTCATTACAATCCTCCATGACACATGTATCACAGTGTTCCTTGCCCTAGTCATCACAATGCTCCATGCCGAATCTCATCACAATAATCAATGAAATTTTCAGACCAATGTTCCATGCCCTTGTCGTCACAATGCTCCATTATCCCTGTCATCACAATGCTCCATCTGCCATCTCAATGTTCCACGGCCATGTCATCCAAGGCTCCATGACCCTTGTCATCACAATGCTCCAAGACCCCTGTAATCACAATGCTCCATGCCCTTGTCGTCACAGAGATGCATGACGCATGTCATCAGAATGCTCCATGGCCTTCTCATCACAATGCTCCATGCCCTTGTCATCACAATGCTCCAAGACCCCTGTAATCACAATGTTCCATGCCCTTATTCATCAGAATGCTCCATGAGACTTGTCATCACAAGGCTCCATGGTCTTCTCATCACACTGCTCCAGGACCTTTTCATCACAATGCTGCATTCCCTTGTCATTACAATGCTCCTTGACCACTATCATCACAATACACCCTGAACATTTTCAGCCTAATGATCCATGACCTTCTCATCACAATGCTCCATGACCCTTGTCATCACAATGCTCCATGACCCTTGTCATCACAATGTTCCAAGCCCTTGTCATCAAAATGCTCCATTACCGTTGTCATCACAATCCCCCATGACACTTTGTATCACAATGCTCAATGCCATTGTCATCACAATGGACAATGACATATGTCATCACAATGCTCCCTGACACCTCTCTTCACAATACTCCATGACCTTGTCATCACAATGTTCCATGCCCTTATCATCACAGTGCGCCATGCAAACTGTCATCACAAGAATGTGTGAAACTTGTCCGACCAATGTTCCATGCCCCTTTCATCACAATGCTCAATGCCCTTGTCATCACAATGCTCCATGACCCCAGTCATCACAAAGCTTCCTGACCTTTGTCATCACAATGGTCCATGCCCTCGTCACACAAAGCTCTGTGACCTTTGTCTCCACAATGCTCCCTGTCCTTGTCATCACAAAGCTCCATGATGCATGTCATCAGAATGCTCCATTGCCTACTCATCAAAATGCTCCTTGCCCTTGTCATCACAATTTTTCAAAACCCCTGTAATCACAATGCTCCATGCACCTTTTCATCAGAATGCACCATAACCCTTTTCATCAAAATGCTCCATGACCCCTGATATCACAATGATCCATAACCCCTGTCATAAAAATGTTCCATGACAATTTTAATCAATTTGTTCCATGAACCTGTCATCACAATGCTACCGGCCTTTCTCATCAAAATGAACCACGACCTTGTCATCAAAATGCTCCATGACCTTTGTCATCACAAAGCTCCATGACACCTGGCATCACAATGCTCCATGCCATTTCATCACAATGGACAATGACATATGTCATCACGATGCTCCCTGACACCTGTCTTCAGAATACTCCATGACCTTGTCATCACAATGTTCCATGCCCTTGTCATCACAATGTGCCATGCCCACTCTCATCACAATAATCCATAATCTTCTCAGAGCAATGCTCCATGACCCCTGTCATCACAATGCTCCGTGACTCCAGTCATCAAAATATTTCATGACCTTTGTCATCAGTGTGGTCCATGTCCTCTTCAAACAAGGCTCTGAGATCTTTTACACCATAATGCTCCATGAATATTTCATCACACTGCTCTGTGTCCCTTGTCATCAAAATGCTCCATGCCTTTGTCACCACAATGCTGCATGCCCTTGTCATCACAATGCTCCATGCCCACTGTCATCACAATAATCCATGAAACTTGTAAGACCAATGTTCCATGCCGCTGTCATCACATTGCTCCATTCCCTTGTCATCACAATGCTCCATGACCCACTTCATCACAATGCTCCGTGACTCCAGTCATCACAATGCTTCATGACATTTTTCCTCACAATGGTCCATGCCCTCGTCATACAAGGCTCTGTGACCTTTGTCACCAGAGTGCTCCATGCCCTTGTCATCTCAATGCTCCATGCGCACTGTCATCACAATAATCCATGAAATTTGTCAGACCAATGTTCCATGCCCCTGTCATCACATTGCTCCCTGCCCTTGTCATCACAATGCTCCATGAGCATGTCATCAGAATGCTCCATAGCCTTCTCACCACAATCCTCCATGCCCTTGTCATCACAATGCTCCAACACCCTTGTAATCACAGTGCTCCATGCCCCTTTTCATCTCAATGCTCCATGAACCATGTCATCACAATGCACCGTGCCCATAACAATAATATTTCATGCTAATTTCATCACAATGAAATCAAAATGCTCAATGACCTCTGTCATCACAATGCACTAAACCCTTCTGATCACAATGTTCCATTACACTTTTCATCACAATGCCCCATGACGCTGGACATTACAATTATCCATGGTCTTCTCATCACAATGCTCCATGATCTTTGCATCACAGTGCTCAATACACTTATCATCACAATGCTCCCTGACAGTTGTCATCAGTATGCTACTTGACCCTGTCATGACAAGGCTCCATGCATTTTTCATCACAATGATCCATTCCATTATCATCACAATGCTCCAAGACCCATGTCATCACAATACTCCATGTCCTTGTCATCACAAAGCTCCATGACACATGTCATCAGAATGTTCCATTGCCTTCTCATCACAATGCTCCATGCCCTTGTAATCACATTGCTTCAAAACCCCTGTAATCTCAATGCTCCATGCACCTTTTCATCAGAATGCTCCATGCCCTTGTCATCACAATGCTCCATGATGCTTGTCATCACAATGTTCCAAGCCCTTGTCATCAAAATGCTCCATTACATTTGTCATCACAATCCTCCATGACACTTGGTATCACAGTGCTCCATGCCATTGTCATCACAGTGGACAATGACATATGTCATCACAATGCTCCCTGACACCTGTCTTCACAATACTCCATGACCTTGTCATCACAATGTTCCATGCCCTTGTCATCACAATGCGCCATGCCCACTGTCATCACAATAATCCATGAAACATGTCAGACCAATGTTCCATGCCCCTGTCATCACAATGCTCCATGCCCTTGTCATCACAATGCTCTATGAACACTGTCATAGCAAGCTCCATGCGCTTGTCATCACAATGCTTCACGACGTGGTCATCAAAATTCTCAATGGCCCTTGTCATCACAATGCTCCATGACACTTGTCATCAAAATGCTCCATGCGCTTGTCAGCACAATGCTCCAACACCCCTGTAATCACAATGCTCCATGCCTCTTTTCATCTCAATGCTCCATGAACCCTGTCATCACAATGCACCGTGCCCATTACCATAATATTTCATGCTATTGTCATCACAATGAAATCAAAATGCTCAATGACCTCTGTCATCACAATGCACCAAACCCTTCTGATCACAATGTTCCATAACACTTGTCATCACAATGCCCCATGACGCTGGTCATCACAATTATCCATGGTCTTCTCATCACAATGCTCCATTATCTTTGTCATCACAATGCTCAATACACTTATCATCACAATGCTCCCTGACAGTTGTCATCAGTATGCTCCTTGAAACCTGTCATGACAAGGCTCCATGCATTTTTCATCACAATGATCTATTCCCTTTTCATCACAATGCTCCAAGACCCCTGTAATCACAATTATCCATATCCTTGTCATCACAAAGCTCCATGCCTTTGTCAGCACAATGCTCCATGACCCTTGTCATCACAATGCTCGATGCTCGTGTCAGCAGAATGCTCCATAACCCATGTCATCACAATGCACCATGCACTTGTCATCACAATGCTCCACATCCTTGTCATCAAAATGCTCCATAAACCTTGTCATCACAATGCTCCATGCACTTCTCCTCAAGATGCCTTCTCACCACAGATATCACAATGTTCCATCACTAGTCATCACAATACTCCCTCAGCCTTGTCATCACAATATACCATGACCCCTGTAATCACAATTCTCCATGCCCTTGTCATCACAAAGCTCCATGACGCATGTCTTCAAAATCCTCCATGACCTTCTCATCACAATGCTCCATGCCCTTGTCATCACAATGCTCCAACACCCATGTAATCACAATGCTCCATGCCCCTTTTCATCTCAACGCTCCATGAACCCTGTCATCACAATGCACCGTGCCCATCACCATAATATTTCATGCTATTGTCATCACAATGAAATCAAAATGCTCAATGACCTCTGTCATCACAATGCACCAAACCCTTCTGATAACAACGTTCCATAACACTTGTCATCACAATGCCCCATGAGGCTGATCATCACAATGATCCATGCCCTTTTCATAACAATGCTCCAAGACCCCTGTAATCACAATGCTCCATGTCCTTATCATCTCAAAACTCCATGACGCATGTCATCAGAATGCTCCATTGTCTTCTCATCACAATGCTCCTTGCCCTTGTCATCGCAATGCTTCAAAACCCCTGTAATCACAATGTTCCATGCACCTTTTCATCAGAATGCTCCATGACCCTTTTCATCAAAATGCTCCATGACCCCTGACATCACAAAGTTCCCTAAGCCCTGTCATAAAAATGTTCCATGATACTTTTCATCAGTTTGCTCCATGACCCTGTCATCACAATGCTCCCTGCCCTTCTCATCATAATGCAACACGACCTTGTCATCAAAATGCTCCATGATCTTTGTCATCACAAAGCTCCATCACCCTTGGCAACACAATGCTCCATGCCATTTCATCACAATGCTACTTGAAACCTCTCATCACATTGCTCCATGCCCTTGTCAGCACAATGCTCCATGACGCTTGTCATCACAATGCTCGATACACTTCTCATCAGAATGCTCCATGCCCTTGTCATTACAATCCTCCATGACACGTGTATCACACTGTTCCGTGCCCTAGTCATCACAATGCTGCATGCCGAATCTCATCACAATAATCCATGAAATTTTCAGACCAATGTTCCATGCCCTTGTCATCACAATGCTCCATTACCCCTGTCATAACAATGCTCCATGACCCCTGCCATCACAATGTTCCACGGCCTTGTTATCCAAGGCTCCATGACCCTTGTCATCACGATGCTCCAAGACCCATGTAATCACAATGCTCCATGCCCTTGTCATCACAAAGATCCATGACCCATGTCATCAGAATGCTCCATGGACTTCACATCACAATGCTCCATGCCCTTGTAATCACAATGCTCCAAGACCCCTGTAATCACAATGCTCCATGCCCCTATTCATCAGAATGCTCCATGAGAGTTGTCATCACAAGCCTCCATGGTTTTCTCATCACACTGCTCCAGGACCTAGTCATCACAATGCTTCTTTCCCTTGTCATCACAATGCTCCTTTACCCCTGTCATCACAATACTCCATGCATATTTTCAGCCCAATGCTCCATGACCGTCTCATCACAATGCTTCATGACCTTTGTCATCACATTGCTCCATTACCCCTCTCATCACAATGCTCCATGACACCTGTCATCACAATGCTCCATGCCCCTTGTCATTACAGTTATCCATGAGGCTCTTCATCATAATTATCTATGGTCCTTTCATCACAATGCTCCATTGTCTTGCCATCACAATTCTCAATGCCCTGTTCATTACAATGCTCCATGTCCCATGTCATTACAATTCTCCACGTCCTTGTCATCACAATTCTCCGTGACACTTCTCATCAAAATGTTATGATTTTGTCATCACAATTCTCCATGAAGTTGTCATCGCAATGCTCTATGAACACTGTCATAGCAAGCTCCATGCGCTTGTCATCACAATACTTCACGAAGTTGTCATCATAATTCTCAATGGCCCTTGTCATAACAATGCTCCATGCCCTTGTCATCACAATGCACCATGACCCTTGTCATCATAATGTTCCAAGCCCTTGTCATCAAAATGCTCCATTACCTTTGTCATCAGAATCCTCCATGACACTTGGTATCACAATGTTCCATGCCATTGTCATCACAATGGACAATGACATATGTCATCACAATGCTCCCTGACACCTGTCTGCACAATATTCCATGACCTTGTCATCACAATGTTCCATGCCCTTGTCATCACAATGTGCCATGCCCACTGTCATCACAATAATCCAGGAAACTTGTCAGACCTATGTTACATGCCACTGTCATCAAAATGCTCCATGCCCTTGTCATCACAATGCTCCATGACTCCTGTCATCACGATGCTCCGTGACTCCAGTCATCACAATGCTTCATATCCTTTTTCAACACAATTGTCCATGCCCTCGTCACACAAGGCTCTGTGACCTTTGTCACAACAATGCTCCAAGCCCTTGTCATCACAATGCTCCATGCCCACTGTCAGCACAATAATCCATGAAACTTGTTAGACCAATGGTCCATGCTCTCGTCACACAAGGCTCTGTGATCTTTGTCACCACAATGCTCCATTAACTTTTAATCACAATGCTCTGTGTCCCTTGTCATCACAATACTCCATGCCTGTGTCAGCACAATGCTCAATGAAACTTTTCATCAAAATGCTCCATGCACTTTTCAGCACAGTGCTCCATGACCCCTGTCATCTCAATGCTCCGTGACTCCAGTCATCACAATGCTCCATGACATTTGTCATCACAGTTTTCCATGCCCTCTTCACACAAGGCTCTGTGACCTTTGTCACCACAGTGCTCCATGCCCTTGTCATCACAATGCTCCATGCCAACTCCCATCACATTAATCCATGAAACTTGTCAGACCAATATTCCATGCCCCTGTCATCACATTGCTCCATGCCCTTGTCATCACAATGCTCCATGACCCCTTTCATCACAATGCTCCATGACTCCAGTCATCACAATGCTTCATGACCTATCTCATCACTATGGTCAATGCCCTCGTCACACAAGGCTCTGTGATCATTTTCACCACAATGCTCCATGAATATTTCATCACAATTCTCTGTGTCTCTTGTCATCAAAATGCTCCATGCCTTTGTCAGCACAATGCTCCATGACACTTGTCATCAAAAGGCTCCATGTGCTTGTCAGCACAATGCTCCATGACCCATGTCATCACAATGCGCCATGCACTTTTCATCACAATACTGCACATCCTTATCATTGCTATGCTCCATAACACTTGTCATCACAATGCTCCATGCACTTCTCATCAAAATGCTCTCTCAAAACATATATCACAATTTTACATCACTAGTCATCACAATACTCCCTCACCCCTGTCATCACAGTGTTCCATGACCCCTGCCATCACAGTGCCACATGCCGTTATCATCACAATGCTGCATGACCCCTGACATCACAATGTTCCGTAACCCCTGTCACAAAATGCTCCATGAACCATTTCATCACAATGCTTCATGACCCCTGACATCACAATGTTCCATAATACCTGTCATCAAAATATTCCATGACCCTTTTCTTCAACTTGCTCCATGACCCTGTCATCACAATGCTCCCTGTCCTTCTCATCTCAATGCACAATGCCCTTGTCATCAAAATGCCCCATGACCTTTGTCAACACAAAGCTCCATGCCATTGTCATCACAATGCTCAATGAAATATCTCATCACATTGCTCCATGCCCTTGTCATCACAATGCTTCTTTACACCTGTCATAACAATGCTCCATGACCCCTGCCATCACAATGTTCCACGGCCTTGTCATCACGAGGCTCAATGACCCTTGTCATCACAATGCTCCAAGACCTCTGTAATCGCAATTCTCCATGCCACTTTTCATCTCAATGCTCCATGAACACTGTCATCACAATGCACCATGCCCATTATCATAATGATTCATGCTATTGTCATCAAAATGAAATTAAAATGCTCCATGACCTCTGTCATCACAATGCTCCAAACCCTTCTGATCACAATGTTCGATAACACTTGTCATCACAATACCCCATGACGCTCGTCATCACAATTATGCAAGGTCGTCTCATCACAATGCTCCATGACCTTTGTCACCACAATGCTCAATACACTTGTCATCACAAAGCTCCCTGACACTTGTCATCAGTATGCTCCTTGAACACTGTCATGACAAGGATCCATGCCTATTTCATCACAATGATCCATTCCCTTTTCATCACAATGCTCCAAGACCCCTGTTATCACAATGCTCTGTGACTTCAGTCATCACAAAACTTCATGACATTTGTCATCACAATGGTCCTTATCCTCGTCACACAAAGCTCTGTGACGTTTGTCACCACAATGCTCCATGAAATTTTAATCACAATGCTCTCTGATCCTTGTCATCACAAAGCTCCATGCCTTGGTCAGCACAATGCTCCGTGACCCTTGTCATCACAATGCTCGATGCACGTGTCAGCACAATGCTCCATAACCGATGTCATCACAATGCGCCATGCACTTGTCATCACAATGCTCCACATCCTTGTCATCAAGATGCTCCATAAACCTTGTCATCACAATGCTCCAAGAACTTCTCCTCAAAATGCTCTCTCACCACTGATATCACAATGTTCCATCACTAGTCATCACAATACTCCCTCACCCCTGTCATTACAATGTTCCATGACCCCTGTCATCACAATGCTACATGCCCTTATCATCACAATGCTCCATGACTCCTGACATCACAATGTTCCATAACCACTGTAATCAAAATGCTCCGTGACCCTTTTCATCACAAAGCTCCATGACCACTGACATCACAATGTTCTATAACCCCTGTCATCAAAATATTCCATGACCATTTTCATCAAATTGCTCCATGACCCTGTCATCACAATGCTCCCTGCCCTTCTCATCACAATGCAAAACGCCCTTGTCATCAAAATGTTCCATGACCTTTGTCATCACAAAGGTCCATGACCCTTGGCATCACAATGCTCCATTCCATTGTCATCACAATGCTCCATGAACCCTCTCATCACATTACTCCATGCACTTGTCATTACAATCCTGCATGTTCTAGGTATCACAGTGTTCCGTGCCCTTGTCATCACAATGCTCCATGGCCACTCTCATCACAATAATCCATGAAAATTTTCAGACCAATGATCCATGACCTCTTCACACAAGGCTCTGTGATCTTTGTCACCATAATGCTCCATGAACTTTTCATCACAATGCTGTTTTTCCCTTGTCATCACGATACTCCATGCCTTTGTCAGCACAATGCTCCATGACTCTTGTCATCACAATGCTCCAAGACCCCTCTAATCACAATGCTCTATGCATTTGTCATCACCAAGCTCCATGACACATGTCAGCAGAATGCTCCATGGCCTTCTCATCACAGTGCTCCATGCCCTTGTCGTCACAATGCCCCAACAACCCTGTATTAACAATGCTCCATGCCCCTTTTCATCTCAATGCTCCATGAATCCTGTCATCACAATTCACCGTGCCCATCACCATAATATTTCCTGCTATTGTCATCACAATGAAATCAAACTGCTCAATGACCTCTGTCATCACAATGCACCAAACCCTTCTGATCACAATGTTCCATAACACTTGTCATCACAATACCCCATGACGCTGGTCATCACAATTATCAATGGTCTTCTCATCAAAATGTTCCATGACATTTGTCATCTCAATGCTCAATACACTTATCATCACAATGCTCCCGGACACTTATCATCAGTGTGCTCCTTGAACAGTGTCAAGAGAAGGCTCCATGCATTTTTCATCACAATGATCCATTCCCTTTTCATCACAATGCTCCAAGACCCCTGTAATCACAACGTTCCATGTCCTTTTCATCACAAATCTCCATGACGCATGTCATCAGAATGCTCCATTGCCTTCTCATCACAATGCTCCATGCCCTGGTCATCATAATGCTTCAAAATCCGTGTAATCACAATGTTCCTTGCACCTTTTCATCAGAATGCTCCATGACCCTTTTCATCAAAATGCTCCATGACCCCTGACATCACAATGTTCCATAACCCATGTAATCAAAATGTTCCATCACACTTTTCATCAATTTGCTCCATGACCCTGTCATCACAATGCTCCCTGCCCTTCTCATCACAATGCACCACGATCTTGTCATCAAAATGCTCCATGACTTTTGTCATCACAAAGCTCCATGACACTTGGCATCACAATGCTCCATTCCATTTCATCACAATACTACATGAAACCTCTCATCACATTGCACCATGCCCTTCTCAGCACAATCCTCCGTGACGCTTGTCATCACAATGCTCGATACTCTTCTCATCACAATGCTCCATTCCCTTGTCATTACAATACTCCATGACATATGTATCCCAGTGTTCCGTGCCCTAGTCTTCACAGTGCTCCATGCCGAATCTCATCACAATAATCCATGAAATTTTCAGACCAATGTTCCATGCCCTTGTCATCACAATGCTCCCTTACCCCGGTCATAACAATGCTTCATGACCCCTGCCATCACAATGTTCCACGGCCTTGTCATTCAAGGCTCCATGACCCTTGTCATCACAGTGCTCCAAGACGTCTCTAATCACAATGATCCATGCCCTTGTCGTCACAATGATTCATGACACATGTCATCAGAAGGCTCCATGACCTTCTCATCAAAATGCTCCATTCCCTTGTCATCACAATGCTCCAAGACCCCTGTAATCACAATGATCCATGTCCCTTGTCATTACAGTGCTCCATGACGCTCTTCATCACAATTATCCTTGATCTTCTCATCACAATGCTCCACTGTCTTGCCATCACAATGCTCCATGCCCTGGTCATCACAATGCTCCATGTCCCATGTCATCACAATTCTCCACGTCCTTGTCATCACAATGCTCCATGACAGTTCTTATCACAATGTTACATGATTTCGTCATTACAATTCTCCCTGCACTTATCATTGCAATGCTCTATGACCCCTGTCATAGAAAGCTCCTTGCGCTTTTCATCACAAAGTTTCACGATGTTGTCATCAAAATTCTCAATGGCCCTTGTCATCACAATGCTCCATGCATTTGTCATCACAATGCTCCATGACCCTTGTCATCACAGTGTCCCAAGGCCTTGTCATCAAAATGCTCCATTACCTTTGTTATCACAATCCTCCATGACATTTGTTATCACAAAGCTCCATGCCATTGTCATCACAATGGACAATAACATATGTCATCACAATGCTCCCTGACACCTGTCTTCACAATACTCCATGACCTTGTCATCACAATGTTCCATGTCCTTGTCATCACTATGCACCATGGCCACTGTCATCACAATAATCAATGAAACTTGTCAGACCCATGTTCCATGCCCCTCTCATCACAATGCACCATGCCCTTTTCAGCACAATGCTCCATGATGCTTCTCATCACAATGATCGATACTCTTCTCATCACAATGCTCCATGCCCTTGTCATTACAATCCCCCATGACACATGTATCACAGTGTTCCGTGCCCTAGTCATCACAATGCTCCATGCCGAAACTCATCACAATAATCCATGAAATTTTCAGACTAATGTTCCATGCCCTTGTCATCACAATGCTCCATTACCCCTGTCATAACAATGCTCCATGACACCTGCCATCACAATGTTCCACCGCCTTGTCATCCAATGCTCCATGACCCTTGTCATCACAGTCCTCCAAGACCTCTGTAATCACAATTTTCCATTCCCTTGTCATCACAAATATTCATGACGCATGTCATCACAATGCTCCGAGGCCTTCTCATCACAATGCTCCATGCCCTTGTCATCACAATGCTCCAAGACCCCTGTAATCACAATGCTCCATGCCCCTTGTTATTACAGTGCTCCGTGACGCTCGTCATCATAATTATCCGTTATCTTCTCATCACAGTGCTCCACGGTCTTGCCATCACCATGCTCCATGCCCTGGTCATCACAATGCTCCATGTCCCATGTCATCACAATTCTCCAAGTCCTTGTCATCAAAATGCTCCTTGACACTTCTTATCACAATGTTACAAGATATTTTCATCACAATTCTCCATGCATTTTTCATCGCAATGCTCTATGACCCCTGTAATCACAATGCTCCATGTCCATCTCATCACAAAGCTCCATGATGCATATCATCAGAATGCTCCATTGCCTCCTCATGACAATACTCCATGCCCTTGTCATCACAATATTCCATAACCCCTCTTAGCAAAATGTTCCATGACATTTTTCATCAATTTGCTCCAAGACCCTCTCATCACAATGCTCCCTGACCTTCACATCACAATGCACAACGACCTTGTCATTAAAATGCTCCATGACATTTGTCATCACAATGCACCACGCGTTTGTCATCAAAAGGACCCAAGACCTTTGTCATCACAAAGCTCCATTACCCCTCTCATAACAATGATCCATGAACCCTGCCATCGCAAGGTTCCACAGCCTTGTCATCACAAGCCTCCATGACCCTTGTCATCACAATGCTCCAAGACCCCTGTAATCACAATGCTCCATGCCCTTGTCATCACAAAGCTCCATGACGCATGTCATCACAATGCTCCCTGGCCTTCTCATCACCATGCTCCATGCCCTTGTCATCACAAGGCTCCAACAGCCCTGTAATGACAATGCTCCATGCCCCTTTTCATCTCACTGCTACATGAACCCTGTCCTCACAATGCACCATGTCCATCACCATAATATTTCATTCTATTGTCATCACAATGAAATCAAAACGCTCAACGACCACTGTCATCACAATGCACCAAACCCTTCTGATCAAAATGTTCCATAACAACTTGTCATCACAATGCCCCATGAGGCTGGTCATCACAATTATACATGGACTCCTTATCACAATGCTCCATGATCTTTGTCATCACAATGCTCAATACACTTATCATCACAATGCTCCCTGACAGTTGTCATCAGTATGCTCCTTGAAACCTGTCATGACAAGGCTCCATGCATTTTTCATCACAATGATCCATTCCCTTTTCATCACAATGCTCGAAGACCCCTGTAATCACAATGCTCCATGTCCTTGTCATCACAAAGCTCCATGATGCATGTCATCAGAATGCTCCATTGCTTTCTCATCACAATACTCTATGCCCTTGTCATCACAATGCTTCAAAACCCCTGCAATCTCAATGCTCCATGCACCATTTCATCAGTATGCTCCATAACTATTCTCATCACAAGGCTCCATGGCCCTCTCATCACAATGATCCAGGACCTTCTCGTCACATTGCTCCATTCCCTTCTCATGACAATGCTCCATGACCCCTGTCATCACAGTACTCCATAAACATTTTCAGCCAAATGCTCCATGACCTTCTCATCACAAAGCTCCATGACCCATGTCATCACAATGCTACATGACCTCTGTCATCAAAATGATCCATGCCACTTGTCATCAGAATGTTCCATGTGCTTGTCATCCCAATGCTCCATGACCCCTGTAATCAAAATGCTCCTTGACACTTGTCGTCATAGAGCTCCATGACACTTGTCATCACAATTTTCCATGCCTTTGTCATCAAAATGCTACATGACCTTGTCATCACAATGCTCCATGCAATTGTCATCACAATTCTCCTTTACCAGTGTCATCACAATCCTCCGTGACCCTTGGTATCACATTGTTTCATGCCCTTGTAATCACAACGCTCCGTGATTCTTGAAATCAAAATGACCCATGACCTGTTTCATCACAATGCTCCAAACTCTTGTGATCACAATGTTCCATAACAATTGTCATCACAACGCTCCATGATGCCTGTCATCACAATACTCCATGCCCTTGTCATCAAAATGCTCCATGAACTTTGTCATCACAATGCTCAATACACTTGTCATCACAGTGCTCCCTGACACTTTTCGTCAGAATGCTCCTTGAACCCTGTCATGAAAAGGCTCCATGCCCTTTTCCTCACAATGCTCCATGCCATTGTCATCACAATGGACAATGACATATGTCATCACAATGCTCCCTGACACCTGTCTTCACAATTCTGCATGACGTTGTCATCACAATGCTCCATGCCCTTGTCATCACAATGAGACACGCCCATTGCCATCACAATAATCCATGAAACTTGTCAGACCAAAGCTCCATGCCCCTGTCATCACAATGCTCCATGCCATTGTCATCACAATGATCCATGACTCCAGTCATCAAAATGCTTCTTGACCTTGGTCATCACAATGGTCCATGCCGTCGTCATCACAAGGCTCTGTGACATTTGTCATCACAATGCTCCATGAACTTTTCATCAAAATGCTTTGTGACACTTGTCATCACAATGCTCCATGCCTTTCTCAGCACAATGCTCCGTGAAACTTGTCATCACAGTGCTCCATGCCCTTGTCAGCACAGTGCTCCATGACCTTTGTCATCACAATGCTCCAAGCCCTTGTCATCACAATGCTCCATTACCTTTGTCATCACAATCCTCCATGACACTTGGAATCACAATGCTCCATGCCATTTTCATCACAATGGGCCATGACTTATGTCTTCACAATGCTCCCTGACACCTGTCTTCATAATACTGCATGAGTTTGTCATCACAATGCTCCGTGCCATTGTCATCACAATGCACCATTCCCAGTGTCATCACAATAATCCTTGAAACTTGTAAGACCAATGCTCCATGCCCCTGTCATCACAATGCTCCATGCCCTTGTCATCACAATGCTCCATGACCCCTGTCATCACAATGCTCTGTGACTCCAGTCATCACAACGCTTCATGAACTTTCTCATCAAAATGGTCCATTCCCTCTTCATCACAAGTCTCTGTGACCTTTGTCACCACAGTGCTCCATGAACTTTTCATCACAATGCTCTGTGACCCTTGTCATCACAATGCTCTATGCCTTTCTCAGCACAATGCTCCATGACCCTTGTCATCACAAAGCTCCATGCGCTTCTCAGCACAATACTCCATGACCCACGTCATCACAACGCGCCATGTGCCTGTCATCACAATGCTCCACATCCTTTGCATCACAATGCTGCTTAAACATTTTCATTACAGTGCTCCATGCACTTCTCATCAAAATGCTCTCTCACCACTGATATCACAATGTTCCATCACTATTCATTCCAATACTCCATCAGCCCTGTCATCACAATGTTCCATGGCCCCTGTCATTAAAATGCTACATGCATTTATCATCACAATGTTCGATGACCCCTGACATCACAATATTCCATAACCCCTGTCATCAAAATGCTCCATGACACTTTTCATCACAAAGCTCCATGACCACTGATATCACAATATTCCATAACCACTGTAATCTAAATATTCCATGACCCTTTTCACCAAATTACACAATGAACCTGTCATCACAATGCTCCCTGCCCTTCTCATCACAATGCACGTCAAACTTGTCATCAGAATGCTCCATAACATTTGTCATCACAAAGCTCCATAACCCTGGGCATCACAATGCTCCATGCCATTGTCATCACAATGCTCCATGAACCATCTCATCACATTGCTCCATGCCGTTGTCATCACAAAGCTCCATGACGCTTGTCATCACAATGCTCCATGCCCACTCTCATCACAATAATCCATGAAAATTTTCAGACCAATGCTCCATGCCCGTGTCATCACAATGCTCCATTCCCCCTGTCATAACAATGATCCATGACTCCTGCCATCACAAGGATCCACAGCATTGTCATCACAAGGCTCCATGACCCTTTTCATCACAATGCTCCAAGACCCTGTAATCACAATGCTCCATGCAATTGTCATCAGAAAGCTGCATGACGCATGTCATCAGAATGCTCCATGGACTTCTCATTCACTATGCTCCATGCCCTTTTCATCACAATGCTCCAAGACCCATGTAATCACAATGATCCATGCCCCATTTAATCTCAATGCTCCAAGAACCCTGTCATCCCATGCACCATGCCCATCATCATAATGATTCATGCTATTGTCATCACAATGAAATCAATATGCTCCATGACTTCTGTCATCACAAAGCTCAATGACGCATGTCATCAGAATGCTCCATTGCCGTCTCATCACAATGCTCCATGCCCTTGTCATCACAATGTTCCAAGACCAATTTAATCACAATGCTCCATGCCCCTTTTCATCTCAATGCTCCATGAACCATGTCATCACAATGCACCATGCCCATCATCATAATGCTTCTTGCTATTGTCATCACAATGAAATCAAAATGCTCCATGACCTCTGTCATCACAATGCTCCAAATCGTTGTTATCACAATGTTCCATAACACTTGTCATCACAACGCCCCATGACGCTCGTCATCACAATTTTACAGGGGTTTCTCATCACAAGGCTCCATGACCTTTGTCATCACAATGCTCAATACACTTGTCATCACAATGCTCCCTGACACTTGTCATCAGTATGCTCCTTGAACCCTGTCATGACAAGGCTCCATGCCTTTTCCATCAAAATGATTCATGCCCTTTTCATCACAATGCTCCAAGACCCCTGTAATCACAATGCTCCATGCCCTTGTCATCACAAAGCTCCATGATGCATGCCATCAGAACGCTCTATGGTCTTCTCATCCAAATGCTCCATGCCCTTGTCATCCCAATGCTCCAAGACCCTTGTAATCACAATGCTCCTTGCCTCTTTTCATCAGAATGTTCCATGAGACTTGTCATCACAAAGCTCCATGGTCTTCTCATCACAGTGCTCCAGGACCTTGTCATCACAGTGCTCCATGACTCCTGTCTTCACAATACTCCATGAACATTTTCAGCCCAAAGATCCATGACCTTCTCATCTCACTTCTCCATGACCCTTGTCATCACAATGCTCCATGACCTCTGTCATCACAACCCTCCATTACCCCTGACAACACAGTGATACGGGACTCTTGTCATCAAAATGCTCCATAACCCTTGTCATCACAATGATCCATGCCCTTTTCATCCCAATGCTCCATGATCCATGTAATCACAATGCTCCGTGAGGATTGTCATCACAGTGCTCCGTGACCCTTGTCATCACAATGCTCCTTGCCTTTGTCAGCACAATGCTACATGGCCTTGTCATCACAATCCTCCATGACCCCTGGGATCACATTGCAACATGCTCTTGTCATCTCTGTCTTTATTTTCTGATTTTTACAGATTTTCGGATGTCCCTTTTGACCGGTGAGAAGTGACAATTCTTTGTAGTGTGGATTTGTATTGCAGGGTTGCTTGATTGGCCAGAAAGGGCGTATGCCTTTTCTCCTGAATATATTCTGCAGAAAATGCATACGCCCTTTTTGGCCAAGTGCATCATTGTGAAAGTTGTTACGCTTTTCCTGTGCTTTAAAGGCGATTCCAGTTTAACTCTTGAAATATGTTTTGTGCAATTCTGCCTCATTTTCAAGTCTGCTTCGTTGCCTTCCCTCAACAGATTTTTGGAAGAGAGTTGACCTTTATAACTCTGTAGGTTTGTGAATTGCTGTGCCCCTGAGCTCCAATTTTCAACTCGTGTTTTTGTGAGCTGACCGCAAATCTACAATTTTGCTACAGGACCTATACTGGTTCAGGGGGTGCAGGCTGACACTTTGGTTAATTCTTCCTTCTGGACGGGAAATTAGAGTGACATGTGTCCGTCCAAATGCCTACAGCTACTCTCTGATTTGTTATCCCTCTTTCCTTTCATCCACTGTACAATTTGCAAACTGTGCGAACCAGTAGCTTATAGGGGCTGACTCTCCAAGTTGGGAGATTGATAGTAAAGCAGTTGGAATGCCAAACTGGAGCACAAGGAGAGGAAAAATTAGGAGCCTTTTAGAAATCTTTTGCCATCACAGGGTGTCCATTCTCTAGGTTTCCCATACATGTTATAACTGTATTGATATTCCCTTCTACCTGGAGAGTTGGGACCCATGGAATGGGTGGCATGCATTACTGCTTTAAAGGATCTGCATTTTCTCACCCAATCTCACAAGTCCTCTCAGCCCCAAGTGTCCAGCCTTATGTCTCATCTAGCTGTCTTTGCAGATAGTGTCATTCCAGGTTTCATCAGAACCCCTGAAGGAATTGTGTAAGAATTTCGCTGTTTTTTTTGTTTTGTTTTTGAAATTCATTTTTATAATGGGGTTGAGCTGATTTTCACCGACGTGTTTATGCCTGTCTAGACACACTTGATTCCCTTATGGAGACATATCAATATATAGGTTTTAAGATTCTTACTAGTCAGATATATTCCTCTGTGTGGAATAGGGGTGTTGAGTCCCGTTCACAGAGGAAGGTGTAGGATTTGTCTATTCTGTATTTGCTTCATGGAATGGTACCAGTGCTAATATCAAAGTCTGGTTTTATGCATCACCCCACCTCTCCTTTCCCCTTATCAGGCATAAGAGTGTTTTCTCAATGTGAGACTCTGTTCTCTTTCCTAACTCAGTTCATGTGTAGCCATGTTTACAGGACCTTCCTAAGTGATATCTTATGATAAGTTTCTTTTTCTGTGTGACTTATTTCACTTAGAATCATCGTACCTAAATCCACTCATTATGCTGTTACTGGCTTTATGACATTGATTTCATGTCTGAGTGATATTCCGTTGTACAAAATTACCACAAGTTCTTTACACAATTTTCTCTTTCCTGGAATACTTAAGTTGTACTGAAGTTGAGGTTCTTGTATGCAGAGCAGCCTTAAATTTTGGGGTGCCTGTGTCTTGTTGATATTTAGTCTTCCCAAGTTATATGCCCATGAGTGGAAGTGCCCTATGCTCGGTAGCTTTGTATTTTAGATGGTTTAGGAAACAGCATACACTTCCTCAGAGTGGGTCTTGGATATTTATACCACACCCCTCAGCGTGACTAGCTCCCTGTTCTCCATTGCCTCTCCTGCATTTCTGGTTTGTACACATTTTTTGGATGGCCTTTCTGAGCAGTGGAAATTGAGACTTCTTTGTTGTGCGGATTTGCATTTCCCGCTTGCTTGGTTGGCCAAAAACTCTGTATGTGTTTTTTTCCTAAAGATATTCACGAAAAAATGCATACAGCCTTTTGCCCAACTGCATCATTTTAGAAATTCTGCTGCTTTTAATATGCTTTAAATGTGAGTCCAATCTACCTTTTGAAATCTGTTTCCTGCAATTCTGCCTCTCATTCAGATCCTCTTCGTTGCCTTACCTGAATATATTTTTGGACGTTGGTTATCATTTTTATCTTTGCAGGTCTTTGAATTGTTTGCTCCTGAGCCCCATTTTGCAACTTGCATTTTTTGTGAGCTGGTCGCCAAACCATTGTATTGCTTCCGGCCCTATTCTGGTTCTGGGGAGGCAGGCTGAGCCTTTGGTTAATTCTTCTTCCTAATGGGAAATTAGAGTGACATGTGCCTGTCAAAACTCCTACAGCTAATCTCTCATTGGTTCCCCCTCTTCCAGTTTATCCTCTGCACAAATTGCAAACTGTGTGAAACAGGAGGTTAAAGCTGCTGATTCTCCAAGTGGGAAGATTGTTAGTAATTTGGCTGGAATGGCGAACCCCAGCACCAGGAGATCAAAATGAGGTGTATTTTAGACACCTTTCCTGGTCACACGGTGTACATTCGTCTCGGTTTCCCACGCATGTTTTTGCTGTCAGAAGATTCCCTTAAACCTGCAGATTTGGGACCCAAGGAATGGGAATCAGGCAGTATTACATTAAAAGGTCTGCCTTTACTCACCCAGCCTCTCTAACATCTCTTAGCGTGCATAGTTTCCTGCCTTATATATCATCCTGCTGTGGGTCTACATGTGTTCAATCCATGTTACATCGTAGCCCTTCAACAAAAGTTGTAAGAAGTTTTGTCTGTCTCACTGTTTTTCTAAATATTTATAAATTTATTTTTATATTGGTTACAGCTGATTTTCAAAGCTCTGTTTTTTGCTGCTGTACATCCACTTGATTCATGTACTGTGAGACAACAATAAATTATTTTTCAGATGCTTACCAGTCATATATATTATTTTCCAGTGACTTGAGTGCGCTGAGTGCAGTTCTTTGAGGTACCATGTAGGCCTTGTCAGTTATTCAATTTGGTACTTGGAATGGTGTCTTTGCTAATTTCAACCTCCTGGATAATACCGCACCCTTCCCCACCTTTTCCATTTAGCAGCCTTATGTCTATTTTCTACATATTTGACTATGTTTCTATTTTGTAATTTATTTCATGTGTAGCCATTTTTGATTCCACCTTTAAGTGACCTCTTATGATATGTGTCTTTTTCTTTCTGTCATATGTCACTTATAATGATCATATGTAACTCCTCCAGAGTTGTTACAACTGGCCTTATTTCATTGATTACTGGATGAGTAATATTCCACTCTACATAAGTACCCCAACTCTCTTATCCATTTTATCCTTCCAGGGACATTTAGGTTATATCCAAGTTGAGGCCCTTTTTAACAGAGAGGTGGTAAACTTTGGGGTGCCTGTTTTCTGTCGATTTTTGTTTTTCCCAAGGTATATGCCCATGAGTGCAAGTGTCCAATGCTCTGTAGCTCATTTTTTAGATGTTTTATCAAACACAATACACTTCTCCAGAGTGGCCGTTGGCAAATTACATTTGCACTCTCAGCCTCACAGGGCTCCCTTTTCTCCTCACCCTGTCCTACATTTCTGGTGTTTACACTTTATGTGGATGGCCCTTCTGACTAATGTGAAGTGATACATTTTGTAGTATAGATTTCCAGTGCCCACCTGTTTGGTTGGATAAAATGTGTGTATGGCCTTTACTTGAATATATTCAGAAAAAAATGCATACATCCTTTTTGGCCAACTGCATTATTGGCGATGTTCAGACCCTATTCTTGTGCTTTAATGGGGAGTCCTTTCTACCTCTTCAAATCTGTTTCCTGCCAATCTCCCTTGCTTACAAGTCCTTTTCGGTGACTTACCTCAAGACATTTTTTGACGATAGATATTTTCAACTCTGCAGTTTCATGAATTTTAGTGCCCCTGAGTTCCATTTTTCAACTTGTGTTTTTGGAAACTGGACACAAAACAGCGGGATTTCCTCTAGCCCTATTCTCTTTCCGTGGGCAATTCTAGCCTTTGATGAATTTGTCTTCCGGATTGGAAATTAGAGTGGCATGTGCCTGTCTGAACACCTAGGACTTGTCTCTAAATTTTTCTCATCCTTCCGCTTCATCCTCCGGACAAATTCCAAACTGTGTGCAACAGGATGTTTACGGAGCTGATATCCCCAAGTGAGGAGATTGTTAGGAAAGATGCTGGATGGATGAACCCGAGCACCAGGCGATGAGGAGATGAGGTGCCTTTTCCAAACTGTTTCCGATCAAACGGTGTACCATCCTCTAGGTGTGACAGGCATGTTTTAGCTGTAGGAATGGTCCTGTGCATGTAAGGAGAACACCAGGAATTTTTCCAAATCAGTGCCTCCCCGAACCCCAAACTGGGGATTTTTTAAGCTACAGCTACACATATGTCCATTAAGGGCCTTGGGAAATAGGCAGAGTCCAAACTTTAGATGATTGAAATCTTCGGGATCAGAAGTGCTCTCCATCGGCCTTGCTTAGTTTACATTTTATCTGTCATTGATAGATGATGTCAATAAAAATATCTATTCTTTTTCAGATTATTTCCCCTTATAGGTTATTGCAAAATATCCAGTGTAGTTCCCTGTGCTATACAGTAGTTCCTTGTTGATGATCTGTTTTATACATAGCAGTGTGTATGTGTTAATCCCAAACTGTTAATTTATCCCTTCTTCTGTCTTTCCCCTTTGGTAATAATAAATTATAAGATTTTATACTTCTCAGAAATGGGGAATCTGAAAGAGAGGTATCATTTTCTATGGAAAAGCATTCAAAACAAGATTGAAGCTTCAGCCAAGAGTATTCGATGTACATCCTTGGTTTAAGTCACTTCATTTCTCTATGTTGACCTGACAAATAAGACAGACGTCTTCACTGAACTTGCTTATAATAAAGTGATGGAAATATCAAATGTAAGTCTTAGAAACATCTTATTTTACCCGAGCCTTATACACTGCTGTATGTTAACTACAGTTTGGCTCACACATCTGTTCATAGAAGTTACAATGTTCTCAATTTCTGTTACTGATCCTCCAGAGTGGACCCCAACAGGAGTCCCTGTGCCCAGTGTCATTGGAGCCAACAGATCAAGACTGAGTTTGTTTCAGGAGCAAAGGAAACTTTATATTTTGAAAACAGAATGGAGATCTGAGAGCGTGCACTCCCTCGCGGGATGTGGTCTGGGCTGCTGTGTAGGGATCCTGGCAGCGTCAGCAGGAGGGAGGGGATGGAGCTCTCGAGGGCTTGGTTGGCTGCAGCTCAGGGTCTATGTCGCGGAGTCTGCATGGGACCCCACTAGCTGAGGTGTCAGCCCAGCCATTCTGCACTAGGAAATCGGATCTGAAGTGCCGGGTGTGGGACCTCTGCATGTGGAACCCTTGGAGCACGTGAAATTAGACAAAGCACAAAGGAAAAACAGGTTAGACTTTATTTTATTGCCCAGATTCTCTTTTTATCTCCCAGGAATTTTTAATGAACGTTGCCGGTGATGAACACCTCCTCTGCTTTTTGTCCCGTTCCTCTTTCTTGGGGTGCTGAGGGTGCAGACCCCTCTTTTGTAACTGCTTCATGCTGAGGTGGGAGCCCTCATACACGGGGGGAGGGGCAAAACTTCTCCCCAGCAGCCTCCAGGTGAGGTTGATTGTCCCAAGGCTTCCTGCCTCACTGTTCGTCCACTTGAGCACCAGCATTGGAAGTGTTATAGATTCTAATGTCCTTTACGGGTCCAGGAAATAGACGCACAGAGATGCTGCGGTGGCAGGTTTCACCCCACCCCACATTTTTTCAGCGACCTTAGGCTGACGGTTTTTGCCAGCCTAGATGCTCTGACCAGTAGTCTGTGTTTTCTTTAATTAGGTCCCTGAATTAATGTATAAACAGCACCATGTGTCAGAGCCCTGCCCGCTCAACTCCCAGACAGTCCAGGGTCAGTGTTGATCCAGGACCATGACGTCCACTGAGTCAACGGCCTTTTGAAGTAGCCAGCAGTCCAGCCGGTCATATTGGCCACCATCACTGTGGTTTCTCTAGGGTTATCTATGGTGAAAGCGTGATATACGTTTCCCCGCCAAGCTTATTAGCTCCCGTCTGGGTGCAGTAAGTCCTGCAAGCAGTAGTCTGCTCTTTTGGGGCACAGACTTGTTTACTGAGAGAAACTCCAGGTCAAGTGATGGTCACACGAGTCATCTTGGGGGCCCATTGCCCCCGTTTGTCTCTCTGGAGGTTGGCGTTGGAGGGCCTCCTCACTCGAGGTCAGTGTGTCCACAGAGCGACCCCTGCAACTTCAGGGCATGATGGGTGGTTAGGATCAGCACGTGGGGTCCTTTTCCCTTAAGAGGGAGCTGGCCTTGCGGGCTGCTGATTTCCAGCTTTTTAGATACCCCAGTATCCTGGCCTGATGGGGCGGTGGGCAAAGCCCTTGGTGACCATAGTTTATCATACCTGAAGGGCATTCTTGTATTGCTCCATTTCAAGTGGTGCCAGTTTTTGCACTAAGGCTCCAAGGGCGATTAACCTTTGACCGGGTATGTAAAGGTCAAAGGGTTTAGCTAAATTAGGGAGTTCCTGTGCAAGGGCCTGAATTGATTGCTGTTTCCATTCTTGAAATGCAGCTTCTGGATTCTATTCAAAAGGATCATCATCTTTTCGTGTCAGTGTTTCATGTAGAGGCCCAGCTATTAGACTGTAGTTAGGGATCCAGATGCATAAAACCTTGGCCTCCCCAGGAACCCCTAAGCTGTCTTCTAGTTTTAGAAGAGGTAAGGCTGCAAATGGCTTCTTCCCTATCCTGGGATACGTTTCTCTGAATATCTGTGAGAATGAAGCCCAGGCATGTCACCTTAGCCTGGGATATTTGAGCCTTTTTCTTGGATACCTTCTATCCTTTCTTGGCTAGGTAGTTCAGAGACGTCTTTAGTAGGCCTGGCGATAAGAATGTCATCTGCATATTGAAGGAGGGTTCCCTTTTACAGAGGTAGAACTTTTAGGTCTTTAGAGGACATTTCCCCAATGATGGTGTGGGGATTTTTGAACCATTGGGGCAGGACGGCCCAGCATTATTGCTTTTGTTGGATGTTGTGTCCTGCCACTCACAAGCCAAAACTACTTGTGACTCTGAGATGAGTGGAATACAGAAGAAGGCATCATTGAAGTCTAATACAGAATGCCATGGCCTGGTGGATGGTAGACTGACAAGCAGGGTGTAGGAAATAGGAGCTACTTGATGTATATCCTCGGTGGCTTCACTGACTGTCCTGATATCCATTACCAGGTCTCCAGCAGCCCATGGGGCTCTCGTGGTCAGGCCAATCCCAGGATATGGAGCTCACCTGGGCTGCACCTCCACCCCCACAGCCCACGGGGCTCTCGTGGTCAAGTCCCTCCCAGGGTATGGAGCTCACCTGTGCAGCTACCCAGCAGCCCATGGGGCTCTCATAGTCAGGCCCTTCCTAGGATATGGAGCTCCCTTTGGGCAGGTACACCAGAAGGGCTGGAAACACAGGAACCGTGCACATAGCCCACCTTGCAGAGAACCTCCAGATCACCTGTCGCTCACAGCTGACACAGAACACCTCAGAACAGGACTTGAACTAACAAACAGCAGCTCTGACAGGTCTGTGACCCCAGGTATCACTCTGTGCGGCCTCTCTCTGCCTGGTCTTCCAGACACTTCCACTGCAGCCAGGGCACCAGGCCTCTATCTCCACCCACCATCACTCCTCTCCCTGACTCCTGGGTTCCTCTCATTAGGATAGGGTCTTCTTGAAGTTGTTTTCCACTCATGGACCAGATAAAATGATAAGAAAACAAGCCACAGCTGCAGCCCCTTGTCTATCCTGACTCTCAAGAGCCCACACCTGTTCCTTGGGCCTGGCCCGTTTAGCAAGGCTCATTTTCTGCAACTGTGAGCCCCTGAGGGGTGAGGATTGGCTGATTTGGACAGCCTGACACTGCCTGCCATCCTTCCCCAGGTGTGCCTGGGTTGAGATCAATATAAGCACCTATCCATTCAGCAAGAGCTCCTGTAGCTGTGCCTGACCCCATATTCTCTGCCCCGTCAGCAGTGTCGGGGCTGGGGTGGTGGGAGGGAGTGAGGGGCTGTGGCTTTGTGGGTGGCCCAGTGTGAGTGGGGCTCTGCTGGACTTCCTGCAGGAGTTGCCAGGCTGCCACCTGCTAAAGAAGAGGATGTGTCACCCATACCTGCAGCTGGAATTTCTCCCCAGGCAGAGGTGAGGAAGTAAAAAAGCAGTGGGGACCGTGGCAGGAGGGGTATCTCAGGCAGGGAAGTGGAAAGCTTCCAGAAGAGCATCTGGGGCCAGGACCATCCTGGCTGGCCTGCTGGCACCAAGTCGGCCTGCATGCTGTCGCTGGTGTGGCTCCACAGCCCTTCCTCTAGGCTTGCAAGTTCTTGTACATATTCAGGTGTTTTACCTGGAAAGGGTGGGAAGATTTCAGCTGCAGCAGGACTGGGGTACAGCTCACATTTACTCACAGACGCCTCGACATAGTCCCCCAGCTTTGCAATGAGGATGCTCCTTTTGGGGGGGAGCGCTGCTGACTGCATGGGAGATGATTTCTCACTTCTGACCAAAATAAGAATTTTTTACCACTGGAACAATTGCCCTGATACGATTTTCCTCTGTATAACTGGTGGGTTCTGTTTTTTTTTTTTTTTTCCTTGTTTCTTTTTGTTTCAAGGTAGGTTTTATTTATTCCTCTTTTTTTTAATTTAGAGATATAAACATGGAAGTAATGCTTTTATATAAAGACGTCTATATGGAGGGAAAAACTTTTTTTCTGTTTTATTTTATTAAATGTTATTTATTTATTTTTATTTTTTTTAAATTTATTTATTTCTTTTATACAGCAGGTTCTTATTGGATATCTATGTTATACATATAAGTGTGCACATGTGAATCCCAGTCTCCCAATTCATTCCACCACCACCCTCCCATGGTGTTCCCCCCTTGGTGTCCATATGTTTGTTCTTTACATCTATGTCTCTATCTCTGCCCTGCAAACAGGTTCATCTGTACCATTTTTCTAGGTTCCACATATATGCATTAATATACAATATTTGTTTTTTCTCTTTCTGACTTACTTCACTCTGTATGACAGTCTCTAGATCCATGAAGGTCTCTACAAATGACCCAATTCCATTCCTATGTATGGCTGAGTAATATTCCATTGTATATATATACCACGTCTTTATCCATTCGTCTGTCTGTGGGCACTTAGGTTGCTTTCATTACCTGGCTATTGTAAATAGTGCTGCAATGAACATTGTGGTGAATGTGTCTTTTTGATTTATGGTTTTCTCTCGGTATATGCCCAGTAGTGGGATTGCTGGATTATATGGTAATTCTATTTTTAGTTTTTTAAGGAACCTCCATTCTGTTCTCCATAGAGACTCTATCGATTTACATTCCCAACAATAGTGGAAGAAGGTTCGTTTTCTCCATACACTCTCCAGCATTTGTTGTTTGTAGATTTTCTGATGATGCCCATTCTAACAGGTGTGACGTGATACCTCATTGTAGTTTTGATTTCCATTTCTCTAATAATTAGTGATGTTGAGCAGATTTTCATGTGCGTCTTGGCCATCTCTATGTCTTCTTGGAAGAAATGTCTATTTAGATCTGCTTCCATTTTTGTATTGGGTTTTTTGTCTTATTAATGTTGACCTGCATGAGCTGTTTATATATATTGGAGATTAATCATTTGTCCATTGATTCGTTTGCAAATATATTCTGCCATTCTGAGGGTTGTCTTTTCGTCTTGTTTGTAGTTTCCTTTGCTTTGCAAAAGCTTTTACGTTTCATTAGGTCCCATCTGTTTAGCTTCTTTTTTTTTATTTCATTACTAGAGGAGATGGATCAAAAAAAGTTCTTGCTGTGATTTACGTCAGAGTATTCTTCGTAAGTTTTCCTCTCAGAGTTTTATACTGTCCAGTCTTACATTAAGGTCTCTAATAGATTTTGAATATATTTTTATGGATGGTGTTGGGGAGTGTTCTAATTTCATTCTTTTACATATAGCTGTCCGTAATTCCCAGCACCACTGACTGAAGAAACTCTCTTTTCTCCATTGTAAAGTCTTGCCTCCTTTGTCATAGATTAGTTGAGCATAGGTGTGTAGGTTTATCCCAGGGCTTTCTTTTTTTTTTTCCTTTTCCACATTTATTGGAGTATAATTGCTTTACAATGGAGTGTTAGTTTCTGCTGTATAACAAAGTGAATCAGCTATACATATACAAATATCACCAGATCCCCTCCCTCTTGCATCTCCCTCCCACACTCCATATCCCACCCCTTTAGGTTGTCACAAAGCACCGAGCTGATCTCCCTGTTCTATGTGGCTGCTTCCAAGTAGCGATCAGTATTACATGTGGTAATGTATTTATGTCCATGCCACTCTCTCACTTCGTCCCATCTTACCCATCCCCCTTCCGGTGTCCTCAAGTCCTTTCCCTATGTCTGTGTCCTTAATCCTGTCCTGCCACTAGGGTCTTCAAAACCTTTTTTTTTCCTCATTAGATTCCGTATATCTCTGTTAACATACAGTATTTGTTTTTCCCTTTCTGACTTACTTCACTGTGTAGGACAGATTCTAAGTCCATCCACCTCAGTGCAAATAACTCAGTTTTCCTTCTTTTAATGGCTGAGTGATATTCCATTGTATATATGTGCCATATCTTCTTTATCCATTCATCTGTCGATGGACACTTAGGTTGCTTCCATGTCCTGGCTATTGTAAATAGAGTTGCAATGAACATTTTTGTACATAACTCTTTTTGAATTATGGTTTTCACAAGGCAAATGCCCAGGAGTTGGATTGTTGTGTTGTATGGTACTTCTATTGTTAGTTATTTAAAGGAACCTCCGTAGTGTTCTCCCTAGTGCCCATATCAATTTACATTCCCACCCACAGTGTAAGTGTGTTCCCTTTTCTCTAATAAAGGCCTCTCCAGCATTTATTGTTTCGTAGATTTTTTTGATGATTGCCACTCTGACTGCTGTGAGGTGATACCTCACGGTAGTTTTGATTTGCATTTCTCTAATGATTAGTGATGTTCAGCATCCTTTCATGTGTTTCATGGTAATCTGTATATCTTCTTTGGAGAAATGTCTAGTTAGGTCTTCTGCCCGTTTTTGGATTGGGTTGTTTGTTTTTGTGATATTGAGCTACATGAGGTGCTTGTAAAGTTTGGAGATTAATCCTTTGTCAATTGCTTCATTTGGAAATATTTTCTCCCATTCTGAGGGTTGTTTTTGCATCTTGTTTATGTTTTCCTGTACTGTGTAAAAGCTTTTAAGTTTCATTAGGTCCCATTTGTTGATTTCTGTTTTTATTTCCATTTCTCTAGGAGGTGGGTCAAAAAGGATCTTGCTGTGATTTATGTCATAGAGTGTTCTGCCTATGGTTTCCTCTAAGTGTTTTATAGTGTCTGGCCTTATATTTAGATCTCTAATAAATTTAGAGTTTATTTTTGTGTATGGTGTTATGGAGTGTTCTAATTTCATTCTTTTATGTGTAGGGGTCCAGTTTTCCCAGCACCAGTTACTGAAGAGAATGTCTTTTCTCCATTGTATATCCTTAGCTCCTTTGTTATATGTGAGATAGGCATAGGTATGTAGGTTTATCTCTGCACTTTCTGTCCTGTTCCATTGATCTGTGTTTATGCCAATCTGCATACACTTGATTCCATTATGGAGACATATTAATACATAGGTTTCAAGTTTATTACCAGTCAGATATATTCCTGTTCAGTGAATAGGGTGTTTTGTGTCCAGTTCATTGAGAAAGGAGTAGGTCTTCTCTATTAGATATTTGGTATATGGAATGGTATCTGTGCTAATTTCAAACTCTGCTTTTACACATCACCCCACATCACCTTTCCCCTTAAGGAAGCATAAGTGTGTTTTCTGAATGTGTAACTCTGTTCTCTTTTGAAATTCAGTTCATATGTAACCATGTTTACATTCCCTCTATAAGTGATATATAAAAATAAGTTTCTTTTTCTTTGTGGCTCATTTCAATTAGCATCATCATACATAAAGCCACTCATTATGCTGCTATTGGCCTTATGACATTGACTTTATGTCTGAGTGACATTCCATTGTATATAAGTACCACAACATATTTATCCATTTTTTTCCCTTTCCTGGGATATTTAAAGTGTACCGAAGTCGAGGTTCTTGTAAACTGAGCAGCCCTAAAGTTTGGGCTGGCTGTGTGTTGTGGATTTTTAGTTTTCCCATAATACACGCCCATGAGTGGAAGTGTGCTATGCTCTGTAGCTCTGTTTTAGAAAACAACATACAGTTCTCCAGAGAGGCTGTTGGCAATTTACATCCTGTCCATCGGCATAACCAGGCTCCCTTTTCTCCATGGCCTGTCCTGTATTTGTGGTTTTTACACTATTTGCGGATGGCCCTTTTGACCGGAGGTAAGTGACACTTCTATGTAGGGTGGATTTGCAATGCCTGATGGCTTGCTTGGCCAAAAAGGGCGTATGCATTTTTTCCCGAATATATTCAAGAAAATACACATACTCCCTTTTCAGCCAAGGGCAACATTGTCGAAGATCTGTCGCTTTTCATGTGCTTTAAAGACGACTCCAACCTACCTCTTGAAATTTGTTTCCTTCAATTCTGCCTTGCTTTCAAATCCTCTTCACTGACTTACCTCAATATATTTCTGGATGATAGTTGTCCTTTATAACTCTGCAAGTTTGTGAATTGCTGTGCCCCTGATTTCCATTTTTCAACTCGCTTATTTGTGAGCTGGCTGCAATACCGCAAGATGGCTTTAGGCCCTAGTCTGGTTCCGTGGTTGCAGGCTGAGCCTGTTTTTAATTCTTTTTCCTGATGGGAAACTAGAGAGATATGTGCCCATCCAAACTCCTACAGCTAATGTCTCATTTGTTTCCCCTCTTCCTGTTCATCCTCTGCACAATTTGCAAACTGTGCACAACAGGAGGGTAAAGGCAGTGACACTCCAAGTGGGGAGATTTTTAGTAATGCAGATGGAATGGCGAAGCCGAGCACGAGGAAAGGAAAAATGAGGTACCTTTTAGAAAACTTTCCCGATTACACAGTGTACCATCCACTGGGTTTCCCATGCATGTGTTAACTGTAGGAAGATTCCCTTAAACCTGGAGAGTTGGGGCCACTAGAATGGGTAGCACACAGTATTGCTCTAAGTGGTGTTCTTTTGCTCACACAACCTCAGCAATCTTGTCAGACCCAAGTGTCCAGTCTTATGTCTCATCCAGCTGTGGATGTAAAGGTGGTCAATCCAGGTTTCATCACAGGCCCTGAACGTAATTTTTAAGACTTTCTCCCTGTTTCGCTGTTTTTGCATTTTGCTTTTGAAATTTATTTTTATAAGGGGGTTTAGCTGAATTTCAGTGCTGTGTTCATGCCATTATACACACACATGATTCCTTTATGGAGACATGAGAATACATATGTGTTAAAATTGTTACTAGTCAGATATATTCCTCTGCAATGAATAGGGGTTGTTGAGTCCAGTTCATTGTGCCAGGAGTAGGTGCTGTCTATTACATACTTGATTTATGGAACGGTATCTGTGCTAATTTTGGACTGTAAATTTATGTATCACCCCACCTCACCTTTCCCCTTAATCAGGCAGAAGTATGTTTTCTAAAGGTGTGACTCTGTTGTGTTTGTAATTCAGTTCATGTGTAGCCATGGGTACATTCCCGCTATGAATGATAGCTTATGATAAGTTTCATTATTCTGTTCTCTTTCCTAACTGAGTTCATGTGTAGCCACGTTTCCAGGACCTTCATAAGTGATATCTTATGATAAGTTTCTTTTTCTGTGTGACTTATTTCACTTAGAATCATCGTACGTGAATCCACTCATTTTGCTGCTACTGGCCTTATGACATTGATTTCATGGCTGAGGGATATTCCATCGTACGTAAGTAACACAATTTCTTGAACCATTTTTGTCTTTCCTGGGATATTTAAGGTGTACCCAAGTTGAGGTTCTTGTAAGCAGTGCAGCCATAAATTTTGAGGTGGCTCTGTCTTATTGATATTCAGTTTTCCTAAGGTATATTCCCTAGACAGGAAGTGCCCTTGGCTCTGTAGCTCTGTTGTTTACTTGTTTTAGGGAACACAATGCACTCCTCCAGAGAGGAAGTTGGCAATTTACATCCAGCCATTCAGCATAACTAGGCTCCCTGTTCTCCAGTGCCTGTCTTGCCTTTCTAGTTTTTACATATTTTGCGGATGTCCCTTTTGACTGGTGAGAAGTGATACTTCTTTGTAGTGCAGATTTGCATTGCCCGCTTCCTTGGGCAGAAAGGGCGTATGAGTTTTCTCCTGAATATATTCAGGAGAAAATGCATACGCCCATTTTGGCCAAGTGTATCATGTTCGAAGTCGTGCCCCTTTTCCTGTGCATTAAAGGAGATTCCAATGTACCTCTTGAAATCTGTTTCCTGCTATTCTGTCTCGCTTTCAAGTCCACCTCGGTGCCTTCCCTCAACAGAATTTTGGACGATAGTTGTCCTTTATTACTCTGCCTGTTTTTGAATTATTGTGCCCCTGAGCTCGATTTATCAACTCGTTTTTTTGTGAGCTGACCGTAAGTCCAAAATTTTGGTTCAGGACCTATACTGGTTCCCAGCGGGTGGCTGAGACTTTGGTTAATTCTTCTTCCTGCCGGGAAATTAGAGAGACATGTGCCCGTCCAAATGCCTAACAGCTACTCTGTCATTGGTTCTCCCTCTTCCATTTCATCCTCTGCCAAATTGGCAAGCTGTACGTACCAGGAGGTTAAAGGGGATGTCTCTACAAGTTGGGAGATTGAGAGTAAAGCAGTTGGAAAGTCACACACTAGCACCAGGAGAGGGACTGTTAGTTGAGTTTTAGAAACTTTTTGTATTCAGAGTGTGTCCATTCTCTAGGTTTCCCATACATGTTTTCCTGTAGTAATATTCCCTTCAAACTGGAGAGTTGGGACCCATGGAATGTGTGCCACGGATTATTGCTTTAAAAGGTCTGCATTTGCTTACCCAATCTCACCAATCCTCTCAGACCCAAGTGTCCAACCTTATGCCATATCCAGCTGTCGTTGTAGATAGGGTCATTCTAGGTTTCATCAGAGCCCCTGAAGGAATTGTAAAGAATTTCCCAGTTTTTTTTTTTTTTGGTAGCTTTTGAAATTCCTTTTTATAATGGGTTTGAGCTGATTTTCACTGCCATGTTAATGCGAGTCTAGACACAATTGTTTCCCTTATGGAGACATATCAATATATAGGTTTTAAGATTATTACTAGTCAGATATATTCCTCTGCGGGAAATATGTGGTTTTGAGCCCCTTTCACTGACGAAGGTGTAGGACTTGTATAATCCGTAGTTGGTTTTTGGAACGGTACCTGTACTAATATCAAACTCTGGTTTTATGCATCACCCCACCTCTCCTCTCCCCTTAGGTAGGCATAAGAATGTTTTCTATATGTGAGACTATGTTGTCTTTCCTAACTCAGTTCATGTGTAGCCATGTTTACAGAACCTCGATAAGTGATATCTTATGATAAGTTACTTTTTCTCTGTGACATATTTCACGTAGAATCATCGTACCTGAATCCACTCATTTTGCTGCTACTGGCCTTATGACATTGATTTCATGTCTGAGGAATATTCCATCGTACTATAGTAACACAATTTATTGAACCATTTTTGTCTTTCCTCGGATATTTAAGTTGTACCCAAGTTGAGGTTCTTGTAAGCAGTGCAGCGCTAAATTTTGGGGTGGCTCTGTCTTATTGATTTTCAGTTTTCCCAAGGTATATTCCCTAGACTGGAAGTGCCCTTGGCTCCTTAGCTATTTTTTTTACCTGTTTTTGGGAACACAATGCACTCCTCCAGAGAGGGAGTTGGCAATTTACATCCCGCCCATCAGCATAACAAGGCTCCCTGTTTTCTGGGCCTGTTTTGCCTTTCCGGTTTTTACACATTTTGCGGATGTCCCTTTTGACAGGTGGGAAGTGATACTTCTTTTCAGTGTAGATTTGCATGGCTGGCTTGCTTGCTTGGCCAAAAAGGGCTTATGCTTTTTCTCTTGAATATATTCAGGAGAAAACGCATAAACCCTTTTTGGCCAAGTGCATCATTTTCGAAGTTGTGCCCATCTTCCTGTGCTTTAAATGCGATTCCAATGTACCTCTTGATATTTGTTTCCTGCTATTCTGGCTCCCTTTCAAGTTCACCTCGTTGCCTTCCCTCAACAGATTTTAGGAGGATAGTTGCCCCTTAATACTCTGCCAATTTGTGAATTGCTGTGCCCCTGAGCTCCATTTTTCAACTCGTTTTTTGTGAGCTGACCGCAAGTCCAAAATTTTGCTTCAGGATCTATACTGCTTACCGGCGTGTGGCTGATACTTTGGTTAATTCTTCTTTCTGCCGGGAAATTAGACTGACCTGTGCCCGTCCGAATGCCTAACAGCTACTCTCTCATTGGTTCTCCATCTTTCCTTTCATCCTCTGCCTAATTTGAAACCCGTGAGAACCAGGAGGTTAAAGGGGCTGTCTCTCCAAGTTGGGATATTGATAGTAAAGCACTTGGAAATTCAAACCGAAGCACCAGGAGAGGGACTATTAGTTGAGTAGTAGAAACCATTTGTATTCACAGTGTGTCCATTCTCTTGCTTTCCCGTACATGTTATAGCTGTAGTAATATTCCCTTCAACCTGGAGAGTTGGGATCCTTGGAATGTGTGCCACGCATTATTGCTTTAAATGGTCTGCTTTTGCTGACCCAATCTCACCAATCCTCTCAGTCCCAAGTGTCCAGCCTTATGCCACATACAGCTGTCGTTGTAGATAGGGTCATTGCAGGATTCATCAGAGCCCCTGAAGGAATTTTAAAGAATTTCTCTATTTTTTTGTTTGGTTTTTGAAATTCCTTTTTATAGTTGGTTTGAGCTTATTCTCAGTGCCATGTTTATGCCAGTCTAGACACACTTGATTCCCTTACGGAGACATATCAATACATAGGTTTTAAGATTCTTACTAGTCAGATATATTCCTCTGCGGGAAATATGGGGTTTTGAGTCCCTTTCACTGACAAAGGTGTAGGACTTGTTTAATCCGTAGTTGGTATTTGGAATGGTACCTGTACTAATATCAAACTCTGGTTTTATGCATCACCCCACCTCTTTTTCCCCCTTAGGCATGCATAAGAGTGTTTTCTAAATGTGAGACTCTGTTCTCTTTCCTAACTCAGTTCATGTGTAGCCATGTTTACAGGACCTTCATAAGTGATATCTTATGATATGTTTCTTTTTCTATGTGACTTATTTCACTTAGAATCATCGTACCTGAATCCACTCATTTTGCTGCTACTGGCCTTATGACATTGATTTCATGTCTGAGGGATATTCCATCGTACTTTATTAACACAATTTCTTGAACCATTTTTTCTTTTCTGGGATATTTAAAGTGTACCCAAGTTGAGGTTCTTGTAAGCAGTGCAGCCATAAATTTTTGGGTGGCTCTATCTTATTGATTTTCAGTTTTCCCAAGATATATTCCCTAGACTGGAAGTGCCCTTGGCTGTGTAGCTCTGGTTTTTACCTGTTTTAGGGAACACAATGCACTCCTCCAGAGAGGCAGTTGGCAATTTACATCCCGCCCATCAGCATAACAAGATTCCCTGTTCTCTTCGGCCTGTCTTGCCTTTCTGGTTTTTACACATTTTGCGGATGTCCCTTTTGACCGGTGGAAAGTGATACTTCTTTGTAGTGCAGATTTGCATTGCTGGCTTGCTTGCTTGGCCAAAAAGGGCGTATGCGTTTTCTCCTTCAGGAGAAAACGCATACGCCCTTTTTGGCCAAGTGCATCATGGTCGAAGTTGTGCCCCTCTTCCTGTGCTTTGAAGGCGATTCCAATGTACCTCTTGAAATCTGTTTCCTGCTATTCCGGTTCGCATTCAGTTCCACCTCGTTGTCTTCTCCCACAGATTTTTGGACGATATTTGCCCTTTAGTACTCTGCCAGGTTGTGAATTGCTGTGCCCCTGAGCTCCATTTTTCAACTCATTTTTTTGTGAGCTGACCGTAAGTCCAAAATTTTGGTTCGGGACCTATACTGGTTCCCGGCGGGTGGCTGAGACTTTGGTTAATTCTTTATACTGCCGGGAAATTAGAGTGACATGTTCCCGTCCAAATGCCTAACAGCTACTCTTTTATTGGTTCTACCTCTGCCATTTCAGCTTCTGACAAATTGGCAACCTGTGAGAACCAGGAGGTTAAAGGGTCTGCCTCTCCAAGTAAGGAGATTGATAGTAAAGCATTTCGAAAGTCAAACCAGAGCAGCAGGTGACGGATTATAATTTGAGTTTTAGAAAGCTTTCATATTCACATTGTGTCCATTCTCTAGGTTTCCCGTACATGTTATAGCGGTAGTAATATTCACTTCAACCAGGAGAGTTGGGAACCTTGGAATGTGTGCCACGCATTATTGCTTTAAATCGTCTGTAATTGCTCACCGAATCTCAGCAATCCTCTCTGTCCCAGGGGTCCAGCCTTATGCCACATCCAGCTGTCCTTGTAGATAGGGTCATTCCAGGTTTCATCAGAGCCCCTGAAGGAATTGTAAAGAATTTCCCTGTTTTTTTTGTTTTGTTTTTGAAATTCCTTTTTATAGTGGGTTTGAACTGATTCTCACTGCTATGTTTATGCCAGTCTAGACACACTTGATTCCTTTATGGAAATATATCAATACATAGGTTTTAAGATTCTTACTAGTCAGATATATTCCTCTGAAGGAAATATGGGATTTTGACTCCCTTTCACTGAGGAAGGTGTAGGTCTTGTCTATTCCGTAGTTGGTTTTTGGAACGGTACCTGTACTAATATCAAACTCTGGTTTTATGCATCACCCCACCTCTCCTTTCCCCTTAAGCAGCCATAAGAGTGTTTTCTAAATGTGAGATTCTGTTCTCTTTCCTAAATCTGTTCATATGTAGCCATGTTTACAGGACCTTCATAAGTGATATCTTATGATAAGTTTCTTTTTCTCTGTGACTTATTTCACTTAGATTCATCGTACCTGAATCCACTCATTTTGCGCCTACTGGCCTTATGTCATTGATTTTGTGGCTGAGGGATATTCCATCGTTCGTAAGAACCACAATTTCTTGAACCATTTTTGTCTTTCCTCGGATATTTAAGGTGTACCCAAGTTGAGGTTCTGGTAAGCAGTGCAGCCCTACATTTTGGGGTGGCTCTATCTTATTGAATTTCAGTTTTCCCAAGGTATATTCCCTAGACTGGATGTGCACTTGGCTCTGTAGCTCTGTCGTTTACTAGTTTTAGGGAACACAATGCACTCCTCCAGATAGGAAGTTGGCAATTTACATCCAGCCTATCAACATAACTAGGCTCCCTGTTCTCCAGGGTCTGTCTTTCCTTTCTGGTTTTTACACATTTTGCGGATGTCCCTTTTGACTGGTTGGAATTGATACTTCTTTGTAGTGCAGATTTGCATTGCCCGCTTGCTTGCATCATTGTCGTAGTTGTGCCCCTCTTCCTGTTCTTTAAAGGCGATTCCAATGAATATCTTGAAATCTGTTTCCTGCTCTTCTGGCTCGCTTTCAAGTCCGCCTCGTTGCCTTCCCTCAACAGATTTTTGGACGATAGTTGTTCTTTTTTACTCTGCCAGTTTGTGAATTACTGTGCCCCTGAGCTCCATTTTTCAACCTGTTTTTTTGTGAGCTGACCGCGAGTCCAAATAATTGGTTCAGGACATATACTTGTTCCCGGTTGGTGGCTGAGACTTTGGTTAATTCTTCTTCCTGCCGGGAAATTAGAGTGACATGTGCCCGTCCAAATGCCTAACAGCTACTCTCTCATTGGTTCTCCCTCTTCCCTTTCATCCTCTGCTTAATTGGCAAACTGTGCGAACCAGTAGGTTACAGGGGATGTCTCTCCATTTTGGGAGATTGATAGTAAAGCAGTTGGAAAGTCAAACAGAAGCACCAGGAGAGGGACTATTAGTTGAGTTTTAGAAACCTTTTGTATATACAGTGTGTCCATCCTCTAGGATTCCTGTACATGTTATACCTGTAGTAATATTGCCTTCAACCTGGAGAGTTGGGACCCTTGGAATGTGTGCCACGTATTATTGCTTTAAATGGTCTGCATTTGTTCCCCGAATCTCACCAATCCTCTCAGTCCCAAGTGTCCAGCCTTATGCCACATCCTGCTGTCGTTGTAGATAGGGTCATTCAAGGTTTCATCAGAGCCCCTGAAGGAATTGTAAAGATTTCCCTGTTTTTTTGTTTTGCTTTGTTTTTGAAATTCCTTTTTATAGTGGGTTTGAGCTGATTCTCACTGCCATATTTATGCCAGTCTAGACACTCTTGATTCCCTTATGGAGACATATCAATATATAGGTTTTAAGATTCTTACTAGTCAGATATATTCCTCTGCGGGAAATATGGGGTATTGAGTCCCTTTCACTGAGAAGGTGTAGGTCTTGTCTATTCCATATTTGGTTTTTGGAATAGTACCTCTACTAATATCAAACTCTGGTTTTATGCATCACCCCTCCTCTCCTTTCCCCTTAAGCAGGCATAAGAGTGTTTTCTAAATGTAAGACTCTGTTCTCTTTCCTAACTCAGTTCTTGTGTAGCCATGTTTACAGGACCTTCATAAGTGATATCTTATGATAAGTTGCTGTTTCTCTGTGACTTATTTCACTTAGAATAATCGTACGTGAATCCTCTCATTTTGCTGCTACTGGCCTTATGACATTGATTTCATGGATGAGGGATATTCCATCCTACGAAAGTAACACAATTTCTTGAACCATTTTTGTCTTTCCTCGGATATTTAAGGTGTACCCAAGTTGAGGTTCTTGTAAGCAGTGCAGCCCTAAATTTTGAGGTGGCTCTGTCTTATTGATTTTCAGTTTTCCCAAGGTATATTCCCTAGACTGGAAGTGCCCTTGGCTCTGTAGCTCTGTTGTTTCCTTGTTTTAGGAAACACAATGCACTCCTCCAGAGAGGCAGTTGGCAATTTACATCTCGCCCATCAGCATAACTAGGCTCCCTGTTCTCCAGGTCCTGTCTTGCCTTTCTGGTTTTTACACATTTTGCGGATGTCCCTTTTGACCGCTGGGAAGTGATACTTCTTTGTAATGCAAATTTGCATTGCCTGCTTGCTTGCTTGGCCAAAAAGGGCTTATGCATTTTCTCCTGAATATATTCAGGAGAAAACGCATACGCCCTTATTGGCCAAGTGCATCATTGTCAAAGTTGTGCCCCACTTCCTGTGCTTTAAAGGCGATTCCAATGTACCTCTTGAAATGTGTTTCCTGCTATTCTGGCTCGCTTTCAATTCCGCCTTGTTGCCTTCCCACAACAGATTTTTGCTCGATAGTTGCCCTTTATTACTCTGCCAGTGTGTGAATTGCTGTGCCCCTGAGCTCCATTTTTCAACTCGTTTTTTGTTAGCTGACCGAAAGTCCACAATTTTGGTTCACGACCTATACTGGTTCCTGGTGGGTGGCTGTGACTCTGGTTAATTCTTCTTCCTGTCGGGAAATTAGAGTGGCATGTGCCCGTCAAAATGTCTAACAGCTACACTCTCATTGCTTCTCCCTCTTCCATTTCATCCTCTGCCAAATTGGCAACTTCTGCGAACCAGGAGGTTAAAGGGGCTGTCTCTCCAAGTTGGGAGATTGATAGTAAAGCAGTAGGAAATTCAAACTGGAGCACCAGGAGAGGGACTATTAGTTGAGTTTTGGAAACCTTTCGTATTCACAGTGTGTCCATTCTGTAGGTTTCCCGTACATGTTATAGCTATAGTAATATTCCCTTCAACCTGCAGAGTTGGGACCCTTGGAATGTGTGCCACACATTATTGCTTTAAATGGTCTGAATTTGCTCACTGAGTCTCACCAAACTTCTCAGTCTCAAGTGTCCAGGCTTATGCCACATCCAGCTGTCCTTGTACATAGGGCCATTCCAGGTTTCATCAGAGCCCCTGTAGGAATTGTTAAGAATTTCCCTGTTTTTTTGATTTGTTTTTGAAATTCCTTTTTATAGGGGCTTTGAGCTGATTCTCACTGCCATGTTTATGCCAGTCTAGACCCACTTGATTCCCTTATGGAGACATATCAATACATAGGTTTTAAGATTCTTAGTAGTCAGATATATTCCTCTGCAGGAAATATGGGGTTTTGAGTCCCTTTCACTGAGGAAGGTTTAGGTCTTGTCTATTCCATATTTGGTTTTTGGAACGGTAGCTGTACGAATATCAAACTCTGGTTTTATGCATCACCCCTCCTCTCTTTTCCCCTTAAGCAGGCATAAGAGTGTTTTCTAAATGTGAGACTCTGTTCTCTTTCATAACTCCGTTTATGTGTAGCCATGTTTACAGGACCTTCATAAGTGATATCTTATGATAAGTTTCTTTTTCTCTGTGACTTATTTCACTTAGAATCATCGTAACGGAATAAACTCATTTTGCTGCTACTGGCCTTATGACATTGATTTCATGGCTGAGGGATATTCCATCGTACGTAAGTACCACAATTTCTTGAACCAATTTTGTCTTTCCTGGGATATTTAAGGTGTACCCAAGTTGATATTCTTCTAAGCAGTGCAGCCCTAAATTTTGGGTTGGCTCTGTCTTATTGATTTTCAGTTTTCCCAAGGTATATTCCCTAGACTGGAAGTGTCCTTGGCTCTGTAGCTCTGTTGTTTTCTTTTTGAGGGAACACAATGCACTCCTCCAGAGAGGCAGTTGGCAATTTACATCCCCCCCATCAGCATAACTAGGCTCCCTGTTCTCCAGGGCCTGTCTTGCCTTTCTGGTTTTTACACATTTTGCGGATGACCCTTTTGACCGCTGGGAAGTGATACTTCATTGTACTGCAGAATTGCATTGCCCGCTTGCTTGCTTGGCCAAAAAGGGCTTATGCATTTCCTCCTGAATATATTCCGCAGGAAACGCCTACACCCTTTTTGGGCAAGTGCATCATTGTCGAAATTGTGCCCCTCTTCCTGTGCTTTAAAGGTGATTCCAATATAACTCTTGAAATCTGTTTCCTGCTATTCTGGCTCGCTTTCAAGTCCACCACGTTGCCTTCCCTAAGCAGATTTTTGGACGATAGTTGCCCTTTATTACTCTGCCAATTTGTTAATTGCTGTGCCCCTGAGCTCCATTTTTCAACTAGTTTTTGTGAGCTGACCGCAAGTCCAAAATTTTGCTTCAGGATTTATACTGGTTCCCGGTGGGTGGCTGACACTTTGGTTAATTCTTCTTTCTGTTGGGAAATTAGAGTGTCATGTGGCTGTCCAAATGCCTAACAGCTACTCTCTCATTGGTTTTCCATCTTTCCTTTCATCCTCTGCCTAATTTGCAACCTGTGAGAACCAGGAACTTAAAGGGGCTGTCTCTCCATGTTGGGAGATTGATAGTAAAGCAGTTGGAAATTCAAACCGGAGCACCAGGAGAGGGACAATTATTTGACTTTTAGAAACCTTTCGTATTCACAGTGTGTCCATTCTCTAGGGATCCAGTACATGTTATAGCTGTAGTAATATTCCCTTCAACCTGGAGAGTTGGGACCCTTGGAATGTGTGCCACGCATTATTGCTTTCAGTGGTCTGAATTTGCTCACTGAATCTCACCAAACTTCTCAGTCCCAAGTGTCCAGGCTTATGCCACATCCAGCTGTCCTTGTACAGAGGGCCATTTCAGGTTTCATCAGAACCCCTGTAGGAATTGTAAAGAATTTCCCTGTTTTTTTGTTTTGTTAATGAAATTCGTTTTTATAGTGGGTTTGAGCTATTTCTCATTGCCATGTTTATGCCAGTCTAGACCCACTTGATTCCCTTATGGAGACATATCAATACATAGGTTTTAATATTCTTACTAGTCAGATATATTCCTCTGTTGGAAATATGGGGTTTTGAGTCCCTTTCACTGAGGAAGGTGTAGGTCTTGACTATTCCATATTTGGTGTTTGGAGCGGTAGCTGTACGAATATCAAACTCTGGTTTTATGCATCACCCCTCCTCTCTTTTCCCCTTAATCAGGCATAAGAGTGTTTTCTAAATGTGAGACTCTGTTCTGTTTCCTAACTCAGTTCATGTGTACCCATGTTTACAGGACGTTCATAAGTGATATCTTATGATAAGTTTCTTTTTCTCTGTGACCTATTTCACTTAGAATCATCGTACCGGAATAAACTCATTTTGCTGCTACTGGACTTATGACATTGATTTCATGGCTGAGGGATATTCCATCGTACGTAAGTACCACAATTTCTTGAACCAATTTTGTCTTTCCTGGGATATTTAAGGTGTACCCAAATTGAGGTTCTTGTAAGCAGTGCAGCCCTAAATATTGGGGTGGCTTTGTCTTACTGATTTTCACTTTTCACAAGGTATATTCCCTAGACTGGAAGTGCCCTTGGCTCTGTAGCTCTGTTGTTTAATTGTTTTAGGGGACACATTGCACTCCTCCAGAGAGGCAGGTGGCAATTTACATCCTGCCCATCAGCATAACTAGGCTCCCTGTTCTCCAGGGCCTGTCTTGCATTTCTGGTTTTTACACATTTTGCAGATGCCCCTTTTGACCGCTGGGAAGTGATACTTCTTTGTACTGCAGAAATGCATTGCCCGCTTGCTTGCTTGGCCAAAAAGGGCTTATGCGTTTCTTCCTGAATATATTCCACAGGAAACACATACACCCCTTTTGGGCAAGTGCATCATTGTCGAAGTTGTGCCCCTCTTCCTGTGTTTTGAAGGCGATTCCAATGTACATCTTGAAATCTGTTTCCTGCTATTCCGGCTCGCTTTCAAGTCCGCCTCGTTGCCTTCCCTCAACAGATTTTTGGACGATAGTTGCCCTTTAGTACTCTGCCAGTTTGTGAATTGCTGTGCCACTGAGCTCCATTTTTCAACTCATATTTGTGAGCTGACCACAAGTCCAAAATTTTGGTTCAGGACCTATACAGGTTCCCAGTGGGTGGCTGAGAATTTGATTAATTCTTCTTCCTGCCGGGAAATTAGAGTGACATGTGCCCGTCCAAATGCCTAACAGCTATTCTCTCCTTGGTTCTCCATCTTCCCTTTCATCCTCTGCCAAACTGGCACCCTGTGAGAAGCAGGAGGTTAAAGGGGCTGTCTCTCCAAGTTGGGAGTTTGATAATAAAGCAGTTGGAAATTCAAACCGGAGCACAAGGAGAGGGACTATTAGTTTACTTTTAGGAACCTTTCGTATTCACAGTGTGTCCATTCTCTAGGTTTCCCGTACATGTTATTGCTGTAGTAATATTCCCTTCAACCTGGAGATTTGGGACCTTTGGAATGCGTGCCACGCATTATTGTTTTAAACGGTCTGCATTTGCTCACCGAAACTCACCAATCCTCTCAGTCCCAAGTGTCCAGCCTTATGCCAAATCCAGCTCTCGTTGTATATATGGTCATTCCAGGTTTCATCAGAGCCCCTGAAGGAATTGTAAAGAATTTCCCTGTTTTTTTTGTTTTGTTTTTGAAATTCCTTTTTATAGTGGGTTTGAGCTGATTCTCACTGCCATGTTTAAGCCAACCTAGACACACTTGATTCCCTTATGGAGACATTTCAATACATAGGTTTTAAGATTCTTACTAGTCAGATACATTCCTCTGCGGGAAATATGCGGTTTTCAGTCCCTTTCAATGAGGAAGGTGTAGGTCTTGTCTATACCATAGTTGGTTTTTGGAACAGTATCTGTACTATTATCAAACTCTGGTTTTATGCATCACCCCACCTCTCCTTCCCCCTTAAACAGACATAAGAGTGTTTTCTAAATGTGAGACTCTGTTCTGTTTCCTAACTCAGTTCATGTGTAGCCATGTTTACAGGACCTTCATAAGTGATATCTTATGATAAGTTTCTTTTTCTCTGTGACTTATTTCACTTACAATCATCGTACCTGAAACCACTCATTTTGCTGCTACTGGCCTTATGACATTGATTTCATCGCTGAGGGATATTCCATCTTACGTAAGTACCACAATTTCTTGAACCATTTTTGGCTTTCCTGGGATATTTCAGGTGTACCCAAGTTAAGGTTCTTGTAAGCAGTGCAGCCCTAAATTTTGGGGTGGCTCTGTCGTATTGATTTTCTGTTTTCCCAAGGTATATTCCCTAGACTGGAAGTGCCCTTGGCTCTGTAGCTGTGGTGTTTACTTCTTTTAGGGAACACAATGCACTCCTCCAGAGAGGCAGTTGGCAATTTACATCCCGCCCATTAGCATAACTAGGCTCCCTGTTCTCCAGGGCCTGTGTTGCCTTTCTAGTTTTTACACATTTTGCAGATGTCCCTTTTGTCTGGTGGGAAGTGATACTGCTTTGTACTGCAGATTTCCATTGCCTGCTTGCTTGCTTGGCCAAAAAGGGCGTATGCGTTTTCTCCTGAATATATTCAGGAGATAACTCATACGCCCTTTTTGGCCCATTGCATCATTGTCGAAGTTTGCCCCTCTTCCTGTGCTTTAAAGGCGATTCCAATGTACCTCTTGATATCTGTTTCCTGCTATTCTGGCACGCTTTCAAGTCCACCTCGTTGCCTTCCCTGAACAGATTTTGGGTCGATAGTTTTCCTTTATTACTCTGAACGTTTGTGAATTGCTGTGCCCCTGAGCTCCTTTTTTCAACTCGTTTTTGTGAGCTGACCGCAAGTCCAAAATTTTGGTTCAGGACCTATACTGGTTCCCGGCGGGTGGCTGAGACATTGATTAATTCTTCTTCCTGCTGGGAAATTAGAGCGACATGTGCCCGTCCAAATGCCTAACAGATACTCTCTCATTGGTTCTCCATCTTACCTTTCATCCTCTGCAAATTGGTAACATGTGAGAAACAGGAGGTTAAAGGGGCTGTCTCTCCAAGTTGGGAGATTGATAGTAAAGCAGTTTGAAATTCAAATCGGAGCACCATGAGAGGGCCTATTAGTTGAGATTTAAAAGCCTTTCGTATTCACAGTGTGTCCATTCTCTAGGTTTCCCGTACATGTTATAGCTGTATTAATATTCCCTTCAACATGGAGAGTTGGGACCCTTGGAATGTGTGCCACACATTATTGCTTTAAGTGTTCTGCATTTGCTCACCGAATCTCACCAATCCTTTCTGGCCCAAGTGTTCAGACTTATGCCACATCCAGCTGTCATGTTAGATAGAGTTATTCCAGGTTTCATCAGAGTCCCTGAAGGAATTGTAAAGAAGGTCCCAGTTTTATTGTTTTGTTTGAGAAATTCCTTTTTATAGTGGGTTTGAGCTGATTCTCACTGCCATGTTTATGCGAGTCTAGACACACTTGTTTCCCTTATGGAGACATATCAATACATAGGTTTTAAGATTCTTACTAGTCAGATATATTCCTCTGCGGGAAATATTGGGTTTTGAGTCCCTTTCACTGAGGAATTTGTAGGTCTTTTCTATTCCGTACTTGGTTTTTGGAACGGTACATGTACTAATATCAAACTCTGGTTTTATGCATCACCCCACCTCTCCTTCCCCCTTAAGCAGGCAAAAGATTGTTTTCTAAATGTGAGACTGTGTTCTCTTTCCTAACTCAGTTCAGGTGTAGCCATGTTTACAGGACCTTCATAAGTGATATCTTATCATAAGTTTCTTTTTCTCTGTGACTTATTTCACTTAGAATCATTGTACCTGAATCCACTCATTTTGCTGCTACTGGCCTTATGACATTGATTTCATGGCTGAGGGATATTCCATCGTACGTAAGTACCACAATTTCTTGAAATATTTTTGTCTTTCCTGAGATATTTCAGGTGTACCTAAGTTGAGGTTCTTGTAATCAGTGCAGGCCTAAATTTTGTGGTGGCTCTGTCTTACTGATTTTCAGTTTCCCCAAGGTATATTCCCTATTCTGGAAGTGCCCTTGGCTCTGTAGCTCTGTTGTTTACCTGTTTTAGGGAACACATTGCACTCCTCCAGAGAGGCTGTTGACAGTTTACATCGTGCCCATCAGAATAACTAGGCTCCCTGTTCTCCAGGGCCTGTCTTGCCTTGCTGGTTTTTACACATTTTGCGGATGTTCCTTTTGACCGGTGGGTAGTGATACTTCTTTGTAGTGCAGATTTGCATTGGCCGCTTGCTTTCTGAGCTAAAATGGGCATATGCGTTTTTTCCTAAATATATTCTGGAGAAAACGCATATGCACTTTTTGGCCAAGTGCATCATTGACGACAATGTGCCCCTCTTGCTGTGCTTAAAAGGCGATTCCAATGTACCTCTTCAAATTTCTTTCATGCTATTGTGCCTCGTTTTCAATTCCGCCTCATTGCCATCCCTCAACAGATTTTTGGACGATAGTTGTCCTTTATTACTCTGCCAGTTTGTGAATTGCTATGCACCTGAGATCCATTTTTCAACTCGTTTTTTGTAAGCTGACAGCAAATCCACAATTTTTGTTGAGGACCTATACTGGTTCCTGGCGGGTGGCTGAGACTTTGGTTAATTTTTCTACCTGACGGGAAATTAGAGTGACATGTGCCCCTCCAAATGCCTAACAGCTACTCTCTCATTGGTTCTCCCTCTTCCCTTTCATCCTCTGCCAAATTGGCAACCTGTGCGAACCAGGAGGTTAAAGGGTATGTCTCTCCAAGTTGGGAGCTTGATAGTAAAGCAGTTGGAAACTCAAACCGGAGCACCAGGATAGGGACTATTAGTTGAGTTTTAGAATCCTTTCGTATTCACAGTGTGTCCATTCTCTACGTTTCCCATACATGTTATAACTGTAGTGATATTCCCTTTTACCTGTCGAGTTGGGACCCATGGAATTGGTGGCAGGCATTATAGCTTTAAACGGTCTGCATTTTCTCATCCAATCTCACAAATCCTCTCAGTCCCAAGTGTCCAGCCTTATGTCTCATCCAGCTGTCATTTTAGATGGGGTCATTCCAGGTTTCATCAGAACACCTGAACGAATTGTGTTAGAATTTCGCTATTTTACTGTTTTGTTTTTGAAATTCATTTATATATTGAGGTTGAGCTGATTTTCACTGACGTGTTTATGCCGGTCTAGACACACTTGATTCCCTTATGGAGACATATCAATACGTAGGTATTAAGATTCTTACTAGTCAGATATATGCCTCTGCGGGAAAAGGGCTGTTGAGTCCCGTTCACTGAGGAATGAGTAGGTCTTGTCTATTCTGTATTTGGATTATGCAACGGTACCTGTGCTAATATCAAACTCTGGTTTTGTGCATCTCCCCACCTCTCCTTTCCCCTTAAGCAGGCATAAGTATGATTTCTAAATGTGAGACTCTGTTCTCTTTCCTAATTCAGTTCATGTGTAGCCATGTTTACATTTCCTTCATAAGTGATATCTTATGTCAGAATGCTCCACGGCTCTTGTCATCATAATGTTCCATGATGCTCGTCATCACAATTATCCATGGCCTTCTCATCACAATGTTCCACCGTCTTGCCTTCATATTGCTCCATGCCCTGGTCATCACAATGCTCCATGTCACTTGTCATCACAATTCTCCACCTCTTTGTCATCACAATGCACGATGATACTTCTCATCACAATGTTACATGCTCTTGTCATCACAATTCTCCATGCACTTATCATTGCAATTCTCCCTGACACATGTCATAGCAAGCTCCATATGCTTGTCATCACAATGCTTCATGACATTGTTATAAAAATTCTCAATATCCCTTGTAATGACAATGCTGCATGCCAATGTCATCACAATGCTCCATGACACTTGTCATCACAGTACTCCAAGCCCTTTTCATCACAATGCTCCATGCCCTTGTCATCACAATGATCCCTGACACCTGTCATCACAATGCTCCATGCCCCTTCTCAGTACAGTGCTCCATGATGCTCGTCATCACAATTACCCAAGGTCTTCCCCTCACAATGTTTCAGCATTTTACCATCACAATTCTCCATGCCCTGGTCATCTCAATGCTCCATGTCCCTTGTCATCACAATTCTCCACGTCCTTGTCATCACAATGCTCCTTGACACTTCTCCTCACAATGTTATATGCTCTTGTCATCACAATTTTGCATGCACTTGTCATCACAACCCTCCAGGACCCCTGTCATAGCAAGCCCCATGCGCTTGTCATCACAATGTTTCAAGACCTGGTCAGTAAAATTCTCCATGGCCCTTGTCATCACAATAATCCTGGCCCTTGTCATCACAATGCTTCTTTACCTTTGTCATCACAATCCTCCATGACACTTGGCATCACAATGCTCCATGTCATTGGCATCACAATGGAACATGACATATGTCATCACAATGCTCACTGACACCTGTCTTAACAATAATCTATGATGTTGTCATCACAATGCTCCATGCCATTGTCATCACAATATTCCATGACACTTGTCATCACAATGCTCCAAGCCCTTGTCATCACAATGCTCCATGCCCTTGTCATCACAATGCTCCATGACCTCTGTCATCACAATGTTCCCTGTCACTTGACATCACAATGCTCCCTGCCCATTGTCAGTACAGTGCTAGATGATGCTCATCATCACAATTACCCAAGGTCTTCTCATCACAATGCTTCAGGGTTTTACCATCAAAATGCTCCGTGCACCTGTCATCACAATGCTCCATGCCCTTGACATCCCAATGCTCCATGGCCGCTGTCATCACAATGCTCCGTGACTCCATTCATCACAATGCTTCATGATCTTTGTCATCACAATGGTCAATGCCCTCGTCATCACAAGGCTCTGTGACCTCTGTCACCACATTGCTCCATGAACTTTTCATCACAATGCTCCATGACCCTTGTCATCACAATGCTCCATGCCTTTCTCAGCACAATACACAAAGACACTTGTCATCACAATCCTCCATGCGCTTGTCAACACAATGCTCCTCCAGCTTTTCATCACAATGCTCCAAGCACTTCTCATCAAAATGCTCTGTCACAACTGATATCACAATGTTCCATAACTAGTCATCACAATACTCCCTCACCCTTCTCATCACAATGTTCCATGACCCCTGCCATCACAGTACTACATGCAATTATCATCACAGTGCTCCATGATCCCTGACCTCACATTGCTCCATAACACATGTCATCAAAATGCTCCATAACTTTTGTCATCACAAAGCTCAAAGACCCTTGGCATCACAATGCTCCATGTCATTGTCATCACAATGCTCCAGGAACCTTCTCATCACATTGCTCCATGCCCTTGTCATCACAAATCTCCATGACGCTTGTCATCACAATGCTCGATGCCTTTCTCATAACAAAGCTCCATGCCCTTGTCATTACAGGCCTCCATAAACCCTCTACCACAGTGTTCCAGGCCCTTGTCATCACAAAGCTCCAGGCCCACTCTCATCACAATAATCCATGAAACTTTTCAGACCAATGTCCCATGGCCTTGTCATCACAATGCTCCATTACCCCTGTCATAATGCTCCATGATCCCAGTCATCACAATGTTCCACAGCCTTGTCATCACAAGTCCCCATACACATGAAATCACAATGCTCCATTCCCTTGTCATCACAAAGCTCCATGATGCATGTCTTCTGAATGCTCCATGGCCTTCTCATCACAATGCACCATTCCCTTGTCATCAGAATGCTCCACGACCCCTGTAATCAAAATGCTCCATGCCCATTTTCATTAGAATGCTCCATGAGAATGTCATCACAAGGCTCCATGGTTTTCTCATCACAGTGCTCCAGAACCTTGTCTTCACAATGCTCCTTTCTCTTCTCATCACAATGCTCCATGACTCCTGTCATCACAATACTGCTTGAACATTTTCAGCCCAGTGTTCCATGACATTCTCAACACATTGCTCCTTGACCCCTGTCATCACAATGCTCCATGACCAATGTCATCACAACACTCCATGACCTCTGATAACACAATTATCCGGGACTCTTGTCATCAAAATGTTCCATGACACTTGTCATCACAATGATCCATGCCCTTGTCATCCCAATGCTCCATGACCCCGTAATCACAATGCTCCGTGACGCTTGACATCACTGTGCTCCATGACAGTTGTCATCACAGTGCTCCATACCTTTGTCATCAAAATGCTCCATGACTTTGTCATCACAATACCCCATGCCCTTCTCATCACAATGCACCACCACCTTGTCATCAAAATGCTCCATGACCTTAGTTATCACAAAGCTCCATGACCATTGGCATCACAATGCTCCATGCTCCTTTAAATCAAAATGGTCCATGACCTCTCTCATCACAATGCTCCAAACCTTTGTGATCACAATGTTCCATAACACTTGTCATCACAACGCTCCATGATGCCTGTCATCACAATACGCCATGCACTTGTCATCGCAATGCTCCATGACCTTTGTCATCACAATTCTCAATACACTTGTCATCACAATGCTCCCTAACCCTTGTCTTCAGAATGCTCCTTGAACCCTGTCATGAAAAGGCTCCATGCGTTTTTCATCACAATGCTCCATGCCCTTTTCATCACAATGCTTCATGCCATTGTCATCACAATACTCCACAAGCTTGTCATCAGAATGATCCATGACACTTGACATCACAATACTCCATCACCTCTGTCATCACAATTCTCCATAACACCTGTCATCACAATGCTCCATGCCCCTTGTCATTACAGTGCTCCATGACACTCATCTTCAGAATTATCCATGGTCTTCTCATCACAATGCTCCACGGTCTTGCCATCACAATGCTGCATGACCTTGGCATCTCAATGCTCCATGCCCAATGTCATCACAATAATCCATGAAACTTGTCAGACCAATGCTCCATGCCCCTGTCATCACAATGCTTCATGCCCTTTTCATCACAATGCTCCAAGAACCCTGTAATCACAATGCTCTATGCACCTTTTCATCAGAATGCTCCATGAGACCTTTCATCACAAGGGTCCATGGTCTTCTCATCACAATGCTCCAGAACCTTGTCATCACAATTCTACATTCCCTTGTAATCACAATGTTCTATGACACCTGTCATCTCAATACTCCATGAACATTTTCAGCCCAATGCTCCATGACCTTCTCAAGACACTGTTTCATGACGCATGTCATCACAATGCTCCATGACCACTGGCATCAAAATGCTCGATGAAAATTGTCATCACAATGATCCATGCCCTTGTCATTCCAGTGTTCCATGGCCCCTGTAATCACAATGCTCTGTGACGCTGGTCATCACATTGCTCCGTGACCCTTGTCATCAAAATGCTCCATGCCTTTGTCAGCAAAATGCTACATTACCTTGTCATCACAATGCTCCATTCGCTTGTCATCATAATTCTCCATTACCATTGTCATCAGAATTCTCCATGAACCTTGGGATAACATTGCTTCATTCCCTTGTCATCAAAATGCTCCATCCTCCTTGAAATCAAAATGATCCATGACCTCTGTCATCACAATGATCCAAACACTTGTGATCACAATGTTCCATAACACTTGTCATCACAACACACTTTGATGCCTGTCATCACAATTATCCATGGACTTCTCATGACAATGCTCCATGACATTTGTCATCACAATGCTCAATACACTTGTCATCACAATGCTCCCTGTCACTTCTCATCAGAATGCTCCTTGAACCGTGTCCTGAAAAGGCTCCAAGCCCCTTTAATCACAATGCTCAATGCCATTATCATCACAATACTTCACAAGCTTGACATCAGTATCCTCCATGACCCTTGTCATCACAATGTTCCATGCCCCGTGTCATTACAGTGCTCCATGATGCTCGTCATCACAATTATCCATGGTCTTCTCATCACAATGCTCCATGACGCTTGTCATCACAATGCTCGATGCACTTCTCATCACAATGCTCCATGACCTTGTCATCACACTTCTCCATGCACTTGTCATCACAATGCTCTATGACCACAGTCATAGCAAGCTCCATGTGCTTTTCATCACAATGCTTCACGACGCTGTCATCAAAATTCTCAATGGCCCTTCCCATTCACAATGCTCCATGCCCTTGTGATCACAATGCTCCAAGACACCTGTAATCACAATGCTCCATGCCCTTTTTCATCTCAATGCCCCATGAACCCTGTCATCACAGTGCACCATGCCCATCATCATAATGCTTCATGCTGTTGTCATCACAATGAAATCAAAATGTTCCATGACCTCTGTCAACACAATGCTCCAAACCCTTGTGATCACAATGTTCCATAACACTTGTCATCACAACGCCCCATGACGCTCCTCATCACAATTATCCATGGTCTTCTCATCACAATGCTCCATAACATTTGTCATCACAATGCTCAATACACTTGTCATCACAATGCTCCCTGACTCTTGCCATCAGTATGCTCCTTGAACACTGTCATGACAAGGCTCCATGCCTTTTTCATCACAATGATCCATGCCGTTTTCATCACAATGCTCCAAGACCCATGTAATCATTATGCTCCTTGCCCTGTTCATCACAAAGCTCCATGACGCATGTCATCAGAATGTTCCTTGGACATCTCTAACAATGCTCCATCCCCTTGTAATCACAATGCACCAAGACCCCTGTAATCACAATGCTCCATGCCCCTTTTCATCAGAATGCTCATGAGACTTCTCATCACAAGGCTGCATGGTCTTCTCATCACAATGCTCCATCCCATTGTCATCACAATAGTCCTCAAGCTTGTCATCAGAATGCTCCATGACCCTTGTCATCACAATGCTCAATGACCACTGTCATCATAATGCTACATGCCCCTTGTCATTACAGTTCTCCATGACACTCGTCATCACAATTATCCATGGTCTTCTCATCACAATGCTCCACCGTCTTGCAATCACAATGCTCCATGACACTTCAAATCACAAGGTTACATGTTCTTGTAATCATATTCTGGATGCACTTGTCATCGCAATGCTCCATGACCCCTGTCATAGCAAGCTCCATGTGCTTTTCATCACAGTGCTTAACGAACTTGTCATCAAAATTCTCAAAAGCCCTTGTCATCACAATGCTCCATGCTCTTTTCATCAAAATGCTCCATGACCATTGTCATCACAGTGCTCCAAGCCCTTGTCATCACATTGCTCCATTTCCTTTGTCTTCACAATCCTCCATGACAATTGGCATCACAATCCTCCATGCCATTGTCATCACAATGGAACATGACATATGCCATCACAATGCACCCTGACATCTGTCTTCACAATACTCCATGACCTTGTCATCACAATGCTCCATGACCTTGTCATCACAATGCGCAATGCCGACTGGCATCACAATAATCCATGAAAATTGTCAGACCAATGCTCCATGCCCCTATCATCACAATGATCCATTCCCTTGTCATCACAATGCTCTGTGACTCCAGTCATCACAATGCTTCATGACCTTTGTCATCACAATGGTCTATGCCCTCGTCATCACAAGGCTCTGTGAACTTTGTCACGAAAATGCTCCATGAACTTTTCATCCCCATGCTCTCTGAGCCTTTTCATCACAATGCTCCATGCCTTTGTCAGCACAATGCTCCATTACCCTTCTCATCAAAATGCTCCATGCGCTTGTCAGCACAATGCTCCATGACCCATGTCATCACAGTGCGCCATGCACTTGTCATCACAATGCTCCCCAAACTTGTCATCACAATACTCCATAAACATTGTCATGAAAAAGCTCCATGCACTTCGCATCAAAATGCTCTCTCACCACTGATATCACAATTTTCCATCCCTAGTCATCACAATACACCCTTACCCCTGTCATCACAATGTTCCACGGCCTTGTCATCACAAGGCTACATGACCCGAGTAATCACAATGCTCCATTCCCCTTTTCATCTCAATGCTCCATGAACCCTGTCATCACAATGAACCATGCCCTTCATCATAATGCTTCATGCTATTTTCATCACAATGAAATCAAAATGCTCCATGACTTCTGTCATCACAATGCTCCAAACCCTTGTGATCACAATGCTCCATAACACTTGTCATCACAACCCCCCATGAGGCTCGTCATCACAATTATCCATGGTCTTCTCATCACAATGTACCATGACCTTTTTCATCACAATGCTCAATACACTTGTCATCACAATGCTCCCTGACCCTTGTCATCAGTATTCTCCTTGAACCCTGTCATGAAAGGGCTCCATGCCTTTTTCATCACAATGATCCATGCCCTTTTCATCACAATGCTCCAAGACCCCTGTAATCACAATGCTCCATGCCCTGGTCATCACAAAGCTCCATGACGCATGTCATCAGAATGCTCCTTGGACATCTTTCACAATGCTCCATGCCCTTGTAATCACAATGTTCCAAGACCCCTGAAATCACAATGCTCCATGCCCCTTTTCATCAGAATGCTCCATGAGACTTCTCATCACAAGGCTCCATGGTCTTCTCATCAGAGTGCTCCAGGACCTTGTCATCACAATGCTCCATGACCCCTTTCATCAGAATACTCCATGAACATTTTCTGCTCAATGTTCCATGATCTTCTCATCACAATGCTCCATGAACCCTGTCATCACAACGAACCATGCCCATCATCTTAATGCTTCATGCTATTGTCATCACAATGAAATCTAAATGCTCCATGACCTCTGTCATCACAATGCTCCAAGCCCTTTTGATCACAATGTTCCATAACACTTGTCATCACAACGCACCATGACGCTCGTCATCACAATTATCCATGGTCTTCTCATCACAATGCTCCATAAGATTTGTCATCACAATGCTCAATACACTTGTCATCACAATGCTCCCTGACTCTTGCCATCAGTATGCTCCTTGAACCCTGTCATGACACGGCTCCATGCCTTTTTCATCAAAATGCTCCATGCCCTTTTCATCACAATGCTCCATGCCATTGTCATCACAATACTCCACAAGCTTGTCATCAGAATGGTCCATGACACCTGTCATCACAATGCTCCGTGACTCCAGTCATCACAATGCCTCAAGAATTTGTCACCACAATGGTCCATGCCCTCATCATCACAAGTCTCTGTTACCTTTTTCACCACAATGCTCCATGAACATTTCATCACAATGCTCTGTGACCCTTGGCATCACAATGCTCCATGCCTTTGTCAGCACAATGTTCCATGTCACTTGTCATCACAATTCTCCATGATCTTGTCAGCACAATGCTCCATGACCGATGTGATCACAATGCACCATGCGGTTGTCATCACAATGCTCCACATCCTTGTCATCACAATGCTCCTTAAACATTGTCATCACAATGCTCCATGCACTTCTCATGAAAATGCTCTCTCACCACTGATATCACATTGTTCCATGACTAGTCATCACAATACTCCCTCACCCTTGTCCTCACAATGTTCCATGACCCCTATCATCACAATGCTACATGCCGTTATCATCACAATACACCACTCCCTTGTCATCAAAATGCTCCATGACCTTAGTCATCACAAAGCTCCATGACCCTTGGAATCACAATGCTCCAGGCCATTGTCATCACAATGCTTCATGAAGCCTCTCATCACATTGCTCCATGCTCTTTTCATCACGAAGCTCCATGACGCTTGTCATCACAATGCTCGATGCACTTCTCATCACAATGCTCCATGGCCTTGTCATTACAATCCTCCATGACCCATGTATCACAGTGTTCGTGTCCTTGTCATCACAATGCTCCATGCCCACTCTCATCACAATAATCTATGAAAATTTTCAGACAAATGCTCCATGCCCTTTTCATCACAAAGCTCCATGACGCATGTCATCAGCATGCTCCATGGCCTTCTCATTCACAATGCTCCATGCCCTTGTCATCACAATGCTCCAAGACACCTGTAATCACAATGCTCCATGTCCCTTTTCATCTCAATGCTCCATGAACCCTGTCATCACAATGCACCATGCCCATCATCATAATGCTTCATGCTATTGTCATCACAATGAAATCAAAATGCTCCATGACCTCTGTCATCACAATGCTCCAAACCCTTGTGATCACAATGTTCCATAACACTTGTCACCACAACGCCCCATGACGCTCATCATCACAATTATCCATGGTCTTCTCATCACAATGCTCCATAACATTTGTCCTCACAATGCTCAATACACTTGTCATCACAATGCTCCCTGACTCTTGCCATCAGTATGCTCCTTGAACACTGTCATGACAAGGCTCCATGCCTTTTTCATCACAATGATATATGCCCATTTCATCACAATGCTCCAAGACCCCTGTAATCACAATGCTCCTTGCCCTGGTCATCACAAAGCTCCATGACACATGTCATCAGAATGCTCCTTGGACATCTCTCACAATGCTCCATGCCCTTGTAATCACAATGCTCCAAGACCCCTGTAATCACAATGCTCCATGCCCCTTTTCATCAGATGCTCGATGAGACTTCTCATCACAAGGCTCCATGGTCTTCTCATCAGAGTGCTCCAGGACTTTGTCATCACAATGCTCCATGACCCCTTTCATCAGAATAGTCCATGAACATTTGCAGCTCAATGCTCCATGATCTTCTCATCACAATGCTCCATGACCCCTGTCATCACAATGCTCCATGCTCCTTGATATCAAAATGATCCATGACCTCTGTCATCACAGTGCTCCAAACCCTTGTGATCACATTGTTCCATAACACTTGTCATCACAATGATCCATGATGCCTGTCATCACAATACTCCATGCCCTTGTCATCACAATGCTCCATGACCTTTGTCTTCACAATGCTCAATACACTTGTTATCATAATGCTCCGTGACACTTGTCGTCAGAATGCTTCTCGAACCCTGTCATGAAAAGGCTCTATGCGATTTTCATCACAATGCTCCATGCGTTTTTCATCACAATGCTCCATGCCATTGTCATCACAATACTCCACAAGCTTGTCATCAGAATGGTCCATGACACCTGTCATCACAATGCTCTTTGACTCCAGTCATCACAATGCCTCAAGAATTTGTCACCACAATGGTCCATGCCCTCATCATCACAAGTCTCTCTGACCTTTGTCACCACAATACTCCATGAACATTTTCAGCCCAATGCTCTATGACGTTCTCATCACAGTGTTCCATGACCACTGTCATCACAACGCTCCAAAACCACTGACAACACAATGATCCCGGACTCTTTTCATCAAACTGCTCCATGACACTTGTCATCAAAATGATCCATGCCCTTGCCATCCCACTGATCAATGACCTCTGTAATCACGATGATCCGTGACGCTTGTCATCACAGTGCTCCATGACACTTGTCATCAAAATGCTCCATGCATTTGTCAGCAAAATGCTACATGACATTGTAATCACAATGCTGCATGCGCTTGTCATCAAAATACTCCATTCCCATTTTCATCAAAATCCTCGGTGAACCTTGGGTTCACATTGCTCCATGCCATGTCATAACAATGCTCCATGATCCTTGAAATGAAAATCATCCATGACCTCTGTCATCACAATGCTCCAAACCCTTGTGGTCACAATGTTCCATAACACTTGTCGTCACAATGCTCCATGATGACTGTCATCACAATGCTCCATGACCATTGTCATCACAATGCTCAATACACTTGTCATCACAATGCTCCCTGACACTTGACGTCAGAATGCTCCTTGATCCCTGTCATGAAAAGGTTCCATGCCTTTTTCATCACAATGCTCCATGCCTTTTTCTTCACAATGCTCCATGCCATTGTCATCACAATACTCCACAAGCCTGTCATCTGAATGTTCCTTGACCCTTTTCATCACAATCATCCATGACACCTGTCATCACAATTCTCGATACCCCATGTCATTACAGTGCTCGTTTACACTCGTTATCAAAATGCTCCATGGTCTTGCGATTACAGTGCTCCACGATCTTGCCATCACAATGCTCCATGACCTGGACATCACAATGCTCCATGTCCCTTGTCATCACAATGCTCCATGCGCTTCTAAGCACAATGCTCCATGACCCATGACAGCACAATGTGCAAAGCGCTCTCATCACAATGCTCCACAACCTTGTCATCACAATGCTCCATAAACATTGTCATCACAATGCTCAATGCACTTCTCATCAAAATGCTCTCTCACCACTGATATCACAATGTTCCATCACTAGTCATCAAAATACTCCCTCACCCCTGTCATCACAATGTTCAATGACCCCTGTAATCACAATGCTCCATGCCCTTGTCATCACAACGCTCCATGATGCATGTCATCAAAATGCTCCATGGCCTTCTCATCACAATGTCCCATGCCCTTGCCATCACAATGCTCCATTACACATTTCATCTCAATGGTCCATGACCACTGTCATCACAGCGCTCCATGACTCCAGACAACACAATGATCTGGGACTCTTGTCATCAAAATGCTCCATGACACTTGTCATCACAATGATCCATGCGATTGTCATCCCAATGCTCCATGACACCTGTAATCAGAATGCTCCGTGACGCTTGTCATCCCAGTGCTCCATGACCCTTGGCATCACAATGCTCCATGACCCCTCTCATCACATTGCTCCATGGCCCCGTCATCACAAGGCTCCATGACCCTTGTCATCACAATTCTCCAAGACCCCTGTAATCACAATGCTCCATGCCCTTGTCATCACGAAGCTCAATGACTTATGTCATCAGAATTCTCCATGGCCTTCTCATCACAATGCTCCATGCCCTTGTCATCACAGTGCTCCAAGACCACTGTATTCACAATGCTCCATGACCCTTTTCATCTCAATTCTCCATGAACTCTGTCATTCCAATGCACCATGCCCATCATCATAATGCTTAATGGTATTGTCATCAAAATGAAAGCAAAATGCTCCATGAACTCTGTAATCACAATGCTCCAAAACCTTGTGATCACAATGTTCCTTACCACTTGTCATCACATTTCCCCATGATGCTCCTCATCACAATTATCCATGGTCTTCTCATCACAATGCTCCATGACCTTTGCCATCACAATGCTCAAACACTTGTCATCTCAATGCTCCCTGCCACTTGTAGTCAGTATGCTTCTTGAACCCTGTAATGACAAGGCTCCATGCGTTTTTCATCACAATGATCCATGCGCTTTTCATCAAAATGTTCCAAGGCCCCAGTAATCACAATGCTCCTTGCCCTTGCCATCTCAAAGCTCCATGACCCATATCATCAGAATGCTCCATTCCCTTCTCATCACCATGCTCCATGCCCTTTTCATCACACTGCTCCCTGACACTTGTCTTCAGAATGATCCTTGAACCCTGTCATGAAAAGTCTCCATGTCTTTTTCATCACAATGCTCCATGACTTTTCATCACTATGCTCCATGCCATTGTCGTCACAATACTCCACAAGCTTTTCATCAGAATGCTCCATGACCCCTGTCATCACAATGATCCATGACACCTGTCATCACAATGCTCCATGCCTCTTGTCATTACAGTGCTCCATGACGCTCGTCATCAAAATTATCCATGGTCTTCTCATCACAATTCTGCACGGTCTTTCCATCACAATGCACCCTTCCCTGGTCATCACAATGCTCCATGACCCTTTTCATCACAATTCTCCAAGCAATTGTCATGCAATGCTCCATTACATTTGTCATCAAAATCCTCCATGACACTTGACATCACAATGCTCCATTACATTTGTCATCACAATCCTCCATGACACTTGCCATCACAATGCTCCACGCCATTGTCATCACAATGCTCCCTGACACCTGTCTTCACAATACTACATGACCTTGTCTTAAAAATATTCCATGCCCTTGTCATCACAATGTGCCATGCCCACCCTCATACCAATAATCCATGAAACTTGTCAGACCAATGCTCAATGCCCCTGTCATCACAATGCTCCATGCCCTTGTAATCACAATGCTCCATGACCCCTCACATCATAATCCTCCGTGACTCCAGTCATCACAATGCTTTATGAACTTTGTCATCACAATGGTCCATTCCCTCGTCATGACAATGCTCTGTAACACTTGTCATCACAATCCTCCATGCCTTTGTAAGCACAAGGCTCCATGACCGTTGTCATCACAATCCTACATGCGATTGTCAGCACAATGCTCAAAGACACATGTCATTACAATGTGCCATGCACTTGTCATGACAATGCTCCACAACCTTGTCATCACAATGCTCCATAAAACTTGTCACCACAAGGCTCCATGCATTTCTCATCTAAATGCTCTCTCACCACGGATATCACATGGTTCCATCACTAGTCATCACAATACTCCCTCACCCCTGTCATCACAATGTTCCATGACCCCTGTCATCAAAATGCTACATGCCCTTATCATCACAATCCTCCATGACCACTGACATTACAATGTTCCATAACCCCTGTCATCAAAATGTTCCCTGACCCTTTTCATCAAATTGTTCCGTGACCCTTTCATCACAATGCTCCCTCCTCTACTCATCACAATGCACCACACTCTTGTCATCAAAATGCTCCATGACTTTGGCATCAACAAGCACCATGACCCTTGGCATCACAATGCTCCATGCCATTGTCATCACAGTGCTCCATGAACACTCTCATCACATTCCTCCTTGCCCTTGTCATCACAAAGCTCCATGACGCTTCTCATCACAATGCTCGATGCCTTTCTCATCACAATGCTCCATGCCTTGTCATTACAATCCTCAATGACCCATGTATCACCGTGTTCCGTGCCCTTGTCATCACAATGCTCCATGCCCACTGTCATCACAATAATCCATGAAATATTTCAAACCAATGCTCCATGCCCTTGTCATCACAATGCTCCATTAGACCTTTAATAACAATGCTCCATGACCCCTGTCATCACAATATTCCACAGCATTGTCATCACAAAGCTCCATGTACCTTGTCATCACAATGCTCCAAGACCACTGTAATCACAATGCTCCATGCCCCTTTTCATCTCAGTTCTCCATGAACACTGTCATCACAATGCACCATGCCCATCATCATAATGCTTCATGCTATTGTCATCACAATGAAATCAAAATGTTCCATGACCTTTGTCATCAAAATGCTCCAAACCCTTCTGATCACAGTGTTCCATAACACTTGTCATCACAATGCCCCATGACGCTCCTCATCACAATTATCCATTGTCTTCTCATCACAATGCTACATGACCTTTGTCAACACCATGCTCAATACACTTGTCATCACAATGCTCCCTGACACTGGTCTTCAGTATGCTCCTTGAAACCTGTCATGACAAGGCTGCATGCCTTTTCCTCACAATGATCCATGCACTTTTCATTACAATGCTCCAAGGCCACTCTAATCACAATGCTCCATGCGCTTGTCATCACAAAGCTCCATGACGCATGTCATCAGAATGCTCCATGGCATTGTTAGCAAAATGCTACATGACCTTGTTATCACCATGATCCATGCCCTTGTCATCACAGTGCTCCAAGAAACCTGTAATCACAATGCTCCATGCCCCTTTTCATCAGATTGCTCCATGAGACTTGTCATCACAATGTTCCATCGTCTTTTCATCACAGTGTTCCAGGACCTTGTCATCACAATGCACCATGACCCCTGTCATCACAATACTCCATGAACATTTTCAGCCCAAAGCTCCATGACTTTCTCATCTCACTTCTCCAGAGCCCTTGTCATCACAATTCTCCATGACCACTGTCATCACAACGCTCCATGACCCCTGACAACACAATGATCCGGGACTCTTGTCATCAAAATTCTCCATAACCCTTGTCATCACAATGATCCATGCCCTTGTCATCCCAATGCTCCATGACCCCTGTAATCGCAATGCTCCGTGAAACTTGTCATCACAGTGCTCCGTTACACTTGTCATCACAATGCTCCATGCCTTTTTCAACAAAATGCTACATGACCTTGTCATCACAATCCTCCATGACCCTTGGGATCACATTGCTTCATGCCCTTGTCATCTCTGTCTTTCTTTTCTGCTTTTTACAGATTTTCGGATGTCCCTTTTGACCGGTGGGAAATGGCAATTCTTTGTAGTGCGGATTTGCATTGTGCACTTACTTGATTGGCCAAAAAGAGCGTATGTGTTTTCTCCTGAATATATTCAGCAGAAAATGCATACGCCCTTTTTGGCCAAGTGCATCATTGTCGAAGTTGTTACGCTTTTCAGGTGCTTTAAAGGTGATTCCAATTTACCTCTTGAAATATGTTTTGTGCAATTCTGCCTCATTTTCAAGTCCCCTTCGTTGCCTTCCCTCAACTGATTTTTGGAAGTGAGTTGTCCTTTATAACTCTGAAGGTTTGTGAATTGATCTGCCCCGAACTCCAATTTTCAACTCACGTTTTTGTGAGCTGACCACAAATCCACAATTTTGCTTCAGGACCTATACTGGTTCCGGGGGTGCAGGCTGACGCTTTGGTAAATTCTTCTTCCAGACGGGAAATTAGACTGACATATGTCCGTCCAAATGCCTACAGCTACTCTCTGATTGGCTCTCCCTCTTCCCTTTCATCCTCTGCACAATTTGCAAACTGTGCAAAGCAGGAGGTTATACCGGCTGACTCTCCAACGTCGGAGATTGATAGTAAAGCAGTTGGATTGCCAAACTGGAGCACAAGGAGAGGAAAAATTAGGAGCCTTTTAGAAATCTTACGCCATCACAGGGTGTCCATTCTCTAGGTATCCCATACATGTTACAACTGTAGTGATATTCCCTTCTACCTGGAGAGTTGGGACACATGGAATGGGTGGCATGCAATACTGCTTTAAAGGGTCTACATTTTCTCACCCAATCTCACCAGTCCTCTCATTCCCAAGTGTCCAGCCTTATGTCTCATCTAGCTGTCTTTGCAGATAGGGTCATTCCAGGTTTCATCAGAATCCCTGAATGCATTGTGTAAGAATTTCACTGTTTTTTTTTTGTTTTGTTTTGTTTTTGAAATTCATTTTTATAATGGGTTCGAACTGATTTTCACCGACGTGTTTATGCCGGTCTAGACACACTTGATTCCCTTATGGAGACATATCAATATATAGGTTTTAAGATTCTTACTAGTCAGATATATTCCTCTGCGGGGAATAGGTGTGTTGAGTCCCGTTCACTGAGGAAGGTGTAGGTTTTGTCTATTCTGTATTTGGTTTATGGAATGGTACCTGTGCTAATATGAAACTCTGGCTTTATGCATCAGCCCACCTCTCCTTCCCCCTTAAGCAGGCATAAGAGTGTTTTCTCAATGTGAGACTCTGTTCTCTTTCCTAACTCAGTTCATGTGTAGCAATGTTTACAGGACCTTCCTAAGTGATATCTTATGATAAGTTTATTTTTCTGTGTGACTTATTTCACTTAGAATCATCGTACCTAAATCCACTCATTATGCTGCTACTGGCCTTATGACATTGATTTTATGTCTGAGTGATATTCTTTTAAACAAAATTACCACAAGTTCTTTACGCAATTTTCTCTTTCCTGGAATATTTAAGGTGTACTGAAGTTGAGGTTCTTGATTGCAGAGCAGCCTTAAACTTTGGGGTGCCTGTGTCTTGTTGATATTTAGTCTTCCCAAGTTATATGCCCATGAGTGGAAGTGCCCTATGCTCGGTAGCTTTGTATTTAAATATTTCAGGAAACAGCATACACTTCTTCAGAGTGGTTCTTGGATATTTATACCCCACCCATCAGCGTGAGTAGCTCCCTGTTCTCCATGGCCTCTCCTGCATTTCTGGTTTGTACACATTTTTTGGATGGCCTTTCTGAGCAGTGGAAATTGAGACGTCTTTGTTGTGCGGATTTGCATTTCCCGTTTGCTTGCTTGGCCAAAAACTCTGTATGTGTTTTTTTCCTGAAGATATTCACGAAAAAAACGCATACACCATTTTGCCCAACTGCATCATTTTAGAAATTCTGCTGCTTTTCATATGCTTTAAATGTGAGTCCAATCTATGTTTTGAAATCTGTTTCCTGCAATTCTGCCTCTCATTCAGATCCTCTTCGTTGCCTTACCTGAATATATTTTTGGACGTTGGTTATCATTTTTATCTTTGCAGGTCTTTGAATTATCTGCTCCTGAGCTCCAATTTGCAACTCGCATTTTTTGTGAGCTGGCCGCCAAACCATTGTATTGCTTCCGGCCCTATTCTGGTTCTGGGGAGGCAGGCTGAGCCTTTGGTTAATTCTTCTTCCTAATGGGAAATTAGAGTGACATGGGCCTGTCAAATCTCCTACAGCTAGTCTCTCATTGGTTCCCCCTCTTCCCGTTTATCCTCTGCACAAATTGCAAACTGTGTGAAACAGGAAGTTAAAGGTGCTGATTCTCCAAGTGGGGAGATTGTTAGTAATTTGGCTGGAATGGCGAACCCCAGCACCAGGAGATCAAAAATGAGGTGCATTTTCGAAACCTTTTATGATCACAAGGTGTACATTCGTCTCGGTTTCCCAGGCATGTTTTCGCTGTCGGAAGATTCCCTTGAACCTGCAGTTTTTGGACCCATGGAATGGGAATCAGGCAGTATTACTTTAAAAGGTCTGCATTTTCTCACCCAGCCTCTCAAACATCTCTTAGCGTGCATAGTTTCCTGCCTTATATATCATCCTGCTGTGGGTCTACATGCATTCAATCCATGTTTCATCGTAGCCCTTCAACAAAAGTTGTAAGAATTTTTGTCTGTCTCACTGTTTTTATAAATATTTATAAATTTATTTTTATATTGGTTACAGCTGATTTTCAAAGCTCTGTTTTTTGCTGCTGTACATCCTCTTGATTCATATACTGTGAGACATCAATAAATTCTTTATCAGATTCTTACCAGTCATATGTATTATTTTCCAGTGACTTGAGTGGGCTGAGTGCAGTTCTTTGAGGTACCGTGTAGGCCTTGTCTGTTATTCAATTTGGTACTTGGAATGGTGTCTTTGCTAATTTCAACCTCCTAGATAATACCTCACCCTTCCCCACCTTTCCCATTTAGCAGCCTTATGTCTATTTTCTCCATATTTGACTATGTTTCTGTTTTGTAATTTATTTCATGTGTAGCCATTTTTGATTCCACCTTTAAGTGACATCTTATGATATGTGTCTTTTTCTTTCTGACATACGTCACTTAGAATGATCATATGTAACTCCTCCAGAGTTGTTAAAACTGGCCTTATTTCATTGATTACTGGATGAGTAATATTTCAATCTACATAAGTACCCCATCTCTTTTATCAATTTTATCCTCCCAGGGACATTTAGGCTATATCCAATTTGAGGCCCTTTTTAACAGAGAGGTGGTAAACGTTGGGGTGCCTGTTTTCTGTCAATTTTTGTTTTTGCCAATGTATACGCCCATGAGTGCAAGTGCCCTATGCTCTGTAGCTCATTTTTTAGATGTTTTAGCAAACACAATACACTTCTCCAGAGTGACCGTTGGCAAATTACATTTCCATTATCAGCCTCACAGGGCTCCCTTTTCTCCTCACCCTATCCTGCATTTCTGGTGTTTACACTTTATGTGGATGGCACTTCTGACTGATGTGAAGTGATACATTTTGTAGTATTGATTTCCAGTGCCCACCTGTTTGGTTGGATAAAATGTGTGATTGGCTTTACTTGAATATATTCAGAAAAATGCATACGCCCTTTTTGGCCAACTGCATCATTGGCGATGTTCAACCCCTTTTCTTTTGCTTTAATGGGGAGTCCTTTCCACCTCTTCAAATCTGTTTCCTGCCACTCTCCCTTGCTTACAAGTCCTTTTCTGTGACTTACCTCAAGACATTTTTTGACGATAGATATTTTCAACTCTGCAGTTTCATGAATTTTAGTGCCCCTGAGTTCCATTTTTCAACTTGTGTTTTTGGAAACGGGACACAAAACAGCGGGATTTCCTCCAGCCCTATTCTGTTTCCGTGGGCTTTTCTAGCCTTTGATGAATTTGTCTTCCGGATTGGAAATTAGAGTGTTATGTGCCTGTCTGAACACCTTAGACTTATCTCTAATTTATTCTCTTCCTTCCGCTTCATCCTCTGGACAAATTCCAAACAGTGTGCAACAGGATGTTGACGGTGCTGATATCCCCAAGTGAGGAAATTGTTAGGAAAGATGCTGGAGGGGTGAACCCGAGCACCAGGCGATGAGGAGATGAGGTGCCTTTTCCAAACTCTTTCCGATCAAACGGTGTACCATCCTCTAGGTGTGACAGGCATGTTTGAGCCATAGGAATAGTCCCGTGCATGTAAGGGGAACACCAGGGTTTTTTCCAAATTAGTGACTCCCCGAACCCCAAACTGGGGAATGTTTAAGCTACTGCTACACATATGTCCATTATGGGGCTTGGAAAATAGGCAGAGTCCAAACTTTAGATGACTGAAATCTTCGGGATCAGAAGTGCTCACCATCGGCCTTGCTTAGGTTACATTTTATCTGTCATTGATAGATGATGTCAATAAAAATATCTATTCTTTTTCAGATTATTTCCCCTTATAGGTTATTGCAAAATATTCAGTGTAGTTGCCTGTGCTATACAGTAGTTCCTTGTTGATGATCTGTTTTATACATAGCAGTGTGTATGTGTTAATCCCAAACTGTTAATTTATGCCTTCTCCTACCTTTCCACTTTGGTAATAATAAATTATAAAATTTTATACTTCTCAGAAATGGGGAAGCTGAAAGAGAGGTATCATTTTCAATGGAAAAGCATTCAAAACAAGATTGAAGCTTCAGCCAAGAGTATTCAATGTACATCCTTGGGAATAAATCACTTCATTTCTCTAATGTTGACCTGACAAATACGACAGACGTCTTCATTGAACTTGCTTATAATAAAGTGATGGAAATATCAAATATAAGTCTTAGAAACATCTTAATTTACCCGAGCCTTATACACTGCTCTACGTTAACTACAGTTTGGCTCACACATCTGTTCATTGAAGTTACAATATTCTCAATTTCTGTTACTGATCCTCCAGAGTGGACCCCAACAAGAGTCCCGATGCCCAGTGTCATTGGAGCCAACAGATCAACCATGAGTTTGGTTCAGAAGCAAAGGAAACTTTATATTTTGAAAACAGAATGGAGAGGTTAGAGCGTGCACTCCCCCGCGGGCTGTGCGCTGGGCTGCTGTGTACGGATACCGGCAGCGTCACCTGGATGGAGGGGATGGAGCTCTCGAGGGCTTGGTTGGCTGCAGCTCAGGCTCTATGTCGCAGAGTCTGCATGGGACCACGCTAGCTGAGGTGTCGACCCAGCCATTCTGCACTAGGAAATCGGGTCTGAAGTGCCGGGTGTGGGACCTCTGCATGTGGAACCTTAGGAGCACGTGAAATTAGACAAAGCACAAAGGAAAAACAGGTTAGACTTTATTTTATTGCCCAGATTCCCTTTTTATCTCCCAGGAATTTTTAATGAACGTTGCCGGTGATGAACACCTCCTCTGCTTTTTGTCCCGTTCCTCATTCTTGGGGTGCTGAGGGTGCAGACCCCTCTTTTGTAACTGCTTCATGCTGAGGTGGGAGCGCTCATACACAGGGGGAGAGGCAAAACTTCTCCCCAGCAGCCTCCAGGTGAGGTTGATTGTCCCAAGGCCTCCTGCCTCACTGCTCGTCCACCTGAGCACCAGCATTGGAAGTGTTATAGATTCGAATGACCTTTAAGGGTCCAGGAAAGAGATGCACAGAGATGCTGCTGTGGCAGTTCTCACCCCACCCCACATTTGTTTGGCGACCTTAGGCTGACGGGTTTTGCCAGCCTAGATGCTCTGACCAGTAGTCTGTGCTTTCTTTAATTAGGTCCCTGAATTAATGTACAAACAGCACCATGTGTCAGAGCCCTGCCCGCTCAACTCCCAGACAGTCCAGGGTTGGTGGTGATCCAGGACCATGACGTCCACTGAGTCAACGGCCTTTTGAAGTAGCCAGCAGTCCAGCCGGTCATATTGGCCACCATCACTGCGGTGTCTGTAGGGTTTTCTATGGTGAAATTGTGAATATACGATTCCCCCGCCAAGCTTATTAGCTCCCCTCTGGGTGCAGTAAGTCCTCCAAGCAGTAGTCTGCTCTTTCGGGGTACAGACTTGTTTTCTGAGAGAAACTCCAGGTCAAGTGATGGTCACACGTGTCTTCTTGGGGGCCCATTGCCCCCGTTTGTCTCTCTGGAGTTTGGAGTTGGAGGGCCTCCTCACTCGAGGTCAGTGTGTCCACAGAGCGACCCCTGCAACTTCAGGACATGATGGGTGGTTAGGATCACCACATGGGGTCCTTTTCCCTTAGGAGGGAGCTGGCCTTGCGGGCTGCTGATTTCCAGCTTTTTAGATACCCCAGTATCCTGGCCTGATGGGACGGTGGGCAAAGCCCTTGGTGACCATAGTTTATCATACCTGAAGGGTATTCTTGTATTGCTCCTTTTCAAGTGGTCCCAGTTTTTTCACTAAGGCTCCAAGGGTGATTAACTTTGACCGGGTATGTAAAGGTCAAAGGGTTTAGCTAAATTTGGGAGTTCCTGGGCAAGGGCCTGAATTGACTGCTCTTTCCATTCTTGAAAGGCTCTTTCTGGATTCTATCCTAAAGGATCATTATCTTTTCGTGTCAGAGTTTCATGTAGAGGCCCAGCTATTAGACTGTATTTAGGGATCCAGATGCAGAAAACCTTGGCCTCCCCAGGAACCCCTAAGCTGTCTTCTAGTTTTAGAAGAGGTAAGGCTGCAAATGGCTTCTTCCCTATCCTGGGATGCGTTTCTCCTAATATCTGTGAGAATGAAGCCCAGGCATGTCACCTTAGCCTGGGATATTTGAGCCTGTTTCTTGGACACCTTCTATCCTTTCTTGGCTAGGTAGTTCAGAGCCGTCTTTAGTAGACCTGACAATCAGAATGTCATCTGCATATTGAAGGAGGGTTCCCTTTTACAGAGGTAGAACTTTTAGGTCTTTAGAGGACATTTCCCCAATGATGGTGTGGGGATTTTTGAACCATTGGGGAAGGATGGCCCAGCATTATTGCTTTTGTGGCATGTTGTGTCCTGCCACTCACAAGCCAAAAATTCTTGTGACTCTGAGATGATTGGAATACAGAAGAAGGCATCATTGAAGTCTAATACAGAATGCCATGGTCTGGTGGATGTTAGAATGACCAGCAGGGTGTAGGAAATAGGAGCTACTGGATGTATATCCTCGGCGGCTTCACTGACTGTCCTGATATCCTTTACCAGGTCTCCAGCAGCCCATGGGGCTCTCGTGGTCAGGGAAATCCCAGGATGTGGAACTCACCTGGGCTGCACCACCCACCCCACAGCCCACGGGGCTCTCGTGGTCAAGTCCCTCCCAGAGTATGGAGCTCATCTGTGCAGGTACACAGCAGCCCATAGGGCTCTCATAGTCAGGCACTTCCCAGGATATGGAGCTTCCCTGGGCAGGTACCCCAGCAGGGCTGGACCCACAGGAACCATGCACATAGCCCACCTTGTAGAGAACCCCCAGCTCACCTGTCGCTCACAGCTGACACAGAACACCTCAGAGCAGGACTTCAACTAACAAACATCAGCTCTGACCGTTCTGTGTCCCTGTGTATCACTCTGTGTGGCCTCTCTCTTCCTACTCTTCCAGACACTTCCACTGCAGCCAGGGAACCAGGACTCTGTCTCCACACATCATCACTCCTCTCCCTGACTCCTGGGTTCCTCTCATTAGGATAGGGTCTTCTTGAAGTTGTTTTCCACTCATGGACCAGATAAAATGATAAGAAAAGAAGCCGCACCTGAAGCCCCTTGTCTATCCTGACTCTCAAGAGCCCACACCTGTTCCTTGGGCCTGGCCCGTTTAGCAAGGTTCATTTTCTGCAACTGTGAGCCCCTGAGGGGTGAGGATTGGCTGATTTGGGCAGCCTGACACTGCCTGCCAGACCTCCCCAGGTGTGCCTGGGTTGAGGTCAATATAAAGACCTCTCCAGTCAGCAAGAGCTCCTGTAGCTGTGCCTGACGCCATATTCTCTGCCCCGTCAGCAGTGTCGGGGCTGCGGTGGTGGTAGGGAGTGAGGGGCCGTGGCTTTGTGGTTGCCCCAGTGTGAGTGGGGCTCTGCTGGACTTCCTGCAGGAGTTGCCAGGCTGCCACCTGCTAAAGAAGAGGATGTGTCACCCATACCTTCCGCTGGAATTTCTCCCCAGCCAGAGGTGAGGAAGTAAAAAAGCAGTGGGGGCCGTGGCAGGAGGGGTATCTCAGGCAGGGAAATGGAAAGCTTCCAGAAGAGCATCTGGGGCCAGGACCATTCTGGATGGCCTACAGGCACCAAGTTGGCCTGCGTGCAGTCGCTGGTGTGGCTCCGCAGCCCTTCCTCTAGGCTTGCAAGTTTTTGTACATATTCAGGTGTTTTACCTGGAAAGGGTGGGAAGAGTTCAGCTGCAGCAGGACTGGGGCTCAGCTCACATTTACTTACAGACGCCTCGACACAGTCCCCCAGCTTTGCAATGAGGATGCTCCTTGTGGGGGGGAGCTCTGCTGACTGCATGGGAGATTATTTCCCACCTCTGACCAACTTAAGAATTTTTTACCACTGGAGCAAGTTTCCTGATACGATTTTCCTGTTTATGACTGGTGGTTTCTGTTTTTTTTTTTTTTTTTTCCTGTTTTCTCTTTGGTTCAACATAGATTTTATTTATTCCTCTTTTTTTTAATTTAGAGATATAAACATAGAAATAATGCATTAATATAACGACGTCTATATGAAGGGAAAAACTTTTTTTCTGTTTTATTTTATTAAAGGTTATTTATTTATTTTCAATTTTTTTTTAAATTTGTTTATTTCTTTTATACTGCAGGTTCTTATTGGATATCTATTTTATACATATAAGTGTGCACATGTGAATCCCAGTCTCCCAATTCATCCCACCACCACCCTCACATGACGTTCCCCCCTTGGTGTCCATATGTTTGTTCTCTACATCTGTGTCTCTATCTCTGCCCTGCAAACTGGTTCATCTGAACCATTTTTCTAGGTTCCACATATATGCATTAATATACAATATTTGTTTTTCTCTTTCTGACTTACTTCACTCTGTATGACAGTCTCTAGATCCATCAAGGTCTCTACAAATGACCTAATTTCATTCCTATGTATGGCTGAGTAATATTCCATTGTATGTGTGTACGACATATTTATCCATTCGTCTGTCTGAGGGCACTTAGGTTGCTTTCAATACCTGGCTATTGTAAATAGTGCTGCAATGAACATTATGGTGAATGTGTCTTTTTGATTTATGGTTTTCTCTGGGTATATGTCCAGTAGTGGGATTGCTGGATTATATGGTAATTCTATTTTTAGATTTTAAGGAACCTCCATACTGTTCTCCATAGAGACTGTATCGATTTACATTCCCAACAATAGTGGAAGAAGGTTCCTTTTCTCCACACCCTTTCCAGCATTTGTTGTTTGTAGATTTTCTGATGATGCCCATTCTAACAGGTGTGACGTGATACCTCATTGTAGTTTCGATTTCCATTTATCTAATAATTAGTGATGTTGAGCAGATTTTCATGTGTGTCTTGGCCATCTCTATGTCTTCTTGGAAGAAATGTCTATTTAGATCTTCCATTTTTGTATTGGGTTGTTTGTTTTATTAATATTGAGCTGCATGAGCTGTTTATATATATTGGAGATTAATCATTTGTCCATTGATTCATTTGCAAATATATTCTGCCATTCTGAGGGTGGTCTTTTCGTCTTGTTTGTAGTTTCCTTTGCTTTGCAAAACCTTTTACATTTCACTTGGTCCCATCTGTTTCGTTTCTTTTTTTTATTTCATTACTATAGGAGGTGGATCAAAAAAGATCTTGCTGTGATTTACGTCAGAGTATTCTTCGTAAGTTTTCCTCTCACAGTTTTATACTGTCCAGTCTTACATTAAGGTCTCTAATCCATTTTGAATATATTTTTATGTATGGTGTTGGGGAGTGTTCTAATTTCATTCTTTTACATGTAGCTGTCCATATTTCCCAGCACCACTGATTGAATAGACTCTCTTTTCTCCATTGTAAAGTCTTGCCTCCTTTGTCATAGATTAGTTGAGCATAGGTGTGTAGGTTTATCCCTGGGCTTTATTTTTTTTCCTTTTCCGCCTTTATTGGAGTATATTTGCATTACAATGGAGTGTTAGTTTCTGCTGTCTAACAAAGTGAATCAGCTATACATATACAAATGTCACCAGATCACTTCCCTCTTGCATCTCCCTCCCACACTCCATATCCCACCCCTTTAGGTGGTCACAAAGTACCGAGCTGATCTCCCTGTTCTATGTGGCTGCTTCCCAGTAGCTATTGGTATTACATTTGGTAATGTATTTATGTCCATGCCACTCTCTCACTTCTTCCCATCTTACCCATCCCCCTTCTGTTGTCCTCAAATCCTTTCTCTATGTCTGTGTCCTTAATCCTGTCCTGCCACTAGGTTCTTCAAAACTTTTTTTTTCTTCATTAGATTCCATATATCTCTGTTAACATACAGTATTTGTATTTCCCTTTCTGACTTACTTCACTGTGTAGGACAGATTCTAAATCCATCCACCTCAGTACAAATAACTCAGTTTTGCTTCCTTTTATGGCTGAGTAATATTCCATTGTATATATATGCCAGATCTTCTTTATCCATTCATCTGTCGATGGACACTTAGGTTGCTTCCATGTCCTGGCTATTGTAAATAGAGCTGCAATGAACATTTTTGTACATAACTCTTTTTGAATTATGGTTTTCGCAAGGAAAATGCCCATATTTGGTTTGTTGTGTCGTATGGTACCTCTATTGTTAGTTATTTAAAGGAACCTCCGTACTGTTCTCCCTAGTGGCCATATCAGTTTACATTCCCACCCACAGTGCAAGTGTGTTCCCTTTTCTCCAATAAAGGCCTCTCCAACATTTATTGTTTTGTAGAATTTTTTGATGATTGCCACTCTGACTGCTGTGAGGTGATACCTCACAGTAGTTTTGATTTGCATTTCTCTAATGATTAGTGATGTTCAGCATCCTTTCATGTGTTTCATGGTAATCTGTATATCTTCTTTGGAGAAATGTCTATTTAGGTCTTCTGCCCGTTTTTGGATTGGGTTGTTTGTTTTTGTGATATTGAGCTACATGAGGTGCTTGTAAAGTTTGGAGATTAATCCTTTGTCAATTGCTTCATTTGGAAATATTTTCTCCCATTCTGAGGGTTGTTTTTCCATCTTGTTTATGTTTTCCTGTACTGTGTAAAAGCTTTTAAGTTTCATTAGGTCTCATTTGTTGATTTTTGTTTTTATTTCCATTTCTCTAGGAGGTGGGTCAAAAAGGATCTTGCTGTGATTTATGTCATAGTGTGTTCTGCCTATGGTTTCCTCTAAGTGTTTTATAGTGTCTGGTCTTATATTTAGATCTCTAATCAAGTTAGAGATTATTTTTGTGTATGGTGTTATGGAGTGTCCTAATTTCATTCTTTTATGTGTAGGGGTCCAGTTTTCCCAGCACCAATTACGGAAGAGTCTGTCTTTTCTCCATTGTATATCCTTAGCTCCTTTGTCATAGATGAGATAGCCATAGGTATGTAGGTTTATCTCTGGGCTTTCTGTCCTGTTCCATTAATCTGTTTTTATGCCAATCTACATACACTTGATTCCATTATGGAGACATATAAATACATAGGTTTCAAGATTATTACCAGTCAGATATATTCTTCTTCAGTGAATAGGGTGTTTTGTGTCCAGTACATTGAGAAAGGAGTAGGTCTTGTCTATTACATATTTGGTATATGGTATGGTATCTGTGCTAATTTCAAACTCTGCTTTTACATATCACCCCACATCACCTTTCCCCTTAAGGGGGCGTAAGTGTGTTTTCTAAATGTGTAACTCTGTTCTCTTTTGAAATTCAGTTCATGTGTAGCCATGTTTACATTTCCTCTATAAGTGATATATTACAATAAGTTTCTTTTTCTTTGTGGCTCATTTCACTTAGCATCATCGTACCTAAAGCCACTCATAATGCTGCTATTGGCCTTATGACATTGATTTTATGTCTGAGTGACATTCCATTGTATACAAGTACCAAAACATCTTTATCCATTTTTTTTTCTTTCCAGGGATATTTAAAGTGTACCGAAGTCGAGGTTCTTGTAAACAGAGCAGCCCTAAATTTTGGGCTGGCTGTGTGTTGTGGATTTTTAGTTTTCCCAAAATACACGCCCATGAGTGGAAGTGTGCTATGCTCTGTAGCTCTGTTTTAGAAAACAACATACAGTTCTCCAGAGAGGCTGTTGGCAATTTACATCCTGTCCATCGGCGTAACCAGGCTCCCTTTTCTCCATGGCCTGTCCTGCATTTGTGGTTTTTACACTATTTGCAGATGGCCCTTTTGACCGATGGTAAGTGACACTTCTATGTAGTGTGGATTTGCAATGCCTGATGGCTTGCTTGGCCAAAAAGGGCGTATGCATTTTTTTCCCAAATATATTCAAGAAAATACACATACTCCCTTTTCGGCCAAGGGCAACATTGTCGAAGTTCTGTCGCTTTTCATGTGCTTTAAAGACAACTCCAATCTACCTCTTGAAATCTGTTTCCTTCAATTCTGCCTTGCTTTCAAATCCTCTTCACTGCCTTACCTCAATATATTTCTGGATGATAGTTGTCCTTTATAACTCTGCAAGTTTGTTAATTGCTGTGCCCCTGATTTCCATTTTTCAACTCGCTTATTTGTGAGCTGGCTGCAATACCGCATGATGGCTATAGGCCCTAGTCTGGTTCCAGGGTTGCAGGCTGAGCCTTTGTTTAATTCTTCTTCCTGATGGGAAACTAGAGTGACATGTGCCCATCCAAACACCTACAGCTAATCTCTCATTTGTTTCCCCTCTTAATGTTCATCCTCTGCACAATTTGCAAACTGTGCATAACAGGAGGGTAAAGGCGCTTACACTCCAAGTGGGGAGATTTTCAGTATTCCAGATGGAATGGCTAAGCCGAGCACGATGAAAGGAAAAATGAGGTACATTTTAGAAAACTTTCCCGATTACACAGTGTACCATCCAACGGGTTTCCCATGCATGTTTTAACTGAAGGAAGATTCTCTTAAACCTGGAGAGTTGGGGCCACTAGAATGGGTAGCACACAGTATTGCTCTATGTGTTGTTCTTTTGCTCACACAACCTCAGCAATCTTGTCAGCCCCAAGTGTCCAGTCTTACGTCTCCTCGAGCTGTGGGTGTAAAGGTGGTCATTCCAGGTCGCATAACAGGCTGTGAACGTAATTTTTAAGACTTTCTCTCTGTTTTGCTGTTTTTGCATTTTGCTTTTGAAATTTATTTTTATAAGTGTGTTTTGCTGAATTTCACAGTTGTGTCCATGCCGTTATACACACGCATGATTCCTTTATGGAGACATGAGAATACATATGTTTTAGAATTATTACAAGTCAGATATATTCCTCTTCAATGAATAGGGGTTGTTGAGTCCAGTTCATTGTGCCGGTAGTAGGTGCTGTCTAATACATACTTGGTTTACGGAACGGTATCTGTGCTAATTTACGACTCTGGATTTATGCATCACCCCACCTCTCCTTCCCCCTTAAGCAGGCATAAGAGCGTTTTCTAAATGTGAGACTCTGTTCCCTTTCCTAACTCAGTTCACGTGTAGCCATGTTGACAGGACCTTCATAAGTCATATCTTATGATAAGTTTCGTTTTCTCTGTGACTTATTTCACTTAGAATCATCGTACCTTAATCCACTCATTTGGCTGCTACTGGCCTTATGACAATGATTTCATGGCTGAAGGATATTACATCGTAAGTAAATACCACAATTTCTTGAAACATATTTGTCTTTCCTGGATATATCAGGTGTACCCAAGTTGAGGTTCTTGTAAGCAGTGCAGCCCTAAATTTTGGGGTGGATCTGTCTTATTGATTTTCAGTTTTCTCAAGGTATATTCCCTACACTGGAAGTGCTCTTGGCTCTGTAGCTCTGTTGTTTACTTGTTTTAGGGAACACAATGCACTCCTCCAGAGAGGCAGTTGGCAATTTACATACTGCCCATCAGGATAACTAGGCTCACTGTTCTCCATGTCCTGTCTTGCCTTTCTGGTTTTTATACATTTTGCAGATCTCCCTTTTGAATGGTGGGAAGTGATACTTCTTTGTAATGCAGATTTGCATTGCCCGCTTGCTTGCTTGGCCAAAAAGGGCATACGGGTTTTCTCCTGAATATATTAAGGAGAAAACGCAAACGCCATTTTTGGCCACGTGCATCATTGTCGAAATTGTGACCCTCTTCCTGTGCTTTAAAGGTGATTCCAATGTACCTCTTGAAATCTGTTTCCTGATATTCTGGCTCGCTTTCAAGTCCCCCTAGTTGCCTTCCCTCAAGATATTTTTGGACGATAGTTGCCCTTTATTACTCTGCCAGTTTGTGAATTCCTGTGTCCCTGAGCTCCATTATTTAACTCGTTATATGTGAGCAGACCGCAAGTCCAAAATTTGGGTTCAGGACCTATACGTATTCCGGGCGGGTGGCTGAGACATTGGTTAAATCAACTTCCTGCCGAGAAATTAGAGTGACATGTGCCCGTCCAAATGCCTAACAGCTACTCTCTCATTGGTTGTCCCTCTTCCCTTTCATCCTCTGCCAAATTGGCAACATGTGCGAACCGGGAGGTTAAAGGGGCTGTCTCTCCAAGTTGGGAGATTGATAGTAAAGCAGTTGGAAAATCAGACCGGAGCACCAGGAGAGGGAATATTAGTTGAATTTTAGAAACCTTTCATATTCACAGTGTGTCCATTCTCTAGGTTTCCCGTACATGTTACAGCTGTAGTAATATTCCCTTCAACCTGGAGAGTTGGGAACATTGGAATGTGCGCCACGCATTATTGCTTTAAATGGTCTGCATTTGCTCACCGAATCTCACAGATCCTCTCAGTCCCAAGTGTCCACCCTTATGCCACATCCAGCTCTCCTTGTAAATAAGGTCATTCCAGGTTTCATCAGATCCCCTGAAGGAATTGTAAAGAATTTCCCTGTTTTTTTGTTTTGTTTTTGAAATTCTTTTTACAGTGGGTTTGAGCTGATTCTCACTGCCATGTTTATGCCAGTCTAGACACACTTGATTCCCTTACGGAGACATATCAATACATAGGTTTTAAGATTCTTACTAGTCAGATATATTCCTCTGCAGGAAATATGGGGTTTTGAGTCCCTTTCACTGAGGAAAGTGTAGGTCTTGTCTATTCCGTAGTTGGTTTTTGGAACAGTACCTGTACTAATATCAATCTCTGCTTTTATGCATCACCCCACCTCTCCTTCCCCCTTAAGCAGGCATAAGACTGTTTTCTAAATGTGAGACTCTGTTCTCTTTCCTAACTCAGTTCATGTGTAGCCATGTTTACAGGACCTTCATAAGAGATATCTTATGATATGTTTCTATTTCTCTGTGACTTATTTCACTTAGAATCATCGTACCTGAATCCACTCCTTTTGCTGCTACTGGCCTCATCACATTGATTTCATGGCTGAGGGATATTCCATCGTACATAAGTACCACAATTTTTGAAGCATTTTTGTCTTTCCTGGGATATTTAAGGTGTACCCAAGTTGAAGTTTTTGTAAGCAGTGCAGCTCTAAATGGTGGGGTGGCTCTGTCTTATTGATTTTCAATTTTCCAAGGTATATTCCCTAGACTGGAAGTTCCCTTGGCTCTGTAGCTCTGTTGTTTACTTGTTGTAGGGAACACAGTGCACTCCTCCAGAGAGGCAGTTGGCAGTTTACATCCTGCCAATCAGCATAACTAGGATCCCAGTTCTGCAGGGCCTGTCTTGCCTTTCTGGTGTTTACACATTTTGTGGATGTCCCTTTTGACCAGTGGGAAGTGATAGTTCTTTGTAGTGCAGATTTGCATTGACCGCATGCTTGCTTGGCCAGAAGGACATATGCGTTTTCTCCTGAATATATTCAGGAGAAAACGCATATGCCATTTTTGGCCAAGTGCATCATTGTCGAAGTTGTGCCGCTCTTCCTGTGATTTAAAGGTGATTCCAATGTACCTGTTGAAATCTGATTCCTGCTATTCTGGCTCCCTTTCAAGTCTGCCACGTTGCCTTCCCTCAACACATTTTTGGACGATAGTTGTCCTTTATTACTCTGCCATTTTGTGAATTGCTCTGCCTTGAGCTCCATTTTTCAACTCTTTTTTTGTGAGCTGACGTCAAGTACAAAATTTAGGTTCAGGACCTATACTGGTTCCCGGTGGGTGGCTGAGACTTTGTTTAATTCTTATTGCGGCCGGGAAATTAGAGTGAAATGTGCCCGTCCAAATGCCTAATAGCTACTCTCTCATTGGTTCTCCCTCTTCCCTTTCATCCTCTGCCAAATTGGCAACCTGTGCGAACCAGGAGGTTAAAGGGGCTGTCTCTCCAAGTTGGGAGATTGATAGTAAAGCAGTTGGAAAGTCAAACCGGAGCACCAGGAGAGGGACTATTATTTGAGTTTTAGAAACATTTAGTATTCACAGTGTGTCCTTTCTCTATGTTTCCCGTACATGTTATAGCTGTAGTAATATTCCCTTCAACCTGGAGAGTTGGACCCTTGGAATGTGTGCCATGCATTATTGCTTTAAATGGTCTGCATTTGCTCACCGAATCTCACGGATCCTCTCAGTCCCAAGTGTCCACCCTTATGACACATCCAGCTGTCATTGTAGATAGGGTCATTCGATGTTTCATCAAAGACCCTGAAGGAATTGTAAAGAATTTCCCTAATTTTTTGTTTTGTTTGTGAAATTCCTTTTTATTGTGGGTTTGAGCTGATTCTCAATGCCATGTTTATGTGAGTCTACACACACTTGTTTCCCTTTTTGAGACATATCAATACATAGATTTTAAGATTCTTAGTAGTCAGATATATTCCTCTGTGGGAAATATGGGGTTTTGAGTCCCTTTCACTGAGGAAGGTGTAGGTCTTTTCTATTCCATAGTTGGTTTTTGGGACGGTACATGTACTAATATCAAACTCTGGTTTTATGCATCACCCCACCTCTCCTTCCCCCTTAAGGAGGCAAAAGAGTGTTTTCTAAATGTGAGACTCTGTTCTCTTTCCTAACTCAGTTCAGGTGCAGCCATGTTTACAGGACCTTCATAAGTGATATCTTATGGTAAGTTTCTTCTTCTCTGTGACTTATTTCACTTAGAATCATCGTACCTGAATCCACTCATTTTGCTCCTACTGGCCTTATGACATTGATTTCATGGCTGAGGGATATACCATCCTACGTAAGTACCACCATTTCTTGAAACATTTTTGTCTTTCCTGGGATATTTCAGGTGGACCAAAGTTGAGGTTCTTGAGAGCAGTGCAGCCCTAAATTTTGGGGTGGCTATGTCTTATTGATTTTCAGTTTTCCCAAGGTATATTCCCTAGACTGGAAGTTCCCTTGGCTCTGTAGCTCTGTTGTTCACTTGTTTTAGAGAACACAGTGCACTACTCCAGAGAGGCAGTTGGCAGTTTGTATCCCGCCCATCAGCATAACTAGGCTCCCTTTTCTCCAGGTCCTGTGTTGCCTTTCTAGTTTTTACACATTTTGCGGATGTCCCTTTTGTCCGGTGGGTAGTGATACTGCTTTGTAGTGCACATTTGTATTGCCCGCTTGCTTGCTCGGCCAAAAAGTGCATATGCGTTTTCTCCTGAATATATTCAGGAGAAAATGCATATGCCCTTTTTAACCAAGTTCATCATTGTCGAAGTTGTGCCCCTCTTCCTGTGCTTTAAAGGTGATTCCAATGTACCTCTTGAAATCTGTTTCCTGCTATTCTGGCCCAAATTCATGTCCACCTGGATTCCTTCCCTCAACAGGTTTTTGGACGATAGTTGTCCTTTATTACTCTGCCAGTTTGTGAATTGCTGTGCCCCTGAGCTCCATTTTTCAACTCGTTTTTTGTGAGCTGACCGCAAGTCCAAAATTTTGGTTCAGGACCTATACTGGGTCCCGGCGGGAGGCTGAGACTTTGGTTAATTCTTCTTCCTGACGGGAAATTAGAGTGACATGTGCCCGTCCATATGCCTAACAGCTAATCTCTCATTGGTTCTCCCTCTTCCCTTTCATCCTCTGCCAAATTGGCAACCTGTGCGTGCCAGGAGGTTAAAGGGTCTGTCTCTCCAAGTTGGGCCATTGATAGTAAAGCAGTTGGAAAGTCAAACCAGAGCACCAGGAGAGGGACTATTAGTTGAATTTTAGAATCCTTTTGTATTCACAGTGTGTGCATTCTCTACGTTTCCCATACATGTTATAACTGTAGTGACATTCCCTTTTACCTGGTGAGTTGGGACCCATGGAATTGTTGGCATGCATTATTTCTTTAAATGGTCTGCATTTTCTCGTCCAATCTCACCAATCCTCTCAGTCCCAAGTGTCCAGCCTTATGTCTCATCCAGCTGTCGTTTTAGTTAGGGTCATTCCAGGTTTCATCAGAACACCGCAAGGAATCGTGTTAGAATTTCGCTCTTTTATTGTTTTGTCTTTGAAATTCATTTATATAATGAGGTTGAGCTGATTTTCACTGACGTGTTTATGCAGGTCTAGACACACTTGATTCCCTTATGGAGACATATCAATATATAGGTTTTAAGATTCTTACTAGTCAGATATATTCCTCTGCGGGAATAGGGCTGTTGAGTCCCGTTCACTGAGATAGGAGTAGCTCTTGTCTATTCTGTATTTGGATTATGCAACGGTACCTGTGCTAATATCAAACTCTGGTTTTGTGCATCTCCCCACCTCTCGTTTCCCCTTAAGGAGGCATAAGTATGTTTTCTAAATGTGAGACTCTGTTCTCTTTCCTAATTCAGTTCATGTGTAGCCATGTTTACATTTCCTTCATAAGTGATATTTTATGTCAGAATGCTCCACGGCTCTTGTGATCATAATGCTCCATGATGCTCGTCATCACAATTATCCATGGCCTTCTCATCACAATGCTCCACCGTCTTGCCATCACATTACTCCATGCCCTGGTCATTACAATGCTCCATGTCCCTTGTCATCACAATTCTCCAACTCTTTGTCATCACAATGCTCGATGACACTTCTCATCACAATGTTACATGCTCTTGTCATCACAATTTTCCATGCACTTGTCATCGCAATGCTCCCTGACCCATATCATAGCAAGCTCCATATGCTTGTCATCACAATGCTTCATGACATTGTTATAAAAATTCTCAATGTCCCTTGTCATGACAGTGCTGCATGCCAGTATCATCACAATGCTCAATGACATTTGTCATCACATTGCTCCGGGCCCTTGTCATCACAATGCTCCATGCCCTTGTCATCACAATGCTCCATGACCTCTGTAATCACAATGTTCCCTGACACCTGTCATCACAGTGCTCCATGCCCCTTGTCAGTACAGTGCTCCATGATGCTAGTCATCACAATTACCCAAGGTCTTCTCATCACAATGCTTCAGGGTTTTACCATCACAATGCTCCATGCCCTGGTCATCTCAATGCTCCATGACGCTTGTCATCACCATTCTCCTCATCCTTGTCATCACAGTGCTCCTTGACACTTCTCCTCACAGTGTTATATGCTCTTGTCATCACAATTCTGCATGCACTTATCATCACAATGCTCCAGGACCCCTGTCATAGCAAGCTCCATGCACTTGTTATCACAATGTTTCAAGACCTTGTCATTAAAATTCTCAATGGCCCTTGTCATCACAATGATCCATGCCCTTGTCATCACAATGCTCCTTTACCTTTGTCATCACAATCCTCCATGACACTTGGCATCACAATGCTCCATGTCATTGGCATCACAATGGAACATGACATATGTCATCACAATGCTCCCTGACAACTGTCTTAACAATAATCCATGACGTTGTCATCACAATGCTCCATGCCATTGTCATCACAATGTTCCCTGACACCTGTCATCACAATGCTCCATGCCCCTTGTCAGTTTCGTGCTCCATGATGCTCCTCAACACAATTACCCTAGGTCTTCTCATCACAATGCTTCATGGTTTTACCATCAAAATGCTCCATGCCCCTGTCATCACAATGCCCTATGCCCTTGTCATCCCAATGCTCCATGACCGTTGTCCTCACAATGCTCCGTGACTCCATTCAACACAATGCTTCATGATCTTTGTCATCACAATGGTCAATGCCCTCATCATCACAAGACTCTGTGACCTCTGTCACACAATGCTCCATGAACTTTTCATCACAATGGTCCATGACCCTTGTCATCACAATCCTCCATGCCTTTCTCAGCACAATACGCAAAGACACTTGTCATCACAATGCTCCATGCGCTTGTCAACACAATGCTCCACCAGCTTTTCATCACAATGCTCCAAGCACTTCTCATCAAAATGCTCTGTCACCACTGATATCACAATGTTCCATCACTAGTCATCACAATACCCGCTCACCCCTGTCATCACAATGTTCCATGACCACTCTCATCACACTACTTCATGCCCTTATCATCACAGTGCTCCATGACCCCTGACCTCACAATGCACTATAACACATGTCATCAAAATGCTCCATAACTTTTGTCATCACAAAGATCAATGACCCTTGGCATCACAATGCTCCATGTCATTGTCATCACAATGCCTCAGGAACCTTCTCATAACATTGCTCCATGCCCTTGTCATCACAAATCTCCATGACGCTTGTCATCACAATGCTCGATGCCGTTCTCATAACAGTGCTCCATGGCCTTGTCATTACAGTCCTCCATGAACCCTGTACCACAGTGTTCCAGGACCTTGTCATCACAATGCTCCAGGCCCACTCTCATCACAATAATCCATGAAACTTTTCAGACCAATGCCCCATGGCCTTGTCATCACAATGCTCCATAACCCCTGTCATAACAATGCTCCACGATCCCAGTCATCACAATGTTCCACAGCCTTGTCATCACAAGGCTCCATGACCCTTGTCATCACAAGGCCCCATACACATGAAATCACAATGCTCCATGCCCTTGTCATCACAAAGCTCCATGATGTATGTCTTCAGAATGTTCCATGGCCTTCTCATCACAATGCACCATTCCCTTGTCATCAGAATGCTCCACGACCCCTGTAATCACAATGCTCCATACCCATTTTCATTAGAATGCTCTATGAGAATGTCATCACAAGGCTCCATGGTTTTGTCATCACAGTGCTCCAGGACCTTGTCATCACAATGCTCCTTTCTCTTCTCATCACAATGCTCCATGACTCCTGTCATCACAATACTCCATGAATATTTTCAGCCCAGTGTTCCATGACATTCTCATCACAATGCTCCATGACACCTGTCATCACAATGCTCCATGACCAATGTCATCACAACCCTCCATGACCCCTTAGAACACAATGATCCGGGACTCTTGTCATCAAAATGTTCCATGACACTTGTCATTACAATGATCCATGCCCATGTCATCCCAATGCTCCATGACCCCGTAATCACAATGCTCCGTGACGCTTGTCATCAAAATGCTCCATGACACTTGTCATCACAATGCTCCATGCCCTTCTAATCACAATGCACCACGACCTTGTCATCAAAATGCTCCATGACATTTGTCATCACAAAGCTCCATGACCATTGGCATCACAATGTTCCATGCTCCTTTAAATCAAAATGGTCCATGAACCCTCTCATCACAATGCTCCATGCTCCTTTAAATCAAAATGGTCCATGAACCCTCTCATCACAATGCTCCAAACCTTTGTGATCACAGTGTTCCATAACACTTGTCATCACAACGCTCCATGATGCCTCTCATAACAATACACCATGCCCTTGTCATCACAATGCTCCATGACCTTTGTCATCACAATTCTCAATACACTTGTCATCACAATGCTCCCTAACCCTTGTCTTCATAATGCTCCTTGAACCCTGTCATGAAAAGTCTCCTTGAGTTTTTCATCACAATGCTCCATTCCCTTTTCATCACAATGCTTCATGCCATTGTCGTCACAATACTCCACAAGCTTGTCATCAGAATGCTCCATGACCCTTGCAATCACAATGCTCCATGACCTCTGTCATCACAATTCTCCATAACACATGTCATCACAATGCTCCATGACCCTTGTCATTACAGTGCTCCATGACACTCATCTTCACAATTATCCATGGTCTTCTCATCACAGTGCTCCACGGTCTTGCCATCACAATGCTGCATGCCCTGGTCATCACAATGCTCCATGTCTTTGGTGATCAAAATTCTCCACGTCCTTGGCATCACTACGATCCATGACACTTCAACTCACAGTGTTATATGCTTTGTCATCACAATTCTCTATGAACTATTAATCGCAATGCTCCTAGACCCCTGTCATAGCAAGCTCCATGTGGTTGTCATCACAATGCTTCATGAATTGTCATCAAAATTATCAATGGCCCTTGTCATCTCAATGGTCCATGCGCTCGTCATCACAATGCTCCAAGCCTATGTCATCACAATACTCCATTACCTTTGTCATCACAATCCTCCATGACACTTGGCATCACAATGCTCCATGCCATTGTCATCACAATGGACCATGACATATGTCATCACAATGCTCCCTGACACCGGCCTTCACAATTCTCCATGACCTTGTCATCACAATGCTCCATGCCCTTGTCATCACAATGCACCATGTCCACTGTCATCACAATAATCCATGAAACATGTCAGACCAATGCTCCATGTCCCTGTCATCACAATCCTCTATGCCATTTTCATCACAATGCTCCAAGAACCCTGTAATCACAATGCTCTTTGCCCCTTTTCATCAGAATGCTCCATGAGACTTTTCATCACAAGGGTCCATGGTCTTCTCATCACAATGCTCCAGGACCTTGTCATTACAATCATCCATCCCCTTGTCATCACAATGTTCTATGACACCTGTCATCTCAATACTCCATGAACATTTTCAGCCCAATGCTCCATGACCTTCTCAAGACACTGTTTCATGACCCATGTCATCACAATGCTCCATGACCACTGGCATCAAAATGCTCCATGATCATTTTCATCACAATGATCCATGCCCTTGTCATCCCAGTGTTCCATGGCAACTGTAATCACAATGCCCTGTGACGCTTGTCCTCACATTTCTCCGTGACACTTGTCATCACAATGCTCCATGCCTTTGTCAGCAAATGCTACATTACCTTGTCATCACAATGCTCCATTCGCTTGTCATCATAATTCTCCATTACCATTGTCATCAAAATCCTCCATGAACGTTGGGATCACATTGCTTCATGCCCTTGTTATCAAAATGCTCCATTCTCCTTGAAATCAAAATGATCCATGACCTCTGTCATCACACTGCTCCAAACACTTTTGATCACAATGTTCCATAACACTTGTCATCACAACACACTTCGATGCCTGTCATCACAATTATCCATGGAATTCTCATGACAATGCTCTATGACATTGGTCATCACAATGCTCAATACACTTGTCATCACAATGCTCCCTGTCACATCTCATCAGAATGCTCCTTGAACCGTGTCATGAAAAGGCTCCATGCCCCTTTCATCACAATGCTCGATGACATTGTCATCACAATAATTCACAAGCTTGTCATCAGTATCCTCCATGACCCTTGTCATCACAATGCTCCATGACCCCTGTCATCACAATGCACCATGCCCCTTGTCATTACAGTGCTCCATGATGCTCGTCATCACAATTATCAATGGTCTTCTCATCACAATGCTCCACGGTCTTGCCATCACAATGCTCAATGTGCCTTGTCATTACAATACTCCAAGTCCTTTTCATCACAGTGATCCTTAACACTTCTCATAACAATGTTACATGATCTTGTCATCACAATTCTCCATGCACTTGTCATCGCAATGTTCTATGACCACAGTCATAGCAAGCTCCATGTGCTTTTCAGCACAATGCTTCACGAGGTTGTCATCAAAATTCTCAATGGCCCTTGTCATCACAATTCTCCATGCCCTTGTCATCACAATGCTCCATGACCATTGTCATCACAATGTTCCAAGCACTTGTCATCAAAATGCTCCATTACCTTTGTCATCACAATCCTCCATGACACTTGGTATCACAATGCTCCATGCCATTGTCATCACAATGGACAATGACATATGTCATCACAATGCTCCCTGACACCTGTTTTCAAAATACTCCATGACCTTGTCAACACAATGTTCCATGCCTTTGTCATCACAATGCGCCATGCCCACTGTAATCACAATAATACATGAAACTTGTCAGACCAATGTTCCATGCCCCTGTCATCAAAATGCTCCATGCTCTTGTCATCACAATGCTCCATGACCCCTGTCATCACAATGCTACGTGACTCCAGTTACCACAATGCTTCATGACCTTTGTCATAAAAATGGTGCATGACCTCGTCACACAAGGCTCTGTGACCTTTGTCTCCACAATGCTCCATGCCCTTTTCATCACAATGCTCCAAGCTCACTGTCATCACAATAATCCATGATCTTGTCAAACCAACGTTCCATGCCCCTGTCATCACATTGTTCCAAGCCCTTGTGATCACAATGCTCCATGACCCCTGTCATCACAATGCCCTGTGACTCCAATCATCACAATGCTTAATGACCTATCTCATCACAATTGTCCATGCCCTCATCACACAAGGCTCTGTGATCTTTGTCACCACAATGCTCCATGAAATTTTCATCACAACCCTCCATAAACCTTGTCATCACAATGCTCCATGCCCTTTTCATCAAAATGCTCTCTCAACACATATATTACAATGTTCCATCACTAGTAATCACAATACTCCCTCACCCCTGTCATCACAGTGTTCCATGTCCCCTGTCATGACAGTGCTACATGCCCTTATCTTCACAATGCACCATGACCACTGACATCAAAATGTTCCATAAACCCTGTCACAAAATGCTCCATGACCCATTTCATCACAATGCTCCATGACACCTGACATCACAATTTTCCATAACCCCTCTCATCAAAATGTTCCAGGACACTTTTGATCAAATTGCTCCATGACCCTGTCATCACAATGCTCCCTGCACTTCTCATCACAATGCACCACGGCCTTGTCATCAAAATGCTCCATGACATTTGGCATCACAAAGCTCCATGACCATTGGCATCACAATGCTCCATGCCATTATCATCAAATGCTCCTTGAACCCTCTCATCACATTGCTCCATGCTCTTGTCATCACAAAGCTCCATGACGCTTGTCTTCACAATGCTCGATGCCCTTCTCATCACAATGCTCCATGCCCTTATCATTACAATCCTCCATGACCTATGTATCATAGTGTTCCGTGCCCTTTTCATCACAATGCTCCATGCCCACTCTCATCACAATAATCCATGAAAATTTTCAGACCAATGCTCCATGCCCTTGTCATCACAATGCTCCATTACCCCTGTCATTTTAATGCTCCATGACACCTGCCATCACAAGGTTCTATGGCCTTGTCATCACAAGCCTCCATGACCCTTGTCATCACAATGCTCCAAGACCCATCTAATCACAATGCTCCATGTCTTTGTCATCACAAAGCTCCATGATGCATGTCATCAGAATGCTCCATGGCCTTATCATCACAGTGCTCCTTGCCCTTGTCATCACAAGGCTCCAACACCCCTTTAATCACAATGCTCCATTCCCCTTTTCATCTCAATGCTCCATGAACCCTGTCATCAAAATGCTCCATGCCCATCATCATAATGCTTCATGCTATGGTCATCACAGTGAAATCAAAATGCTCCATGACCTCTGTCATCACAATGCTCCAAACCCTTGTGATCACTATGTTCCATAACACTTGTCATCACAATGCCCCATGACGCTGGTCATTACAATTATCCATGGTCTTCTCATCACAATGCTCCATGACCTTTGTCATCACAATGCTCAATACACTTGTCATCACAATGCTCCCTGACACTTGTCATCAGTATGCTCCTTGAACCCTGTCATGACAAGGCTCTATGCATTTTTCATCACAAGGATCCATGCCCATTTCATCACAATCCTCCAAGACCCCTCTAATCACAATGCTCCATGTCCTTTTCATCACAAAGCTCCATGACGCATGTCATCAGAATGCTCCATGGCCTTCTCCTCACAATGGTCCATGCCCCGGTCTGCACAATGCTACAAAAGACCTGTAATCACAATGCTCCATGAACCTTTTTATCAGTATGCTCCATGACAATTGTCATCACAAGGCGCCATGGCCCTCTCATCACAATACTCCAGGACCTTCTTATCGCATTGCTCCATTCCCTTCTCATCACAATGCTCCATGACCCCTGTCATCACAGTACTCCATGAATATTTTCAGCCCAATGCTCCATGACCTTCTCTTCACAATGCTCCATGACCCATGTCATCACAATGCTACATGACCACTGGCATCAAAATGATCCATGCCACTTGTCATCAGAATATTCCATGCGCTTGTCATCCTCATGCTCCATGACCCCTGTAATCACAATGGTCCTTGATGCTTGTCGTCACAGAGCTCCATGACACTTGTCATCACGGTGCTCCATGCCTTTGTCAGCAAAATGCTACATGACCTTGTCATCACAATGCTCCATGGAATTGTCATCACAATTCTCCATTACCAGTGTCATCACAATCCTCCATGAACCTTGTGATCATATTGCTTCATGCCCTTGTCATCACAATGCTCCATGATTCTTGAAATCAAAATGATCCATGACCTCTGTCATCGCAATGCTCAAAACACTTGTGATCACCATGTTCCATAACACTTGTCATCACAACGCTCCATGATGCCTGCCATCACAATACTCCATGCCCTTGTCATCACAATGCTCCATGAACTTTGTCATCACAATGCTCAATACACCTGTCATCACAATGCTCCCTGACACTTTTCCTCAGAATGTGCCTTGAACCCTGCCATGAAAATGCTCCATGCCATTTTCATCACAATGCTCCATGCCCTTTTTCTCACAATGCTCCATGCCATTGTCATCACAATATTCCACAGGTTTGTCATCAGAATACTCCAAGACCCTTGTCATCACAATGCTCCATGATCCCTGTCATCACAATGCTCCATGACACCTGTCATCACAATGCTCCATGCCCCTTGTCATTACAGTGCTCCATGACGCTCGTCATCACAAATATCCATGATCTTCTCATCACAATGCTCCACGGTCTTTCCATCACAATGCTCCATGACACTTCTCATCACAATATTACATGCTCTTGTCATCACAATTCTCCATGCACTTGTCATCGCAATGCTCAATGACCCCTGTCATAGCAAGCTCCATGTGCTTTTCATCACAATGCTTCACGAACTTGTCATCAGAATTCTCAATGCCCTTGTCATCACAATCCTCCATGCCCTTTTCATCAAAATGCTCCATGACCCTTGTCCTCACAATGCTCCAAACCCCTGTCATCACAATGCTCCATTAACTTTGTCATCACATTCCTCCATGACACTTGGCATGACAATGCTCCATGCCATTGTCATAAAAAAACTCAACAAGCTTGTCATCAGAATGCTCCATGACCCATGTCATCACAATGCTCCATGACCCCTGTCATCACAATGCTCCATTACACCTGTCATCACAATGCTCCATGTCCCTTGTCATTAGAGTGCTCCATGACTCTCGTCATCACAATTGTCCATGGCCTTCTCATCACACTGCTCCACGGTCTTGCCATCACTATGCTCCATGCCCTAGTCATCACAATGCTCCATGTCCTTTGTCATCACAATTCTCCACGTCCTTGTCATCACAATACTCCATGACACTTCTCATCACAATGTTACGTGGTCTTGTCATCACAGTTCTCCATGCACTTTTCATAGCAATGCTCCATGTCCCCTGTCATAGAAAGCTCCATGCGCTTGTCATCACAATGCTTCACGACGTTTGCATCAAAATTCTCAATGGCCCTTGTCATCACAATGCTCCATGTCCTTGTCATCACAATGCTCCATGACCCGTTTCTTCGCAATTCTAAAAGAAATTGTCATCACAATGCTCCATTACCTTTGTCATCACAATCCTCCATGACACTTGGCATCACAAGGCTCCATTACATTTGTAATCACAATCCTCCATGACACTTGGCATGACAATGCTCCATGCCATTGTCATCACAATGCACCATGACATATGTCATCACAGTGCTCCCTGACACCTGTCTTCACAATACTACATGACCTTGTCATAACTATGTTCCATGCCTTGTCAACACAATGTGCCCTGTCCACTCTCATAGCAATAATTCATGAAAATTGTCAGACCAATGCTGCATGCCCCTGATATAACAATGCTCCATGCCCTTGTAATCACAATGCTCCATGACCCCTTACATCATAATGCTCCGTGACTGCAGCCATCACAATGCTTTATGAACTTTTTCATCACAATGGTTAATTCTTTTGTCATCACAATGCTCTGTAACACTTGTCATCACAATGCTCCATGCCATTGTCAGCACAATGCTCCATGACCCTTGTCATCACAATGCTCCATGCGCTTGTCAGCACAATGCTCCAAGACACATGTCATCACAATGTGCCATGCAATTGTCATCACAATGCTCCACAACCTTGTCATCACAATTTTCCATAAAACTTGTCATCACAATGCTCCATGCACTTCTCATCTAAATGCTCTCTCACCACTGATATCACAATGTTCCATCACCAGTCATCACAATACTCCCTCAACACTGTCATCACAATGTTCCATGACCCCTGTCATCAAAATGCTACATGCCCTTACCATCACAATGCTCCATGACCACTGACATCACAATGTTCCATAACCCCTGTCATCAAAATATTCCCTGACACTTTCCTTCAAATTGTTCCATGAACCTTTCATCAGAATGCTCCCTGCCCTACTCATCAAAATGCACCACGCCCTTGTCATCAAAATGCTCCATTACATTTGTCATCACAAAGCTCCATGACACTTGGCATCACAATGCTGCATTCCTTTGTCATCACAATGCTCCATGAAATATCTCATCACATTACTCCATGCATTGTAATCCCAAATCTCCATGAAGCTTGTCATCACAATGCTCGATGCCTTTCTCATCACAATGATCCATGTCTTGTCATTACAATCCTCCATGACCCATGTATCACCCTGTTCCCTGCCCTTGTCATCACAAAGCTCCATGCCCACACTCATCACAATAATACATGAAATATTTCAAACCAATGCTCCATGCCCTTGTAATCACAATGCTCCATTACCCCTGTCATAACAATGCTCCATTACCCCTGCCATCACAATGTTCCACGGCGTTGTCATCACAAGGCTCCATGAACATTGTCATCACAATGCTCCAAGACCCCTGTAATCACAATGCTCCATACCACTTTTCATATCAGTTCTCCATGAACACTGTCATCAAAATGCACCATGCCCTTCATCATAATACTTCATGCTGCTGTCATCACAAATAAATCAAAATGCTCCATGACATCTGTCATCACAATACTCCAAATCCTTCTGATCACAATGTTCCATAACACTTGTCATCACAATGCGCCATGACGCTCGTCCTCACAATTATCCATGGTCTCCTCATCAAAATGCTCCATGACCTTTGTCAACACAATGCTCAATACACTTGTCATCACAATGCTCCCTGACACTTGTCTTCAGTATGCTACTTGAAACCTGTCATGACAAGGCTCTTTGCCTTTTCCTCACAATGATCCATGCACTTTTCATCACAATGCTCCAAGACCCCTGTCATCACAATGCTCCATGACCTTGTCATCACAATGCTCCGTTACTCCAGTCATCACACTGCATCTTGATCTTTGTCATCACAATGGTCCATGCCATCGTAATCACAGGGCTCTGTGAACATTGTCACCATAATGCTCCATGAACTTATCATCACAATGCTCTGTGACCCTTGTCATCACAATGCTCCATGCCTTTGTCAGCAGAGTGCTCCATGTCCCTTGTCATCACAATGCTCCATGCGCTTGTCAGCACAATGCTCCATGACCCATGTCATCACAGTATGCCATGCGATTGTCATCACAGTGTTCCACATCTTTGTCATCCCTATGCTCCATAAACCTTGTCATCACAAAGCTCCATGCACTTCTCATTAAAATGCTCTTTCACCACAGATATCAAAATGTTCCGTCACTAGTCATTACAATACTCCCACACCCCTGTCATGACAATGTTCCACAGCCTTGTCATCACAAGGCTCCATGACCCTTGTCATCACAATGCTCCAAGACCCCTGTAATCACACTGCTCCATGCTCTTGTCATCACAAAGCACCATGATGCATGTCATCAGACAGCTCAATGGCCTTCTCATCACAATGCTCCATGCCTTTTTCATCAAAATGCTGCATGAACTCTGTCATCACAATGAACCATGCCCATCATCATAATGCTTCATGCTATTGTCATCACAGTGAAATCAGAATGCACCATAGCCTCTGTCATCACAATGCTCCAAACCATTGTGTTCACTGTGTTCCATAACACTTGTCATCACAACTCCTCATGACGCTCATCATCACAATTATCCATAGTCTTCTCATCACAATGCTCCATGACCTTTGTCATCACAATGCTCAATACACTTGTCATCACAATGCTCCCTGACACTTGTCGTTAGTATGCTCCTTGAACCCTCTCATGACAAGGCAACATGCTCTTTCATCACAATCATCCATGCCCTATTCTTCACAATGCTCCAAGACCCATGCAATCACAATGCTCCATGCCCCTTTTCATCAGTATGCTCCATGATACTTGTCATCACAAGGCTCCATGGTCTTCTCCTCACAATGCTCCAGGACCTTGTCATCATAATGTTCCATTCCATTGTCATCACAATGCTCCATGACCCATGCCATCACAATACTCAATGAATACTGTCAGTCCAATGCTCCATGAATTTTTGATCACAATACTCCATGACACCTGTCATCACAATGCTTCATGACCCTGTCATCACAACGCTCCATGACACCAGACAACACAATGATCCGGGACACTTGTCATCAAAATGCTCCATGACACTTGTCATCACAATGATCCATGCCCTTGCCATCACAATGGTCCATGAGCCCGGTCATCACAATGCTCCATGACTCCAGTCATCACAATGCTTCATGACCTTTGTCATCACAATGGTCCATGCCCTCGTTTTCACAAGGCTCTGTGACATTTGTCACCACAATGCTCTATGAAATTTTCATCATAATGGTCTGTGACCATTGTCATCACAATGCTCAAAGACTTTCTCAGTACAGTGCTCCATGACTATTTTCATCACAATGCTCCATGCCATTGTCAGCACAGTGTGCTATGAACCTTGTCATCACAAGGCTCCAAGCCCTTATCATCACAATGCTCCATTACCTTTGTCATCGCAAACCTCCATGACACTTGGCATCACAACGCTCCATGGCATTGTCATCACAATGGGCCATGACTTATGTCTTCAAAATGCTCCCAGACACCTGTCTTCAAATACTGCATGACCTTGTCATCACAATGCTCCATGCCCTTGTCATCACAATGCGCCATTCCCACTGTCATCGCAATAATCCATGAAACTTGTAAGACCATTGCTCCATGCCCCTGTCATCACAATGCTCCATGCCCTTGTCATCACAATGCTCCATGACCCGTCATCATAATGCACCGTGACTCCTGTCATCACAATGCTTCATGACATTTCTCATCACAATGGTCCATGCCCTCGTCATCACAAGTATCTTTGACATTTGTCACCACAATGCTCCATGAACTTTTCATCACCATGCTCTGCGACCCTTGTCATCCCAATGCTCTAGGACCCTTTTCATCACACTGCTCCATGACCCCAGACATCACAATATTCTATAACCCATGTAATCAAAATGTTCTATGACTCTTTTCATCAAATTGCTCCATGACCCTGTCATCACAATGCTCCCTGCCCTTCTCATCACAATGTACCATGCCCTTGTCATCAAAATGCTCCATGACATTTGTCATCACATAGCTCCATAACCCTTGGCATCACAATGCTCCATGTCATTGTAATCACAATGCTCCAAGACACCTGTAATCACAATGCTCCATGCACTTGTCATCGCAATGCTCCATGAACCCTGCCATAGCAAGCTCCATGTGCTTGTCATAACAATACTTCACGAACTTGTCATCAAATTTCTCAATGGCCCTTGACACCACAGTGCTCCAAGCCCTTCTCCTCACAATGCTCCAGGAACTTGTCATCACAATGCTCCATGAACCCTGCCATCACAATACTCAATGAATACTGTCAGCCCAATGCTCCATGAACTTCTGATCACAATGCTCCATGACCCCTGTCCTCACAATGCACCATGACCCCTGTCATCACAATGCTCCATGACCACTGTCATCAAAACACTCCATGACACCAGACAACACAATGATCCGGGAAACCTGTCATCAAAATGCTCCATGACACTTGTCATCACAATAATCCATGCCCTGGTCATCACAATGCTCCATGACCCCTCATCACAATGCTCCATGACTCCTGTCATCACAATGCTTCATGACCTTTCTCATCAAAAGGGTCCATGCCCTCCTCATCACAAGTCTCTGTGATATGTGTCACCACAATGCTCCATGAACTTTTCATCACAATTCTCCATGACCATTGTCATCACAATGCTCCATGTGCTTATCAGCACAATGCTGCATGACCCATGTCATCACAATGCACCATGTACTTGTCATCACAATGCTCCATAAAACTTGTCATCACAGTGTTCCATGCACTTCTCATGAAAATGCTCTCTCACCACTGATATCACAATGTTCCATAACTAGTCATCCCAATACTCCATCACCCCTGTCATCACAATGTTCCATGAACCATGTCATCAAAATGCTACATGCACTTATCATCACAATGTTCGATGACCCCTGGCATCACAATGTTCCATAACCCCTGTCATCAAAATGCTCCATGACCCTTTTCATCACACTGCTCCATGACCGCTGACATCACAATATTCTATAACCCCTATAATCAAAATATTCCATGACACTTTTCATCAAATTTCTCCATGACCCTGTCATCACAATGCTCCCTGCCCTTCTAATCACAATGCTCCATGCCCTTGTCATCAAATTGCTCCATGACATTTGTCATCACAAAATTCCATAACCTTTGGCATCACAATGCTCCATGCCATTGTCATCACAATGCTCCATGAACCCTCTCATCAAATTGCTCCATGCACTTGTCATCACAAAGCTCCATGACGCTTGTGATACCAATGCTCGATGCCCTTCTCATCACAATGCTCCATGCCCCTGTCATTACAATCCTCCATGACCCATGTAACACAGTGTTCCGTGACCTTGTCTTCACAATGCTCCATGCCCACTCTCATCACAATAATCCATGAAACTCTTCAGACCAATGCTGATGTCCTTGTCATCACAATGCTCCATTACCCCTGTCATAACAATGCTCCATGACAACTGCCATCACAAGGTTCCACGGCCTTGTCATCACAAGACTCCATGACCCTTGTGATCACAATGCTCCAAGACCCTGTAATCACAATGCTCCATGCACTTGTCATCACAAAGCTCCATGGCGCATGTCATCAGAATGCTCCATGGCCTTCTCATTCACAATGCTCCATTCCCTTGTCATCACAATGCTTCAAGACACCTGTAATCACAATGCTCCATTCCCCTTTTCATCTCAATGCTCCATGAACCCTGTCATCACAATGCACCATGCCCATCATCATAATGCTTCATGCTTTTGTCATCACAATGAAATCAAAATGCTCCATGACCTCTGTCATCACAATGCCCCAAAGCCTTGTGATCACAATGTTCCCTAACACTTGTCATCACAATGCCCCATGACGCTCCTCATCACAGTTTTCCATGGTCTTCTCATCACAATGCTCCATGAACTTTGTTAAAACAATGCTCAATACACTTGTCATCACAATGCTCCCAGACACTTGTCATCAGTATGCTCCTTGAACCCTGTCATGACATGGCACCATGCCCTTTTTATCACAATGCTCCAAAACCCCTGTAATCACAATGATCCTTGCCCTTATCATCACAAACCTCCATGACGCATCTCATCAGAATGCACTATGGCCTTCTCATCACAATTCTCCATGCCCGTGTTATCACAATGCTCCAAGAACCCTGTCATCACAATACTCCATGTATATTTTCAGCCCAATTCTCTATGATATTCTCATCACAATGCTCCATGACCCCTTTCATCACAATGCTCCCTGCTCCTTGAAATCAAAATGATCCCTGACCTCTGTCATCACAATGCTCCAAACCCTTGTGATCACATTGTTCCACAACACTTGTCATTGCAACGCTCCATGATACCTGTCATCATAATACTCCATGCCAGTGTCATCACAATGCTCCATGAACTTTGTCATCACAATGCACAATACACTTGTCATCACAATGCTCACTGACACTTGTCGTCAGAATGCTCCTTGAACACTTTCATGAAGACCTCCATGCCTTTTCCATCACAATGCTCCATGCCCTTTTCATCACAGTGCTCCATGACCACTGTCATCACAATTCTCCATGCACTTTTCATCGCAATGCTCCATGTCCCCTGTTATAGCAAGCTCCGTGGCTTGTCATTACAATGCTTCACGATGTTGAAATCAAAATTCTCAATGGCCCTTGTCATCACAATGCTCCATGACGCTCGTCATCACAATTATCCATGGTCTTGTCATCACAGTGCTCCACGGTCTTGCCATCACAATGCTCCATGACACTTCTCATCACAATGTTACATGCTCTTGTCATCACAATTCTCCATGCACTTGTCATCGCAATGCTCCATGACCCCTGTCATAGCAAGCTCCATGTGCTTTTCATCACAGTGCTTCACGAACTTGTCATCACAATTCTCAATGGCCCTTGTCATCACAATGCTCCATTACCGTTGTCATCACAATCCTCCATGACACTTGGCTTCACAATGCTCCATGCCATTGTCATCACAATGCACCATGACATATGTCATCACAATGCTCCCTGACACCTGTCTTCACAGTACTCATGAGCTGGTCATAACAATGCTCCATGCCCTTGTCATCACAATGTGCCATGCCCACTATCATCACAATAATCCAGGAAACTTGTCAGACCAATGATCCATGCCCCTATTATCACAATGCTCCATGCCTTTTTCATCACAGTGCTCCGTGACTCCAGTCATCACATTGCTTCATGACCTTTGTCATCACAATGGTCCCTGCCCTCCTCATCACAGTGCTCTTTGAAATTTGTCACCATAATGCTCCATGAACTTTTCATCACAATGCTCTGTGACCCTTGTCATCACAATGCTCCATGCCTTTGTCAGCAGAGTGCTCCATGACCCTTGGCATCACAATGCTCCATGCGCTTGTCAGAACAATGCTCCATGACCCATGTCATCACAATGTGCCATGCACTTGTCATCACAATGTTCCACAACCTTATCATCACAATGCTCCGTAAACATTGTCATCACAAAGCTCCATGCACTTCTCATCAAAATGCTCTTTCACCACTGATATCAAAATGTTCCATCACTAGTCATTACAATACTCCCTCAGCCCTGTCATGACAATGTTCCACGGCCTTGTCATTACAAGGCTCCTTGACACTTGTCATCACAATGCTCCAAGACCCCTTTAATACCAATGCTCCATGCCCCTTGTCATCAGTGTGCTCCATGAGACTTGTCATCACAAGGCTCCATGGTCTTCACATCACAATGCTCCAACACCTTGTCATCACAATGCTTCACGACCTCCTCATAAAAATTCTCAATGTTCCTTGTCATCATAATGTTCCAAGCCCTAATCATCACATTGCCCATTATCTTTGTCATCAGAATCCTCCATGACACTTGGCATCACAATGCCCCATGCCATTGTCATCGCAATGGAACATGACATATGTCATCACAATGCTCCCTGACAACTGTCTTCACAATACTCCATGACCTTGTCATCACAATGCTCAATACACTTGTCATCACAATGCTCCCTGACACTTGTCGTCAGTATGCTCCTTGAACCCTGTCATGACAAGGCTCCATGCATTTTTCATCACAATGATCCATGCCCTTTTCTCACAATGCTCCAAGACCCCTGTAATCACAATGCTCCATGCCGTTGTCATCACACAGCTTCATGACGAATGTCTTCAGAATGCTCCATGGCCTTCTCATCATCATGCTCCATGATATTTTCATCAAAATGCTCCATTCCCTTGTCATCAAAATGCCCCATGACCCCTGTCACCACAATACTCCATGAACATTTTCAGCCCAATGCTCTATGACCTTCTCATCAGCATGCCCCATGAACCCTGTCATCACAATGCTCCATGACCCATGTCATCACAATGCTCCATGAACCCTGACAACACAATGACCTGGAACTTTTGTCATCAAAAGGCTCCATGACCCTTGTCATCACAATGATCCATTCCCTTGTCATCACAATGCTCCATTAACCTTGTCATCACAATGCTCCATTACATTTGTCATCACATTTCTCCATGAGACTTGGCATCACAATGCTCAATGCCATTGTCATCACAATGCACCGTGACATATGTCACCACAATGCTCCCTGACACCTTTCTTCACAATAATCAATGACCTTGTCATCACTATGCTCCATGCGCTAGTTATCAAAATATCCCATGCCATCTGTCATCACAATAATTCATGAAACATGTCAGACAAATTCTCCATGCCCCTTTAATCCCATTGCTCCATGCCCTTGTCGTCACAATGCTCCATGACCCCTGTCATCCCAATGCTCTGTGACTCCAGTCATCACAATGCTTCGTGACATTTGTCATCACAATGTTCCATGCCACTTTTCATCTCAATGCTGCATGAACCCTGTCATCACAATGCACCATGCCCATCATCATAATGCTTCATGCTATTGTCATCACAATGAAATCAAAATGCTCCATGACCTCTGACACCAAAATGCCCCAAACCCTTGTGATCACAATGTTCCATAACACTTGGCATCACAACGCCCCATTACGCTCGTCAACACAATTATCTATGGTCTTCTCATCACAATGCTCCATGACCTTTGTCATCACAATGCTCAATACACTTGTCATCTCAATGCTCCCTGCACTTGTCCTCAGTGTGCTCCTTGAACCCTGTCATGACAAGGCTCCATGCATTTTTCATCACAATGATCCATGCCCTTTTCATCACAATGCTTCAAAACCCCGGTAATCACAATGCTCCATGTGCTTGTGTTCACAAAGCTCCATGACGCATGTCATCAGAATGCTCCATGGCCTTCTCATCACCATGCTCCATGCCCTTGTCATCTCAATGCTCCAAGACCCCTGTAATTACAATGCTCCATGCTGCTTTTCATCAGAATGCTTCATGAGAAATGTCATCACAAGACTCCATGGTCTTCTCAAAACAATTCTCCAGGACCTTGTCATCACAATGCTCCATTCCCTTGTCATCACAATGCTCCATGACCCCTGTCATCACAATACTCCATGAACATTTACAGCCTAATGATCCATGACCTTCTCATCACAATGCACCATGACCCCTGTCATCACAATGCTCCATGACCACTGTCATCCCCGCGCTCCATGACCCCTCACAACACAATGATCCGGGAATTTTTTCATCAAAAATCTCCATGACACTTGTCATCACAATGATCCATGCCCTTGTCATCACAATGCTTCATGACCCCCGCCTTAACAATACTCCATGAACATTTTTAGCCCAATGCTCTATGACCTTCTCATAACAATGATCCATGAACCCTGTCATCACAATGCTCCATTACCACTGTCATCACAATGCTCCATGACCCCTGACAACACAATGATCCGGGACTCTTGTCATCAAAATTCTCCATGACACTTGTCATCACGATGATCCATGCCCTTGCCATCCCAATGTGCCATGACCCCTCTAATCACAATGCTCCATGACGCTTGTCATCACCGTGCTCCATGACATTTGTCATCAAAATGCTCCATGCCTTTGTCAGCAAAATGCTTCATGACGTTGTCATCACCGTGCTCCATGACATTTGTCATCAAAATGCTCCATGCCTTTGTAAGCAAAATGCTTCATGACTTTGTCATCAAAATGCTCCATGCGCTTGTCATCACAATACTCCATTCCCATTGTCAGCAAAATCCTCGGTGAACCTTGGGTTCACATTTCTTCATGCCCTTGTCATTACAATGCTCCATGCTCCTTGAAATGAAAATGATCCATGACCTCTGTCATCACAATGCTACAAACCCTTTTGATCACAATGTTCCATAACACTTTTCATCACAACGCTCCATGATGCCTGTCATTACAATGCTGCATGAACTTTGTCATCACAATGCTAAATACACTTGTCAACACAATGCTCCCTGACACTTGTCGTCAGAATGCTCCTTGAAACCTGTAATGAAAAGGCTCCATGCCTTTTTCATAACAATGCTCCATGCCCTTTTCATCACAATGCTCCATGCCAGTGTCATCACAATACTCCACAAGCTTGTCATCAGAATGCTCAATGACCCTTGTCATCACAATTCTCCATGACCCCTGTAATCACAATGCTCCATGACACCTGTCATAGCAAGTTCCATGTGTTTGTCATCACAGTGTTTCACGACGTTGGCATCAAAATTCTCAAAGGCCTTAGTCATCACAATGCTCCATGCCCTTGTCATCACAATGCTCCATTACACTTCTCATCACAATGCTCCAAGCCCTGGTCATCAAAATGCTCCATTACCTTTGTCATCACAATCCTCCATGACACTTGTCATCACAATGCTCCATGCCATTGTCATCACAATGCACCATGACATAGGTCATCACAATGCTCCCTGACACCTGACTTCACAGTACTCCATGACCTTTTCTTCACAGTGCTCCATGCCCTTGTCATCACAATGCGCAATGCCCACTCTCATCACAATAATCCATGAAATTTTTCAGACCGATGCTCCATGCCACTGTCATCACAATGCTCCTTGCACTTGTCATCACAATGCTCCATGACACCTGTCATCACAATGCTCCATGACTCCAGTCATCACAATGCTTCAAGACTTTGTCATCACAATGTTCCATGCCCTGGTCATCACAAAGCTCAATGATGCATGTCATCAGACTGCTCCTTTGACATCTCTAACAATGCTCCATGCCCTTGTAAACACAATGCTCCAAGACCCCTGTAATCACAATGATCCATGCCCCTTTTCATCAGAATGCTCCATGACACTTCTCATCACAAGGCTCCATGGCCTTCTCATCACAATGCTCCAGGACTTTGTAATCACAATGCTCCATGACCCCTTTCATCAGAATACTCCATGAATATTTTCACCTCAATGCTCCATGATCTTCTCATCACAATGCTCCATGACCCCTGTCATCACAATGCTCCATGCTCCTTGGTATCAAAATGATCCATGACCTCTGTCATCACAGTGCTCCAAACCCTTGTGATCACATTGTTCCATAACACTTGTCATCACAACGCTCCATGATGCCTGTCATCACAATACTCCATGCCCTTTTCATCACAATGCTCCATGAACTTTGTCGTCACAATGCTCAACACACTTGTCATCAAAATGTTCCCTGACCCTTGTCGTCAGAATGCTTCTAGAACCCTGTCATGAAAAGGCTCTATGCCTTTTGCATCACAATGCTCCATGCCCTTTTCATCACAATACTCCACAAGCTTGTCATCAGAAGGCTCCATGACCCTTGTAATCACAATTCTCCATGACCCCTGTCATCACAATGCTCCATGACACCTTTCATCACAAAGCTCCAGGCCCCTTGTCATTACAGTTCTCCATAATGGTCGTCATCACAATTATCCATGGTCTTCTCATCACAATGCTCCACCGTCTTGCCTTCACAATGCTCCATGACACTTCAAATCACAATGTTACATGCTCTTGTAATCATATTCTCCATGCACTTGTCATCGCAATGCTCCATGAACCCTGTCATAGCAAGCTCCATGTGATTTTCATCACACTGCTTCACGAACTTGTCATCAAAATTCTCAAAAGCCCTTGTCATCACAATGCTCCATGCCCTTTTCATCACAATGCTCCATGACCATTGTCATCACAATGTTCCATTACCTTTGTCATCACAATCATCCATGACACTTGTCATCACAATGCTCCATGCCGTTGTCATCACAATGCACCATGACATAGGTCATCACAATGCTCCCTGACACATGACTTCACAATACTCCATGACCTTTTCTTCACAGTGCTCCATGCCCTTGTCATCACAATGTGCAATGCCCACTGTCATCACAATAATCCATGAAAGTTTTCAGACCGATTCTCCATGCCCCTGTCATCACAATGCTCCATGCACTTGTCATCACAATGCTCCATTACACCTGTCATCACAATGTCCTGTGACTCCAGTCATCACAATGCTTCAAAACTTTGTCATCACAGTGGTCCATGCCCTCATCATCACAAGTCTCTGTGACCTTTGTCACCACAATGCTCCATGAACTGTTCATCACAATGCTCTGTGACCCTTGGCATCACAATGCTCCATGCCTTTGTCAGCACAATGCTCCATGACACTTGTCATCACAATGCTCCTTGAGATTGGAAGCACAATGCTCCATGATCGATGTGATCACAATGGGCCATGCGGTTGTCATCACAATGTTCCACAACCTTATCATCAAAATGCTCCGTAAACATTGTCATCACAAAGCTCCATGCACTTCTCATCAAAATGCTCTCTCACCACTGATATCACAATGATCCATCACTAGTCATCACAATACTCAATCACCCCTGTCATCACAATGTTCCATGACCCCTATCATCACAATGCTTCATGCCATTATCATAACAATGCACCACTCCCTTGTCATCAAAATGCTCCATGACCTTTGTCATCACAAAGCTCCGTGACTCTCCGCCACACAATACTCCATGCCATTGTCATCACAGTGCTTCATGAAGCCTCTCATCACATTGCTCCATGCCCTTGTCATCACAATGCTCCATGACGCTTGTCATCACAATGCTCGATGCCCTTCTCATCACAATGCTCCGTGACCTTGTCATTACAATCCTCCATGACCCATGTATCACAGTGTTCCGTGTCCTTGTCATCACAATGCTCCATGCCCAATCTCATCACAATAATCCAAGAATATTTTCAGAAATATGTCCCATGCCCTTGTCATCACAAAGCTCTATGACGCATGTCATCAGAATGCTCCATGGCCTTCTCATTCACAATGTTCAATGCCCTTGTCATCACAATTTTCCAAGACACCTGTAATCACAATGCTCCATGTCCCTATTCATCTCAATGATCCATGAACCCTGTCATCACAATGCAACATGCCCATCATCATAATGCTTCATGCTATTGTCATCACAATGAAATCAAAATGCTCCATGACCACTGTCATCACAATGCTCCAAACCCTTGTGATCACAATGTTCCATAACACTTGTCATCACAACGCCCCATGACACTCGTCATCACAACGCCCCATGACACTCGTCATCACAATTATCCATGGTCTTCTCATCACAATGCTCCATAACATTTGTCATCACAATGCTCAATACACTTGTCTTCACAATGCTCCCTGACTCTTGCCATCAGTATGCTCCTTGAACACTTTCATGACAAGGCTCCAAGCCTTTTTCATCACAATGATCCATGCCCATTTCATCATAATGCTCCAAGACCACTGCAATCACAGTGATCCATGCACTTGTCATCACAAATCTCCATGACGCATGTCATCAGAATGCTCCTTGGAAATCTCTCACAATGCTCCATGCCCTTGTAATCGCAATGATCCAAGACCCCTGTAATCACAATGCTCCATGCCTCTTTACATCAGAATGCTCCATGAGACTTCTCATCACAAGGCTCCATGGTCTTCTCATCAGAGTGCTCAAGGACCTTGTCATCACAATACTCCATGACCCCTTTCATCAGAATACTCCATGAATATTTTCAGCTCAATGCTCCATGATCTTCTCATTACAATGCTCCATGACCCCTGTCATCACAATGCTCCATGCTCCTTCATATCAAAATGATCCATGACCTCTGTCATCACAGTGCTCCAAACCCTTGTGATCACATTGTTCCATAACACTTGTCATCACAATTCTCCATGATGCCTGTCATCACAATACTCCTTGCACTTTTCATCATAATGCTCCATGACCTTTGTCAGCACAATGCTCAATACACTTGTCATCACAATGCTCCCTGACACTTGTTGTCAGAATGTTTCTCGCACCCTGTCATGAAAAGTCTCTATGCCCTTTTCATCAAAAATTTACATGCCCTTTTCATCACAATGCTCCATGCCATTGTCATCACAATACTCCACAAGCTTGTCATCAGAATGCTCCATGACCCTTGTCATCACAATTCTCCATAACCCCTGTCATCACAATGCTCCATGAAACCAGTCTTCACAATGCTCCAGGCCCCTTGTCATTACAGTTCTCCATGACGCTCATCATCACAATTATCCATGGTCTTCTCATCAAAATGCTCCACCGTCTTGCCATCACAATGCTCCATAACACTTCTCATCACAATGCTCAATACACTTGTCATCACAATGCTCCCTGACACTTGTCATCAGTATGCTCCTTGAACCCTGTCATGACAAGGCTCCATGCCTTTTTCTCACAATGATCCATGCCATTTTCATCACAATGCCCCAAGACCCCTGTAATCACAATGCTCCATGCCCCTTTTCATCAGAATGCTCCATGAGACTTCTCATCACAAGGTTCCATGGTCTTCACATCACAATGCTCAAGGACCTTGTCATCACAATGCTCCATGACCCCTTTCATCAGAATAATCCATGAATATTTTCAGCTCAATGCTCCATGATCTTCTCATCACAATGCTCCATGACCCCTGTCATCACAATGCTCCATGTTCCTTGATATCAAAATGATCCATATCCTCTGTCATCACAGTGCTCCAAACACTTGTGACCACATTGTTCCATAACACTTATCATCACAAAGCTCCATGATGCCTGTCATCACAATACTCCATGCCCTTGTCATCACAATGCTCCATGCTATTGTCATCACAATACTCCACAAGCTTGTCTTCAGAATGTTCCATGACCCTTGTCATCAGAATGCTCCATGACCCTTGTCATCACAATGCTCCATTACCACTTTCATCAGAATACTCCATGAACATTTTCAGCTGGATGCTCCATGATCTCTTCATCACAATGCTCCAAGACCCCTGCAATCACAATGCTTCATGCCCCTTTTCATCTCCGTGTTCCATGAACCCTGTCATCACAATGAACCATGCCCATCATCATAATGTTTCATGCTATTTTCATTACAATGAAATCAAAATGCTCCATGACCTCTGTCATCACAATGTTCCAAACCCTTGTGATCACAATGTTCTATAAAACTTGTCATCACAATGCCCCATGACGCTCGTCATCACAATTATCTATGGTCTTCTCATCACAATGCTCCATGACCTTTGTCATCACAATGCTCAATACACTTGTCATCACAATGCTCCCTGACTCTTGTCGTCATTATGCTCCTTGAACCCTGGCATGACAAGGCTCCATGCCTTTTTCATCACAATGATCCATGCCCATTTCATCACAATGTTCCAAGACCCATGTAATCACAATTCTCCATGCCCTTTTTTCATTCGAATGCTCCATGAGACTCGGCAATACATGGCTCCAATGATTTCTCATCACAATGCTTCAGTACCTTCCCATCACAATGCTCCATTCCCTTGTCATCACAATGCTCCATGACCCCTGCCTTCACAATACTCCATGAACATTTTTAGCCCAATGCTCTATGACCTTCTCATCACAATGCTCCATGAACCATGTCATCACAATGCTCCATGTCCACTGTCATCACAATGCTCCATGACCCCTGACAACAGAATGATCTGGGACTCTTGTCATCAAAATTCTCCATGACACTTGTCATCACGATGATCCATGCCCTTGCCATCCCAATGCTCCATGACCCCAGTAATCACAATGCTCCATGACGCTTGTCATCACAGTGCTCCATGACTCTTGTCATCAAAATGCTCCATGCATTTGTCAGCAAAATGCTTCATGACCTTGTCATAACAATGCTCCATGCGCTTGTCATCACAATACTCCATTCCCATTGTCATCAAAATCCTTGGTGAACCTTGGGTTCACATTGCTTCATGCCCTTTTCATCGCAATGCTCCATGGTCCTTGAAATGAAAATTATCCATGACCTCTGTCAAAACAATGCTCCAAACCCTTGTGATCACAATGTTCCATAACACTTGTCATCACAACGCTCCATGATGCCTGTCATCACAATGCTGCATGAACTTTGTCATCACAATGCTCAATACACTTGTCATCACAATGCTCCCTGACAGTTGTCATCAGTATGGTCCTTGAACACTGTCATGACAAGGCTCCATGCATTTTTCATCCCAATGATCCATGCCAGTGTCATCACAATACTTCACAAGCTTTTCATAAGAAGGCTCCATGAGCCCTGTCATCAAAATGATCCATGACACCTGTCATCACAATGCTCCATTCCCTTTGTCATTACAGTGCTCCATGAAGGTCGTCATCACAATTACCCATGACCTTCTCATCACAATGCTCCACCGTCTTGCCATCACAATGCTCAATGCTCTGGTCATCACAATGCTCCATGTCCCTTGTCATCACAATTCTCCTCATCCCTGTTATCACAATGCTCCATGATACTTCTCATCACAAAGTTACATGCTCTTGTCATCACAATTATCCATGCACTTGTCATCACAATGCTCCATGACCCCTGTCATAGCAATCTCCATGTGATTGTCATCACAATGCTTCACGACGTTGTCATCAAAATTCTCAATTGCCGTTGTCATCACAATGCTCCGTGCCCTTGTCATCACAATGCTCAATGCCCTTGTCATCACAATACTCCATGACCCTTGTCATCACAATGCTCCAAGCCCTTGTCTTCACAATGCTCCTTTACCTTTGTCATCACATTCCTCCATGACACTTGTCATCACAATGCTGCAAGCCATTGTCATCACAATGCACCATGATATATGGCATCACAATGCTCCCAGACTCCTGTCTTCACAATAATCCATGAGCTTGTCATCACAATGCTCCATTCCCTTGTCATCACAAGGCGCCATGCGTAATGTCATCACAATAATCCATGAAACTTGTCAGACCAATGCTCCATGCCCCTGTCATCACAATGCTCAATGCCTTTGTCATCACAATGCTCCATGACCCCTGTCATCACAATGCTCCGTGACTCCAGTCATCACAATGCTTCATGACCTTTGTCATCACAATTGTCCATGAACTTTTCATCACTATGATCTGTGACCATTGTCATCACAATGCTCCATGACTTTGTCAGCACAATGCTCCATGACCCTTGTCATCACAATGCTCCATGAGCTTGTCAGCACAATGCTCCATAACACATGGCATCACAAGGCGCCATGTGCTTGTCATCACAATGCTCCACATCCTTGTCATCACAATGCTCTATAAAACTTGTCATCACAATGCTCCATGCACTTCCCATGAAAAAGATATCTCACCATTGATATCACAATGTTCCATCACTAGTCATCAAAATACTCCCTCACACTTGTCATCACAATGTTCCATGACCCCATTCATCACAATGCTACATGCCCTTATCATCACATTGCACCACTCCCTTGTCATCAAAATGCTCCATGACCTTTGTCATCACAAAGTTCCATGACCTTTGGCATCACAATGCTCCATGCCATTGTCATCACAATGCTCCATGCCTTTTTCATCACAATGCTCCATGCAATTGTCAGCACAATGCTCCCTGACACTTGTCATCACAATGCTCAATGCCCTTCTCATCACAATAATCCATGAACCTTTTCACACCAATGCTCCATGCCCTTGTCATCAAAAGGCTCCATTTCCCGTTTCATAACAATTCTCCATGACCTCTGCCATCACAATGATCCACGGCCTCGTCATCACAAAGCTCCATGACCCTTGTCATCACAATTCTCCAAGACCCCTGTAATCACAATGCTCCATGCCCTTGTCATCACGAAGCTCCATGATTTATGTCATCAGAATGCTCCATGGACTTCTCATCACAATGCTCCATGCCCTTGTCATCACAGTGCTCCAAGACCCCTGTAATCACAATTCTCCATGCCACTTTTCATTTCAATGCTCCATGAACACTGTCATCACAATGCAACATGTCCATCATCATAATGCTTCATGCTATTGTCATAACAATGAAATCAAAATGCTCCATGACCTCTGTCATCACAATCCTCCAAACCCTTGTGATCACAATGTTCCATAACACTTGTCATCACAATTCCCCATGACGCTCCTAATCACAATTATCCATGGTCTTCTCATCACCATGCTCCATGCCCTTGTCATCACAATGCTCCCAGACACTTGTCTTCAGAATGCTCCTTGAACCCTGTCATGACAAAGCTCCATGCATTTTTCATCACAATGATCCATGCGACTTTCATCACAATGCTCCAAGACCCCTGTAATCACAATGCTCCATGCCCTTGTCATCACAAAGCTCCATGATCCATATCATCAGAATGCTCCATGGCCTTCTCATCACCATGCTCAAAGCCCTTGTCATCACAATGCTCCATTACATTTGTCATCCCAATCTTCCATGACAGTTGGCATCACAATGCCCAATGGCATTGTCATCACAATGGATCGTGACATATGTCATCACAATGCTCCGTGACACGTGCCTTCACAATAATGTATGACCTTGTCATCACATTGCTCCATTCCCGTGTCATCACAATGCTCCATGACCCCTGCCACCACAATACTCAATGAATATTGTCAACCCAATGCTCAATGTGCATCTCATCACAATGCTCCAAGACGCCTGGCATCACAATGTTCCATGTTCACGGTCAAAACAACGCTCCATGACACCAGACAACACAATGATGCCGGACTCTTGTCATCAAAATGCTCCATGACCCTTGTCATCACAATGATCCATGTCTTTGCCATCCCAATGCTCCATGACCCCTGTAAAAACAATGCTCCATGACGCTTGTCATCACAATGCTCCATGACCCTTGTCATCAAAATGCTCCATGCATTTGTCAGCAAAATGCTACATAACCTTGTCATCACAATGCTCCATGCGCTTGTCATCACAACACTCCGTTCCCATTGTCATCAAAATCCTCCATGAAACTTGGGTTCACATTGCTCCATGCCCTTGTCATCACAATACTCCATGCTCCTTGAAATGAAAATGATACATGACTTCTGTCATCACAATGTTCCATAACACTTGTCATCACAATGCTCCATGATGCCTGTCATCACATTGCTCCATGACATTTATCATCACAATGCTCAATACACTTGTCATCACAATGCTCCCTGACACTTGTCGTCAGAATGCTCCTTGAACACTGTCATGAAAAGGCTACATGCCTTTTTCATCACAATGCTCCATGCCCTTTTCATCACAATGATCCATGCCATTGTCATCACATTACTCCACAAGCTTGTCATCAGAATGGTCCATGACCTTTGTCATCACAATGATCCATGACACCTGTCATCACAATGCTCCATGACCCCTGTCATCACAATGCTCCGTGACTCCAGTCATAACAATGATTCATGACCTTTGTCATCAAAATGTTCCATGCCCTCGTCATCACAAGTCTCTGTGACCTTTGTCACCACAATGCTCCATGAACTTTTGATCACAATGCTCCGTGACCCTTGTCATCACAATGCTCCATGCCTTTCTCAGCACAATGCTCCATGACCCTTTTCATCACAATGCTCCTTGTGCTAGTCAGCACAATGCTTCATTACACACGTCATAACAATGCACCATGCGCTTGTCATCACAATGCTCCACAACCTTGTCATCACAACGCTCCATAAACTTTGTCATCACAATGCTCCATACACTTCTCATCAAAATGCTCACTCACCATTGATATCACAGTGTTCCATCACTAGTCATCACAATACTCCCTCACCCCTGTCATCACAATGTTCCATGACCCCTGTAATCACAATGCTACATGCCTTTATCACCACAATGTTCGATGACCCCTGATATCACAACGTTCCATAATCCCTGTCATCAAAATGCTCCATGACGCTTTTCATCACAGTGCTCCATGACCCCTGACATCACAATGTTCCATAAGCCCTCTTATCAAAATGTTCGATGACACTTTTCATCAAATTACTCCATGACACTGTCATCACAATGCACCATGCCCTTCTCATCACAATGCACCACGCACTTGTCAACAAAATGCTCCATGACCTTTGTCATCACAAAGCTCCATGATCCTTGGCATCACAATGCTCCATGCTATTGTCATCACAGAGCTTCCTGAAGCCTCTGATCACATTGCTTCCATGCCCTTGTCATCACAAAGCTCCACGATGCTTGTCATCAAAATGCTCGATGCCCTTCTCCTCACAATGCTCCATGCCCTTGTCATTACAATCCTCCATGACCCATGTAACACAGTGTTGTGTGACCTTGTCATCACAATGCGCCATGCCCACTCTCATCACAGTAATCCATGAAACTTTTCAGACCAATGCTCCATAGAATTGTAATCACAATGCTCCATTACCCCTGTCATAACAATGCTCCATGACCCCTGCTATCACTATGTTTCCCAGCCTTGTCATCACAATGCTCCATGACACTTGTCATCACAATGCTCCAAGACCCTGTAATCACAATGCTCCATGCCCTTGTCATCAAAAAGCTCCATGATGCATGTCATGAGAATGCTCCATGGCCTTCTCATCACAATGATCCTTGCCCTTGTCATCACAATGCTCCAAGACCCCTGTAATCACAGTTCTCCATGCCCCTTTTCATCTCAATTCTCTATGAACCCTGTCATCACAATGCACCATGCACATCATCATAATGCTTCATGCTATTGTCATCACAATGAAATCAAAATGCTCCATGACATCTGTCATCACAATGCTCCTAACCGTTGTGATCACAATGTTCATAACACTTGTCTTCACAACGCCCCATGACTCTCGTCATCACAATTATCCACGGTCTTCTCATCACAATACTCCATGACCTTTGTCATCACAATGCTCAATACACTGGTCATCACAATGCTCCCTGACACTTGTCATCAGTATACTCCTTGAACCCAGTCATGACAAGGCTACATGCCTTTTTCATCACAATGATCCATGCCGTTTTCATCACAATGCTCCAAGACCCCTGTAATCACAATGCTCCATGCCCTTGTCATCACAGTGCTTCATGACGCATGTCATCAAAATGCTCCATGGCCCTCTCATCACCATGCTCCATGCCCTTGTCATCACAATGCTCCAAGTCTCCTTTAATCACTATGCTCCATGCCCCATTTCATCAGAATGCTCCATGAGACTTGTCATCACAAAGCTCCATAGACTTCTCATCACAATGCTCCAGGATCTTGTCATCACGATGCTCCATTCCCTTGGCATCACAATGCTCCTTGACCCCTGTCATCACAATACTCCATGAACATTTTCAGCCCAGTGCTCCATGAACTTCTCATCACAATGCTCCATGACGCCTGTCATCACAATGCTCCATGACCACTGTCATCACAATGCTCCATGACCCCTTACAACACAATAATCCGGGACTTTTATCATCAAAATGCTCCCTGACCCTTGTCATCACAATGATCCGTGCCCTTGCCATCCCAATTCTCCATGACCGCTGTAATCACAATGCTCCGTGATGCTTGTCTTCACAGTGCTCCATGAAACTTGTAATCACGATGCTCCATGCCTTTGTCAGCAAAATGCTACATGACATTGTCATCACAATGCCCAATGCGCTTGTCATCAAAATCTTCCATGAAACTTTGGATCACATTGCTTCATGCCCTTGTCATCACAATGTTCCATGCTCCTTGAAATCAAAATGATCCAAGACCTGTCATCACAATGCTCCAAAACATTGTGATCACAATGTTCCATAACCCTTGACATCACAATGATCCATGATGCCTGTCATCACAATACTCCATGCCATTGTCATCACAATGCTCCATGACCATCGTCATCACAAAGCTCAATACACTTGTCATCACAGTGCTCACTGACACTTGTTGTCAGAATGATCCTTGAAACCTGTCATGAAAAGGCTCCATGCATTTTTCATCACAATGATCCATGCCATTTTCATCACAGTACTCCACAAGCTTATCATCAGAATGCTCCATGACCCTTGTAATCACAATGCTCCATGACCCGTCTTCACAATGTTCTATGACCCATGTCATCACAATGCTCCATGACGCCTGTCATCAGAATGCTCCATGCCCCTTGTCATTACAGTGCTCCATGACGCTCATCATCACAGTTATCCATGGTCTTCTCATCACTGTGCTCCACGGTCTTGCCATCACAATGCTCCAATCCCTGGTCATAACCATGCTCCATGTCCCTTGTCATCACAATTCTCCACGTCCTTGTCATCACAGTGCACCATGACACTTCTCATCACAATGTTACATGCTCTTGTCATCACAATTCTCCATGCACCTGTCATCGCAATGCCCCATGACACCTGTCATAGCAAGCTCCATGCCTTTGTCATCAAAATGCTTCATACATTTTCATCAAAATTCTCAGTGTCCGTTGTCATCACAGTGCTCCATGCCCTTGTCATCACAATGCTCCATGTCCCTTGTGATCACAATGCTCCAAGCCGCTGTCATCACAATGCTCCATTACCTTTGTCATCACAATCCTTCATGACACTTGGCATAACAATGCTCCATGACATTGTCATCTCCATGGACAATGACATATGTCATCACAACGCTCCCTGTCACCTGTCTTCACAATATTCCATGACCTTGAAATCACAGTGCTCCATGCCCTTGTCATCAAAATGCACCATGTTCACCATCATCACAATAATCCATGAAACATGTCAGACAAATGTTCCATGCCCCTGTCATCAAAATTCTCCATGCCCTTGTCATCACAATGCTCCATGACGCCTGTCATGACAATGCTCCGTGACTCCAGTCATCACAATGCTTCATGACCCTTGGCATCACAGTGCTCCATGCAATTGTCATCACAATGCTCAATGAAATATCTCATCACACTGCTCCATGCCCTTGTCATCACAATGCTCGATTACACCTATCATAACAATGCTCCATGACCCCTGCCATCACAATGTTCCACGGCCTTGTCATCACAAGGCTCCATGACCCTTGTCATCACAATGCTCCAAGACATCTGTAATCACAATTCTCCATGCCACTTTTCATCCCAATGCTCCATGAACACTGTCATCACAAAGCTCCATGACCCTTGTCATCACAATGCTCCAAGACCTCTGTAATCACAATTCTCCATGCCAATTTTCATCTCAATGCTCCATGAACAGTGTCATCAAAATGTACCATGCCCATCATCATAATGATTCATGCTATTGTCATCATAATGAAATCAAAATGCTCCATGTCCTCTGTCATCACAATGCTCCGAACCCTTCTGATCACAATGTTCCATTACACTTGTCATCACATGCCCCATGATGCTCGTCACCACAATTATGCAGGGTCTTCTCATCACAGTGCTCCATGACATTTGTCACCACAATGCTCAATACACTTGGCATCACAATGCTCGCTGACACTTGTCATCAGTATGCTCCTTGAACACTGTCATGACAAGGTACCATGCCTTTTTCATCACAATGATCCATTCCCTTTTCATCACAATGATCCAAGACCCCTGTTATCACAATGCTCTGTGACTCCAGTCATCACAATGCTTCATGACATTTGTCATCACAATGGTCCATGACATGGTCACACAAAGATCTGTGACCTTTGTCACCACAATGCTCCATGAAATTTTTATCACAATATTCCATGACCTTGTCATCACAAAGTTCCATGCCCTTGTCATCACAATTCGCCATGCCCACTGTCATCACAATAATCCATGAAACATGTCAGACCAATGTTCCATGCCCCTTTCATCACAATGCTCCATGCCCTTGTCATCACAATGCTCCATGACCCCTGTCATCACAATGCTCCGTGACTCCAGTCTTCACAATGCTTCATGACCTTTCTCCTCACAATGGTCCATGCCCTCGTCACACAAGGCTCTGTGACCTTGGTCACCACAATGCTCTATGCCCTTGTCATCTCAATGCTCCATGCCCACTGTCATCACAATAATCCATTAAACTTGTAAGACCAATGTTCCATGCCCCTGTCATCACATTGTTCCATGCCCTTGTCATCAAAATGCTCCATGACCCCTCTCATCACAATGCTCCGTGACTCCAGTCATCAAAATGATTCATGACCTTTCACATCACAATGGTCCATGCCTTAGTCACACAAGGCTCTGTGATATTTGTCACCACAATGCTCCATGAAATTTTCATCACAATGCTCTGTGTCCCTTGTCATCACAATGCTCCATGCCTTTGTAAGCACAATGCTCCATGACACTTGTCACCAAAGTGCTCCATGCGCTTGTCAGCACAATGCTCCATGACACATGTCATCACAATGTGTCATGCTCTTTTCATCACAATGCTCCACATCCTTTTCATCGCTATGCTCCATAAAACTTGTCATCACAATGCTCCATGCACTTCTCATCAAAATGCTCTCTCAACTCATATATCACAATGTTCCATCACTAGTCATCACAATACTCGCTCACCCCTGTCGTCACAATGTTCCATGACCACTGTCATCACAGTGCTACATGCCCTTATCATCACAATGCTCCATGACACCTGACATCACAATGTTCCATAACCCCTGTCACAAAATGCTCCATGACCCATTTCATCACAATGCTTCATGACCCCTGACATCACAATGTTCCATAACCCCTGTCATCAAAATATTCCATGACCCTTTTATTCAAATTGCTCCATGACCCTGTCATCACAATGCTCCATGCCCTTGTCATCACAATGCTCCATGACCCTGTCATCACAATGCTGAATGCCCTTGTCATCAAAATGCTCCATGACCCCTGTCATCACAATGCTCCGTGACTCCTGTCATCACAATGCTTCATGACATTGTCCTTACGATGGTCCATGCCCTCGTCACACAAGGCTCTGTGACCTTTGTCACCACAATGATCCATGCCCTTGTCATCTCAATGCTCCATGCCCACTGTCATCACAATAATCCATGAAACTTGTCAGACCAATGTTCCATGCCCCTGTCATCATATTGCTCCATGCCCTTGTCATCACAATGCTCCATGACCCCTGTCATCACAGTGCTCCGTGACTCCAGTCATCACAATGATTCATTACCTTTCTCATCACAATGGTCCATGCCCTTGTCACACAAGGCTCTGTGATCTTTGTCACCACAATGCTCATGAAATTTTCATCACAATGCTCTGTGTCCCTTGTCATCACAATGCTCCATGCGTTTGTCAGCACAATGCTCCATGACACTTGTCATCAAAATGCTCCATGCGCTTGTCAGCACAATGCTCCATGACCCATGTCATCACAATGTACCTTGCACTTGTCATCACAGTGCTCCACATACTTGTCATCAAAATGCTCCATAAATCTTGTCATCACAGTGCTCCCTGCACTTCTCATCAAAATGCTTTCTCACCACTGATATCACAATATTCCATCACTAATCATCACAATACTCCCTCACCACTGTCACCACAATATACCTTGACCCCTGTAATCACAATTCTCCATGCCCTTGTCATCACAAAGCTCCATGACGCATGTCATCAGAATGCTCCATGGCCTTCTCATCACAATGCTCCATGCCCTTGTCATCACAATGCTCCATTACACCTGTCATAACAATGCTCCATGACCCCTGCCATCACAATGTTCCACGGCCTTGTCATCACAAGGCTCCTTGACCCTTGTCAGCACAATGCTCCAAGACATCTGTAATCACAATTCTCCATGCCACTTTTCATCTCAATGCTCCATGAACACTGTCATCACAATGCACCATGCCCATCATCATAATGATTCATGCTATTGTCATCACAATGAAATCAAAATGCTCCATGTCCTCTGTCATCACAATGCTCCAAACCCTTCTGATCACGATGTTCCATAACACTTGTCATCACATGCCCCATGTGGCTCGTCATCACAATTATGCATGGTCTATTCATCACAATGCTCCATGAACTTTTTCACCACAATGCTCAATGCACTTGGCATCACAATGCTCGCTGACACTTGTCATCAGTATGCTCATTGAACACTGTCATGACAAGGTACCATGCCTTTTTCATCACAATGATCCATTCCCTTTTCATCACAATTCTCCAAGACCCCTGTTATCACAATGCTCCGTGACTCCAGTCATCACAATGCTTCATGACACTTGTCATCACAATGGTCCATGACCTCATCACACAAAGCTCTGTGACCTTTGTCACCACAATGCTCCATGAAATTTTTATCACAATGCTCTGTGAACCTTGTCATCACAAAGCTCCATTCTTTTGTCATCACAATGCTCCATGACCCCTCTCATCACAATGCTCCATGACACCTGTCATCACAATGCTCCATGCCCCTTGTCATTACAGTGATCCATGACGCTCTTCATCATAATTATCCATGGTCTTTTCATCACAATGCTGCACGGTCTTGCTATCACAATTCTCCATTCCCTGTTCATCACATTGCTCCATGTCCCATGTCATTACAATTATCCACGTCCTTGTCATCACAATGCTTCGTGACACTTATCATCACAAGGTTACATGATCTACTCATCACAATTCTCCATGCACTTGTCAACGCAATGCTTTATGACCCCCGTCATTGCAAGCTCCATGCGCTTGTCATCACAATGCTTCACGAGGTTGTCATCAAAATTCTCAATGGCCTTTGTCATCACAATGCACCATGCACTTGTCATCACAATGCTCCATGAAGCTTGTCATCACAATGTTCCAAGCACTTGTCATCAAAATGCTCCATTACCTTTGTCATCAAAATCCTCCATGACGCTTGTCATCACAATGCTCGATACTATTCTCATCACAATGCTCCATGCCCTTGTCATTACAATCCTCCATGACACATGTATCACATTGTTCCGTGCCCTAGTCATCACAATGTTCCATGCCGAATATCATCACAATAATCCATGAAATTTTCAGACCAATGTTCCATGCCCTTGTCATCACAATGCTCCATTACCCCTGTCATAACAATGCTCCATGACACCTGCCATCACAATGTTCACCGCCTTGGCATCCAAGGCTCCATGACGCTTGTCATCACAATGCTCCATGAACCCTGACATCACAATGTTCCATAACCCCTGTCATCAAAATGTTCCATGACATTTTTCATCAATTTGCTCCATGACCCTGTCATCACAATGCTCCCTGCCCTTCTCATCACAATGAACCACAACCTTGTCATCAAAATGTTCCTTGACCTTTGTCATCACAAAGCTCCATGACCCTTGGCATCACAATGATCCATGCCATTTCATCACAATGCTACAGGAAAGGTCTCATCGCATTGCTCCATGCGCTTGTCACCACAATGCTCCATGACGCTTGTCATCACAATGCTCGATACACTTCTCATCACAATGCTCCATGCCCTTGTCATTACAATACTCCATGACACATGTATCACAGTGTTCCGTGCCCTAGTCATCACAATGTTCCATGCCGAATCTCATCACAATAATTCATGAAATTTTCAGACCAATATTCCATGCCCTTGTCATCACAATGCTCCATTACCACTGTCATAACAATGCTCCAGGACACCTGCCATCAAAATATTCCACCGCCTTGGCATCCAAGGCTCCATGACCCTTGTCATCACAATGCTCCAAGACCCCTGAAATCACAATGATCCATGCCCCTATTCATCAGAATGCTCCATGAGACTTGTCATCACAAGGCTCCATGGTCTTCTCATCACACTGCTCCAGGACCTTGTCATCACAATGCTCCATTCCCTTGTCATCACAATGCTCCTTGACCCCTCTCATCACAATGCTCCGTGACACCTGTCATCACAGTGCTCCATGCCCCTTGTCATTACAGTGATCCATGAAGCTCTTCATCATAATTATCCATGGTCTTTTCATGACATTGCTCCACGGTCTTGCTATCACAATTCTCCATGCCCTGTTCATCACAATGCTCCATGTCCCATGTCATTACAATTCTCCACATCCTTTTCATCACAATGCTTCGTGACACTTCTCATCAGAATGTTACATGATCTTGTCATCACAATTCTCCATGCACTTGTCATCACAATGCTCTATGACCACTGCAATAGCAAGCTCCATGCGCTTGTCATCACAATGCTTCATGAAGTTGTCATCAAAATTTTCAATGGCCCTTGTCATCACAATGCTCCATGACCCTTGTCATCACAATGTACCAAGCCCTTGTCATCAAAATGCTCCATTAACTTTGTCATCACAATCCTCCATGACAATTGGTATCACAATGCTCCATGCCATTGACATCACAATGGACAATGACATATGTCATAACAATGCTCCCTGACACCTGTCTTCACAATAATCCATGACCTTGTCATCACAATGTTCCATGCCCTTGTCATCACAATGTGCCATGCCCACTCTCATCACAATAATCCATAAATCTTGTCATCACAATGCTCCATGACCCCTGTCATCACAATGCTCCGTGACTCCAGTCATCACAATGCTTCATGACCTATCTCATCACAATGGTCCATGCCCTCGTAAAACAAGGCTCTGTGATCTTTTTCACCACAATGCTCCATGAATATTTCATCACAATGCTCTGTGTCCCTTGTCATCAAAATGTTCCATGCCTTTGTCACCACAATTCTCCATGCCCACTGTCATCACAATAATCCATGAAACTTGTCAGACCAATGTTCCATGCCCCTGTCATCATATTGCTCCATGCCCTTGTCATCACAAAGCTCCATGACACTTGGCATCACAATGCTCCATGCCATTGTCATCACAATGCTCAATGAAATCTCTCATCACAATGCTCCATGCCCTTGTAATCACATTGCTCCAAAACCCCTGTAATCTCAAAGCTCCATGAAATTTTTCATCAGAATGCTCCATGCCCTTGTCATCACAATGCTCCATGACCCTTGTCATTGCAATGTTCCAAGCCCTTGTCATCAAAATGCTCCATTACCTTTGTCATCACAAAAATCCATGACACTTGGTATCACAATGCTCCATGCCATTGTCATCACAATGGACAATGACATATGTCATCACAATGCTCCCTGACACCTGTCTTCACAATACTCCATGCCCTTGTCATCACAATGTTCCATGCCCTTGACATTACAATGTGCAATGCCCACTGTCATCACAATAATCTATGAAACATGTCAGACCAATGTTCCATGCCCTTGTCATCACAATGCTCCATGACCCTTGTCATCACAATGCTCCGGACTCCAGTCATCACATTGATTCATGAACTTTGTCCTCACAATGCGCTCATCACAGAAGGCTCTTTGATCTTTGTCACCACAATGCTCCATGAAATTTTCATCACAATGCTCTGTGTCCCTTGTCATCACAATGCTCCATGCCTTTGTCAGCACAATGCTCCATGACACTTGTCATCAAAATGCTCCATGCGCTTCTCAGCACAATGCTCCATGACACATGTCATCACAATGTGCCATGCTCTTTTCATCACAATTCTCCACATCCTTTTCATCGCTATGCTCCATAAAACTTGTCATCACAATGCTCCATGCACTTCTCATCAAAATGCTCTCTCACCACATATATCACAACGTTCCATCACTTGTCATCACAATACTCGCTCACCCCTGTCATCACAATGTTCCATGACCACTGTCATCACAGTGCTACATGCCCTTATCATCACAATGCTCCATGATCCCTGACATCACAATATTCCATAACCCCTGTCACAATGTGCTCCATGACCCATTTGATCACAATGCTTCATGACCCCTGTCATCACAATGTTCCATAACCCCTGTCATCGAAATATTCCATGACCATTTTATTCAAATTGCTCCATGACCGTGTCATCACAATGCTCCCTGCCCTTGTCATCACAATGCACCTCGCCCTTGTCTTGAAAATGCCCCATGACATTTGTCATCACAAAGCTCCATGACCCTTTGCATCACAATGATCCATGTCATTGTCATCACAATGCTCAATGAAAGCTCTCATCACATTGCTCCATTCCCTTGTCATCACAATGCTCAATTACACCTGTCATAACCATGATCCATGACCCCTGCCATCACAAGGTTCCACGGCCTTGTCATCACAATCCTCCTTGACCCTTGTCATCACAATGCTCCAAGACCTCTTTAATCACAATTCTCCATGCCACTTTTTATCCCAATGCTCCATGAACACAGTCATCACAATGCACCATGCCCATCATCATAATGATTCATGGTATTGTCATCACAATGAAATCAAAATGCTCCATGTCCTCTGTAATCACAATGCTCCAAACCCTTCTGATCACAGTGTTCCATAACACTTGTCATCACATGCCCCATGACACTCGTCATCACAATTATGCAAGGACTTCTCATCACAATGCTCCATGATCTTTGTCACCACAATGCTCAATGCACTTGGCATCACAATGCTCGCTGACACTTGTCATCAGTATGCTCCTTGAACACTGTCATGACAAGGCTCCATGCCTTTTTCATCACAATGATCCATTCCCTTTTCATCACAATGCTCCAAGACCCCTGTTATCACAATGCTCCGTGACTCCATTCATCACAATGCTTCATGACACTTGTCATCACAATGGTCCATGACCTCGTCACACAAGGCTCTGTGACCTTTGTCACCCCAATGCTCCATGAAATATTTAGCACAATGCTCTGTGACCCTTGTCATCACAAAGCTCCATGCCTTTGTCAGCACAATGCTCCATGACCCTTGTTATCACAATGCTCGATGCGCGTGTCAGCACAATGCTCCATAACCCATGTCATCACAATGCACCATGCACTTGTCATCACAATGCTCCACATCCTTGTCATCAAAATGCTCCATAAAGCTTGTCATCACAATGCTCCATGCACTTCTCTGCAAAATTCCTTCTCACCACTGATATCATAATGTTCCATCACTAGTCATCTCAATACTCCCTCAAACCTGTCATCACAATATTCCATGACCCCTGAAATCACCATTCTCCATGCCCTTGTCATCACAAAGCTCCATGACGCATGTCATCAGAATGCTCCATGGACTTCTCATCACAATGCTCCATGCCCTTTTCATCACAATGTTCCAACACCCCTGTAATCACAATGCTCCATGCCCATTTACATCTCAATGATCCAGGAACACTGTCATCACAATGCACCGTGCCGCTCACCGTAATATTTCATGCTATTGTCATCACAATGAAATCAAAATGCTCAATGATCTCTGTCATCAAAATGCACCAGACCCTTCTGATCACAATGTTCCATAACACTTGTCATCACAATGCCCCATGACGCTGGTCATCACAATTATCCATGGTCTTCTCATCACAATGCTCCATGATCTGGGTCATCACAATTATCCATGCGCTTGTCATCACAATGCTTCACTATGTTGTCATCAAAATTCTCAATGGCCCTTGTCATCACAATGCTTCATGCCCTTGTCATCACAATGCTCCATTACCTTTGTCATCACAATCCTCCATGATACGTAGTATCACAATGCTCCATGCCATTGTCATCACAATGGACAATGACATATGTCATCACAATGCTCCCTGACACCTGTCTTCACAATACTCCATGACCTTGTCATCACAATGTTCCATGCCCTTGTCATCACAAAGCGCCATGCCCACTGTGATCACAATAATCCATGAAAATTGTCAAAACAATGTTCCATGACCCTGTCATCACATTGCTCCATGTCCTTGTCATCACAATGCTCCATGACCCCTGTCATCACAGTGCTCCGTGACACCAGTCATTACAATGATTCATGAGCTTTCTCATCACAATGGTCCATGCCCTGGTCACACAAGGCTTTGTGATCGTTGTCACCACAATGCTCCATGAAATTTTCAACACAAAGCTCTGTGTCCCTTGTCATCACAATGCTCCATGCCTTTGTCAGCACAATGCTCCATGACACTTGTCATCAAAATGCTCATTGCGCTTGTCAGCACAATGCTCCATGACACCTGTCATCACAATGTGCCATGCTCTTTTCATCACAATGCTCCACATCATTTTCATCGTTATGCTCCATAAAACTTGTCATCACAATGCTCCATGCACTTCTCATAAAATGCTCTCTCACCTCATATATCACAATGTTCCATCACTAGTCATCAATATACTCCCTCACCCCTGTCATCATAATGTTTCATGACCAGTGTCATCACAGTGCTACATGCCCTTATCATCACAATGCTCCATGACCCCTGACATCACAATGTTCCATAACCCCTGTCATCAAAATGTTCATGACATTTTTCATCAATTTGCTCCATGACCCTGTCATCACAATGCTCCCTGCCCTTCTCATCACAATGAACCACGACCTTGTCATCAAAATGCTCCTTGACCTTTGTCATCACAAAGCTCCATGACACTTGGCATCACAATGATCCATGCCATTTCATCACAATGCTACAGGAAAGGTCTCATCGCATTGCTCCATGCGCTTGTCACCACAATGCTCCATGATGCTTGTCATCACAATGCTCGATACTCTTCTCATCACAATGCTCCGGGCCCTTGTCATTACAATCCTACATGACACATGTATCACAGTGTTCCGTGCCCTAGTCATCACAATGTTCCATGCCGAATCTCATCACAATAATCCATGAAATTTTCAGACCAATGTTCCATTCCCTTGTCATCACAATGCTCCATTACCCCTGTCATAACAATCCTCCATGACCCCTGGCATCACAATGTTCCACCGCCTTGGCATCCAAGGCTCCATGACCCTTGTCATCACAATGCTCCAAGACCCCTGTAATCACAGTGCTCCATGCCCTTGTCATCAAAAAGATCCATGACACATGTCATGAGAATGCTCCATGGCATTCTCATCACAAGGCTCCATGCCCTTGTCATCACAATGCTCCAAGACCCCTGTAATCACAATGCTCCATGCCCCTATTCATCAGAATGCTCCATGAGAGTTGTCATCACAAGGCTCCATGGCCTTCTCATCACACTGCTCCAGGACCTTGTCATCACAATGCTCCATTCCCTTGTCATCACAATGCTCCTGGACCACTGTCATCACAATACTCCATGAATATTTTCAGGCCAATGTTCCATGACCTTCTCATCACAATGCTCCATGACCCTTGTCATCACAATGCTCCATGACCCCTCTCATCACAATGCTCCATGACACCTGTCATCACAATGCTCCATGCCCCTTGTCATTACAGTGATCCATGACGCTCTTCATCATAATTATCCATGGACTTTTCATCACAATTCTCCACCGTCTTGCTATAACAATTCTCCATGCCCTGTTCATCACAATGCTCCATGTCCCATGTCATTACAATTCTCCACGTCCTTGTCATCACAATGCTTTGTGACACTTCTAATCACAATATTATATGATCTTGTCATCACAATTCTCCATGCACTTTTCATTGCAAAGCTCGATGACCCCTGTCATAGCAAGCTCTATGCACTTGTCATCACAATGCTGCACAAAGTTGTCATCAAAATTCTCAATGGCCCTTGTCATCACAATCCTCCATGCCCTTGTAATCACAATGCTCCATGATGCATGTCATCACAATGTTCCAAGCCCTTGTCATCAAAATGCTCCATTACCTTTGTCATCACAATCCTCCATGACACTTGGTATCACAATGCTCCATGCCATTGTCATCACAATGGACAATGACATATGTCATCACAATGCTCCCTGACACCTGTCTTCACAATACTCCATGACCTTTTCATCACAATGTTCCATGCCCTTGTCATCACAATGCGCCATGCCCACTCTCATCACAATAATCCATAAATCTTGTCAGAGCAATGCTCCATGACGCCTGTCATCACAATGCTCCGTGACTCCAGTCATCACATTTTTTCAAGACCTTTGTCATCACAGTGGTCCATGCCCTCTTCACACAAGGCTCTGTGATATTTTTCACCACAATGCTCCATGAATATTTCATCGCAATGCTCTGTGTCCCTTGTCATCAAAATGCTCCATGCCTTTGTCACCACAATGCTCCATGCCCTTTTCATCACAATGCTCCATGCCCACTGTCATCACTATAATCCATGAAACTTTTCAGACCAATGTTCCATGTCCCTGTCATCACATTGCTCCATGCCCTTGTCATCACAATGCTCCATGTCCCCTGTCATCACAGTGCTCCGTGACTCCAGTGATCACAATTCTTCATGACCGTTCTCATCATAATGGTCCATGCCCTCGTCTCACAAGGCTTTGTGATCTTTTTCACCACAATGCTCCATGAATATTTCATCACAATGCTCTGTGTCCCTTGTCATCAAAATGCTCCATGCCGGGCTTCCTTGGTGGCGCAGCGGTGGAGAGTCTGCCTGCCGATGCAGGGGACGCGGGTTCGTGCCCCGGTCCAGGAGAATCCCGCATGCCGTTGAGCGGCTGGGCCCGTGAGCCATGGCCGCTGAGCCTGCGCGTCCGGAGACTGTGCTCCGCAATGGGAGAGGCCACAACAGTGAGAGGCCCACGTACCGCAAAAAAAAAAATAATAATAATAAAATAAAAAATGCTCCATGCCATTTTCAGCACAGTGCTCCATGACACTTGTCATCAAAATGCTCCATGCGCTTGTCAGCACAATGCTCCATGACCCATGTCATCACAATGTGCCATACGCTTGTCATCACAATACTCCACATCTTTATCATTTCTATGCTCCATAACACTGGTCATCACAATGCTCCATGCACTTCTCATCCAAATGCTCTCTCACCACATATATCACAATATTCCATCACTAGTCATCACAATACTCCCTCACCCCTGTCATCACAGTGTTCCATGACCCCTGACATCACAGTGCTACGTGCCCTTATCATCACAATGCTCCATGACACCTGACATCACAATGTTCCATAACCCCTGTCACAAAATGCTCCATGACCCTTTTCATCACAAAGCTTCACGACCATTTACATCACAATGTTCCATAACCCCTGTCATCAAAATATTCCATGACCCTTTTCAACAAATTGCTCCATGAACCTGTCATCACAATGCACGAAGACCTCGGTAATCACAATTCTCCATGCCCCTTTTCATCTCAATCCTCAATGAACACTGTCATCACAATGCACCATGCCCATCATCATAATGATTCATGCTATTGTCATCACAATGAAATTAAAATGCTCCATGACCTCTGTCATCACAATGCTCCAAACCCTTCTGATCACAATGTTCCATAACACTTGTCATCACAATACCCCATGACGCTTGTCATCACAATTATGCAAGGTCTTCTCATCACAATGCTCCATGACCTTTGTCACCACAATATTCAATACACTTTTCATCACAATGCTCCCTGACACTTGTCATCAGTATGCTCCTTGAACACTGTCATGAAAAGGATCCATGCCTATTTCATCACAATGATCCATTCCCTTTTCATTACAATGCTCGAAGACCAATGTTATCACAATGCTCTGTGACTTCAGTCATCACAATTCTTCATGACATTTGTCATCACAATGGTCCATGACCTGGTCACACAAAGCTCTGTGACCTTTGTCACCACAATGCTTCATGAAATATTTATCACAATGCTCTGTGAGCCTTGTCATCACAAAGCTCCATGCCTTTGTCAGCACAATGCTCCATGACCCTTGTCATCACAATGCTTGATGCGCGTGTCAGCACAATGCTCCATAACCCATGTCATCACAGTGCACCATGCACTTGTCATCACAATGCTCCACATCCTTGTCATCAAAATGCTCCATAAAGCTTGTCATCGCAATGCTCCATGCACTTCTCTGCAAAATTCTTCTCACCACTGATATCACAATGTTCCATCACTAGTCATCTCAAAACTCCCTCAACCCTGTCATCACAATATTCCATGACCCCTGAAATCACCATTCTCCATGCCCTTGTCATCACAAAGCTCCATGACACATGTCTTTAGAATGCTCCATTGCCTTCTCATCACAATGCTCCATGCCCTTGTCATCACAATTCTCCAACACCCCTGTGATCACAATGCTACATGCCCCTTTTCATCTCAATGCTCCATGAACCCTGTCATCACAATGCACCGTGCCCATCACCATAATATTTCATGCTCTTGTCATCACAATGAAATCAAAATGCTCAATGACATCTGTCATCACAATGCACCAAACCCTTCTGATTACAATGTTCCATAACACTTGTCATCACAATGCCCCATGACGCTGGTCATTATAATTATCCATGGTCTTCTCATCACAATGCTCCATGATCTTTGTCATCACAATGCTCAATACACTTATCATCACAATGCTCCCTGACAGTAGTCATCAGTATGCTCCTTGAACCCTGTCATGAGAAGGCTTCATGCATTTTTCATCACGATGATCCATTCCATTTTCATCACAATGCTCCAAGACCCCTGTAATCACAATGCTCCATGTCCTTGTCATCACAAAGCTCCATGTTGCATGTCATCAGAATGCTCCATTGCCTTCTCATCACAATGCTCCATGCCCTTGTAATCACATTTCTTCAAAACCCCTGTAATCTCAATGCTCCATGCACCTTTTCATCAGAATGCTCCATGCCCTTGTCATCACAATGCTCCCTGACCATTGTCATCACAATGTTCCAAGCCCTTGTCATCAAAATGCTCCATTACCTTTGTCATCACAATCCTCCATGACACTTGGTATCACAGTGCTCCATGCTATTGTCATCACAATGGACAATGATATATGTCATCACAATGCTCCCTGACACCTGTCTTCACAATACTCAATGACCTTTTCATCACAAAGTTTCATGCCCTTGTCATCAAAATGCTCCAACACCCCTGTAATCACAATGCTCCATGCCCCTTTTCATCTCAATGCTCCATGAACCCTGTCATCACAATGCTCCAAGCCCCTCATCATAATGCTTCATGCTATTGTCATCACAATGAAATCAAAATGCTCCATGACATCTGTCACCACAATTCTCCAAATCCTTGTGATCACAGTGTTCCTTAACACTTGTCATCAAAATGCCCCATGACGGTCGTCATCACTATTATGAATGGTTTTCTCATCACAATGCTCCATGACCTCTGTCACCACAATCCTCAATACATTTATCATTACAATGCTCCCTGACACTTGCCATTAGTATGCTTCAAGAACCCTGTCGTGAAAAGGCTCCATGCCTTTTTTATCACAATGATCCATTCCCTTATCATCACAATGCTCCAAGACCCCTGTAATCACAATGATCCCTGCCCTTGTCATCACAAAGCTCCATGACACATGTCATCAGAATGCTCCATGGCCTTCTCATCACAATGATCCATGCCTTTGGCATCACAATGCTCCAAGAACCCTGTAATCACAATACTCCGTGACTACAGTCATTGCAGTGCTTCATGACATTTGTCATCACAGTGGTCCATGACCTCCTCACAGAAGGCTCTGTGACCTTTGTCACCACAATGCTCCATGAACTTTTCATCACAATTCTCTGTCACCCTTGTCATCACAATGCTCCATGCGTTTGTCAGCACAATGCTCAATGACCCTTGTCATCACAATGCTCCATGCGCTTCTCAGCACAATGCTTCATAACCCATGTCATCACAATGTGCCATGTGCTTGTCATCACAATGCTCCACATCCTTGTCATCAAAATGCTCCATAAACCTTGTCATCACAATGCTCCATGCACTTCTCATAAAAATGCTCTCTCACCAATGATATAACAGTGTTCCATCACTAGTCATCACAATACTCCCTCACCCCTGTCATCACAATGTTCCATGACCCCGGTCATCAAAATGCTATATGCCCTTATAATCACAATGCTCCATGAGCGCTGACATCACAATGTTCCATAACACCTGTCATCAAAATGCTCCATGACCCGATTCATCACAATGCTCCATGCCCCCTGACATCAGAATGTTCAATAATCCCTGTCACAAAATGCTCCATGACCCTTTTCATCACAATGCTCCATGACACCTGACATCACAGTTTTCCAAAACCCCTCTCATCAAAATGTTCCATGACCCTTTTGATCAAATTGCTCCATGACCCTGTCATCACAATGCTCCCTGCACTTCTCATCACAATGCACCACGGCCTTGTCATCAAAATGCTCCATGACATTTGTCATCACAAAGCTCCATGACAATTGGCATCACAATGTTCCATGCTATTATCATCAAATGCTCCTTGAACCCTCTCATCACATTGCTCCATGCCCTTGTCATCACAAAGCTCCATGACGCTTGTCATCGCAATGCTCGATGCCCTTCTCATCACAATGCCCCATGCCTTTATCATTACAATCCTCCATGACCTATGTATCATAGTGTTCCGTGCCCTTATCATCACAATGCTCCATGCCCACTGTCATCACAATAATCCATGAAACTTTTCAAACCAATGTTCCATGCCGTTGTCATCACAATGCTCCATTACCCCTGTCATTATAATGCTCCATGACACCTGCCATCACAAGGTTCCATGGCCTTGTCATCACAAGCCTCCATGACCCTTGTCATCACAATGCTCCAAGACCCTTCTAATCTCAATGCTCCATGTCTTTGTCATCACAAAGCTCCATGATGCATGTCATCAGAATGCTCCATGGCCTTCTCATCACAATGCTCCATTCCCCTTTTCATCTCAATGCTCCATGAACCCTGTCATCACAATGCACCATGCCCATCATCATAATGCTTCATGCTATTGTCATCACAATGAAATCAAAATGCTCCATGACCTCTGTCATCACAATGCTCCAAACCCTTGTGATCACAATGTTCCATAACACTTGTCATCACAATGCCCCATGACGCTGGTCATTACAATTATCCATGGTCTTCTCATCACAATGCTCCATGACCTTTTTCATCACAATGCTCAATACACTTGTCATCACAATGCTCCCTTTCACTTGTCGTCAGTATGATCCTTGAACCCTGTCATGACAAGGCTCCATGCATTTTTCATCACAATGATCCATGCCCTTTTCATCACAATCCTCCAAGACCCCTCTAATCACAATGCTCCATGTCCTTTTCATCACAAAGCTCCATGACGCATGTCATCAGAATGCTCCATGGCCTTCTCATCACAATGCTCCATGCCCTGGTCTTCACAATGCTACAAAACCCCTGTAATCACAATGCTCCATGAACCTTTTTATCAGTATGCTCCATGACAATTGTCATCACAAGGCGCCATGGCCCTCTCATCACAATACTCCAGGACCTCCTCATCGCATTGCTCCATTCCCTTCTCATCACGATGCTCCATGACCCCTGTCATCACAGTACTCCATGAATATTTTCAGCCCAATGCTCCATGACCTTCTCATCACAATGCTCCATGACCCATGTCATCACAATGCTACATGACCACAGTCATCAAAATGATCCATGCCACATGTCATCAGAATATTCCATGAGCTTGTCATCCCCATGCTCCATGACCCCTGTAATCACAATGGTCCTTGACGCTTGTCGTCACAGAGCTCCATGACACTTGTCATCACGGTGCTCCATGCCTTTGTCAGCAAAATGCTACATGACCTTGTCATCACAATGCTCCATGCACTTGTCCTCACAATTCTCCATTACCAGTGTCATCACAATCCTCCATGAACCTTGGGATCACATTGCTTCATGCCCTTGTCATCACAATGCTCCATGATTCTTCAAATCAAAATGATCCATGACCTCTGTCATCACAATGCTCCAAACACTTGTGATCACCATGTTCCAAAACAGTTGTCATCACAACGCTCCATGATGCCTGCCATCACAATACTCCATGAACTTTGTCATCACAATGCTCAATACACCTGTCATCACAATGCTCCCTGACACTTTTCCTCAGAATGCTCCTTGAACCCTGTCATGAAAAGGCTCTATGCCTTTTTCATCAAAATGCTCCATGCCCTTTTTCTCACAATACTCCAGGCCATTGTCATCACAATACTCCACAAGCTTGTCATCAGAATGCTCCAAGACCCTTGTCAATACAATGCTCCATGATCCCTGTCATCACAATGCTCCATGACGCTGGTCATTACAGTTATCCATGGTCTTCTCATCACAATGCTCCATGACCTTTGTCATCACAATGCTCAATACACTTTTCATCACAATGCTCCCTGACACTTGTCATCAGTATGCTCTTTGAACCCTGTCATGACAAGGCTCCATGCATTTTTCATCACAATGCTCCATACCATTGTCAGCACAATGTTCCATGACCATTGTCATCACAATGCTCCATGCGCTTGTCCACACAATGCCCCAAGACCTGTGTCATCACAATGCGCCATGCGCTTGTCATCACAATGCTCAACAACCTTTTCATCACAGTGCTCCATAAATCTTGTCATCACAGTGCTCCATGCACTTCCCATCAAAATGCTATCCCACCAAGGATATCATAATGTTCCATCAATAGTCATCACAATACTCCCTCACCCCTTTCATCACAATGTTCCAGGACCCCTGTCATCAAAATGCTCCATGACCCTTTTCATCAAAATGCTCCATGACCCCTGACATCGCAAAGTTCCATAACCACTTTCATCAAAATATCCCATGATACTTTGCATCAAATTGCTCCATGACCATTTCATCACAATGCTCTCTGCCGTTCTCATCACAGTTCACCACACCCTTGTCATCAAAATGCTCTATGATCTTTGTCATCACAAAGCTCCATGACCCTTGGCATCACAATGCTCCATGCCATTGTCATCAAAATGCTCCATGAACACTCTCATCACATTGTTCCATGCAATTGTCATCACAGGCTCCATGATGCTTTTCATCACAATGCTCGATGCTCTTCTTAACACAATGCTCCATGCACTTTTCATTAAAATCCGCCATGACCCATGTATCACAGTGTTCCGTGCCCTTGTCATCACAATGCTCCATGCCCCCTCTCATCACAATAAGCCATGAAACTTTTCAGACCAATGCACCATGCCCCTGTCATCAAAATGCTCCATTACCCGTTATAACAATGCTCCATGACACCTGTCATTACAATGTTCCACGGCCTTATCATCACAAGGCTCCATAACCCATGTCATCACAATGCTCCATGTCCTTGTCATCACAAAGCTCCATGACACATGTCATCAGAATGCTCCATGGCCTTCTCATTCACGATGCTCCATGCCCTTGTCATCACAATTCTCCTAGACCACTGTAATCACAATGCTCCATGCCCCTTTTCATCTCAATGCTCCATGAACCGTGTCATCACAATGCACCATGCCCATCATCATAATGCTTCATGCTATTGTCATCAAAATGAAATCAAAATGCTCCATGACCTCTGTCATCACAATGCTCCAAACCCTTGTGATCACATTGTTCCATAACACTTGTCATCACAACGCCCCATGACGCACATCATCACAATTATCCATGGAGTTCTATTTACAATACTCCATGAACTTTGTCATCACAATGTTCAATACACTTGTCATCACAATGCTCCCTGACACTTGTCGTCAGTATGCTCCTTGAAACCTGTCATGACAAGGCTCCATGCCTTTTTAATCACAATGATCCATGCCCTTTTCCTGACAATGCTCCAAGACCCCTGTAATCACAATGCTCCATGCCCTTGTCATCACAAAGCTTCATGACATATGTCTTCAGAATGCTCCATGGCCTTCTCATCACCATGCTCCATGCCCTTTTCATCACAATGCTCCTTTCCCTTGTCATCAAATTGCCCCATGACCTCTGTCATCACAATACTCCTTGAATATTTTCAGCCCAATGCTCCATGACCTTCTCATCACAATTCCCCATGAATCCTGTCATCACAATGCTCCATGACCCCTGTCATCACAATGCTCCGTGACTCCAGTCATCACAATTCTTCATGACTTTTGTCATCAGAATGGTCCATGCCCTTGTCACACAAGGCTCTGTGTCATTTGTCACCACAAAGCTCCATGAACATTTCATCATAATGCTCTGTGACCCTTGTAATCACAATGCACCATGCCTTTGTCAGCACAATGATCCATGACACTTGTCATCACAATGTTCCATGCACTTTTCAGCACAATGCTTTTTGACGCATGTCATCACAATGCTCCACATCCTTGTCACCACAATGCTCCATAAACCGTGTCATCACAATGCTCCATGCACTTCTCATCAAAATGCTCTCTCACCACTGATATCACAATGTTCCATCACAAGTCTTCACAATACTCCCTCACCCCTGTCATCACAATGTTCCATGACCCCTATCATCACAATGCTACATGCACTTATCATTAAATGCTCCATGACCCTGGACATCACAATGTTCCATAAACCCTGTCATCAAAATACTCCATTACCCTTTTCATCACAATGCTCCATGACCCCTGACACCACAATTTTCCATAACCACTCTCATCAAAATATTCCATGACCTTTTTCATCAAATTGCTCTATGATCCTGTTATCACAATGCTCCCTGCCCTTCTCTTCACAACGCACCTCGAACTTGTCATCAAAATGCTCCATGACATTTGTCATCACAAAGCTCCATGACCCTTAGCATTACAATGCTCCACGCCATTGTCATCACAATGCTCCATGAAGCCTCTCATCACATTGCTCCATGCCCTTGTCATCACAAAGCTCCATGATGCTTGTGATCCCATTGCTTGATGCCCTTCTCATCAGAATGCTTCATGCCCTTGTCATTACAATCCACCATGACCCATGTATCAAAGTGTTCCGTGCCCTTGTCATCACAATAATCCATGAAAATTTTCAGACCAATTCACCATGCTCTTGTCATCACAACGCACCATTACCACTGTCATAACACTGCTCCATGACACCTGCCCACACAAGGTTCCACGACCTTGTCATCACAAGACTCCATGACACTTTTCATCACAATGCTCAAAGACAATGTAATCACAATTCTCCATACCCATGTCTCACAAAGATCCATGACACATGTAATCAGAATGCTCCATGGCCCTCTCATTCACGATGCTCCATACCTTTGTCATCACAATGCTCCAAGACTCCAGTAATGACAATGCTCCCTGCCCCTTTTCATCTCAATGCTCCATGTACCCGGTCATAACAATGCACCATGCCCATCATCAAAATGCTTCATACTATTGTCATCACAATGAAATTAAAATGCTCCATGACCTCTGTCATCACAATGCTCCAAAACCTTGTGATCACAATGTTCCATAACACTTGTCATCACAATGCCCCATGACTCTGGTCATCACAATTATCCATGGTCTTCTCATCACAATGCTCCATGATCTTTGTCATCACAATGCTCAATACACTTGTCAACACAATGCTCCATGACACTTGTCGTCAGAATGCTCCTTGAACCCTTTCATGACAAGGCTCCATGCATTTTTCATCACAATGATCCATGCCCTTTTCATCACAGTGCTCCAAGACCACTCTAATCTCAATGCTCCTTGCCCTTGTCATCACAAAGCTCCATTATGCATGTCATTAGAATGCTGAATGGCCTTCTCATCACTATGCTCCATGACCTTGTCATCTCAATGCTCCAAGACCACTGTCATCATAATGATCCATGCCCCTTTTCATCAGAATGCTCCATGAGACTTGTCATCACAAGGCTCCATTGTCTTCTTATCACAATGCTCCATTCCATTGTCATCACAATGCTCCATGACCCCTTTCATAACAATACTCCAAGAACATTTTCAGCCCAATGCTCCATGAACTTCTCATCACAATGCTCCATTACCCCTATCATTACAATTCTCATGCTCCTTGAAATCAAAATTATCCATGACCTCTGTCATCACAATGTTCCAAATCATTGTGATCACATTGTTCCATGACACTTGTCTTCACAAAACTCCAGGATGCCTGTCATCACAATACTCCATGCCCTTGTCTTCACAATGCTCCATGACCATTTTCATCACAATGCTCAATACACTTGTCATCACAATGCTCCCTGACACTTGTCGTCAGAATGCTCCTTGAACCCTGTCATGAAAAGGCTCCATGCCTTTTTCATCACAATGCTCCATGCCCTTTGCATCACAATGCTCCATGCCATTGTCATCACAATACTCCACAAGCTTGTCATCAGAATGCTTCATAACACCTGTCATCACAATGCTCCATGACCCCTGCTATCACAATGCTCCATGACACCTGTCATCAAAATGCTCCTTGCCTCTTGTCATTACAGTGCTCCATGACGCTCGTCATCACAATTATACATGGTCTTCTCATCATAGTGCTCCACACTATTGCCATCACAAGGATCCATGACACTTTTCATCACAAAGTTACATGATCTTGTCATCACAATTCTCCATTCAATTGTCATCGCAATGCTCTATGAACCCTGTCATAGCAAGCTCCATATGTTTTTTATCACAATGCTTCACGACCTTGTCATCATAATCATCAATGGCCCTTGTCATCACAATGCTCCATGCTCTTCTCATCAAAATGCTCCATGACCCTTGTCATCACAATGCTCCATTACCTTTGTCATCACAGTCCTCCATGACACTTGGCATCACAATGCCTCATGCCATTGTCATCACAATGGACCATGACATATGTCAATAGAACTCTCCCTGACACCTGTATTCACAATACACTTGACTTTGTCATCACAATTCTCCATGCCCTTGTCATCACAATGTGCCTTCCCCACTGTCATAAAAATGATCCGTGAAACTTGTCAGACAAATGTTCCATTCCACTGTTATCACAATGCTCCATACCCTTGTCATCACAATGCTCCATGACACCAGTCATCACAAAGCTTCATGACCTTTGTCATCACAATGGGCCATGGCCTCGTCATCACAAGGCTCAGTAACCTTTGTCACCACAGTGCTCCATGAACTTTTCATCACAAGGCTCTGTGAAATTTGTCATCACAATGCTCCTTGCCTTTGTCTGCACAATACTCCAGAAGCTTGTCATCAGAATGCTCCATGTCCCTTGTCATCACAATGATCCACGACACCTGTCATCACAATTCTCCATGCCACGTGTCATTACAGTGCTCGATGACACTCGTCATCAAAATGCTCCACGGTCTTGCCATCACAATGCTCCATGCCCTGGACATCACAATGCTCCATGTCCCTTGTCATCACAATGCTCCATGACACTTCTCATCACCATGTTACATGCTCTTGTCATCACAATCCTCCATGCCATTGTCATCACAATGGACCAAGACATATGTCATCACCATGCTCCCTGACACCTGTCTTCACAATACTCCATGACGTTGTCATCACAATGATCCATGCCCTTGTCATCACAATGCTCCATGCCCTTGTCTTCACAATGCACCATGCCTACACTCATCACAATAATCCATGAAAGTTGTCAGACCAATTCTCCATGCCCCTATCATCACAGTGCTCCATGCCGTTGTCATCACAATGTACCATGAACCCTGTCATCACATTGCTCCCTGACTCCACTCATCACAATGCTTCATGACCTTTGACATCACAGTGGTCCATGCCCTGGTCATCAGAAGTCTCTGTGACGTTTCTCACCACAATGCTCCATGAACTTTTCATCACAATGCTCCATGACCCTTGTCATCACAAAGCACCATGCGCTTCTCAGCACAATGCTCCATGACCCATGTCATCGCAATGTGTCATGCGCTTGTCTTCACAATGCTCCATAAACCTTGTCATCACAATGCACCATGCACTTCTCATCAAAATGCTCTCTCACAACTGATATCACAATGTTCCATCACTAGTCATCACTATACTCCCTCACCCCTGTCATCACAATGTTCCATGACCCCTGTAATCACAATGCTCCATGCCCTTGTCATCACAAAGCTCCATGATGGATGTCATCAGAATGCTCCATGGCCTTCTCATCACAATGCTCCATGTCCTTGCCATCACAATGCTCCATTACACCTGTCATCACAATGCTCCATGACCACTGTCAACAGAGCGCTCCATGACCCCTGACTGCACAATGATCTGGGACACTTGTCATCAAAATGCTCCATGACACTTGTCATCACAATGATCCATGCGCTTGTCATCCCAATTCTCCATGACCCCTGTAATCAGAATGTTCCGTGACGCTTGTCATCCCAGTGCTCCATGACCCTTGGCATCACAATGCTCCATGCCATTGTCATCACAATGCTCCATGAACCCTCTCATCACATTGCTCCATGCCCTAGTCATCACAAAGCTCCATGACGCTTGTCATCACACTGCTCGATGCCATTCTCATCACAATGCTGCAGGCCCTTGTCATTACAATGTTCCATGGTCCATGTATCACCGTGTTCCGTGCCCTTGTCATCACAATGCTCCATGCCCACTCTCATCACAATAATCCATAAAACTTGTCACATCAATGCACCATGCACTTGTCATCAAAAGGCTCCATTACCCGTGTCATAACAATTCTCCATGACCCCTGCCATCACAATGTTCCACGGCCTCATCATCACAAGGCTCCATGACCCTTGTCATCACAATTCTCCAAGAAAACTGTAATCGCAATGCTCCATGCACTTGTCATCACAAAGCTCCAAGACGCATATCATCAAAATGCTCCATGACCTCTGGCATCTCAGTGCTCCAAACCATTGTGATCACAATGTACCATAACACTTGTCATCACAATTCCCCATGACGCTCCTCATCACAATTATCCATGGTCTTCTCATCACAATGCTCCATGACCTTTGTCATCACAATGCTCAATACACTTGTCAGCTCAATGCTCCCTGACACTTGTCCTCAGTATGCTCCTTGAACCCTGTCATGACAAGGCTCCATGCCTTTTTCATCACAATGATCCATGCACTTTTCATCACAATGCTCCAAGACCCCTGTAATCACAATGCTCCATGCCCTTGTCATCACAAAGCTCCATGACCCATATCATCAGAAGTCTCCATGGCCTTCTCATCACCATGCTCCATGCCCTTGTCATCACAATGATCCCTGACATTTGTCTTCAGAATGCTCCTTGAAACCTGTCATGAAAAGGCTCCATGCCTTTTTCATCACAATGTTCCATGCCCTTTTCATCACGATGCTCCAGGCCATTGTCATCACAAAACTCCACAAGCATGTCATCAGAATGCTCTATGACCCATGTCATCACAATGCTCCATGACCCCTGTCATCACAATGCTCCATGACACCTGTCATCACAATGCTCCATGCTCCTTGTCATTACAGTGCTCCATGACTCTCGTCATCACAATTATCCATGGCCTTCTCATCACACTTCTCCACGGTCTTGCCATCACTATGCTCCATGCCCTGGTCATCACAATGCTCCATGTCCCTTGTCATCACAATTCTCCACGTCCTTGTCATCACAATACTCCATGAAATTTCTCATCACAATGTTACGTGGTCTTGTCATCACATTTCTCCATGCACTTTTCATAGCAATGCTCCATGTCCCCTGTCATACCAAGCTCCGTGTGCTTGTCATCACAATGCTTCACGACGTTTGCATCAAAATTCTCAATGGCCCTTGTCATCACAATGCTCCATGTCCTTGACATCACAATGTTCCATGACCCTTTTCTTCACAATTCTAAAAGAAATTTTCATCACAATGCTCCATTACCTTTGTCATCACAATCCTCCATTACACTTGGCATCACAAGGCTCCATTACAGTTGTAATCACAATCCTCCATGACACTTGGCATCACAATGCTCCATGCCATTGTCATCAAAATGCACCATGACATATGTCATCACAGTGCTCCTTGACACCTGTCTTCACAATACTACATGACCTTGTCATAACTATGTTCCATGCCCTTGTCATCACAATGTGCCCTGTCCACTCTCATAGCAATAATTCATGAAAATTGTCAGACCAATGCTCCATGCCCCTGTCATCACAATGCTCCATTCCCTTGTAATCACAATGCTCCATGACCCCTCACGTCATAATGCTCCGTGACTCCAGCCATCACAATGCTTTATGAACTTTTTCACCACAATGGTTAATTCCCTCGTCATCACAATGCTCTGTAACACTTGTCATCACAATACTCCATGCCATTGTCAGCACAATGCTCCATGACCCTTGTCATCACAATGCTCCAAGACCCCTGTAATCACAATGCTCTATACCCCTTTTCATCTCAATTCTCCATGAACACTGTCATCAAAATGCACCATGCCAATCATCATAATGCTTCATGCTATTGTCATCACAAAGAAATCAAAATGCTCCATGACAACTGTCATCACAATGCTCCAAACCCTTCTGATCACAATGTTCCATAACACTTGTCATCACAATGCGCCATGACTCTCGTCATCACAATTATCCATGGTCTCCTCATCAAAATGCTCCATGACCTTTGTCAGCACAATGCTCAATACACTTGTCATCACAATGCTCCCGGACACTTGTCTTCAGTATGCTACTTGAAACCTGTCATGACAAGGCTCTTTGCCTTTTCCTCACAATGATCCATGCACTTTTCATCAAAATGCTCCAAGACCCCTGTAATCACAATGCTCCATGTGCATGTCATCACAAATCTCCAGGACGCATGTCATCAAAATGCTCCATGGCATTGTCATCACCATGCTTCATGCCCTTGTCATCACAATGTTCCAAGACCCCTCTAATCACAATGCTCCATGCACTTGTCATCGCAGTGCTCCATGACCCATGTCATAGCAAGCTCCATGCGCTTGTCATAAATATGCTTCACGACCTTGTCATCAGAATTCTCAATGGCCCTTGTCTCCACAATGCTCCAAGCCCTTGTCATCACAATGCTCCATTACCTTTGTCATCACAATCCTCCATGACACTTGGCTTCACAATGCTCCATGACATTGTCATCACAATGCACCAGGACATATGTCATCACAATACTCCCTTATACCTGTCTTCACAATAATCCATGACCTGGTCATAATAATGCTCCATGCCCTTGTCATCACAATGCGTCATTCACACTTTCATCACAATAATCCATGATATTTCTCAGACCAATGCTCCATGCCCCTGTCATCACAATGCCCCATGCCATTGTCATCACAATGCTCCGTGACTCCAGTCATCACACTGCTTCTTGACCTTTGTCATCACAGTGGTCCATGCCCTCGTAATCACAGGGCTCTGTGAAGTTTGTCACCATAATGCTCCATGAACTTCTCATCACAATGCTCTGTGACCCTTGTCATCACAATGCTCCATGCCTTTGTCAGCAGAGTGCTCCATGTCCCTTGTTTTCACAGTGATCCATGTGCTTGTCAGCACAATGCTCCATGACCCATGTCATCACAATATGCCATGCGCTTGTCATCACAATGTTCCACATCTTTGTCATCCCAATGCTCCATAAACCTTGTCATCACAAAGCTCCATGCACTTCTCATTAAAATGCTCTTTCACCACAGATATCAAAATGTTCCGTCACTAGTCATTACAATACTTCCACACCCCTGTCATGACAATGTTCCATGGCCTTGTCATCACAAGGCTCCATGACCCTTGTCATCACAATACTCCAAGACCACTGTAATCACACTGCTCCATGCTCTTGTCATCACAAAGCACCATGACGCATGTCATCAGACAGCTCCATGGCCTTCTCATCACAATGCTCCATGCCCTTTTCATCACAATGCTCCATGAACTCTGTCATCACAATGAACCATGCCCATCATCATAATGCTTCATGCTATTGTCATCACAATGAAATCAAAATGCACCATAACCTCTGTCATCACAATGCTCCAAACCATTGTGTTCACAATGTTCCATAACACTTGTCATCACAACTCCCCATGACGCTCATCATCACAATTATCCATGGTCTTCTCATCACAATGCTCCATGACCTTTGTCATCACAATGCTCAATACACTTGTCATCACAATGCTCCCTGACACTTTTCGTTAGTATGCTCCTTGAACCATCTCATGACAAGGTTCCATGCTCTTTCATCACAATCATCCATGCCCTATTCTTCACAATCCTCCAAGACCCATGTAATCACAATGCTCCATGATACTTGTCATCACAAGGCTCCATGGTCTTCTCCTCACAATGCTCCAGGACCTTGTCATCACAATGCTCCATTCCATTGTCATCACAATGCTCCATGACCCATGCCATCACAATACTCAATGAATACTGTCAGTCCAATGCTCCATGAACTTCTGATCACAATGCTCCATGACCCCTGTCATCACAATGCTCCATGACCACTGTCATCACAATGCTCCATGACACCAGAGAACACAATGATCCGGGACACTTGTCATCAAAATGCTTCATGACACTTGTCATCACAATGATCCATGTCCTTGCCATCACAATGCTCCATGAGCCCTGTCAACACAATGCTCCATGACTCCAGTCATCACAATGCTTCATGACCTTTGTAATCACAATGGTCCATGCCCTCATTTTCACAAGGCTCTGTGATATTTGTCACCACAATGCTCCATGAAATTTTCATCATAATGGTCTGTGACCGTTGTCATCACAATGCTCCAATCCTTTCTCAGTACAATGCTCCATGACCATTGTCATCACAATGCTCCATGCCATTGTCAGCACAGTGCGTTATGAACCTTGTCATCACAAGGCTCCAAGCCCTTATCATCACAATGCTCCATTACCTTTGTCATCACAAACCTCCATGACACTTGGCATCACAACGCTCCATGGCATTGTCATCACAATGGGCCATGACTTATGTCTTCAAAATGCTCCCAGACACCTGTCTTCAAATACTGCCTGACCTTGTCATCAAAATGCTCCATGCCCTTGTCATCACAATGCGCCATTCCCACTGTCATCGCAATAATCCATGAAACTTGTAAGACCAATGCTCCATACCCCTGTCATCACAATGCTCCATGCCCTTGTCATCACAATGCTCCATGACCCGTCATCATAATGCACCGTGACTCCTGTCATCACAATGCTTCATGACATTTCTCATCACAATGGTCCATGCCCTCGTCATCACAAGTCTCTTTGACATTTGTCACCACAATGCTCCATGAACTTTTCATCACCATGCTCTGCGACCCTTGTCATCACAATGCTCTATGACCCTTTTCATCACACTGCTCCATGACCACTGACATCACAATATTCTATAACCCATGTAATCAAAATGTTCCATGACACTTTTCATCAAATTGCTCCATGACGCTGTCATCACAATGCTCCCTGCCCTTCTCATCACAATGCACCATGCCCTTCTCATCACAATGCACCATGCCCTTGTCATCACATAGCTCCATAACCCTTGGCATCACAATGCTCCATGCCATTGTCATCACAATGCTCCAAGACCCCTGTAATCACAATGCTCCATGCACTTGTCATCGCAATGCTCCATGACCCCTGTCACAGCAAGCTCCATGTGCTTGTCATAACAATGCTTCACGACCTTGTCATCAACATTCTCAATGGCCCTTGCCACCACAGTGCTCCAAGCCCTTGTCATCACAATGCTCCATTACATTTGTCATCACAATCCTCCATGACACTTTGCTTCACAATGCTCCAGTACATTGTCATCACAATACACCAGGACATATGTCATGACAATGCTCCCTGATACCTGTCTTCACAATAATCCATGACTTGGTGATAACAATGCTCCATGCCCTTGTCATCACAATGCTCCATGCCCTTGTCATCACAATGCTCCATGACTCCAGTCATCACACTGCTTCTTGACCTTTGTCATCACAATGGTCCATGCCCTCGTAATCACAGGGCTCTGTGAAAATTGTCACCATAATGCTCCATGAACTTATCATCACAATGCTCTGTGACACTTGTCATCACAATGCTCCATGCCTTTGTCAGCAGAGTGCTCCATGACCCTGGGCATAACAATGCTCCATTCGCTTGTCAGCACAATGCTCCATGACCCATGTCATCACAATATGCCATGTGCTTGTCATCACAATGTTCCACATCTTTGTCATCCCAATGCTCCATAAACCTTGTCACCACAAAGCTCCATGCACTTCTCATTAAAATGCTCTTTCACAACAGATATCAAAATGTTCCGTCACTAGTCATTACAATAGTCCCACATCCCTGTCATGACAATGTTCCACGGCCTTGTCATCACAAGGCTCCATGACCCTTGTCATCACAATGCTCCAAGACCCCTGTAATCACAATGCTCCATGCTCTTGTCATCACAAAGCACCGTGACGCATGTCATCAGACAGCTCCATGGCCTTCTCATCACAATGCTCCATGCCCTTTTCATCACAATGCTGCATGAACTCTGTCATCACAATGAACCATGCTCATCATCATAATGCTTCATGCTATTGTCATCACAATGAAATCAGAATGCACCATAAACTCTGTCATCACAATGCTACAAACCCTTGTGTTCACAGTGTTCCATAACACTTGTCATCACAACTCCCCATGACGCTCATCATCACAATTATCCATGGTCTTCTCATCACAATGCTCCATGACCTTTGTCATCACAATGCTCAATACACTTGTCATCACAATGCTCCCTGACACTTGTCGTTAGTATGCTCCTTGAACCCTCTCATGACAAGGCTCCATGCTCTTTCATCACAATCATCCATGCCCTATTCTTCACAATGCTCCAAGACCCATGTTATCACAATGCTCCATGCCCCTTTTCATCAGAATGCTCCATGATACTTGTCATCACAAGGCTCCATGGTCTTCTCCTCACAATGCTCCAGGACCTTGTCATCACAATGCTCCATTACACCTGCCATCACAATACTCAATCAATACTGTCAGCCCAATGCTCCATGAACTTCTGATCACAATGCTCCATGACCCCTGTCATGACAATGAACCATGACCCCTGTCATCACAATGCTCCATGACCATTGTCATCACAACACTCCATGACACCAGACAACACAATGATCCGGGACCCCTCTCATCAAAATGCTCCATGACCCCTGTCATCACAGTGCTCCATGACTCCAGTCATCACAATGCTTCATGACCTTTGTCATCACAATGGTCCATGCCCCGTCTTCACAATGCTCTGTGACATTTGTCACCACAGTGCTCCATGAAATTTTCATCATAATGGTCTGGGACCGTAGTCATCACAATGCTCCAAGCCTTTCTCAGTACAATGTTCCATGACCATTGTCATCACAATGCTCCATGCCATTGTCAGCACAGTGCGCCATGACACTTGGCAACACAAGGCTCCAAGCCCTTGTCATCACAAACTCCATTACCTTTATCATCACAAACCTCCATGACACTTAGCATCACAATGCTCCATGGAATTGTAATCACAATGGGCCATGACTTCTGTCTTCCAAATGCTCCCAGACACCTGTCTTCAAATACTGCATGCCCTTGTCATCACAATGCGCCATTCCCACTGTCATCGCGATAATCCATGAAACATGTAAGACCAATGTTCCATGCTCCTGTCATCACAATGCTCCATGCCCCTGTCATCAAAATGCTCCATGCCCTTGTCATCACAATGCTCCATGACCCGTCATCACAATGCTCCGTGACTCCTGTCATCAGAATGCTTCATGACCTTTCTCATCAAAATGGTCCATGCCCTCGTCATCACAAGTCTCTGTGCCATTTGTCACCACAATGCTCCATGAACTTTTCATCACAATTCTCCATGACCCTTGTCATCACAATGCTCCATGTGCTTATCAGCACAATGCTGCATGACCCATGTCATCACAATGCACCATGTACTTGTCATCACAGTGCTCCATGCACTTCTCATCAAAATGCTCTCTCACCACTGATATCAAAATGTTCCATCACTAGTCATCCCAGTACTCCATCACCCCTCTCATCACAATGTTCCATTACCCCTGTCATCAAAATGCTACATGCACTTATCATCACAATGTTCGATGACCCCTGACATCACAATGTTCCATAACCCCTGTCATCAAAATGCTCCATGACCCTTTTCATCACACTGCTCCATGATCCCGGAAATCACAATATTCTATAACCCCTCTAATCAAAATGTTCCATGACCCTTTTCATCAAATTTCTCCATGACCCTGTCATCACAATGCTCCCTGCCCTTCTAATCACAATGCTCCATGCCCTTGTCATCAAATTGCTCCATGACATTTGTCATCACAAAGTTCCATAACCTTTGGCATCACAATGCTCAATGCCATTGTCATCACAATGCTCTATGAACCCTCTCATCAAATTGCTCCATGAACATGTCATCACAAAGCTCCATGATGCTTGTGATACCAATGCTCGATTCCCTTCTCATCACAATGCTCCATGCCCTTGTCATTACAATCCTCCATGACCCATGTAACACTGTGTTCCGTGACCTTGTCACCACAATGCTCCATGCCCACTCTCATCACAATAATCCTTGAAACTCTTCAGACCAATGCTGATGCCCTTGTCATCACAATGCTCCATTACCCCTGTCATAACAATGCTCCATGAGACCTGCCATCACAAGGTTCCACGGCATTGTCATCACAAGACTCCATGACCCTTGTGATCACAATGCTCCAAGACCCTGTAATCACAATGCTCCATGCACTTGTCATCACAAAGCTCCATGGCGCATGTCATCAGAATGCTCCATGGCCTTCTCATTCACAATGCTCCATTCCCTTGTCATCACAATGCTTTAAGACACCTGAAATCACAATGCTCCATGAACCCTGTCATCACAATGCACCATGCCCATCATCATAATTCTTCATGCTTTTGTCATCACAATGAAATCAAAATGCTACATGACCTCTGTCATCACAATGCTCCAAACCCTTGCGATCACAATGTTCCATAACACTTGTCATCACAATGCCCCATGACGCTCCTCATCACAGTTATCCATGGTCTTCTCATCACAATGCTCCATGAACTTTGTTAAAACAATGCTCAATACACTTGTCATCACAATGCTCCCAGACACTTGTCATCAGTATGCTCCTTGAACACTGTCATGACAAGGCTCCATGCCCTTTTCATCACAATGCTCCAAGACCCCTGTAATCACAATGCTCCTTGCCCTTATCATCACAAACCTCCATGACACATGTAATCAGAATGCACTATGGCCTTCTCATCACAATTCTCCATGCCCGTGTTATCACAATGCTCCAAGAAACCTGTCATCACAATACTCCATGAATATTTTCAGCCTAATTCTCTATGATATTCTCATCACAATGCTCCATGACCCCTTTCATCACAATGCTCCATGCTTCTTGAAATCCGAATGATCCCTGCCCTCTATCATCACAATGCTCCAAACACTTGTGATCACATTGTTCCACAACACTTGTCATTGCAACGCTCCATGATACCTGTCATCATAATACTCCATGCCAGTGTCATCACAATGCTCCATGAACTTTGTCATCACAATGCACAATACACTTGTCATCACAATGCTCACTGACACTTGTCGTCAGAATGCTCCTTGAACACTGTCATGAAGAGCTCCATGCCTTTTCCATCACAATGCTCCATGCCCTTTTCATCACAATGCTCCATGACCCCTGTCATCACAATTCTCCATGCACTTTTCATCGCAATGCTCCATGTCCCCTGTCATAGCAAGCTCCGTGTGCTTGTCATCAAAATGCTTCACGACGTTGGCATTAAAATTCTCAATGGCCCTTGTCATCACAATGCTCGATGACGATCGTCAACACAATTATCCATGGTCTTCTCATCACAGTGCTCCACGGTCTTGCCTTCACAATGCTCCATGACACTTCTCATCACAATGTTACATGCTCTTGTCATCACAATTCTCCATGCACTTGTCATCGCAATGCTCCATGACCCCTGTCATAGCAAGCTCCATGTGCTTTTCATCGCAGTGCTTCACGAACTTGTCATCACAATTCTCAATGGCCCTTGTCATCACAATGCTCCATTACCGTTGTCATCACAATCCTCCATGACACTTGGCTTCACAATGCTCCATGCCATTGTCATCACAATGCACCATGACATATGTCATCACAATGCTCCCTGACACCTGTCTTCACAGTACTCATGAGCTGGTCATAACAATGCTCCATGCCCTTGTCATCACAATGTGCCATGCCCACTATCATCACAATAATCCATGAAACTTGTCAGACCAATGCTCCATGCCCCTATCATCACAATGCTCCATGCCTTTGTCATCACAGTGCTCCGTGACTCCAGTCATCACATTGCTTCATGACCTTTGTCATCACAATGGTCCATGCCCTCCTCATCACAGTGCTCTTTGAAATTTGTCACCATAATGCTCCATGAACTTTTCATCACAATGCTCTGTGACCCTTGTCATCACAATGCTCCATGCCTTTGTCAGCAGAGTGCTCCATGACCCTTGGCATCACAATGCTCCATGCGCTTCTCAGAACAATGCTCCATGACCCATGTCATCACAATGTGCCATGTGCTTGTCATCACAATGTTCCACAACCTTATCATCACAACGCTCCGTAAACATTGTCATCACAAAGCTCCATGCACTTCTCATAAAAATGCTCTTTCACCACTGATATCAAAATGTTCCATCACTAGTAATTACAATACTCCCTCACCCCTGTCATGACAATGATCCACGGCCTTGTCATCACAAGGCTCATTGACCCTTTTCATCACAATGCTCCAAGACCCCTGTAATCACAATGCTCCATGCCCCTTGTCATCAGTGTGCTCCATGAGACTTGTCATCACAAGGCTCCATGGCCTTCTCATCACAATGCTCCAGGACCTTGTCATAACAATGCTTCACGACCTCCTCATCAAAATTCTCAATGTCCCTTGTCATCATAATATTCCAAGCCCTAATCACAATGCCCATTATCTTTGTCATCACAATCCTCCATGACACTTGGTATCACAATGCTCCATGCCATTGTCATCACAATGGACAATGACATATGTCATCACAATGCTCCCTGACACCTGTCTTCACAATACTCCATGACGTTGTCATCACAAGGATCCATGACCCTTGTCATCACAGTGCACCATGCCCATCATTATAATGCTTAATGCTATTGCCAACACAGTGAAATCAAAATGCTCCATGACCTGAGTCATCACAATGCTCCAAACATTTGTGATCACGATATTCCATAACACTTGTCATCACAGTGCCCCATGATGCTCGTCATCACAATTATCCATGGTCTTCTCATCACAATGCTCCATGACTTTGTCATCACAATGCTCAATACTCATGTCATCATAATGGTCCCTGACACTTGTCGTCAATATGCTCCTTGAACCCTGTCATGACAAGGCTCCATGCCTTTTTCATCACAATGATCCATGCCCTTTTCATCACAATGCTCCAAGTCCCCGGTATTCACAATGCTCCATGCCCTTGACTTCACAAAACTCCATGATGAATGTCATCGGAATGCTCCATGGGCTTCTCATGACAATGCTCCATGCCCTTGTCATCACAATGCTCCAAGACCCCTGTAATCACAATGCTCCAAGCCCCTTTTCATCAGAATGCTCCATGAGACTTGTCATCACAAGGCTCTATGGTCTTCTCATCACAATGCTCCATTACATTTGCCATCACAATCCTCCATGACACTTGGCATCACAATGCTCCATGCCATTGTCATCACAATGCACCATGACATATGTCATCACAATGTTCCCTGACACCTGTCTTCACAATATTACATGACTTTGTCATAACAATGCTCCATGCCCTTGTCATCACAATGCTCCATGCCCTTGTCATCACAATGCGACACGCCCACTGTCATAGCAATAATCCATGAAACTTGTCAGACCAATGCTCCATGCCCCTGTCATTCCAATGCTCCATGCCCTTGTAATCACAATGCTCCATGACCCCTCACATCATAATGATCCATGAATCCAGTCATCACAATGATTTATGATCTTTGTCATCACAATGGTCCATTCCCTCGTCATCACAATGCTCTGTAACACGTTTCATCACAATACTCCATGCCTTTGTCAGCACAATGCTCCATGGTCGTTGTCATCACAAGGCTCCATGCGCTTGTCAGCCCAATGCTCCAAGACACAAGTCATCACAATATGCCATGCACTTGTCATCAAAATGCTCCACAACCTTATCATCAAAATGCTCCATAAACATTGTCATCACAATTCTCCATGCACTTCTCATCTAAATGCTCTCTCACCACTGATATCACAATGTTCCATCACTAGTCATCATAATACTCCCTCACCCCTTTCATCACAATGTTCCATGACCCCTGTCATCAAAATGTTACATGTGCTTATCATCACAATGTTCCATGACCACTGACGTCACACTGTTCCATAACCTCTGTCATCAAAATGTTCCCTGACCTTTTTCATCAAATTGCTCCATGATCCTGTCATCACAATGCTCCCTGCCCTTCTCATCACAATGCACAATGCTCTTGTCATAAAAATGCTCATTGACTTTTGTCCTCACAAATCTTCATGACCCTTGGAATCACAATGCTCCATGCCATTGTCATCACAATGTTCCATGAACCCTATCATCACATTGCTCCTTGCCCTTGTCATCACAAAGCTCCATGACGCTTGTCATCACAATGCTCAATGCCTTTCTCATCACAATCATCCATCCCCTTGTCATTACAATCCTCCATAACCAAGGTATCACCGTGTTCTGGGCCCTTGTCATCACAATGCTCGGTGCCTTTCACATCACAATGATCCATGTCCTTGTCATTTCAATCCTCCATAACCCGTGAATCACCGTGTTCTCTGCCCTTGTCATTACAATGCTCCATGACCACTCTCGTCACAATAATCCATGAAACTTTTCAAACCAATGCTCCATGTCCTTGTCATCACAATGCTCCATTACCCCTGTCATAACAATGCTCCATGAGCCCTGCCATCACAATGTACCACGGTGTTGTCATGTCAAGGCTCCATGACCCTTGTCATAATAATGCTCCAAGACCCCTGTAATCCCAAGGCTCCATGTCCCTTTTCATCTCAATTCTCCGTGAACACTGTCATCACAATGCACCATGCCCATCATCATAAAGCTTCATGCTATTGTCATCACAATGAAATCAAAATGCTCCATGACCTCTGTCATCACAATGCTCCAATCCCTTGTGATCACAATGTTCCATAACACTTGTCATCACAATGCCCCATGACGCTCCTCATCACAATTATCCATGGTCTTCTCATCACAATGCTCCATAACCTTTGTCATCACAATGCTCCCTGACAATTGTCATCAGTATGCTCCTTGAAGCCTGTCATGACAAGGCTCCATGCCTTTTCCTCACAATGATCCATGGAATTTTCATCACAATGCACCAAGTCCCCTGTAATCACAATGCTCCATGCACTTGTCATAACAAAGCTCCATGACACATGTCATCAGAATGCTCCTTGCATTGTCATCACCATGCTCCATGCCCTTGTCATTCCAATGCTCCAAGACCCCTGTAATCACAATGCTCCATGCCCTTTTTAATCAGAATGTTCCATGAGACTTGTCATCACAATGCTCCATTCCCTTGTCATCACAATGCTCCAAGACCCCTGCCACCACAATACTCAATGAATATTGTCAACCCATTGCTCCATGAACTTCTCATCACAATGCTCCATGACCCCTGGCATCACAATGTTCCATGTTCACTGTCATCACAACGCTCCATGACACCAGACAACACAATGATCTGGGAATCTTGTCATCAAAATGCTCCATTACCCTTGTCATCACAATGATCCATGTCTTTGCCATCCCAATGCTCCATGACCCCTGTAAAAACAATGCTCCATGACGCTTGTCATCACAATGCTCCATGACCCTTGTCATCAAAATGCTCCATGCATTTGTCAGCAAAATGCTACCTAACCTTGTCATCATAATGCTCCATGCGCTTGTCATCACAATACTCCGTTCCCATTGTCATCAAAATCCTCCATGAACCTTGGGTTCACCTTGCTTCATGCCCTTGTCACCACAATGCTCCATGCTCCTTGAAAGGAAAATGATACATGACTTCTGTCATCACAATGTTCCATAACACTTGTCATCACAATGCTCCATGATGCCTGTCATCACAATGCTCCATGACCTTTATCATCACAATGCTCAATACACTTGTCATCTTAGTGCTCCCTGACACTTGTCGTCAGAATGCTCCTTGAACACTGTCATGAAAAGGCTCCATGTCTTTTTCATCACAATGCTCCATGCCCTTTTCATCACAATGATCCATGCCATTGTCATCACATTACTCCACAAGCTTGTCATCAGAATGGTCCATGACCTTTGTCATCACAATGATCCATGACACCTGTCATCACAATGCTCCATGACCCCTGTCATCACAATGATCCGTGACTCCAGTCATAACAATGATTCATGACCTTTGTCATCAAAATGCTCCATGCCCTCGTCATCACACGTCTCTGTGACCTTTGTCACCACAATGCTCCATGAACTTTTGATCACAATGCTCCGTGACGCTTGTCATCACAATGCTCCATGCCTTTCTCAGCACAATGCTCCATGACCCTTTTCATCACAATGCTCCATGCGCTAGTCAGCACAATGCTTCATAACACATGTCATAACAATGCACCACGTGCTTGTCATCACAGTGCTCCACAAACTTGTCATCACAACGCTCCATTAACTTTGTCATCACAATGCTCCATTCACTTCTCATCAAAATGCTCTCTCACCACTGATATCACAGTGTTCCATCACTAGTCATCACAATACTCCTTCACCCCTGTCATCACAATGTTCCATGACCCCTGTAATCACAATGCTACATGCCTTTATCACCACAATGTTCGATGACCCCTGATATCACAACGTTCCATTATCCCTGTCATCAAAATGCTCCATGACGCTTTTCATCACAATGCCCCATGACCCCTGACATCACAATGTTCCATAACCCTTCTTATCAAAATGGTCGATGACCCTTTTCATCAAATTGCTCCATGACACTGTCATCACAATGCACCCTGCCCTTCTCAACATAATGCACCACGCACTTGTCAACAAAATGCACCATGACCTTTGTCATCACAAAGCTTCATGATCCTTGGCATCACAATGATCCATGCCATTGTCATCACAGTGCTTCCTGAAGCCTCTCATCACATTGCTTCCATGTCCTTGTGATCACAAAGCTCCACGATGCTTGTCATCAAAATGCTCGATGCCCTGCTCATCACAATGCTCCATGCCCTTGTCATTACAATCCTCCATGACCCATGTAACACAGTGTTGTGTGACCTTGTCATCACAATGCGCCATGCCCACTCTCATCACAATAATCCATGAAACTCTTCAGACCAATGCTCCATACACTTGTAATCACAATGCTCCATTACCCCTGTCAAAACAATGCTCCATGACCCCTGCCATCACAATGTTTCCCAGCCTTGTCATCACAATGCTCCATGACACTTGTCATCACAATGCTCCAAGACCCTGTAATCACAATGCTCCATGCCCTTGTCATCAAAAAGCTCCATGATGCATGTCATCAGAATGCTCCATGGCCTTCTCATCACAATGTTCCATGCCCTTGTCATCACAATGCTCCAAGACCCCTGTAATCACAGTTCTCCATGCCCCTTTTCATCTCAATTTTCCATGAACCCTGTCATCACAATGCACCATGCCAATCATCATAATACTTCATGCTATTGTCATCACAATGAAATCAAAATGCTCCATGACATCTGTCATCACAATGCTCCAAACCGTTGTGATCACAATGTTCATAACACTTGTCTTCACAACGCCCCATGACTCTCGTCATCACAATTATCCACGGTCTTCTCATCACAATACTCCATGACCTTTGTCATCACAATGCTCAATACACTGGTCATCAAAATGCTCCCTGACACTTGTCATCAGTATACTCCTTGAACCCTGTCATGACAAGGCTACATGCCTTTTTCATCACAATGATCCATGCCGTTTTCATCACAATACTCCAAGACCCCTGTAATCACAATGCTCCATGCCCTGGTCATCACAGTGCTTCATGACGCATGTCATCAGAATGCTCCATGGCCTTCTCATCACAATGCTCCATGCCTCGTCATCACAATGCTCCAAGGCTCCTTTAATCACAATGCTCCATGCCCCATTTCATCAGAATGCTCCATGAGACTTGTCATCACAAAGCTCCATAGACTTCTCATCACAATGCTCCAGGATCTTGTCATCACGATGCTCCATTCCCTTGTCATCACAATGCTCCATGACCCCTGTCATCACAATACTCCATGAATATTTTCAGGCCAGTGCTCCATGAATTTCTCATCACAAATCTCCATGACCCCTGTCACCACAATGCTCCATGACCACTTTCATCACAATGCTCCATGACCCCTTTCAACACAATAATCAGGGACTTTTATCATCAATATGCTCCCTGACCCTTGTCATCACAATGATCCGTGCCCTTACCATCCCAATTCTCCATGCCCGCTGTAATCACAATGCTCCGTGATGCTTGTCTTCACAGTGCTCCATGAAACTTGTCATCACGATGCTCCATGCCTTTGTCAGCAAAATGCTACATGACATTGTCATCACAATGCCCCATGTGCTTCTCATCAAAATCCTCCCTGAAACTTTGGATCACATTGCTTCATGCCCTTGTCATCACAATGCTCCATGCTCCTTGAAATCAAAATGATCCATGACCTGTCATCACAATGCTCCAAAACCTTGTGATCACAATGTTCCATAACCCTTGACATCACAATGATCCATGATGCCTGTCATCACAATACTCCATGCCATTGTCATCACAATGCTCCATGACCATCGTCATCACAATGCTCAATACACTTGTCATCACAATGCTCACTGACTCTTGTTGTCAGAATGCTCCTTGAAATCTGTCATGAAAATGCTCAATGCATTTTTCATCACAATGATCCATGCCATTTTCTTCACAATGCTCCATGCCATTGTCATCACAATACTCCACAAGCTTATCATCAGAATGCTCCATGCCCCTGTCATCAAAATAATCGATGCCCACTGTCATCACAATAAGCCATGAAACTTGTTAGATCAATTTTCCATGCCACTGTCATCACAATGTTCCATGACCTTGTCATCACAAAGCTCCCATATGCATGTCATCAGAATGCTACATTGCCTTCTCATCACAATGCTCCATGCCCTTGTCATCACAATGCTCCAAGACCAGTTTAATCACAATTCTCCATTCCCCTTTTCTTCTCAATGCTCCATGAACCCTGTCATCACAATGAACCATGCTCATCATCATAATGCTTCATGCTATGGTCATCAAAATTAAATCAAAATGCTCCATGAACTCTGTCATCACAATGCTCCAAACCCTTGTGATCACAATGTTCCATAACACTTGTCATCACAATGCCCCATGACGCTCGTCATCACAATTATCCATGGTTTTCTCATCACAATGCTCCATGACCTCTGTCATAACAATGCTCCATATACTTGTCATCACAATGCTCCCTGACACTTGTCGTCAGTATGCTCCTTGAACCCTGTCATAACAAGGCTCAATGCCTTTTTAATCACAATGATCCTTGCCCTTTTCCTGACAATGCTCCAAGACCCCTGTAATCACAATGCTCCATGCCCTTTTCATCACAATGCTCCATGACCCTTATCATCACAATGCTCCAAGCCCTTGTCATCACAATCCTCCATGACACTTGGCATCACAATGCTCCATGCCATTGTCATCACAATGGACCACCGCATATGTCATCACAGTGCTCCCTGACACCTGTCTTCACAATACTGTAACACCTTGTCATCACAATGCTCCATGCCCTTGTCATCACGAAGCACCATGCCCACTGTCATCACAATAATCCATAAAACTTGTCAGAGCTATGCTCTATGGCCCTGTCATCACAATGCTCCATGCCCTTTTCATCACATTGCTCCATGACTCCTGTCATCACAGTCCTCCTTGACTCCAATCATAACAATGATTCATGACCATTGTCATCACAATGTTCCATGCCCTCTTCATCACAAGACCCTGTGACCTTTGTCTCCACAATGCTCCATGAACTTTTGATCACAATGCTCCGTGACCCTTGTCATCAAAATGCTCCATGCCTTCCTCGGCACAATGCTCCATGACCATTGTTATCACAATGCTCCATGTGCTAATCAGCACAATGCTCCATAACTCATGTCATAACAATGTGTCATGCACTTGTCATCACAATGCTCCACAACCTTGTCATCACAATGCTCCATAAACATTGTCATCACAATGCTCCATACACTTCTCATCAAAATGCTCTCTCACCACTGATATCACAATGTTCCATCATTAGTCATCACAATAGTCCCTCACCCCTGTCATCACAATGTTCCATGACCCCAGTCATCACAATGGTACATGCCCTTATCATCACAATGTTCAATGACCCCTGACATCACAATGTTCCATAACACCTGTCATCAAAATTCTCCATGACCCATTTCATCAAAATGCTCCATGAACCCTGACATCAAAATTTTCCATAACCCCAGTCATCAAAATGTTCGATGACACTTTTCATCAAATTGCTCCATGACCCTGTCATCACAATGCATGCTGCCCATCTAATCACAATGCACGACGCACTTTTCATCAAAGTGCTCCATGACCTTTGTCATCACAAAGCTCCATGACCCTTTGCATCACAGTGTTCCATGCCATTGTCATCACAATGCTTCATGAAGACTCTCATCACATTGTTCTATGTCCTGGTCATCACAAAGCTCCAAGACGCTTGTCATCAAAATGCTTGATGCCCTTCTCATCACAATGCTCCATGCCCTTGTCATTACAATCCTTCAAGACCCTTGTATCAGAGTGTTCCATGACCTGTCATCACAATGCTCCAAACCCTTGTGATCACAATGTTCCATAACACTTGACATCACAATGCTCCATGATGCCTGTCATCACAATAATACATGCCCTTGTCATCACAATGCTCCATGACCATTTTCATCACAATGCTCAATACACTTGTCATCACAATGCTCCCTGACACTTGTTGTCAGAATGCTCCTTTAAAACTGTCATGAAAAGGCTCCATGCATTTTTCATCACAATGATCCATGTCCTTTTCATCACAATGCTCCATGCCACTGTCATCACAATACTCCACAAGCTTATCATCAGAATGCTCCATGCCCCTTGTCATTACGGTCCTCCATGATGATCGTCATCACAGTTATCCATTTTTCTTCTCATCACAGTGCTCCATGGTGTTGCGATCACAATGCTCCATTCCCTGGTCATAACAATGCTCCATGTCCCTTGTCATCACAATTCTCCACGTTCTTGTCATCACAATGCTCCATGACACTTCTCATCACAATTTTACATGCTCTTGTAATCACAATTCTCCATGCACCTGTCATCGAAATGTCACATGACACCTGTCATAGCAAGATCCATGGCTTTGTCATCAAAATGCTTCATACTTTGTCATCAAAATTCTCAATGCCCGTTTTCATCACAATGCTCCATGACCCTTGTTATCACAATGCTCCAATCCTTGTCATCAAATTGCTCCATTACCTTTGTGATCACAATCCTCCATGACACTTGGCGTCACAATGCTCCATGCCCTTTTCATCACAATTTGCCATGCCCACTGTCATCACAATAATCCATAAAACTTGTTACACCAATTTTCCATGCCACTGTCTTCACAATGCTCCATGCCCTTGTCATCACAAAACTACATGACACATGTCATCAGAATGCTCCATTGCCTTCTCATCACAATGTTCCATGCCCATGTCATCATAATGCTCCAAAACCACTTTAATCACAATGCTCCTTGCCACTTTTCATCTCAATTCTCCATGAACCCTGTCATCACAATGCACCATGCCCAACATCATAATGCTTCATGCTATTGTCATCACAATGAAATCAAAATGATCCATGACCTCTGTCATCACCATGCTCAAAACCCTGGTTATCACAATGTTCCATAACACTTGTCATGACAGTGCCCCATGACACTCGTCATCACAGTTATACATGGTTTTCTCATCACAATGCTCCAAGACCTTTGTCATCACAATGCTCAATACACTTGTCATCACAATGCTCCATGACCCTTGTCATCACAATGCTCCATGACCCATCTCATCACAGTGCTCCATGACCCTTGTCATCACAATGTTCCAAGCCCTTGTCATCAAAATGCTCCATTACCTTTGTCATCACAATCTTCCATGACACTTGGTATCACAATGCTCCATGCCATTGTCATCACAATGGACAATGACATATGTCATCACAATGCTCCCTGACACCTGTCTTCACAATACTCCATGACCTTGTCATCACAATGTTCCATGCCCTTGTCATCACAATGCGCCATGTCCACTGTTATCATAATAATCCATGAAACTTTTCAGACGAATGTTCCATGCCCCTTTCATCACAATGCTCCATTACCCATGTCATCAAAATGCTCCGTGACTCCAGTCATCACAATGCTTCATGACTTTTGTCATCACAATGCTCCATGCCCACTGTCATCACAATAATCCAGGAAACTTAGACCAATTGTCCATGCCCCCGTCACACAAGGCTCTGTGATCTTTGTCACCACAATGCTCCATGAATATTTCATCACAATGCTCTGTGTCCCTTGTCATCACCATGCTCCATGCGTTTGTCAGCACAATGCTCCATGACACTTGTCATCAAAATGCTCCATGCGCTTGTCAGCACAATCCTCCATGACCCCTGCCAACACAATTCTCCGTGACTCCAGTCATCACAGTGCTTCATGACCTTTGTCAACACAATGGTCCATGCCCTCTTCACACAAAGCTCTGGGACCTTTGTCATCACAAGGCTCCATGCCCACTGCCATCACAATAATCCATGAAACTTGTCAGACATATTTTCCATGCCCCTGTCATCACATTGCTCCCTGCCCTTGTCATCAAAATGCTCCATGACCCCTGACATCACAATGTTCCATAACCACTGTCACAAAATGCTCCATGACCCATTTCATCACAATGATTCATGACCACTGATATCACAATGTTCCATAACGCCTGTCATCAAAATAATCCATGACGTTTTTCATCAAATGGCTCCATGACCCTTTCGTCACAATGCTCCCTGCCATTCTCATCACAATGCACCACGCCCTTGATATTAAAATGCCCAATGACATTTTTCATCACAAAGCTCCATGACCCTTTGCATCACAATGCTCCATGCCATTGTCATCACAATGCTCAATGAAATCTCTCATCACATAGCTCCATGCCCTTGTCATCACAATGCTCAATTACAGCTGTCATAACAATGTGCCATGACCCCTGCCATCACCATGTTCCACGGCCTTGTCATCACAAGGCTCCATGACCCTTGTCATCACAATGCTCCAAGACCTCTGTAATCACAATTCTCCATGCCCCTTTTCATCTCAATTCTCCATCAACCCTGTCATCACAATGCACCATGCCCATCATCATAATGGTTCATGCTATTGTCATCACTATGAAATCAAAATGCTCCATGACCTCTGTCATCACAAAGCTGCAAACCCTTCTGATCACAATGTTGCATGACACTTGTCATCACAATGCCCCATGACGCTCGTCTTCACAATTATGCAAGGTCTTCTCATCACAATGCTCCATGACCTTTGTCAACACAATGCTCAATACACTTGTCATCACAATGCTCCCAGACCCTTGTCATCAGTATGCTCCTTGAACACTGTCATGACAAGGCTCCATGCCTTTTTCATCACGATGATCCATTCCCTTTTCATCACAATGCTCCAAGACCCCTGTTATCACAATGCTCCGTGATTCCAGTCATCAAAATGCTTCATGACGCTTGTCATCACAGTGGTCCATGACCTCGTCACACAAAGCTCTGTGACCTTTGTCACCAAAATGCTCCATGAAATTTTTATCACAATTCTCTGTGACCCTTGTCATCACAAAGCTCCATGCCTTTGTCAGCACAATGCTCCATGACGCTTTTCATCACAATGCTCGATGCGCTTGTCAGCACAATGCTCCATAACCCATGTTATCACAATGAACCATGCACTTGTCATCACAATGCTCCACATCCTTGTCATCAAAATGCTCCATAAAACTTGTCATCACAATGCTCCATGCACTTCTCCTCAAAATGTCTTCTCACCACTGATATCACAATGTTCCATCACTAGTCATCACAATACTCCCTCAACCCTGTCATCAAAATGTTCCATTACCCCTGTCATCACAATGCTCCATGCCCTTGTCATCACAAAGCTCCATGACGCATGTCATCAGAATGCTCCATGGCCTTCTCCTCACAGTGCTCCATTCCCTTGTCATCACAATGCTCCAACACCCCTGTAATCACAATGCTCCATGCCCCTTTTCATCTCAATGCTCCATCAACCCTGTCAACACAATTTACCGTGCCCATCACCACAATATTCCATGCTTTTGTCATCACAATGAAATCAAAATGCTCAATGACGACTGTCATTACAATGCACCAAATCCTTGTGATCACAATGTTCCATAACACTTGTCATCACAAAGCCCCATGCCGCTGGTCATCACAATTATCCATGGTCTTCTCTCACAATGCTCCAAGCCCTTGTCATCAGAATGCTCCATTACATTTGTCATCACATTCCTCCATGACACTTGGCTTCACAATTCTCCATGCCATTGTCATCACAATGCACCATGACATATGTCATCACAATGCTCCCTGACACCTGTCTTCACCATACTCCATGACCTGGTCATATCAATGCTCAATGCCGCTGTCATCACAGTGCGCCATGCCCACTATCTTCACAATAATCAATGAAAGATGTCAGACCAATTCTCCATTCTCCTGTCATCACAATGCTCCATGCCTTTGTCATCACAATTGTCCGTGACTCCAGTCATCACAATGCTTCATGACCTTTGTCCTCACAATGGTCCATAACCTCGTCATCACAGGGCTCTGTGAACTTTGTCACCATAATGCTCCATGAACTTTTCATAACAATGCTCTGTGACCCTTGTCATCACAATGCTCCATGCCTTTGTCAGCAGTGTGCTCCATGACCCTTGTCATCACAATGCTCCATGGGATTGTCAGAACAATGCTCCGTGACACTTGTCATCACAATGTTCCACAACTTTGTCATCACAATACTCTATAAACCTTTTCATCAGAAAGCTCCATGCACTTCTCATCAAAATGCTCTTTCACCGCTGATATCAATATGTTCCATCACTAGTCATTACAATACTCCCTCACGCCTGTCATGGCAATGTTCCACCTCCTTGTCATCACAAGGCTCCATGACCCTTGTCATCACAATGCTCCAAGACCCCTGTAATCACAATGCTGCATGCTCTTGTCATCACATAGTTCCATGACGCTTGTCATCAGACAGCTCCATGGCCTTAGCATCACAATGTTCCATGCCCTTTTCATCACAATGCTCCAAGACACCTGTAATCACAATGCTCCATGCCCCTTTTCATCTCAATGCTCCATGAACTCTGTCATCACAATGAACCATGCCCATCATCATAATGCTTCATGCTATTTTCATAACAATGAAATCAAAATGCTCCATAAACACTGTCATCACAATGCTCCAAACACTTGTGTTCACAATGTTCCAAAACACTTGTCATCACAACTCCCCATGACGCTCATCATCACAATTATCCATGGTCTTCTCATCACAATGCTCCATGACCTTTGTCATCACAATGCTCAATACACTTGTCATCACAATGCTCCCTGACACTTGTCGTCAGTATGCTCCTTGAACCCTCTCATGACAAGGCTCCATTCATTTTCATCACAATCATCCATGCCCTATTCATCACAATGCTCCAAGTCCCCTGTTATCACAATGCTCCATGCCCCTTTTCATCAGAATGCTCCATGATACTTGTCATCAAAAGGCTACATGGTCTTCTCCTAACAATGCTCCAAGAACTTGTCATCACAATGCTCCTTTCCATTGTCAACACAATGCTCCATGACCCCTGCCATCATAATACTCAATGAATATTTTCAGCCCAATGCTCCATGAAATTGCGATCACAATGCTCCATGACCCCTGTCATCACAATGTTCCATGACCACAGTCATCACAACGCTCCATGACACCAGACAACACAATGATCCGGGAACCTTGTAATCAAAATGCTCCATGACACTTGTCATCAGAATGATCCATGCCCTTGCCATCCCAATGCTTCATGACCCCTGTAATCACAATGCTCCATGACGCATGTCATCACAGTACTCCATGACACTTGTCATCAAAATGCTCCATGCATTTGTCAGCAAAATACTACATTACATTTTCATCACAATGCTCCATGCCTTTGTCAGCACAATGCTCCATGACAGGTTTCATCGCAGTGCTCCAGGCCCCTGTCAGCATAGTGCTCCATGACCCTTGTCATCACAATGCTCCAAGCCCTTGTCATCACAATGCTCCATTACCTTTGTCATCACAAACCTCCATGACAATTGGCATCACAATACTCCATTGCATTGTCATCACAAAGGGCCACGACTTATGTCTTCACAATGCTCCCAGACACCTGACTTCACAATACTGCATTACCTTGTCATCACCATGCTTCATGCCCTTGTCATCACAATGCACCATTCCCACTGTCATTGCAGTAATCCATGAAACTTGTAAGACCAATGTTCCATGCCCCTGTCTTCACAATGCTCCATGCACTTGTCTTCACAATGCTCCATGACCCTTCATCACAATGCTCCATGACCCCTTTCATCACAATGCTCCATGCTCCTTGAAATCAAAATGATCCATGACCTCTGTCATCACAATGCTCCAAACCCTTGTGATCACATTGTTCCACAACACTTGTCATCACAACGCTCCATGATGCCTGTCATCACAATACTCCATGCCCGTGTCATCACAATGATCCATGAGCTTTGTCATCACAATGTTCAATACACTTGTCATCACAAGTCTCTCTGACCTTTGTCACCACAATGCTCCATGAACTTTTCATCACGATGCTCTGTGACCTTTGTCATCACAATGCACTATGCGTTTCTCAGCACAATGTTCCGTGACCTTGGTCATCACAATGTTCCATGCGCTTGTCATTAAAATGCTCCATGATCTTTGTCATCACCAAGCTCCATGACCCTTGGCATCACAATGCTCCATGCGCTTGTCATCAAAATGCTCCATGATCTTTGTCATCACCAAGCTCCATGACCCTTGGCATCAGAATGATCCATGCCATTGTCATCACAATGCTTCCTGAAGCCTCTCATCACATTGCTTCCATGTCCTTATCATCACAAAACTCCACGATGATTGTCATCAAAATGAACGATTCCCTTCTCATCACAATGTTCCATGTCCTTGTCAATACAATTCTCCATGACCCATGTATCACAGTGTTCCTCTCCCTTGTCATCATAATGCTCCATGCCCACTCTCATCACAATAATCCATGAAAAGTTTCAGACCAATGCTCCATAAACTTGTAATCACAATGCTCCATTACCCCTGTCATGACAATGCTCCATAACCCCTGCCATCAAAATGTTCCACGGCCTTGTCATCACAAGGCTCCATAACCCTTGTCATTACAATGATCCAAGACCCCTGTAATCACAATGCTCCATGCCTTTGTCATCACACAGCTCAATGACGCATGTCATCAGAATGCTCCATGGCTTTCTCATCACAATGCTCCATACCCTTGCCATCACAATATTCCATTACCCCTGTCATAACAATGCTCAATGACCACTCTCATAATGATGTTCCACGGCCTTGTCATCACAATGCTCCATGAACCCTGTCATCACAATGCTCCGTGATTCCAGTCATCACAGTGCTTCATGAACTTTGTCATCACAATGGTCCATGCCCTCATCATCACAATTCTCTGCGACCTTTGTCACCACAATGCTCCATGAACTTTTCATCACAATGCTCTCTGACCATTGTCATCACAATGCTCTATGCCTTTCTCAGCACAATGCTCCATGACCCTTGTCATCACAATGCTCCATGTGCTTCTCAGCACATTGCTCCATGACCCATTTTATCAAAATGTGCCATGCGCGTGTCATCACTGTGCTCCACAATATTGTCATCACAATGCTCCATAAACCTTGTCATCAATATGCTCCAGGCAGTTCTCAACAAAATGCTCTCTCACAACTGATATCACTATGTTACATCACAACTCATCACAATACTCCCTCACCCCTGTCATCACAATGTTCCATGACCCCTGTCATCACATTGCTACATGCACTTATCATCACAATGTTCGATTACCCCTGATATCACAATGTTCCATAACCCCTGTCATCAAAATCTTCCATGACCTTTTTCATCAAATTGCTCCATGACCCTGTCATCACAATGCTCCCTTCCCTTCACAACACAATGCACCACGAACTTGTCATTAAAATGCTCCATGACATTTATCGTCACACATCTCCATGACAATTGGCATCACAATGCTCCATGTCATTGTGATCACAGTGCTTCATGAACCCTCTCATCACATTGTTCCATGCCATTGTCATCACAAAGCTCTAAGACGCTTGCCATCACAATGCTCGATGCCTTTCTCATCACAATGTTCCATGTCCTTGTCATTATAATCCTCCATGACCCATGTATCACAGTGTTCCTTGACCTTGTCATCAGAATGCTCCATGCCCACTCTCATCACAATAATCCATGAAACTTTTCAGACCAATGCTCCATGTCCGAGTCATCACAGTGCTCCATTACACCTGTCATAACAATGCTCCTTGACCCCTGCTATCACAATGATCCACGGCCTTTTAATCACAAGGCTCCATGACTCTTGTCATCACAATGTTCCAAGACCCCTGTAATCACAATGCTCCATGCAATTGTCATCACAAAGCTCCTTGACGCATGTCATCAGAATGCTCTATGGCCTTCTCATCACAATGTTCCATGCCCTTGTCATCACAATGCTCCAAGTCCCCTGTATTCACAATGCTCCATGCCCTTGTCATCACAAAGATCCATGACGCATGTCATCAGAATGCTCCTTGGCCTTCTCATCACAATGCTCCATGCCCTTGTCATCACAATGATCCAAGACCCCTGTAAACACAATGCTCCATGCCTCTTTTCATCAGTATGGTCCATGAGACTTGTCATCACAAGGCTCCATGATCTTCTCAACACTATGCTCCAGGACTTTGTCATCACAATGCTTCACGACCTTCTCATCAAGATTCTAAATGGCCCATGTGATCATAATGTTCCAAGCCCTAATCATCACAATGCCCATTATCTTTGTTATCACATTCCTCCATGACACTTGGCATCACAATGCCCCAAGCCATTGTCATCGCAATGGAACATGACATATGTCATCACAATGCTCCCTGACACCTGTCTTCACAATACTCCATGACCTTTTCATCACAATGCTCCATGCCCTTGTCAGCACAATCCGCCATGCCGAATGTCATCACAATAATCCATGAAACTTGTCAGACCAATGCTCCATGCCCTTGTCATCACAATGCTCCATGCCCTTGTCATCACAATTCTCCATGACCCCACACATCATAATTCTCCATGAATCCAGTCATCACAATGCTTTATGACCATTGTCATCACAATGGTCCATTACCTCATCATCACAGTTCTCTGTAACACGTTTCATCACAATGCTCCATGCCTTTGTAAGCATAATGCTCCATGACCCTTGTCATCACAATGATCCATGCGCTTGTCAGCACAATGCTCCACAACCTTATCATCACAACACTCCATAAACCTTGTCATCACAATGCTCCTTGAACTTCTCATCTAAATGCTCTCTCACCACTGATATCACAATGTTCCATTACTACTCATCACAATACTCCCTCAGCCCTTTCATCACAATGTTCCATGACCCCTATCATCAAAATGCTACATGTCCTTATCATCATAATGCTCCATGACCACTGACATCACAATGTTCCATAACCCTATCATGAAAATGTTCCCTTACCATTTTCATCAAATTGCTCCATGACCCTGTCATCACAATGCTCCCTGCCCTTCTCATCACAATGCACAATGCTCTTGTCATCAAAATGCTCCATTACCTTTGTCATCACAAACTCCATGACCCTTGGCATCACAATGTTCCATGCCATTGTCATCACAATGCTCCATGAAACCTATCATCACATTGTTCCTTGCTCTTGTCATCACAAAGCTCCATGATGCTTGTCATCACAATGCTCGATGCCTTTCTCATCACAGTGATCCTTGCCCTTGTCATTACAATCCTCTATGACCCATGTATCACCGTCGTTCTGTGCCCTTGTCATCACAATGCTCCATGCCCACTCTCATCACAATAATCCATGAAATTTTTCAAACCAATACTCCATGCCCTTTTCATCAAAATGCTCCATTACCCCTGTCATAACAATGCTCCATGACCCCTGCCATCACAATGTTCCACGGTGTTGTCATCACAAGGCTCCATGACCCTTGTCATAACAATGCTCCAAGACCCCTGTAATCACAATGCTCCAGGCCCCTTTTCATCAGAATGCTCAATGAGACTTGTCATCACAATGCTCCATGGTCTTCTCATCACGATGCTCCAGGACATTGTCATCCCAATGCTCCATTCCCTTGTCATCACAATGCTCCATGACCCCTGCCATCACAATACTCAAGGAATATTGTCAGCTCAGTGCTCCATAAAATTCTCATCACAATGCTCCATGACCCCTGTCATCACAATGCTCCATGACCACTGTCATCACAACGCTCCATGACACCAGACAACACAATGATCTGGGAATCTTGTCATCGAAATGCTCCATTACAATTGTCATCACAATGATCCATGCCCTTGCCATCCCAATGCTCCATGACCCCTGTAATCACAATGCTCCATGACGCTTGTCATCACAATGCTCCATGACACTTGTCATCAAAATGCTCCATGCATTTGTCAGCAAAATGCTACATGACCTTGTCATCACAATGCTCCATGCGCTTGTCATCACAATACTCCATTCCCATTGCATCAAAATCCTCCATGAACCTTGAGTTCACATTGCTTCATGCCCTTGTCATCACAATGATCCATGCTCCTTGAAATGAAAATGATACATGACTTCTCTCATCACAATGCTCCAAAGCCTTGTGATCACAATGTTCATAACACTTGTCATCATAACCCTCCATGATGCCTGTCTTCACAATGCTCCATGAAATTTGTCATCACAATGCTCAATACACTTGTCATCACAATGCTCCCTGAGACTTGTCATCAGAATGCTCCTTGAACACTGTCATGAAAAGGCTCCATGCCTTTTTCATCACAATGCTCCATGACCTTTTCATCAAAATGCTCCATGCCATTGTCATCACATTACTCCACACGCTTGTCATCAGAATGGTCCATGACACTTGTCATCACAATGATCCATGACACCTGTCATCACAATGCTCCATGCCCCTTGTCATTACAGTGCTCCATGATGATCCTCATCACAATTATCCGTGGTCTTCTCATGACAATGCTCCACGGTCTTGTCATCCCAATGCTCCATGCCCTGGTCATAACAATTCTACATGTCCTTTTCATCACAATGCTCCATGACACTTCTCATCAAAATGTTACATGCTCTTGTCAATACAATTCTCCATGCACTTGTCATCGCAATGCTCCATGACCCCTGTCATAGCAAGTTCCATGCGCTTGTCATCACAATGCTTCACGACCTTGTCATCAAAATTCTCAAAGGCCCTTGTCATCACAATGCTCCCTGATGTTGTAATCACAATGCTTCATGACCTTGTCATCACGAAGCTCCAAGCCCTTGTCATCACAATGCTCCATTACCTTTGTCATCACAATCCTCCATGACACTTGGCATTCCAATGCCCCATGCCATTCTCATCACAATGGACCATGACATATGTCATCCCAATACTCCCTGACACCTGTCTTCACAATACTGTATGACCTTGTCATCACAATGCTCCATGCCCTTGTAATCACAATGTGCCATGCCCACTGTCATCACAATAATCCATAAAACTTGTCAGAGCAATGCTCTATGCCCATGTCATCACAATGCTCCATTCCCGTGTCATCACAATGCTCCGTGACTCCAGTTATCACAGTGCTTTATGAACTTTGTCATCACAATCGTCCATGCTTTCATCATCACAAGTCTCTGTGACTTTGTCACCACAATGCTCCATAAACTTTTCATAACAATGCTCTCTCACCCTTGTCATCAAAATGCTCTATGCCTTTCTCAGCACAGTGCTCCATCCCCCTTTTCATCACAATGCTCCATGTGCTTGTCAGCACATTGCTCCATGACCCATGTTATCACAATGTGCCATGCGCTTGTCATCACAATGCCCCACAACCTTGTCATCACAATGCTCCATAAACCCTTGTCATCACAATGCTCCATGCACTTCTCAACAAAATGCTCTCTCACAACTGATATCACTATGTTCCATCACTAGTCATCACAATACTTCCTCAGCCCTGTCATCACAATGTTCCATGACCCCTGACATCACTATGTTCCATAACCCCTGTCATCAAAATGCTCCATGACCCTTTTCAGCAAAATGCTCCATGACCCCTGACATCACAATGTTACATAAACCATATTATCAAAATCTTCCATGACCCTTTTCATCAAATTGCTCCTCGACTCTGTCATCACAATGCTCCCTTACCTTCACAACACTATGCACCACGCCCTTGTCAAAAAAATGCTCCATGACATTTGTCGTCACATATCTCCATGACACTTGGCATCACAATGCTCCATGCCATTGTCATCAAGATGATCCATGAAACCTCTGATCACATTGTTCCATGCTCTTGTCATCACAAAGCTCCATGACATTTGTCATCACAATGCTCGATGCCCTTCTCATCACAAAGCTCCATGCCCTTGTCATTACAATCCTCCATGACCAATGTATCACAGTGTTCCGTGCCCTTGTCATCACAATGCCCCATGCCCACTCTCATCACAATAATCCATGAAATTTTCAGACCAATGCTCCATGCCCTTGTCATCACAATGCTCCATGACACCTGATATCACAATGTTCCATAACCCCTGGCATCAAAATGCTTCATGACCCTATTCCTCACAAAGCTCCATTACCCCTGACATCACAATATTCCATATACCCTGTCGTCAAAATGATCCATGACCCTTTTCATCAAATTGTTCCATGACCCTGTCATCACAATGTTCCCTGCCCCTCTCATCACAATGCACAATGCCATTGTCATCAAAATGTTCCATGACCTTTGTCATCACAAAGGTCCATGACTCTCGTCATCACAATTTTCCATGGTCTTCTCATCACAATGCTCCATATCCTTTGTCATCACAATGCTCAATACACTGGTCATCACAATGCTCCCTGACACTTGTCATCAGTATGCTCCTTGAACCCTCTCATGACAACGCTCCATGCCTTTTTCATCACAATGATCCATGCCCTTTTCATCACAATGCTCCATGCCATTGTCATCAAAATACTCCACAAGCTTATCATCAGAATGCTCCGTGACCCTTGTCATCACAATGCTCCATGACCCCTGTCATGACAATGTTCCATGACCCCTGTCATCACAATGATCCATGACAACTGTCATCAGAATGCTCCATGCCCCTTGTCATTACAGTGCTCCATGAGGCTCGTCATCACAGTTATTCATGGCCTTCTCATCACAGTGCTCCACGGTCTTGCTATCACAATGCTCCTGTCCCTGGTAATCACAATGCTCCATTCCCTGGTAATAACAATGCTCCATGTCCCTTGTCATCAGAATTCTACACGTCCTTGTCATCAAAGTGCTCCATGACACTTCTCATCACAATGTTACATGCACTTGTCATCAAAATTTTCCATGAAATTGTCATCTCAATGCCATATGAACCCTGTCATAGCAAGCTCCATGCCTTTGTCATCAAAATTCTTCACGACATTGTCATCAAAATTCTCAATGTCCGCTGTCCTCACAATGCTCCATGCCCTTGTCATCACAATGCTCCATGACCCTTGATATCACAGTGCTCCAAGCCGTTGTCAACACAATGCTCCATTACCTTTGTCATCACAATACTCCATGACACCTGGCATCACAATGCCCATGCCATTGTCACCACAATGGGCCATGACATATGTCATCACAGTGCTCCCTGACACCTCTTTTCACAATACTCTATGACCTTGTCATCACAATGCTCCATGCCCTTGTCATCACAATGCGCCATGCCCACTCTCATCACAATAGTCCATAAATCTTGTCAGAGCAATGCTCTATAAGCCTGTCATCACAATGCTCCATGCCCTTGTCATCACAATGCTCCATGACCCTGTGATCACAATGCTCCGTGACTCGTCATAACAATGATTCAAGAAATTTGTCATCACAATGGTCCATACGCTAGTCATCACAAGTCTCTGTGACTTTGTCACCACAATGCTCCATGAACATTTCATCACAATGCTCTCTGACACTGGTCATCACCATATTCTGTGCCTTTTTCAGCACAATGCTCCCTAACCCTTGTCATAAGAGTGCTCCATGTGCTTGTCAGCACATTGATCCATGACCCATGTTATCACAATGCGCCATGCACTTGTCATCAAAATGTAACTAAGTTGAGGTTCTTGTAAGCAGTGCAGCCCTATATTTTGGGGTGGCTCTGTCTTATTGATTTTCAGTTTTCCCATGGTATATTCCCTAGACTGGAAGTGCCCTTGGCTCTGTAGCTCTGGTGTTTACTTGTTTTAGGGAACACGATGCACTCCTCCACAGAGGCAATTGGCAATTTACATCCCGCCAATCAGCATAACTAGGCTCCCTGTTCTACAGGGCCTGTCTTGCCTTTCTGGTTTTACACATTTTGTGGATGTCCCTGTTCACCTGTGGAAAATGATACTTCTTAGTAGTGCAGATTTGCATTGCCCGCTTTGTTGCTTGGCCAAATGGGCCTATGCGTTTTCTCCTGAATATATTCAGGAGAAAACACATATGCACTTTTTGGCCAAGTGCATCATTGTCGAAGTTGTGCCCCTCTTCCTGTGCTTTAAAGGTGATTCCAATGTACCTCTTGAAATCAGTTTCCTGCTATTCTGCCTTGTTTTCAAGTCCTCCTCATTGTCTTCCCTTAACAGATTTTTGGTCGATAGTTGTCCTTTATTACTCTGCCAGTTTTTGAAATGCTTAGCCCCGGAGCTCCATTGTTCAACTCGTTATTTGTGAGCCGACCGCAAATCCACAATTCTGGTTCAGGACCTATACTGGTTCCTAGTGGGTGGCTGAGACTTTGGTTAATTTTTCTTCCTTAACGGAATTTAGAGTGACAAATGCCGGACCAAATGCCTAACAGCTACTCTCTCATTGGTTCTCCCTCTTCCCTTTCATCCTCTGCCAAATTCGCAACTTCTGCGAACCAGGAGGTTAAACAGGCTGTCTCTGCAAGTTGGGAGATTGATAGTAAAGCAGTTGGAAATTCAAACCGGTGCACCAGGAGAGGTACTATTAGTTGAGTTTTAGAAAACTTTCGTATTCACAGTGTGTCCATTGTCTAAGTTTCCCGTACATGTTATACTTGTAGTAATATTCCCTTGAACCTGGAGAGTTGGGACCCTTGGAATGTGTGCCACTCATTATTGCTTTAAATGGTCTGCATTTGCTCACTGAATCTCACCAAACCGCTCAGTCCCAAGTGTCCAGGCTTATGCCACATCCAGCTGTCCTTGTACACAGGGCCATTCCAGGTTTCATCAGAGCCCCTGTAGTAATTGTAAAGAATTTCCCTGTTTTTTTGTTTTGTTTTTGAAATTCCTTTTTATAGTGGGTTTGAGCTGATTCTCACTGCCATGTTTATGCCAGTCTAGACACACTTGATTCCCTTATGGAGACATATCAATACATAGGTTTTAAGATTCTTACTAGTCAGATATATTCCTCTGCGGGAAATATGGGGTTTTGAGTCCCTTTCACTGAGGAAGGTGTAGGTCTTTTCTATTCCATATTTGGTTTTTGGAACGGTAGCTGTACTAATATCAAACTCTGGTTTTATGCATCACCCAACCCCTCCTTCCCCATTAAGCAGGCATAAGAATGTTTTTTAAATGTGAGACTCTGTTCTCTTTCCTAACTCAGTTGATGTGTAGCCATGTATACAGGATCATCGTAAGTGATATCTTATGATAAGTTTCTTTTTCACTGTGACTTATTTCACTTAGAATCATCGTACCTGAATCCACTCATTTTGCTGCTACTGGCCTTATGACATTGATTTCATTGATGAGGGATATTCCATCGTACGTAATTACCACAATTTCTTCAACGACTTTTGTCTTTCCTGGGATATTTAAGGTGTACCCAAGTTGAGATTCTTGTAAGCAGTGCAGCCCTAAATTTTGGGGTGGCTCTGTCTTATTGATTTTCAGTTTTCCCAAGGTTTATTGCCTAGAAATGAAGTGCCCTTGGCTCTGTAGCTCTGTTGTTTCCTTGTTTTAGGGAACACAATGCACTCCTCCAGAGAGGCAGTTGACAATTTACATCCCGCCCATCAGCATAACTAGACACCCTGTTCTCAAGGGCTTGTCTTGACTTTCTGGTATTTACACATTTTGTGGATGTCCCTCTTCACCTGTGGGAAATGATGCTTTTTGTAGTGCAGATTTGCATTGCCCGCTTGGTTGCTTGGCCAAATGGGCATATGCGTTTTCTCCTGAATATATTCAGGAGAATACGCATATGCACTTTTTGCCAAGTGCATCATTGTCGAAGTTGTGGCCCTCTTCCTGTGCTTTATAGGCGATTTCAGTGTACATCTTGAAATCTGTTTCCTTCTATTCTGCCTCTCTTTCAAGTCCGCCTCGTTGCCTTCCCTCAACTGATTTTTGGACGAGAGTTGTCCTTTTTTAATCTGCCAGTTTGTGAATTGCTGTGTCGCTGAGTTCCATTTTTCAACTCGTTTTGTGTGAGCTGACCGCAAATCCACAATTTTGGTTTAGGACCTATACTGGTACCCGGGGGGTGGCTGAGACTTTGATTAATTCTTCTTCCGACCGGGAAATTAGAGTGACATGTGCCCGTCCAAATGCTGAACAGCTGCTCTGTCATAGGTTCTCCATCTTCCCTTTCATCCTCTGCCAAATTGGCAACCTGTGCGAACCAGGAAGTAACAGGGGCTGTCTCTCCAATTTGTAAGATTGATAGTAAAGCAGTTGGAAAGTCGAACCGGAGCACCAGGAGAGGGACTATTAATTGAGTTTTAGAAACCTTTCGTATTCACAGTGTGTCCATTCTCTAGGTTTCCCGTACATGTTATATCTGTAGTAATATTCCCTTCAACCTGGAGAGTTGGGACCAATGGAATGTGTGCCACGCATTATTGCTTTAAAGGGTCTGCATTTGCTCACCCAAGCGCACCAATCATCTCAGTCCCAAGTGTCAAGCCTTATGACACATCGACCTGTCATTGTAGATAGAGTCATTCCAGGTTTTATCGGAGTCCCTGAAGGAAACGTAAAGAATTTCCTGTTTTTTTTTTTTATTTTTGAAATTCGTTTTTGTGGTGGTTTTCTGCTGATTCTCACTGCCATGTTTATGACAGTCTAGACACACTTGATTCCCTTATGTAGACATATCAATACATAGGCTTTAAGATTCTTACTAGTCAGATATATTCCTCTGCGGAAAATATGGGATTTTTCAGTCCCTTTCACTGAGGAAAGTGTAGGTCTTTTCTATTCCGTATTTGGTTTTTGGAACGGTACCTGTAATAATGTCAAACTCTGGTTTTATGAATCACCCCACCTCTCCTTCCCCCTTAAGCAGGCATAAGAGTGTTTTCTAAATGTGAGACTCTGTTCTCTTTCCTAACTCAGTGGATATGTAGCCATGTTTACAGGACCTTCATAAGTGATATCTTATGATAAGTTACTTTTTCAGAGTGACTTATTTCACTTAGAATCATCTTACCTGAATCCACTCATTTTGCTGCTACTGGCCTTATGACATTGATTTCATGGCTGAGCGATATTCCGCTGTACGTAACTACAACAATTTCTTCAACTACTTTTGTCTTTCCTGGGATATTTAAGGTGTACCCAAGTAGAGATTCTTGTAAGCAGTGCAGCCCTAAATATTGGGGTGGCACTGTCTTATTGATTTTCAGTTTTCCCAAGGTATATTTCCTAGAATGGAATTGCCCTTGGCTCTGTAGCTCTGTTTTTTACTTGTTTTAGGGAACACAATGCACTCCTCCAGAGAGGCAGTTGGCAATTTACATCCCGCCCATCAGCATAACTAGGCTCCCTGTTTTCCAGGGCCTGTCTTGCCTTTCTGGTTTTTACACATTTTTTGGATGTCCCTTTTGAATGGTGGGAAGTGATACTTCTTTGTAGTGCAGATTTCCATTGCCCCCTTGCTTGCTTGGCCAAAAAGTGTGTATGCGTTTTCTTCTGAATATAATCTGGAGAAAACGCATACACCTTTATTGGCCAAGTGCATCATTGGCGAAGTTGTGCCCCTCTTCCTGTGCCTTAAAGGTGATTCCAATGTACCTCTAGAAATCTGTTTCCTGCTATTCTGGCTCGCTTTCAAGTCCGTCTCGTTGCCTTCCCTCAACAGATTTTTGAACGATAGTTGTCCTTTATTACGCTGCCAGTTTGTGAATTGCTGTGCCCCTGAGCTCCATTTTTCATCTCGTTTTTTGTGAGCTGACCGCAAGTCCAAAATTTTGGTTCAGGACCTATACTGGTTCCCGGCAGGTGGCTGAGACTTTGGTTAATTCTTCTTCCTGATAGGAAATTAGAGTGACATGTGCCCGTCCAAATGCCTAACAGCTACTCTCTCATTGTTTCTCCCTCTTCCCTTTCATCCTCTGCCCAATTGGCAACCTGTGCGAACCCGGAGGTTAAAGGGGCTGTCTCTCCAAGTTGGGAGACTGATAGTAAAGCAGTTGGAAAGTCAAACCAGAGAACCAGGAGAGGGAATATTAGTTGAGTTTTAAAAACCTTTCGTATTCACAGTGTGTCCATTCTCTAGGTTTCCCATACATGTTATAGCTGTAGTAATATTCCCTTCAACCTGGAGAGTTGGGACACTTGGAATATGTGCCACGCATTATTGCTTTAAATGGTCTGAATTTGCTCACTGAATCTCATCAAAATTCTCAGTCCCAAGTGTTCAGCCTTATGCCACATCCAGCTGTCCTTGTACAGAGGGCCATTTCAGGTTTCATCAGAGACCCTGTAGGAATTGTAAAGAATTTCCCTGTTTTTTTGTTTTGTTTATGAAATTCCTTTTTATAGTGGGTTTGAGCTTATTCTCACTGCCATGTTTATGCCAGGCTAGACCCACTTCATTCCCTTATGGCGACATATCAATATATAGGTTTTAAGATTCTTACTAATCAGATATAATCCTCTGCGGGAAATATGGTGTTTTGAGTCCCTTTCACTGAGGAAGGTGTAGGTCTTCTCTATTCCATATTTGCTTTTTGGAACGGTAGCTGTACGAATATCAAACTCTGGTTTTATGCATCTCCCCTCCTCTCCTTTCCCCTTAAGCAGGCATAAGAGTGTTTTCTAAATGTGAGACTCTGTTGTCTTTCCTAACTCAGTTCATGTGTAGCCATGTTTACAAGACGTTCATAAGTGATATCTTATGAGAAGTTTCTTTTTCTCTGTGACTTATTTCACTTAGAATCATCGTACCTGAATAAAATCATTTTGCTGCTACTTGCCTTATGACATTGATTTCATGGCTGAGGGATATTCCATTGTACGTAAGTACCACAATTTCTTGAACCAATTGTGTCTTTCCAGGGATATTTAAGGTGTACACAAGTTGATATTCTTGTGTGCAGTGCACCCCTAAATTTTGGGGTGGCTCTGTCTTACTGATTTTCAGTTTTCCCAAGGTATATTCCCTAGACTGGAAGTGCCCTTGGCTCTGTAGCTCTGTTGTTTAATTGTTTTAGGGGACACATTGCACTCCTCCAGAGAGGCAGGTGGCAATTTACATCCTGCCCATTAGCATAACTAGGCTCCCTGTTCTCCAGAGCCTGTCTTGCCTTTCTGGTTTTTACATATTTTTCGGATGTCCCTTTTGACCTCTGGGAAATGATTCTTCTTTGTACTGCAGAATTGCATTGCCCGCTTGCTTGCTTGGCCAAAAAGGGCTTATGTGTTTCCTCCTGAATATATTCAGGAGGAAACGCATACACCCTTTTTGGGCAAGTGCATCATTGCCGTAGTTGTGTCGCTCTTCCTGTGCTTTAAAGGTGATTCCAATGTACCTCTTGAAATCTGTTTCCTGCTATTCTGGCTCGCTTTCGAGTCTGCCTCGTTGCCTTCCCTCAACAGATTTTTGGACTACAGTTGCCCTTTATTACTCTGCCAGTTTGTGAATTGCTGTGCCCCTGAGCTCCATTTTTCAACACGTTTTTTGTGAGCTGACAGCAAGTCCAAAATTTTGCTTCAGGATCTATACTGGTTCCCGTCGTGTGGCTGAGACTTTGGTTAATTCTACTTTCTGCAGGGAAATTAGAGTGGCATGTGCCTGTCCACATGCCTAACAGCTACTCTCTCATTGGTTCTTCATCTTTCCTTTCATCCTCTGCCTAATGTGCAACCTGTGAGAAGCAGGAGGTTAAAGGGGCTGTCTATCCAACTTGGGAGATTGATAGTAAAGCAGTTGGAATTTCAAACAGAAGCACCACGAGAGGGACTATTAGTTGAGTTCTAGAAACCTTTCATATTCACAGTGTTTCCATTCTCTAGGTTTCCGGAAATGTTATAGCTGTAGTAATATACCCTTCAACCTGGAGAATTGGGCTCCTTGGAATGTGTGCCACACATTATTGTTTTAAATTGTCTGCATTTGCTGACCCAATCGCACCAATCCACTCAATCCCAAGTGTCCAGCCTTATGCCACATCCAGCTGTCGATGTAGATAGGGCCATTCTAGGATTCTTCAGAGCCCCTGTAGGAATTGTAAATAATTTCCCTGTTTATTTGTTTTGTTTTTCAAATTCCTTTTTATACTGGGTTTGAGCTGATTCTCAGTGCAATGTTTATGCCAGTCTAGACACACTTGATTCCCTTACGGAGACATATCAATACATAGGTTTTAAGATTCTTAATAGTCAGATATATTCCTCTGTGGGATATATGGGGTTTTGAGTCTCTTTCACTGAGGAAGGTGTAGGACTTGTATAATCCGTAGTTGGTTTTTGGAATGGTACCTGTACTAATATCAAACTCTGGTTTTATGCATCACCCCTCCTCTCCTTTCCCCTTAAGAAGGCATAAGAGTGTTTTCTAAATGAGAGGCTCTTTTCTCTTTCGTAACTCTGTTCATGTGTAGCCATGTTTACAGGACCTTCATAAGTGATATCTTATGAAAGGTTCTTTTTCTCTGTGACTTATTTCACTTAGAATCATCGTACCTGAATCCACTCGTTTTGCTGCTACTGGCCTTATGACATTGATTTCATGGCTGAGGGATAATCCATCATACGTAAGTACCGAAATTTCTTGAACCAATTTTGTCTTACCTGGGATATTTTAGGTGTACCCAAGTTGAGGTTCTTGTAAACAGTGCAGCCCTAAATTTTGGGGTGGCTCTCTCTTATTGATTTTCAGTTTTCCCAAGGTATATTCCCTAGACTGGAAGTGCCCGTGGCTCTGTAGCTCTGTTGTTTAATTGTTTTAGGGAACACATTGCACTCCTCCAGAGAGGCGGTTGGCAATTTACATCCTGCCCATCAGCATAACTAGGCTCCCTGTTCTCCAGGGCCTTTCTTGCCATTCTGGTTTTAACACATTTTGCGGATGTCCCTTTTGACTGCTTGGAAGTGATACTTCTTTGTACTGCAGAACTTCATTGCCCACTTGCTTGCTTGGCCAAAAAGGGCGTATGTGTTTCCTCCTGATTATATTCAGGAGGAAACACATACGCCCTTTTTGGGCTAGTGCATCATGGTCGAAATTGTGGCCCTCTTCCTGTGCTTTAAAGGCGATTCCAATGTACCTCTTGAAATCTGTTTCCTGCTATTCTGACTCCCTTTCAAGTCCGCCTCGTTGCCTTCCCTCAACAGATATTTGGACGATAGTTGCCCTTTATTACTCTGCCAGTTTGTGAATTGCTGTGCCCCTGAGCTCCATTTTTCAACTCGTTTCTTGTGAGCTGACCGCAAGTCCAAAATTTTGCTTCAGGATCTATACTGCTTCCTGGCGTGTGGCTGAGACTTTGGTTAATTCTTATTTCTGCCATGAAATTAGAGTGACATGTGTCCGTCCAAATGCCTAACAGCTACTCTCTCATTGGTTCTCCATTTTTCCTTTCATCCTCTGCCAAATTGGCAACCTTTGAGAACCAGGAGGTTAAAGGGTCTGTCTCTCCAAGTTGGGAGATTGATAGTAAAGCAGTTGGAAATACAAACCGAAGCACCAGGAGAGGGACTATTAGTTGAATTTTAGAAACCTTTCGTATTCACAGTGTGTCCATTCTCTTGCTTTCCCGTACATGTTATAGCTGTAGTAATATTCCCTTCAACCTGGAGAGTTGGATCCTTGGAATGTGTGCCACAAATTATTGCTTTAAATGGTCTGATTTTGTTGATCCAATCTCACCAATCCTCTCAGTCCCAAGTGTCCAGCCTTATTCCACATCCAGCTGTCGTTGTAAATAGGGTCATTCCAGGTTTCATCAGAGCCCCTGAAGGAATTGTAAACAATTTCCCTGTTTTTTTGTTTTGTTTTGGAAATTCCTTTTTATATTGGGTTTGATCTGATTCTCACTGCCATGTTTATGCCAGTTAGGACACACTTGATTCCCTTACGGAGACATATCAATACATATGTTTTAATATTCTTACTAATCAGGTATATTCCTCTACGGGAAATATGGGGTTTTGAGTCCCTTTCACTGAGGAAGGTGTAGGGATTGACTCTTCTGTAGTTGGTTTTTGCAACGGTACATGTACTAATATCAAACTCTGGTTTTATGCATCACCCCACTTCTCCTTCCCACTTAAGCAGGCATAAGAGTGTTTTCTAAATGTGAGACTCTGTTCTCTTTCCTAACTCAGTTCATGTGTAGCCATGTTTACAGGACCTTCATAAGTGATATCTTATGATAAGTTTCTTATTCTCTGTGACTTATTTCACTTAGAATCATCGTACCTGAATCCAATCATTTTGCTGCTACTGGCCTTATGACTTTGATTTCATCGCTGAGGGATAATCAATCATACGTATGTACCACAATTTCTTGAACCATTTTTGTCTTTCCTGGGATATTTCAGGTGTACCCAAGTTGAGGTTCTTGTTAGCAGTGCAGCCCTAAATTTTGGGGTGGCTCTGTCTTATTGATTTTCAGTTTTCCCAAGGTATATTCCCTAGACTGGAAGTGCACTTGGCTCTGTAGCTCATTTGTTTACTTGTTTTAGGGAACACAATGCACTCCTCCAGAGAGGCAGTTGGCATTTTACATCCCGCCCATCAGCATAACTAGGCTCCCTGTTCTCCAGGGCCTGTGTTGCCTTTCTAATTTTTACACATTTTGCGGATGTCCATTTTGTCCGGGGGGAAGTGATACTGCTTTGTAGTGCAGATTTGCATTGCCCGCTTGCTTGCTCGGCCAAAAAGGGCGTTTGCGTTTTCTCCTGAATATATTCAGGAGAAAACGCATACGCACTTTTTGGCCCATTGCATCATTTTCGAATTTGTGCCCCTCTTCCTGTGCTTTAAATGTGATTCCAATTTACCTCTTGAAATCTGTTTCCTTCTATTCTGGCTCGCTTTCAAGTCCACCTTGTTGCCTTCCCTCAACAGATTTTTGGACGATAGTTTCCCGTTATTACTCTGCCCGTTTGTGAATTGCTGAGCCCCTGAGCTCCATTTTTCAACTCGTTTTTTGTGAGCTGACCGCAAGTCCAAAATTTTGGTTCAGGACCTATACTGGTTCTCGGCTGGTGGCTGAGACTTTGGCTAATACTTCTTCCTGCCAGGAGATTAGAGTGACTAATGCCAGTCCAAATGCCTAACAGCTACTCTCTCATTGGTTGTCCATCTTCCCTTTCATCCTCCGCCAAATTGGCAACATGTCAGAACCAGGAGGATAAAGGGGGGGCTGTCTCTCTAAGTTGGGAGATTGATAGTAAAGCATTTGGAAATTCAAATCGGAGCACCAGGAAAGGGACTATTAGTTGAGTTTTAGAAACCTTTCGTATTCACAGTGTGTCCATTCTCTAGGTTTCCCGTACATGTTATAGCTGTAGTAATATTCTCTTCAACCTGGAGAGTTGGGACCCTTGGAATGTGTGCCACACATTATTGCTCTAAATGGTCTGCATTTGCTCACCCAATCTCACCAATCCTCTCAGTCCCAAGTGTCCAGCCTTATGCCACATCCAGCTGTCATTGTAGATAGTGTCATTCCAGGTTTCATCAGAGCCCCTGAAGGAATTTTAAAGAATTTCCCTGTTTTTTTGTTTTTTTATTGAAATACCTCTTTAGTGGGTTTGAGCTGATTCTCACTGCCATGTTTATGCCAGTCTAGACACACTTGATTACCTTATGGAGACATATCGATACATAGGTTTTAAGATTTATACTAGTCAGATGTATTCCTCTGCGGGAAATATGGGGGATTGAGTTCCTTTAACTGAGGAAAGTTTAGGTCTTGTCTATTCCGTATTTGGATTTTGGAACGGTACCTGTACTAATATCAATCTCTGGTTTTATGCATCACCACACCTCTCCTTCCCCCTTAAGAAGGCATAAGGGTGTTTTCTGAATGTGAGACTCTGTTCTCTTTCCTAACTCAGTTCATGTGTAGCCATGTTTACAGGACCTTCATAAGTGATATCTTATGATAAGTTTCTTTTTCTCTGTGACTTATTTCACTTAGAATCATCATACCTGAATCCACTCATTTTGCTGCTACTGGCCTTATGACATTGATTTCATGGCTGAGAGATATTCCATCGTACATAAGTACCACAATTTCTTGAACCAATTTTGTCTTTCCTGGGATATTTCAGGTGTACCCAAGTTGAGGTTCTTGTAAGCAGTGCAGCCCTAAATTTTGGGGTGGCTCTGTCTTATTGATTTTCAGTTTTCCTAAGGTATATTCCCTAGACTGGAAGTGCACTTGGCTCTGTAGCTCTGTTGTTTACTTTTCTGGTGGAACACAATGCATTCTTCCAGAGAGGGAGTTGGCAATTTACATCCCGCCCATCAGCATAACTAGGCTCCCTGTTCTCCAGGGCCTGTGGTGCCTTTCTAGTTTTTACACATTTTGCAGATGTCCCTTTTGTCCAGTGGGAAGTGATACTGCTTTGTAGTGCAGATTTGCATTTCCCGCTAGCTTGCTTGGCCAAAAAGGGCATATGCATTTTCTCCTGAATATATTCTGGAGAAAACTCATATGCACTTTTTGGCCAAGTGCATCATTGTCGACAATGAGCCCTTCTTGCTGTGCTTAAAAGGCGATTCCAAAGTACCTCTTGAAATTTGTTTCATGCTATTGGGCCTCATTTTCAAGTCCGCCTCATTGCCATCCCTCAAAAGATTTTTGGACGATAGTTGTCGTTCATTACGCTGCCAGTTTTTGAATTGCTGTGCCCCAGAGCTCCATTTTTCAACTCGTTTTTTGTAAGCTGACAGCAAATCCACAATTTTGTTTGAGGACCTGTACTGGTTCCTGGCGGGTGACTGAGACTTTGGTTAATATTTCTTCCTGACGGGAAATTAAGTGACATGTGCCAGTCCAAATGCCTAACAGCAACTCTCTCATTGGTTCTCCATCTTACGTTTCTTCCTCTGCCAATTGGCAACATGTGAGAACCAGGAGGTTAAAGGGGCTGTCTCAACAAGTTGGGAGATTGATAGTAAAGCAGTTGGAAATTCAAACTGGAGCAACAGTAGAGGGATTATTAGTTGAGTTTTAAAAACCTTTTGTATTCACTGTGTGTCCATTCTCTAGATTTCCCGTAAATGTTATAGCTGTAGTAGTATTCCCTTCAACCTGCGGAGTTGGGACCATGGGAATGTGTGCCACACATTATTGCTTTAAATGCTCTGAATTTCCTCACCGAATCTCACCAATCCTCTCAGTCCCAAGTGTCCAGACTTATGCCACATCCAGCTGTCATTGTAGATAGGGTCATTACAGGTTTCATCAGAGCCCCTGAAGGAATTGTAAACAATTTCCCTGTTTTTTTGTTTTGCTTTTGAAATTCCTTTTTATATTGGGTTTGATCTGATTCTCACTGCCATGTTTATGCCAGTTAGGACACACTTGATTCCCTTACGGAGACATATCAATACATATGTTTTAATATTCTTACTAATCAGGTATATTCCTCTACGGGAAATATGGGGTTTTGAGTCCCTTTCACTGAGGAAGGTGTAGGGATTGACTCTTCTGTAGTTGGTTTTTGCAACGGTACATGTACTAATATCAAACTCTGGTTTTATGCATCACCCCACTTCTCCTTCCCACTTAAGCAGGCATAAGAGTGTTTTCTAAATGTGAGACTCTGTTCTCTTTCCTAACTCAGTTCATGTGTAGCCATGTTTACAGGACCTTCATAAGTGATATCTTATGATAAGTTTCTTATTCTCTGTGACTTATTTCACTTAGAATCATCGTACCTGAATCCAATCATTTTGCTGCTACTGGCCTTATGACTTTGATTTCATCGCTGAGGGATAATCAATCATACGTATGTACCACAATTTCTTGAACCATTTTTGTCTTTCCTGGGATATTTCAGGTGTACCCAAGTTGAGGTTCTTGTTAGCAGTGCAGCCCTAAATTTTGGGGTGGCTCTGTCTTATTGATTTTCAGTTTTCCCAAGGTATATTCCCTAGACTGGAAGTGCACTTGGCTCTGTAGCTCTGTTGTTTACTTGTTTTAGGGAACACAATGCACTCCTCCAGAGAGGCAGTTGGCATTTTACATCCCGCCCATCAGCATAACTAGGCTCCCTGTTCTCCAGGGCCTGTGTTGCCTTTCTAATTTTTACACATTTTGCGGATGTCCATTTTGTCCGGGGGGAAGTGATACTGCTTTGTAGTGCAGATTTGCATTGCCCGCTTGCTTGCTCGGCCAAAAAGGGCGTTTGCGTTTTCTCCTGAATATATTCAGGAGAAAACGCATACGCACTTTTTGGCCCATTGCATCATTTTCGAATTTGTGCCCCTCTTCCTGTGCTTTAAATGTGATTCCAATTTACCTCTTGAAATCTGTTTCCTTCTATTCTGGCTCGCTTTCAAGTCCACCTTGTTGCCTTCCCTCAACAGATTTTTGGACGATAGTTTCCCGTTATTACTCTGCCCGTTTGTGAATTGCTGAGCCCCTGAGCTCCATTTTTCAACTCGTTTTTTGTGAGCTGACCGCAAGTCCAAAATTTTGGTTCAGGACCTATACTGGTTCTCGGCTGGTGGCTGAGACTTTGGCTAATACTTCTTCCTGCCAGGAGATTAGAGTGACTAATGCCAGTCCAAATGCCTAACAGCTACTCTCTCATTGGTTGTCCATCTTCCCTTTCATCCTCCGCCAAATTGGCAACATGTCAGAACCAGGAGGATAAAGGGGGGGCTGTCTCTCTAAGTTGGGAGATTGATAGTAAAGCATTTGGAAATTCAAATCGGAGCACCAGGAAAGGGACTATTAGTTGAGTTTTAGAAACCTTTCGTATTCACAGTGTGTCCATTCTCTAGGTTTCCCGTACATGTTATAGCTGTAGTAATATTCTCTTCAACCTGGAGAGTTGGGACCCTTGGAATGTGTGCCACACATTATTGCTCTAAATGGTCTGCATTTGCTCACCCAATCTCACCAATCCTCTCAGTCCCAAGTGTCCAGCCTTATGCCACATCCAGCTGTCATTGTAGATAGTGTCATTCCAGGTTTCATCAGAGCCCCTGAAGTAATTTTAAAGAATTTCCCTGTTTTTTTGTTTTTTTATTGAAATACCTCTTTAGTGGGTTTGAGCTGATTCTCACTGCCATGTTTATGCCAGTCTAGACACACTTGATTACCTTATGGAGACATATCGATACATAGGTTTTAAGATTTATACTAGTCAGATGTATTCCTCTGCGGGAAATATGGGGGATTGAGTTCCTTTAACTGAGGAAAGTTTAGGTCTTGTCTATTCCGTATTTGGATTTTGGAACGGTACCTGTACTAATATCAATCTCTGGTTTTATGCATCACCACACCTCTCCTTCCCCCTTAAGAAGGCATAAGGGTGTTTTCTGAATGTGAGACTCTGTTCTCTTTCCTAACTCAGTTCATGTGTAGCCATGTTTACAGGACCTTCATAAGTGATATCTTATGATAAGTTTCTTTTTCTCTGTGACTTATTTCACTTAGAATCATCATACCTGAATCCACTCATTTTGCTGCTACTGGCCTTATGACATTGATTTCATGGCTGAGAGATATTCCATCGTACATAAGTACCACAATTTCTTGAACCAATTTTGTCTTTCCTGGGATATTTCAGGTGTACCCAAGTTGAGGTTCTTGTAAGCAGTGCAGCCCTAAATTTTGGGGTGGCTCTGTCTTATTGATTTTCAGTTTTCCTAAGGTATATTCCCTAGACTGGAAGTGCACTTGGCTCTGTAGCTCTGTTGTTTACTTTTCTGGTGGAACACAATGCATTCTTCCAGAGAGGGAGTTGGCAATTTACATCCCGCCCATCAGCATAACTAGGCTCCCTGTTCTCCAGGGCCTGTGGTGCCTTTCTAGTTTTTACACATTTTGCAGATGTCCCTTTTGTCCAGTGGGAAGTGATACTGCTTTGTAGTGCAGATTTGCATTTCCCGCTAGCTTGCTTGGCCAAAAAGGGCATATGCATTTTCTCCTGAATATATTCTGGAGAAAACTCATATGCACTTTTTGGCCAAGTGCATCATTGTCGACAATGAGCCCTTCTTGCTGTGCTTAAAAGGCGATTCCAAAGTACCTCTTGAAATTTGTTTCATGCTATTGGGCCTCATTTTCAAGTCCGCCTCATTGCCATCCCTCAAAAGATTTTTGGACGATAGTTGTCGTTCATTACGCTGCCAGTTTTTGAATTGCTGTGCCCCAGAGCTCCATTTTTCAACTCGTTTTTTGTAAGCTGACAGCAAATCCACAATTTTGTTTGAGGACCTGTACTGGTTCCTGGCGGGTGACTGAGACTTTGGTTAATATTTCTTCCTGACGGGAAATTAAGTGACATGTGCCAGTCCAAATGCCTAACAGCAACTCTCTCATTGGTTCTCCATCTTACGTTTCTTCCTCTGCCAATTGGCAACATGTGAGAACCAGGAGGTTAAAGGGGCTGTCTCAACAAGTTGGGAGATTGATAGTAAAGCAGTTGGAAATTCAAACTGGAGCAACAGTAGAGGGATTATTAGTTGAGTTTTAAAAACCTTTTGTATTCACTGTGTGTCCATTCTCTAGATTTCCCGTAAATGTTATAGCTGTAGTAGTATTCCCTTCAACCTGCGGAGTTGGGACCATGGGAATGTGTGCCACACATTATTGCTTTAAATGCTCTGAATTTCCTCACCGAATCTCACCAATCCTCTCAGTCCCAAGTGTCCAGACTTATGCCACATCCAGCTGTCATTGTAGATAGGGTCATTACAGGTTTCATCAGAGCCCCTGAAGGAATTGTAAACAATTTCCCTGTTTTTTTGTTTTGCTTTTGAAATTCCTTTTTATATTGGGTTTGATCTGATTCTCACTGCCATGTTTATGCCAGTTAGGACACACTTGATTCCCTTACGGAGACATATCAATACATATGTTTTAATATTCTTACTAATCAGATATATTCCTCTGCGGGAAATATGGGGTTTTGAGTCCCTTTCACTGAGGAAGGTGTAGGGATTGACTCTTCCGTAGTTGGTTTTTGCAACGGTACATGTACTAATATCAAACTGTGGTTTTATGCATCAACCCACCTCTCCTTCCCACTTAAGCAGGCATAAGAGTTTTTTCTAAATGTGAGACTCTGTTCTCTTTCCTAACTCAGTTCATGTGTAGCCATGTTTACAGGACCTTCATAAGTGATATCTTATGATAAGTTTCTTTTTCTCTGTGACTTATTTCACTTAGAATCATCATACCTGAATCCAATCATTTTGCTGCTACTGGCCTTATGACATTGATTTCACGGCTGAGAGATATTCCATCGTACGTATGTACCACAATTTCTTGAACCATTTTTGTCTTTCCTTTGATATTTCAGGTGTACCCAAGTTGAGGTTCTTGTAAGCAGTGCAGCCCTAAATTTTGGGGTGGCTCTGTCTTATTGATTTTCAGTTTTCCCAAGGTATATTCCCTAGACTGGAAGTGCACTTGGCTCTGTAGCTCTGTTGTTTACTTGTTTTAGGGAACACAATGCACTCCTCCAGAGAGGCAGTTGGCATTTTACATCCCGCCCATCAGCATAACTAGGCTCCCTGTTCTCCAGGGCCTGTGTTGCCTTTCTAGTTTTTACACATTTTGCGGATGCCCCTTTTGTCCGGTGGGAAGTGATACTGCTTTGTAGTGCAGATTTGCATTGCCCGCTTGCTTGCTCGGCCAAAAAGGGTGTTTGCGTTTTCTCCTGAATATATTCAGGAGAAAACGCATACACACTTTTTGGCCCATTGCATCATTGTCGAATTTGTGCCCCTCTTCCTGTGCTTTAAATGTGCTTCCAACTTACCTCTTGAAATCTGTTTCCTTCTATTCTGGCTCGCTTTCAAGTCCACCTTGTTGCCTTCCCTCAACAGATTTTTGGACGATAGTTTCCCTTTATTACACTGCCCGTTTGTGAATTGCTGGGCCCCTGAGCTCCATTTTTCAACTCGATTTATGTGAGCTGACCGCAAGTCCAAAATTTTGGTTCAGGACCTATACTGGTTCCCGGCGGGTGGCTGAGACTTTGGCTAATACTTCTTCCTGCCAGGAGATTAGAGTGACTCATGGCGGTCCAAATGCCTAACAGCTACTCTCTCATTGGTTGTCCATCTTCCCTTTCATCCTCCGCCAAATTGGCAACATGTGAGAACCAGGAGGATAAAGGGGGGGCTGTCTCTCTAAGTTGGGAGATTGATAGTAAAGCATTTGGAAATTCAAATCGGAGCACCAGGAAAGGGACTATTAGTTGAGTTTTAGAAACCTTTCGTATTCACAGTGTGTCCATTCTCTAGGTTTCCCGTACATGTTATAGCTGTAGTAATATTCTCTTCAACCTGGAGAGTTGGGACCCTTGGAATGTGTGCCACACATTATTGCTCTAAATGGTCTGCATTTGCTCACCGAATCTCACCAATCCTCTCAGTCCCAAGTGTCCAGCCTTATGCCACATCCAGCTGTCATTGTAGATAGTGTCATTCCAGGTTTCATCAGAGCCCCTGAAGGAATTTTAAAGAATTTCCCTGTTTTTTTGTTTTTTTATTGAAATACCTCCTTAGTGGGTTTGAGCTGATTCTCACTGCCACGTTTATGCCAGTCTAGACACACTTGATTACCTTATGGAGACATATCGATACATAGGTTTTAAGATTTATACTAGTCAGATGTATTCCTCTGCGGGAAATATGGGGGATTGAGTTCCTTTAACTGAGGAAAGTTTAGGTCTTGTCTATTCCGTATTTGGATTTTGGAACGGTACCTGTACTAATATCAATCTCTGGTTTTATGCATCACCACACCTCTCCTTCCCCCTTAAGAAGGCATAAGGGTGTTTTCTGAATGTGAGACTCTGTTCTCTTTCCTAACTCAGTTCATGTGTAGCCATGTTTACAGGACCTTCATAAGTGATATCTTATGATAAGTTTCTTTTTCTCTGTGACTTATTTCACTTAGAATCATCATACCTGAATCCACTCATTTTGCTGCTACTGGCCTTATGACATTGATTTCATGGCTGAGAGATATTCCATCGTACATAAGTACCACAATTTCTTGAACCAATTTTGTCTTTCCTGGGATATTTCAGGTGTACCCAAGTTGAGGTTCTTGTAAGCAGTGCAGCCCTAAATTTTGGGGTGGCTCTGTCTTATTGATTTTCAGTTTTCCTAAGGTATATTCCCTAGACTGGAAGTGCACTTGGCTCTGTAGCTCTGTTGTTTACTTTTCTGGTGGAACACAATGCATTCTTCCAGAGAGGGAGTTGGCAATTTACATCCCGCCCATCAGCATAACTAGGCTCCCTGTTCTCCAGGGCCTGTGGTGCCTTTCTAGTTTTTACACATTTTGCAGATGTCCCTTTTGTCCAGTGGGAAGTGATACTGCTTTGTAGTGCAGATTTGCATTTCCCGCTAGCTTGCTTGGCCAAAAAGGGCATATGCATTTTCTCCTGAATATATTCTGGAGAAAACTCATATGCACTTTTTGGCCAAGTGCATCATTGTAGACAATGAGCCCTTCTTGCTGTGCTTAAAAGGCGATTCCAAAGTACCTCTTGAAATTTGTTTCATGCTATTGGGCCTCATTTTCAAGTCCGCCTCATTGCCATCCCTCAAAAGATTTTTGGACGATAGTTGTCGTTCATTACGCTGCCAGTTTTTGAATTGCTGTGCCCCAGAGCTCCATTTTTCAACTCGTTTTTTGTAAGCTGACAGCAAATCCACAATTTTGTTTGAGGACCTGTACTGGTTCCTGGCGGGTGACTGAGACTTTGGTTAATATTTCTTCCTGACGGGAAATTAAGTGACATGTGCCAGTCCAAATGCCTAACAGCAACTCTCTCATTGGTTCTCCATCTTACGTTTCTTCCTCTGCCAATTGGCAACATGTGAGAACCAGGAGGTTAAAGGGGCTGTCTCAACAAGTTGGGAGATTGATAGTAAAGCAGTTGGAAATTCAAACTGGAGCAACAGTAGAGGGATTATTAGTTGAGTTTTAAAAACCTTTTGTATTCACTGTGTGTCCATTCTCTAGATTTCCCGTAAATGTTATAGCTGTAGTAGTATTCCCTTCAACCTGCGGAGTTGGGACCATGGGAATGTGTGCCACACATTATTGCTTTAAATGCTCTGAATTTCCTCACCGAATCTCACCAATCCTCTCAGTCCCAAGTGTCCAGACTTATGCCACATCCAGCTGTCATTGTAGATAGGGTCATTACAGGTTTCATCAGAGCCCCTGAAGGAATTGTAAACAATTTCCCTGTTTTTTTGTTTTGCTTTTGAAATTCCTTTTTATATTGGGTTTGATCTGATTCTCACTGCCATGTTTATGCCAGTTAGGACACACTTGATTCCCTTACGGAGACATATCAATACATATGTTTTAATATTCTTACTAATCAGATATATTCCTCTGCGGGAAATATGGGGTTTTGAGTCCCTTTCACTGAGGAAGGTGTAGGGATTGACTCTTCCGTAGTTGGTTTTTGCAACGGTACATGTACTAATATCAAACTGTGGTTTTATGCATCAACCCACCTCTCCTTCCCACTTAAGCAGGCATAAGAGTTTTTTCTAAATGTGAGACTCTGTTCTCTTTCCTAACTCAGTTCATGTGTAGCCATGTTTACAGGACCTTCATAAGTGATATCTTATGATAAGTTTCTTTTTCTCTGTGACTTATTTCACTTAGAATCATCATACCTGAATCCAATCATTTTGCTGCTACTGGCCTTATGACATTGATTTCATGGCTGAGAGATATTCCATCGTACGTAAGTACCACAATATCTTGAACCATTTTTGTCTTTCCTGGGATATTTCAGGTGTACCCAAGTTGAGGTTCTTGTAAGCAGTGCAGCCCTAAATTTTGGGGTGGCTCTGTCTTATTGATTTTCAGTTTTCCCAAGGTATATTCCCTAGACTGGAAGTGCACTTGGCTCTGTAGCTCTGTTGTTTACTTTTTTGGGGGAACACAATGCATTCTTCCAGAGAGGCAGTTGGCAATTTACATCCCGCCCATCAGCATAACTAGGCTCCCCGCTCTCCAGGGCCTGTGTTGACTTTCTAGTTTTTACACATTTTGCAGATGTCCCTTTTGTCCAGTGGGAAGTGATACTGCTTTGTAGTGCAGATTTGCATTGCGCGCTTGCTTGCTCGGCCAAAAAGGGTGTTTGCGTTTTCTCCTGAATATATTCAGGAGAAAACGCATACACACTTTTTGGCCCATTGCATCATTGTCGAATTTGTGCCCCTCTTCCTGTGCTTTAAATGTGATTCCCATTTACCTCTTGAAATCTGTTTCCTTCTATTCTGGCTCGCTTTCAAGTCCACCTTGTTGCCTTCCCTCAACAGATTTTTGGACGATAGTTTCCCTTTATTACTCTGCCCGTTTGTGAACTGCTGTGCCCCTGAGCTCCATTTTTCAACTCGATTTTTGTGAGCTGACCGCAAGTCCAAAATTTTGGTTCAGGACCTATACTGGTTCCCGGCGGGTGGCTGAGACTTTGGCTAATACTTCTTCCTGCCAGGAGATTAGAGTGACTCATGCCGGTCCAAATGCCTAACAGCTACTCTCTCATTGGTTGTCCATCTTCCCTTTCATCCTCCGCCAAATTGGCAACATGTGAGAACCAGGAGGATAAAGGGGGGGCTGTCTCTCTAAGTTGGGAGATTGATAGTAAAGCATTTGGAAATTCAAATCGGAGCACCAGGAAAGGGACTATTAGTTGAGTTTTAGAAACCTTTCGTATTCACAGTGTGTCCATTCTCTAGGTTTCCCGTACATGTTATAGCTGTAGTAACATTCCCTTCAACCTGGAGATTTGGGACCCTTGGAATGTGTGCCACAAATTATTGCTCTAAATGGTCTGCATTTGCTCACCGAATCTCACCAATACTCTCAGTCCCAAGTGTCCAGCCTTATGCCACATCCAGCTGTCATTGTAGATAGTGTCATTCCAGCTTTCCTCAGAGCCCCTGAAGGAATTTTAAAGAATTTCCCTGTTTTGTTATTGAAATACCTCCTTAGTGGGTTTGAGCTGATTCTCACTGCCATGTTTATGCCAGTCTAGACACACTTGATTACCTTATGGAGACATATCGATACAGAGGTTTTAAGATTTATACTAGTCAGAGGTATTTCTCTGCGGGAAATATGGGGGTTTGAGTTCCTTTAACTGAGGAAAGTTTAGGTCTTGTCTATTCTGTATTTGCATTTTGGAACGGTACCTGTACTAATATCAATCTCTGGTTTTATGCATCACCACACCTCTCCTTCCCCCTTAAGAAGGCATAAGGGTGTTTTCTGAATGTGAGACTCTGTTCTCTTTCCTAACTCGCTTCATGTGTAGCCATGTTTACAGGACCTTCATAAGTGATATCTTATGATAAGTTTCTTTTTCTCTGTGACTTATTTCACTTAGAATCATCATACCTGAATCCACTCATTTTGCTGCTACTGGCCTTATGACATTGATTTCATGGCTGAGAGATATTCCATTGTACGTAAGTACCACAATATCTTGAACCATTTTTGTCTTTCCTGGGATATTTCAGGTGTACCCAAGTTGAGGTTCTTGTAAGCAGTGCAGCCCTAAATTTTGGGGTGGCTCTGTCTTATTGATTTTCAGTTTTCCCAAGGTATATTCCCTAGACTGGAAGTGCACTTGGCTCTGTAGCTCTGTTGTTTACTTTTTTGGGGGAACACAATGCATTCTTCCAGAGAGGCAGTTGGCAATTTACATCCCGCCCATCAGCATAACTAGGCTCCCCGTTCTCCAGGGCCCGTGTTGCCTTTCTAGTTTTTACACATTTTGCAGGTGTCCCTTTTGTCCAGTGGGAAGTGATACTGCTTTGTAGTGCAGATTTGCATTGCCCGCTTGCTTGCTTGGCCAAAAAGGGCATATGCATTTTCTCCTGAATATATTCTGGAGAAAACTCATATGCACTTTTTGGCCAAGTGCATCATTGTCGACAATGAGCCCCTCTTGCTGTCCTTAAAAGGTGATTCCAAAGTACCTCTTGAAATTTGTTTCATGCTATTGGGCCTCATTTTCAAGTCCGCCTCATTGCCATCCCTCAAAAGATTTTTGGACGATAGTTGTCGTTCATTACGCTGCCAGTTTTTGAATTGCTGTGCCCCAGAGCTCCATTTTTCAACTCGTTTTTTGTAAGCTGATAGCAAATCCACAATTTTGGTTGAGGCCCTGTACTGGTTCCTGGCGGGTGACTGAGACATTGGTTAATATTTCTTCCTGATGGGAAATTACAGTGACATGTGCCAGTCCAAATGCCTAACAGCAACTCTCTCATTGGATCTCCATCTTACCTTTCATCCTCTGCCAATTGGCAACATGTGAGAACCAGGAGGTTAAAGGGGCTGTCTCAACAAGTTGGGAGATTCATAGTAAAGCAGTTGGAAATTCAAACTGGAGCAACAGGAGAGGGGTTATTAGTTGAGTTTTAAAAACCTTTCGTATTCACAGTGTGTCCAGTCTCTAGGTTTCCCGTAAATGTTACAGCTGTAGTAGTATTCCCTTCAACCTGCGGAGTTGGGACCATGGGAATGTGTGCCACACATTATTGCTTTAAATGCTCTGCATTTCCTCACCGAATCTCACCAATCCTCTCAGTCCCAAGTGTCCAGACTTATGCCACATCCAGCTGTCATTGTAGATAGGGTCATTACAGGTTTCATCAGAGCCCCTGAAGGAATTGTAAACAATTTCCCTGTTTTTTTTGTTTTGTTTTTGAAATTCCTTTTTATATTGGGTTTGATATGATTCTCACTGCCATGTTTATGCCAGTTAGGACACACTTGATTCCCTTACGGAGACATATCAATACATATGTTTTAATATTCTTACTAATCAGATATATTCCTCTGCGGGAAATATGGGGTTTTGAGTCCCTTTCACTGAGGAAGGTGTAGGGATTGACTCTTCCGTAGTTGGTTTTTGCAACGGTACATGTACTAATATCAAACTCTGGTTTTATGCATCACCCCACCTCTCCTTCCCACTTAAGCAGGCATAAGAGTGTTTTCTAAATGTGAGACTCTGTTGTCTTTCCTAACTCAGTTCATGTGTAGCCATGTTTACAGGACCTTCATAAGTGATATCTTATGATAAGTTTCTTTTTCTCTGTGACTTATTTCACTTAGAATCATCATACCTGAATCCACTCATTTTGCTGCTACTGGCCTTATGACATTGATTTCATGGCTGAGAGATATTCCATCGTACATAAGTACCACAATTTCTTGAACCAATTTTGTCTTTCCTGGGATATTTCAGGTGTACCCAAGTTGAGGTTCTTGTAAGCAGTGCAGCCCTAAATTTTGGGGTGGCTCTGTCTTATTGATTTTCAGTTTTCCTAAGGTATATTCCCTAGACTGGAAGTGCACTTGGCTCTGTAGCTCTGTTGTTTACTTTTCTGGTGGAACACAATGCATTCTTCCAGAGAGGGAGTTGGCAATTTACATCCCGCCCATCAGCATAACTAGGCTCCCTGTTCTCCAGGGCCTGTGTTGCCTTTCTAGTTTTTACACATTTTGCAGATGTCCCTTTTGTCCAGTGGGAAGTGATACTGCTTTGTAGTGCAGATTTGCATTTCCCGCTAGCTTGCTTGGCCAAAAAGGGCATATGCATTTTCTCCTGAATATATTCTGGAGAAAACTCATATGCACTTTTTGGCCAAGTGCATCATTGTCGACAATGAGCCCTTCTTGCTGTGCTTAAAAGGCGATTCCAAAGTACCTCTTGAAATTTGTTTCATGCTATTGGGCCTCATTTTCAAGTCCGCCTCATTGCCATCCCTCAAAAGATTTTTGGACGATAGTTGTCGTTCATTACGCTGCCAGTTTTTGAATTGCTGTGCCCCAGAGCTCCATTTTTCAACTCGTTTTTTGTAAGCTGACAGCAAATCCACAATTTTGTTTGAGGACCTGTACTGGTTCCTGGCGGGTGACTGAGACTTTGGTTAATATTTCTTCCTGACGGGAAATTAAGTGACATGTGCCAGTCCAAATGCCTAACAGCAACTCTCTCATTGGTTCTCCATCTTACGTTTCTTCCTCTGCCAATTGGCAACATGTGAGAACCAGGAGGTTAAAGGGGCTGTCTCAACAAGTTGGGAGATTGATAGTAAAGCAGTTGGAAATTCAAACTGGAGCAACAGTAGAGGGATTATTAGTTGAGTTTTAAAAACCTTTTGTATTCACTGTGTGTCCATTCTCTAGATTTCCCGTAAATGTTATAGCTGTAGTAGTATTCCCTTCAACCTGCGGAGTTGGGACCATGGGAATGTGTGCCACACATTATTGCTTTAAATGCTCTGAATTTCCTCACCGAATCTCACCAATCCTCTCAGTCCCAAGTGTCCAGACTTATGCCACATCCAGCTGTCATTGTAGATAGGGTCATTACAGGTTTCATCAGAGCCCCTGAAGGAATTGTAAACAATTTCCCTGTTTTTTTGTTTTGCTTTTGAAATTCCTTTTTATATTGGGTTTGATCTGATTCTCACTGCCATGTTTATGCCAGTTAGGACACACTTGATTCCCTTACGGAGACATATCAATACATATGTTTTAATATTCTTACTAATCAGATATATTCCTCTGCGGGAAATATGGGGTTTTGAGTCCCTTTCACTGAGGAAGGTGTAGGGATTGACTCTTCCGTAGTTGGTTTTTGCAACGGTACATGTACTAATATCAAACTGTGGTTTTATGCATCAACCCACCTCTCCTTCCCACTTAAGCAGGCATAAGAGTTTTTTCTAAATGTGAGACTCTGTTCTCTTTCCTAACTCAGTTCATGTGTAGCCATGTTTACAGGACCTTCATAAGTGATATCTTATGATAAGTTTCTTTTTCTCTGTGACTTATTTCACTTAGAATCATCATACCTGAATCCAATCATTTTGCTGCTACTGGCCTTATGACATTGATTTCATGGCTGAGAGATATTCCATCGTACGTATGTACCACAATTTCTTGAACCATTTTTGTCTTTCCTTTGATATTTCAGGTGTACCCAAGTTGAGGTTCTTGTAAGCAGTGCAGCCCTAAATTTTGGGGTGGCTCTGTCTTATTGATTTTCAGTTTTCCCAAGGTATATTCCCTAGACTGGAAGTGCACTTGGCTCTGTAGCTCTGTTGTTTACTTGTTTTAGGGAACACAATGCACTCCTCCAGAGAGGCAGTTGGCATTTTACATCCCCCCCATCAGCATAACTAGGCTCCCTGTTCTCCAGGGCCTGTGTTGCCTTTCTAGTTTTTACACATTTTGTGGATGCCCCTTTTGTCCGGTGGGAAGTGATACTGCTTTGTAGTGCAGATTTGCATTGCCCGCTTGCTTGCTCGGCCAAAAAGGGTGTTTGCGTTTTCTCCTGAATATATTCAGGAGAAAACGCATACACACTTTTTGGCCCATTGCATCATTGTCGAATTTGTGCCCCTCTTCCTGTGCTTTAAATGTGCTTCCAACTTACCTCTTGAAATCTGTTTCCTTCTATTCTGGCTCGCTTTCAAGTCCACCTTGTTGCCTTCCCTCAACAGATTTTTGGACGATAGTTTCCCTTTATTACACTGCCCGTTTGTGAACTGCTGGGCCCCTGAGCTCCATTTTTCAACTCGATTTTTGTGAGCTGACCGCAAGTCCAAAATTTTGGTTCAGGACCTATACTGGTTCCCGGCGGGTGGCTGAGACTTTGGCTAATACTTCTTCCTGCCAGGAGATTAGAGTGACTAATGCCGGTCCAAATGCCTAACAGCTACTCTCTCATTGGTTGTCCATCTTCCCTTTCATCCTCCGCCAAATTGGCAACATGTGAGAACCAGGAGGATAAAGGGGGGGCTGTCTCTCTAAGTTGGGAGATTGATAGTAAAGCATTTGGAAATTCAAATCGGAGCACCAGGAAAGGGACTATTAGTTGAGTTTTAGAAACCTTTCGTATTCACAGTGTGTCCATTCTCTAGGTTTCCCGTACATGTTATAGCTGTAGTAATATTCTCTTCAACCTGGAGAGTTGGGACCCTTGGAATGTGTGCCACACATTATTGCTCTAAATGGTCTGCATTTGCTCACCGAATCTCACCAATCCTCTCAGTCCCAAGTGTCCAGCCTTATGCCACATCCAGCTGTCATTGTAGATAGTGTCATTCCAGGTTTCATCAGAGCCCCTGAAGGAATTTTAAAGAATTTCCCTGTTTTTTTGTTTTTTTATTGAAATACCTCCTTAGTGGGTTTGAGCTGATTCTCACTGCCACGTTTATGCCAGTCTAGACACACTTGATTACCTTATGGAGACATATCGATACATAGGTTTTAAGATTTATACTAGTCAGATGTATTCCTCTGCGGGAAATATGGGGGTTTGAGTTCCTTTAACTGAGGAAAGTTTAGGTCTTGTCTATTCCGTATTTGGATTTTGGAACGGTACCTGTACTAATATCAATCTCTGGTTTTATGCATCACCACACCTCTCCTTCCCCCTTAAGAAGGCATAAGGGTGTTTTCTGAATGTGAGACTCTGTTCTCTTTCCTAACTCGCTTCATGTGTAGCCATGTTTACAGGACCTTCATAAGTGATATCTTATGATAAGTTTCTTTTTCTCTGTGACTTATTTCACTTAGAATCATCATACCTGAATCCACTCATTTTGCTGCTACTGGCCTTATGACATTGATTTCATGGCTGAGAGATATTCCATTGTACGTAAGTACCACAATATCTTGAACCATTTTTGTCTTTCCTGGGATATTTCAGGTGTACCCAAGTTGAGGTTCTTGTAAGCAGTGCAGCCCTAAATTTTGGGGTGGCTCTGTCTTATTGATTTTCAGTTTTCCCAAGGTATATTCCCTAGACTGGAAGTGCACTTGGCTCTGTAGCTCTGTTGTTTACTTTTTTGGGGGAACACAATGCATTCTTCCAGAGAGGCAGTTGGCAATTTACATCCCGCCCATCAGCATAACTAGGCTCCCCGCTCTCCAGGGCCTGTGTTGCCTTTCTAGTTTTTACACATTTTGCAGATGTCCCTTTTGTCCAGTGGGAAGTGATACTGCTTTGTAGTGCAGATTTGCATTGCGCGCTTGCTTGCTCGGCCAAAAAGGGTGTTTGCGTTTTCTCCTGAATATATTCAGGAGAAAACGCATACACACTTTTTGGCCCATTGCATCATTGTCGAATTTGTGCCCCTCTTCCTGTGCTTTAAATGTGATTCCCATTTACCTCTTGAAATCTGTTTCCTTCTATTCTGGCTCGCTTTCAAGTCCACCTTGTTGCCTTCCCTCAACAGATTTTTGGACGATAGTTTCCCTTTATTACTCTGCCCGTTTGTGAACTGCTGTGCCCCTGAGCTCCATTTTTCAACTCGATTTTTGTGAGCTGACCGCAAGTCCAAAATTTTGGTTCAGGACCTATACTGGTTCCCGGCGGGTGGCTGAGACTTTGGCTAATACTTCTTCCTGCCAGGAGATTAGAGTGACTCATGCCGGTCCAAATGCCTAACAGCTACTCTCTCATTGGTTGTCCATCTTCCCTTTCATCCTCCGCCAAATTGGCAACATGTGAGAACCAGGAGGATAAAGGGGGGGCTGTCTCTCTAAGTTGGGAGATTGATAGTAAAGCATTTGGAAATTCAAATCGGAGCACCAGGAAAGGGACTATTAGTTGAGTTTTAGAAACCTTTCGTATTCACAGTGTGTCCATTCTCTAGGTTTCCCGTACATGTTATAGCTGTAGTAACATTCCCTTCAACCTGGAGATTTGGGACCCTTGGAATGTGTGCCACAAATTATTGCTCTAAATGGTCTGCATTTGCTCACCGAATCTCACCAATACTCTCAGTCCCAAGTGTCCAGCCTTATGCCACATCCAGCTGTCATTGTAGATAGTGTCATTCCAGCTTTCCTCAGAGCCCCTGAAGGAATTTTAAAGAATTTCCCTGTTTTGTTATTGAAATACCTCCTTAGTGGGTTTGAGCTGATTCTCACTGCCATGTTTATGCCAGTCTAGACACACTTGATTACCTTATGGAGACATATCGATACAGAGGTTTTAAGATTTATACTAGTCAGAGGTATTTCTCTGCGGGAAATATGGGGGTTTGAGTTCCTTTAACTGAGGAAAGTTTATGTCTTGTCTATTCTGTATTTGCATTTTGGAACGGTACCTGTACTAATATCAATCTCTGGTTTTATGCATCACCACACCTCTCCTTCCCCCTTAAGAAGGCATAAGGGTGTTTTCTGAATGTGAGACTCTGTTCTCTTTCCTAACTCGCTTCATGTGTAGCCATGTTTACAGGACCTTCATAAGTGATATCTTATGATAAGTTTCTTTTTCTCTGTGACTTATTTCACTTAGAATCATCATACCTGAATCCACTCATTTTGCTGCTACTGGCCTTATGACATTGATTTCATGGCTGAGAGATATTCCATTGTACGTAAGTACCACAATATCTTGAACCATTTTTGTCTTTCCTGGGATATTTCAGGTTTACCCAAGTTGAGGTTCTTGTAAGCAGTGCAGCCCTAAATTTTGGGGTGGCTCTGTCTTATTGATTTTCAGTTTTCCCAAGGTATATTCCCTAGACTGGAAGTGCCCTTGGCTCTATAGCTCTGTTGTTTACTTGTTTTAGGGAACACAATGCACTCCTCGGAGAAGCAGTTGGCATTTTACATCCCGCCCATCAGCATAACTAGACTCCCCGTTCTCCAGGGCCTGTGTTGCCTTTCTAGTTTTTACACATTTTGTGGATGCCCCTTTTGTCCGGTGGGAAGTGATACTGCTTTGTAGTGCAGATTTGAATTGCCCGCCTGCTTGCTCGGCCAAAAAGGGTGTTTGCGTTTTCTCCTGAATATATTCAGTAGAAAATGTATACACACTTTTTGGCCCATTGCATCATTGTCGAATTTGTACCCCTCTTCCTGTGCTTTAAAGGCAATTCCAATTTACCTCTTGAAATCTGTTTCCTTCTATTCTGGCTCGCTTTCAAGTCCACCTTGTTGCCTTCCCTCAACAGATTTTTGGAAGATAGTTTCCCTTTATTACTCTGCCCGTTTGTGAATTGCTGGGCCCCTGAGCTCCATTTTTCAACTCGATTTTTGTGAGCTGACCGCAAGTCCAAAATTTTGGTTCAGGACCTATACTGGTTCCCGGTGGGTGGCTGAGACTTTGGCTAATACTTCTTCCTGCCAGGAGATTAGAGTGACTAATGCCGGTCCAAATGCCTAACAGCTACTCTCTCATTGGTTGTCCATCTTCCCTTTCATCCTCCGCCAAATTGGCAACATGTGAGAACCAGGAGGATAAAGGGGGAGCTGTCTCTCTAAGTTGGGAGATTGATAGTAAAGCATTTGGAAATTCAAATCGGAGCACCAGGAAAGGGACTATTAGTTGAGTTTTAGAAACCTTTCGTATTCACAGTGTGTCCATTCTCTAGGTTTCCCGTACATGTTATAGCTGTAGTAATATTCCCTTCAACCTGGAGAGTTGGGACCCTTGGAATGTGTGCCACACATTATTGCTCTAAATGATCTGCCTTTGCTCACCGAATCTCACCAATCCTCTCAGTCCCACGTGTCCAGCCTTATTCCTCATCCATCTGTCAGTGTAGATAGTGTCATTCCAGGTTTCATCAGAGCCCCTGAAGGAATTTTAAAGAATTTCCCTGTTTTTTTGTTTTGTTATTGAAATACCTCCTTAGTGGGTTTGAGCTGATTCTCACTGCCATGTTTATGCCAGTCTAGACACACTTGATTACCTTATGGAGACATATCGATACATAGGTTTTAAGATTTATACTAGTCAGATGTATTCCTCTGCGGGAAATATGGGGTTTTGAGTTCCTTTAACTGAGGAAAGTTTAGGTCTTGTCTATTCCGTATTTGGATTTTGGAATGGTACCTGTACTAATATCAATCTCTGGTTTTATGCATCACCACACCTCTCCTTCCCCCTTAAGAAAGCATAAGGGTGTTTTCTGAATGTGAGACTCTGTTCTCTTTCCTAACTCACTTCATGTGTAGCCATGTTTACAGGAACTTCATAAGTGATATCTTATGATAAGTTTCTTTTTCTCTGTGACTTATTTCACTTAGAATCATCATACCTGAATCCACTCATTTTGCTGCTACTGGCCTTATGACATTGATTTCATGGCTGAGAGATATTCCATCGTATGTAAGTACCACAATTTCTTGAACCATTTTTGTCTTTCCTGGGATATTTCAGGTGTACCCAAGTTGAGGTTCTTGTAAGCAGTGCAGCCTTAAATTTTGGGGTGGCTCTGTCTTATTGATTTTCAGTTTTCCCAAGGTATATTCCCTAGACTGGAAGTGCACTTGGCTCTGTAGCTCTGTTGTTTACTTTTTTGGGGGAACACAATGCATTCTTCCAGAGAGGCAGTTGGCAATTTACATCCCGCCCATCAGCATAACTAGGCTCCCTGTTCTCCAGGGCCTGTGTTGCCTTTCTAGTTTTTACACATTTTGCAGATGTCCCTTTTGTCCAGTGGGAAGTGATACTGTATTGTAGTGCAGATTCGCATTTCCCGCTAGCTTGCTTGGCCAAAAAGGGCATATGCATTTTCTCCTGAATATATTCTAGAGAAAACTCATATGCACTTTTTGGCCAAGTGCATCATTGTCGACAATGAGCCCCACTTGCTGTGCTTAAAAGGCGATTCCAAAGTACCTCTTTAAATTTGTTTCATGCTATTGGGCCTCGTTTTCAAGTCCGCCTCATTGCCATCCCTCAAAAGATTTTTGGACGATAGTTGTCGTTCATTACGCTGCCAGTTTTTGAATTGCTGTGCCCCAGAGCTCCATTTTTCAACTCGTTTTTTGTAAGCTGGCAGCAAATCCACAATTTTGGTTGAGGACCTGTACTGGTTCCTGGCGGGTGACAGAGACTTTAGTTAATATTTCTTCCTGACGGGAAAATAGAATGACATGTGCCAGTCCAAATGCCTTACAGCTACTCTCTCATTGGTTCTCCCTCTTCCCTTTCATCCTCTGCCAAATTGGCAACCTGTGCGAACCAGGAGGTTAAAGGGTCTGTCTCTCCAAGTTGGGAGATTGATAGTGAAGCAGTTGGAAACTCAAACTGGAGCACCAGGATAGGGACTATTATTTGAGTTTTAGAATCCTTTCGTATTCACAGTGTGTCCATTCTCTACGTTTCCCATACATGTTATAACTGTAGACATATTCCCTTTTACCTGTCGACTTGGGACCCATGGAATTGGTGGCATGCATTATTGCTTTAAACGGTCTGCATTTTCTCATCCAATCTCACCAATCCTCTCAGTCCCAAGTGTCCAGCCTTATGTCTCATCAAGCTGTCATTTTAGATAGGGTCATTCCTGGTTTCATCAGAACACCTGAAGGAATTGTGTTAGAATTTCGCTGTTTTTTTTGTTTTGTTTTTGAAAATCATTTATATAATGAGGTTGAGCTGATTTTCACTGACGTGTTTATGCCGGTCTAGACACACTTGATTCCCTTTTGGAGACATATCAATACGTAGGTGTTAAGATTCTTACTAGTCAGATATATTCCTCTGAGGGAATAGGGCTGTTGGGTCCCATTCACTGAGGAAGGAGTAGGTCGTTTCTCTTCTGTATTTGGATTATGCAACGGTACCTGTGCTAATATCAAACTCTGGTTTTGTTCATCTCCCCACCTCTACTTTCCCCTTAAGCAGGCATAAGTAAGTTTTCTAAATGTGAGACTCTGTTCTCTTTCCTAATTCTGTTCATTGGTAGCCATGTTTACATTTCCTTCATCAGTGATATCTTTTGTCAGAATGCTCCACGGCTCTTGTCATCATAATGCTCCATGATGCTCGTCATCACAATTATCCATGGCCTTCTCATCACAATGCTCCACCGTCTTGACATCACATTGCTCCATGCCCTGGTCATCTCAATGCTCCATGTCCCTTGTCATCACAATTCTCCACGTCCTTATCATCACAGTGCTCCTTGACACTCCTCCTCACAATGTTATATGCTCTTGTCATCACAATTCTGCATGCACTTGTCATCACAATGCTCCAGGACCCCTGTCATAGCAAGCTCCATGCGCTTGTCATCACAATGTTTCATACCTGGTCATTAAAATTCTCAATGGCCCTTGTCATCACAATGATCCATGCCCTTGTCATCACAAAGCTCCTTTACCTTTGTCATCACAATCCTCCATGACACTTGGCATCACAATGCTCCATGTCATTGGCATCACAATGGAACATGACATATGTCATCACAATGCTCCCTGACACCTATCTTAACAATAATCCATGACGTTGTCATGACAATGCTCCATGCCATTGTCATCACAATGCTCCAAGCCCTTGTCATCACAATGCTCCAAGCCCTTGTTATCACAATACTCCATGCCCTTGTCATCACAATGCTCCATGACCTCTGTCATCACAATGTTCCCTGACACCTGTCATCACAATGTTCCATGCCCCTTGTCAGTACAGTGCTCCATGATGCTCGTCCTCACAATTACCCAAGGTCTTCTCAACACAATGCTTCAGGGATTTACCATCAAAATGCTCCATGCCCCTGTCATCACAATGCTCCATGCCCTTGACATCCCAATGCTCCATGGCCGCTGTCATCACAATGCTCTGTGACTCCATTCATCACAATGCTTCATGATCTTTGTGATCACAATGGTCAGTGCCCTCATCATCACAAGGTTCTGTGACCTGTCACCACAATGCTCCATGAACCTTTCATCACAATGCTCCATGACCCTTGTCATCACAATTATCCATGCCTTTCTCAGCACAATACGAAAAGACACTTGTCATCACAATGCTCCATGTGCTTGTCAACACAATGCTCCACGAGCTTGTCATCACAATGCTCCCTGCACTTCTCATCAAAATGCTCTGTCACCACTGATATCACACTGTTCCATAAGTAGTCATCACAATACTCCCTCACCCTTCTCATCACAATGTTCCATGACGCCTGTCATCACAATATTACATGCACTTATCATCACAGTGCGCCATGACCCCTGACCTCAAAATGCTCCATAACATATGTCATCAAAATGCTCCATAACATTTGTCATCACAAAGCTCAATGACCCTTGGAATCACAATGCTCCATGTCATTGTCATCACAATGCCTCAGGAAACTTCTCATCAGATTGCTCCATGCCCTTGTCATCAAAAATGTCCATGACGCTTGTCATCACAATGTTCGATGCCCTTCTCATAACAATGCTCCATGCCCTTGTCATTACAGTCCTCCATGAACCCTGTACCACAGTGTACCAGGCCCTTGTCATCACAGTGCTCCAGGCCCACTCTCATCACAATAATCCATGAAACTTTTCAGACCAATGCGCCATGGCCTTGTCATCACAATGCTCCATTACCACTGTCATAACAATGCTCCATGATCCCAGTCATCACAATGTTCCACAGCCTTGTCATCACAAGGCTCCATGACCCTTGTCATCACAAGGCTCCATACACATGAATTCACAATGTTCCATGTCCTTGTCATCACAAAGCTCCATGATGCATGTCTTCAGAATGCTCCATGGCTTTCTCATCACAATGCACCATTCCCTTGTCATCAGAATGCTCCACGACCCCTGTAATCACAATGCTCCATGCCCATTTTCATTAGAATGCTCTATGAGAATGTCATCAAAAGGCTCCATGGTTTTCTCATCACAGTGCTGCAGGACCTTGTCATCACAATGCTCCTTTCTCTTGTCATCAGAATGCTCAATGACTCCTGTCATCACAATACTCCATGAACATTTTCAGCCCAGTGTTCCATGACATTCTCATCACAGTGCTCCTTGACACCTGTCATCAAAATGCTCCATGACCAATGTCATCACAACCCTACATGACCTCTGACAACACAATGATCTGGGACTCTTGTCATCAAAATGCTCCATGACACTTGTCATCACAATGATCCATGCCCTTGTCATCACAATGCGCCATGCCCACTGTCATCACAATAATCCATGAAACTTGTCAGATTAATGTTCCATGCCCATGTCATCACAATGCTCCATGCCCTTGTCATCACAATGCTCCATGACACCTGTCATCACAATGCTCCGTGACTCCAGTCATCACAATGCTTCATGACTTTTGTCATCACAATGGTCCATGCCCTGGTCACACAAGGCTCTGTGATCTTTGTCACCACAATGCTCCATGCCCTTGTCATCATAATGCTCCATGCCCACTGTCATCACAATAATCCATGAAAATTGTCAGACCAATGAGCCTTGCCCTCGTCACACGAGGCTCTGTGATCTTTGTCACTACAATGCTCCATGAACTTTTCTTCACAATGCTCTGTGTCCCTTGTCATCACAATGCTCCATGCCATTGTCAGCACTATGCTCCATGACACTTGTCATCACAAGGCTCCATGGCCCTCTCATCACAATGCTCCAGGACCTTCTCATCACATCGCTCCATTCCTTTCTCATCACAATGCTCCATGACCCCTGTCATCACAGTACTCCATGAAAATTTTCAGCCCAATGCCCCATGACCTTCTCATCACAATGCTCCATGACCCATGTCATCACAATGCTACATGACCACAACCATCATAATGATCCATGCCACTTGTCATCAGAATATTCCATGCGCTTGTCATCCCCATGCTCCATGACCCCTGTAATCACAATGGTCCTTGACGCTTGTTGTCACATAGCTCCATGACAATTGTCATCACGGTGCTCCATGCCTTTGTCAGCAAAATGCTACATGACCTTGTCATCACAATGCTCCATGCACTTGTCCTCACAATTCTCCATTACCAGTGTCATCACAATCCTCCATGAACTTTGGGATCACATTGCTTCATGCCCTTGTCATCACAATGCTCCATGATTCTTGAAATAAAAATGATCCATGACCTCTCTCATCACAATGCTCAAAACACTTGTGATCACAATGTTCCATAACACTTGTCATCACAACGCTCCATAACACTTGTCATCACAATGCTCCATGATGCCTGTCATCACAATAATCCATGCCCTTTTCATCACAATGCTCCATGAACTTTGTCATCACAATGCTCAATACACTTGTCATCACAATGCTCCCTGACACTTTTCCTCAGAATGCTCCTTGAACCCTGTCTTGAAAAGGCTCCATGCCTTTTTCATCAAAATGCTCCATGCCCTTTTTCTCACAATGCTCCATGCCATTGTCATCACAATACTCCACAAGCTTGTCATCAGAATGCTCCAAGACCCTTGTCATCACAATGCTCCATGACCCCTCTCATCACAATGCTCCATGACCCATGTCATCACAATGCTCCATGAAACCTGACAACACAATGATCCAGGACATTTGTCATAAAAATGCTCCATGACCCTTGTCATCACAATGATCCATTCCCTTGTCATCATAATACTCGATTACCTTTGTCATCACAATGCTCCCAGCCCTTTTCATCACAATGCTCCATTATATTTGTCATCACATTTCTCCATGACACTTGGCATCACAATGCTCAATGCCATTGTCATCACAATGCACCGTGACATATGTCACCACAATGCTCCCTGACACCTTTCTTCACAATAATCAATGACCTTGTCATCACAATGCTCCATGTGCTAGTTATCACAATGTGCCATGCCCTCTGTCATCACAATAATCCATGAAACATGTCAGACCAATGCTCCATGCCCCTTTCATCCCAATTCTCCATGCCCTTGTCATCACAATGCTCCATGACCCCTGTCATGACAAGGCTCCGTGACTCCAGTCATCACAATGCTTCATGACATTTGTCATCACACTGTTCCATGCCACTTTTCATCTCAATGCTGCATGAACCCTGTCATCACAATGCACCATGCCCATCATCATAATGCTTCATGCTATTGTCATCACAATGAAATCAACATGCTCCATGACCTCTGACACCAAAATGCCCCAAACCCTTGTGATCACAATGTTCCATAACACTTGGCATCATAACGCCCCATTACACTCGTCATCACAATTTTCCATGGTCTACTCATCACAATGCTCCATGAACTTTGTCATCACAAAGCTCAATACACTTGTCATATCAATTCTCCCTGACACTTATCCTCAGTATGCTCCTTGAACCCTGTCATGACAAGGCTCCATGCATTTTTCATCAAAATGATCCATGCCCTTTTCATCACAATGCTCCAAGACCCCGGTAATCACAATGTTCCATGTGCTTGTCTTCACAAAGCTCCATGACGCATGTCATCAGAAAGCTCCATGGGCTTCTCATCACCATGCTCCATGCCCTCTTCATCTCAATGCTCCAAGACCCCATTAATTACAATGCTCCATGCTGCTTTTCATCAGAATGCTCCATGAGAATTGTCATCACAAGACTCCATGGTCTTCTCAGCACAATGCTCCAGGACCTTGTCACAACAATGCTCCAGTCCCTTGTCATCACAATGCTCCATGACCCCTGTCATCACAATACTCCATGAACATTTTCAGCCCAATGATCCATGACCTTCTCATCACAATGCACCATGACCCCTGTCATCACAATGCTCCATGACCACTGTTATCCCCGCGCTCCATGACCCCTCACAACACAATGATCCGGGACTCTTGTCATCAAAAATCTCCATGATACTTGTCATCACAATGATCCATGCCCTTGTCATCCCAATGGTCCATGACACCTTTAATCAGAATATTCCGTGACGCTTGTCATCACAATGCTCCATGACCCTTCTCATCACAATGTTCCATGACCCCTGTAATCACAATTCTCCATGAACATTTTCAGCCCAATGCTCCTTGAACGTCTCATCACAATGCTCCAAGACCCCTGTAATCACAATGCTCCATGCCCCTTTTCATCTCCGTGCTCCATGAACCCTGTCATCACAATGAACCATGCACATCATCATAATGTTTCATGCTATTTTCATTACAATGAAATCAATATGCTCCATGACCTCTGTCATCACAATGTTCCATACCCTTGTGATCACAGTGTTCCATAAAACTTGTCATCACAATGTCCCATGACGCTCGTCATCACAATTATCCATGGTCTACTCATCACAATGCTCCCTGACACTTGTCGTCATTATGCTCCTTGAACCCAGTCATGACAAGGCTCCATGACTTTTTCATCACAATGATCCATGCTCTGTTCTTCACAATGTTCCAAGACCCATGTAATCACAATTCTCCATGCCCCTTTTCATCAGAATGCTCCATGAGACTCGTCAATACAAGGCTCCAATGTTTTCTTATCACAATGCTTCAGTACCTTCTCATCACAATGCTCCATTCCCTTGTCATCACGATGCTCCGTGACCCCCGTCTTCAAAATACTCCATAAATATTTTTAGCCCAATGCTCTATGACTTTCTCATCACAATGCTCCATGAACCTGTCATCACAATGCTCCATTATCACTGTCATCACAATGCTCCATGACCCCTGACAACACAATGATCCGGGACTCTTGTCATCAAAATGATCCATGACCCTTGTCATCACGATGATCCATGCCCTTGCCATCCCAATGCTCCATGACCCCCGAAATCACAATGCTCCGTGACGCTTGTCTTCACAGTGCTCCATGACTCTTGTCATCAAAATGCTCCATGCATTTGTCAGCAAAATGCTTCATGACATGGTCATCACAATGCTCCATGCACTTGACTTCACAATACTCCATTCCAATTGTCATCAAAATCCTCGGTGAACGTTGGGTTCACATTGCTTCATGCCCTTGTCATCACAATGCTCCATGCTCCTTGAAATGAAAATGATCCATGACATCTGTCATCACAATGCTCCAAACCCTTGTGATCACAATGTTCCATAACACTTGTCATCACAACGCTCCATGATGCCTGTCATCACAATGCTGCATGAAATTTGTCATCAAAATGCTCAATAAACTTGTCATCACAATGCTCCCTGACACTTGTCGTCAGAATGCTCCTTGAACCCTGTCATGAAAAGTTTCCATGCCTTTTTCATCACAATGCTCCATGCCCTTTTCATCACAATGCTCCATGCCAGTGTCATCACACTACTCCACAAGCTTGTCATCAGAATGCTCCATGACCCCTGTCATCACAATGATCCATGACACATGTCATCAAAATGCTCCATTTCCTTTGTCATTACAGTGCTCCATGACGCTCGTCATCCCAATTATCCATGACCTACTCATCACAATGCTCCACGGTCTTGCGATCACAATTCTCAATGCCCTGGTCATTACAGTGCTCCATGTCACTTGTCATCACAATTCTCCATGTCCTTGTCATCACAATGCTCCATGACATTTCTCGTCACAAAGTTACATGCTATTGTCATCACAATTATCCATGCACTTGTCATCACATTGCTCCATGACGCATGTCATCAGAATGCTCCAAGGCATTGTCAGCAAAATGCTACATGACCTTGTCCTCACCATGTTCCATGCCCTTGTCATCACAGTGCTCCAAGAAACCTGTAATAACAATGCTCCATGCCCCTTTTCATCAGATTGCTCCATGAGACTTGTCATCACAATGCTCCATGATCTTCTCATCACAATGCTCCATGACACCTGTATTCACAATGCTCCATGACCACTGTCACCACAACGTGCCATGACACCTGACAATACAGTGATCCGGGACTCTTGTCATCAAAAACCTCCATGACCCTTTTCATCTCAATGATCTATACCCTTGCCTTCCCAATGCTCCATGACCCCTGTTATCACAATGATCCATGATGCTTCTAATCCCAGTGCTACATGACCATTCTCATCACAATGCTCCATGCCTTTGTCAGCAAAATGCTACATGACCTTGTCATCACAATGCTCCATGCACTTGTCATCACAATCCTCCATTACCATTGTCATCACAATCCTCCATGAACCTTGGGTTCACATTGATTCATGCCATTGTCATCATATTTCTCATTCTCCTTGAAATCAAAATGATCCCTGACCTCTGTCATCACAATGCTCCAAACACCTGTGAACACAATGTTCCATAACACTTGCCATCACAATGCTCCATGATGTCTGATATCACAATACTCCATGCCTTGTCATCACAATGCTCCATGATCATTGTGATGACAATTCTCAATACACTTGTCATCACAATGCTTCCTGACACTTGTCGTCAGAATGCTCCTTGAAACCTGTCATGAAAAGACTCCATGCTTTTTTCATCACAATGCTCCATGCCCTTTTCATCACAATGCTCCATGCCATTGTCATCACAATACTCCACAAGCTTGTCATCAGAATGCTCCATGACCCTTGTCATCACAGTGCTCCATGACCCCTGTTATCACAATTCTCCATGACAACTGTCATCACAATGCTCCTTGCCCCTTGTCATTACAGTGCTCCATGACGCTCGTCATCACAATTATCATTGGTCTTCTCATCAAAGTGATCCACGGACTTGCCATCACAATGATCCATGACACTTCTCATCACAATGCTCCATGACCGATGTCATCACAAGGCACCATGCGCTTGTCATCGCAATGCTCCACATCCTTGTCATCACAATGCTCCATAAAACTTGTCATAACAATGCTCCATGCACTTCTCATGAAAATGGTCTCTCACCACTGATATCACAATGTTCCATCACTAGTCATCACAATACTCCCTCAGCCATGCCATCACAATGTTCCATAACCCCAGTCATAACAATGCTCCATGCCATTGTCATCACAATACTCCACAAGCTTGTCATCAGAATGCTCCATGACCCTTGTCATGACAATGCTCCATGACCCCTGTCATCACAATGTTCCATGACCCCTGTCATCACAATGCTCCATGCCCCTTGTCATTACAGAGCTCCATGACGCCCGTCATCACAATTATCTATGGTCTTCTCATCACAATGCTCCCCGGTCTTGCCATCACAATGCTCCATGCCCTGGTTATCAGTATTCTCCACGTCCTTGTCATCACAGTGCTCCATGACACATCTCATCACAATGTTCCGTGCACTTTTCATCACAATTATCCATGCACTTGTCATCACAATGCTCCATGAACCCTGTCATAGCAAGCTCCATGCACTTGTCATCACAATGCTTCACGACCTTGTCATCAAAATTCTCAATGGCCCTTGTCATCAAAATGCTCCAAGCCCTTGTCATCACAATGCAACATTACCTTTGTCATCACAAACCTCCATGACACTTGGCATCAAAATGCTCCATGCCATTGTCATCACAATGGACCATGACATATGTCATCACAATGTTCCCTGACCCCTGTCTTCACAATTCTACATGACCTTGGCACCACAATGCTCCATGCCCTTGTCATCACAGTGCGCCATGCGCACTGTCATCACAATAATCCATGAAACTTGTCAAACAAATGATCCATGCCCCGGTCTTCACAAGGCTCCATGCACTTGTCATCACAATGCACCATGACCCCTGTCATCACAATGCTCCGTGACTCCAGTCATCACAATGTTTCATGACCTTTGTCATCACAATGGTTCATAGCCTCGTCATCACAAGGCTCTGTGACATTTGTCACCACAAAGCTCCATAACCATTGGCATCACAATGCTCCATGCCATTGTCATCACAATGCTCCATGAACACTCTCATCAAATTGCTCCATGCACTTGTAATCACAAAGCTCCATGACGCTTGTGATACCAATGCTCGATGCACTTCTAATCACAATGTTCCATGCCCTTGTCATTACAATCCTCCATGACCCATGTAACACAGTGTTCCGTGACCTTGTCCTCACAATGCTCCATGCCCGCTCTCATCACAATAATCCATGAAACTTTTCATACCAATTCTGATACCCTTGTCATCATAATGCTCCACTACCCTGTCATAACAATGCCCCATGACACCTGACATCACAAGGTTTCACGGCCTTGTCAATATAAGTCTCCATGACCGTTGTCATAACCATGCAACAAGACCCTGTAATCACAATGCTCAATGCACTTGTCATCACAAAGCTCCATGGCGCATGTCATCAGAATGCTCCATGGCCTTCTCATTCACAATGTTCCATGCCCTTGTCATCACAATGCTCCAATACACATTTAATCACAATGTTCCATGCCCCTTTTCATCTCAATGCTCCATGAACCCTGTCATCAAAATGCACCATGCCCATAATCATAATGCTTCATGCTATTGTCATCACAATGAAATCAAAATGCTCCATGACCTCTGTCATCACAATGCTCCAAACCCTTGTGATCACAATGTTCCATAACACTTGTCATCACATGCCCCATGACGCTCCTCATCACACTTATCCATGGTCTTCTCAGCACAATGCTCCATGAACTTTGGTATCACAATGCTCAATACACTTGTCATCACTATTCTCCCTGACACTTGTCGTCAGTATGCTCCTTGAACCCTGTCATGACAAGGCTCCATGCCCTTTTCATCAAAATGCTCGAAGACCCCTGTAATCACAATACTCCATGAATATTTTCAGCCCAATGCTCTATGATCTTCTCATCACAAGGCTCCATGACCCCTGTCATCACAATGCTCCATGACCCCTGTCATCACAATGCTCCATGCTCCTTGATATCAAAATGATCCATGACCTCTGTCATCACAATGCTCCAAACTCTTGTGATCACATTGTTCCACAACACTTGTCATCACAACGCTCCATGATGCCTGTCATCACAATACTCCATGCCCGTGTCATCACAATGCTCCATGTACTTTGTCATCACAATGCTCAATACACCTGTCATCACAATGCTCCCTGACACTTGTCGTCAGAATGCTCCTTGAACCCTGTCATTAAAAGGCTCCATGCCTTTTTCATCACAATGCTCCATGCCCTTTTCATCACAATGTTCCATGCCATTGTCATCACAATACTCCACAAGCTTGTCATCAGAATGTTCCATGACCCTTGTCATCACAATGCTCCATGCACTTTGTCATCACAATGCTCAATACACTTGTCATCACAATGCTCCCTGACACTTGTCGTCAGAATGCTCCTTGAACCCTGTCATTAAAAGGCTCCATGCCTTTTTCATCACAATGCTCCATGCCCTTTTCATCACAATGTTCCATGCCATTGTCATCACAATACTCCACAAGCTTGTCATCAGAATGTTCCATGACCCTTGTCATTACAATGCTCCATGACACCTGTCATCACAATGCTCCATGACACCTGTCATCACAATGCTCCACGCCCCTTGTCATTACAGTGCTCCATGACGCTCGTCATCACAATTATCCATGGTCTACTCATCACAATGCTCCACGGCCTTGCCATCACAATGCTCCATGACACTTCTCATCACAATGTTACATGCTCTTGTCATCACAATTCTCCATGCACTTGTCATCACAATGCTCCATGACACCTGTCATAGCAAGCTCCATATGCTTGTCATCACAATGCTTCATGACCTTGTCATCAAAATTCTCAATGGCCCTTGTCATCACAATTTTCCATGCCCTTGTCATCAAAATGCACCATGACCATTGTCTTCACAATGCTCCAAGCCCTTGTCATCACAATGCTCCATTATCTTTGTCATCACAATCCTCCATGACACTTTTTATCACATAGCTCTGTGCCATTGTCATCACAATGGACAATGACATATGTCATCACAATGCTCCCTGACACCTGTCTTCACAATACTCCATGACCTGGTCATAACAATCCTCCATGCCCTAGTCATCACAATGTGCCATTCCCACTATCATCACAATAATCCATGAAACTTGTCAGACCAATGCTCCATGCCCCTGTCATCACAATGCTCCATGCCCTTGTCATGACAATGCTCCGTGACTCCAGTCATCACAATGTTTCATGACCTTTGTCATCACAGTGGTCCATGCCCTCATCATCACAGGGCTCTGTGAACTTTGTCTCCATAATTCTCCCTGAACTTTTCATCACAATGCTCTGTGACCCTTGTCATCACAATGCTCCATGCCTTTGTCATCAGAGTGCTCCATGACCCTTGTCATGACAATGCTCCATGCAATTGTCCGAACAATGCTCCATGACCCATGTCTTCACAATGTGCCATTCACTTCTCATCACAATGTTCCACAACTTTGTCATCACAATGCTCCATAAAACTTGTCATCACAAAGCTCCATGCACTTCTCATCAAAATGCTCTTTCACCACTGATATCAAAATGTTTCATCACTAGTCATTACAATACTCCCTCACACCTGTCATGACAGTGTTCCACGGCCTTGTCATCACAAGGCTCCATGACCATTGTCATCACAATGCTCCAAGACCCCTGTAATAACAATGCTCCATGCTCTTGTCATCACAAAGCTCCATGACGCATGTCATCAGACAGCTCCATGGCCTTCTCATCACAATGCTCCATGCCCTTTTCATCACAATGCTTCAAGACACTTGTAATCACAATGCTACATGCCCTTTTTCTTCTCAATGCCCCATGAACTCTGTCATCACAATGAACCATGCCCATCATCATAATTCTTCATGCTATAGTCATCACAGTGAAATCAAAATGCTCAATGACCTCTGTCATCACGATGCTCCAAACCCTTGTGTTCACAATGTTCCATAACACTTCTCATCACAACTCCCCATGACACTCGTCATCACAATTATCCATGGTCTTCTCATCACAATGCTCCATGAAGTTTGTCATCACAATGCTCAATACAATTGTCATCACAATGCTCCCTGACACTTGTCGTCAGTATGCTCCTTGAACCATCTTATGACAAGGCTCCATGCTTCTTCATCACAATCATCCATGCGCTATTCATCTCAATGCTCCAAGACCCATGTAATCACAATGCTCCAAGTCCCTTTTCATCAGAATGCACCATGATACTTGTCCTCACAAGGCTCCATGGTCTTCTCCTCACAATGCTCCAGGACCTGGTCATCACAATGCTCCATTCCATTGGCATCACAATGCTCCATTACCCCTGCCATCACAATGCTCAATGATTATTGTAAGCCCAATGCTCCATGAACTTCTGATCATAATGCTCCATGACCACTGTCATCACAATGCTCCATGACCCCAGTCATCACAATGCTCCATGACCACTGTCATCACAACGCTCCATGACACCAGACAACACAATGATCCGGGACTATTGTCATCAAAATGCTCCATGACACTTGTCATCACAAGGATTCCTGCCCTTGCCATCCCAATGCTCCAAGACCCCTGTAATCACAATGCTCCATGACGCTTGTCATCACAGTGCTCCATGACCCTTGTCATCAAAATGTAACATGCATTTGTCATCACAATGCTCAATACACTTGTCATCACAATGCTCCCTGACACTTGTCGTCAGAATGCCCCTTGAGCACTCTCATGAAAAGGCTCCATGCGGTTTTCATCACAATGTTCCATGCCATTTTCATCACAATGCTCCATGCCATTGTCATCACATTACTCCACAAGCTTGTCATCAGAATGCTCCATGACCCTTGTCATCACAATGCTCCATGACCCCTGTCATCACAATGCTCCACGCCATTGTCATTACAATGGACCATGACATATGTCATCACAATGCTCCCGGACCAATGTCTTCACAATTCTGCATGACCTTGTCATCACAATGCTCCATTCCCTTTTCATCACAGTGCGCCATGCGCACTGTCATCACAATAAACCATGAAACTTGTCAGACCAATGCTCCATGCCCCTGTCATCACAATGCTCCACGCACTTGTCATGACAAAGCTCCATGACCCCAGTCATCACAATGCTCCGTGACTCCCGTCATCACAATGCTTCATGACTTTTGTCATCACAGTGATCCATGCCCCCGTCATCACAAGGCTCTGTGACATTTGTCACCACAATGCTCCATGAACTTTTCATCATAGTGGTCTGTGACCATTGTCATCACAATGCTCCATGCCTTTCTCAGCAGAATGCACCTTGACCATTTTCATCACAGTGCTCCATGCCCATCTCAGCACAGTGCTCCATGACCCTTGTCATCACAATGCTCCATGCCCTTGTCATCACAATGTTCCATGACCCTTGTTATCACAATGCTCCAAGCCATTGTCATCACAATGCTCCATTACCTTTGCCATCACAATCCTCCATTACACATGGCATCACAATGCTCCATGCCATTGTCATCTCAATGCACCATGACATATGTCATCACAATGCTCCCTGTCACCTGTCTTCACAGTATTCCATGACGTTGTCATCACAGTGCTCCATGCCCTTGTCATCACAATGCACCATGCCCACTGTCATCACAATAATTCATGAAACTTGTAAGTCCAATGACACATGCCACTGTCATCACAATGCTATATGCCCTTGTCATCACAAAGCTGCATGACGCATGTCATCAGAATGCTCCATTGCATTCCCATCACAATGGTCCATGCCCTTGTCATCACAATGCTCCTAGACCACTTTAATCACAATGCTCCATGCCCCTTTTCATCTCAATGCTCCATGAACCTTGTCATCACAATGCTCCAAACCCTTGTGATCACAATGTTCCATAACACTTGTCATCACAACGCCCCATGATGCTCGTCATCACAATTATCCATGGTTTTCATATCACGATGCTCCATGAACTTTGTCATCACAATGCTCCCTGACACTTGTCGTCAGTATGCTCCTTGAACCCTGTCATGACATGGCTCCATGCATTTTCCTTCACAATGATCCATGCCCTTTTCATCACCATGCTCCAAGACCCCTGAAATCACAATGCTGCATGCCCTTGTCATCACAAAGCTCCATGACGCATGTCAACAGAATGCTCCATGGCCTTCTCATCACAATGCTGCATGCCCTTGTCATCACAATGCTCCAAGACACCTGTAATCACAAGGCTCCATGCCCTTTTCATCTCAATGGTCCATGAACACTGTCATCACAATGCACCCTGCCCATCATCATAATGCTTCATTCTATTGACATCACAATGAAATCATAATGCTCTATGTTCTCTGTCATCACAATGCTGCAAACTCTTGTTATCACAATGTTCCATAACACTTGTCATCACAACTCCCCATGATGCTCGTCTTCACAATTATCCATTGTCTTCTCATCAAAATGCTCCATGAACTTTGTCATCACAATGCTCAATACCCTTGTCATCACTATGCTCCCTGACACTTGTCATCAATATGCTCCTTGAACCCTGTCATGACAATGCTCCATGCCTTTTTCATCACAATGATCCATGCCCTTTTCTTCACAGTGCTCCTAGACCACTGTAATCACAATGCTCCATGCCCTTTTCATCACAAAGCTCCATGATGCATGTCATCAGAATGCTCCATGTTTTTCTCAGCAGAATGTTCCATGCCCATGTCATCACAATGCTCCATGACCCTTGTCATCACAATACTCCATGAACATTTTCAGCCCAAAGCTCCATGAATTTCTCATCTCACTTCTCCAGAACCCTTGTCATCGCAATGCTCCATGACCACTGTCATCACAACGCTCCATGACCTTTGACAACACAATGATCCGGGACTCTTGTCATTAATATTCTCCATAATCCTTGTCATCACAATGATCCATGCCCTTGTCATCCCAATGCTCCATGACCCCTGTAATCACAATGCTCCGTGACACTTGTCATCACAGTGCTCCATGACCCTTGTCATCACAATGCTCCATGCATTTTTCAGCAAAATGCTACATGACCTTGTCATCACAATCCTCCATGACCCTTGGGATCACATTGCTTCATGCCCTTGTCATCTCTGTCTTTCTTTTCTGGTTTTTACAGATTTTCAGAAGTCCCTTTTTACCGGTGGGAATTGACAATTCTTTGTAGTGCGGATTTGCATTGTGCACTTACTTGATTGGCCAAAAAGAGCGTATGTGTTTTCTCCTGAATATATTCAGCAGAAAATGCATATGCTCTTTTTGGCCAAGTGCATCATTGTAGAAGTTGTTACGCTTTTCCTGTGCTTCAAAGGCGATTCCAATTTACCTCGTGAAATGTTTTGTGAAATTCTGCCTCATTTTCAAGTCCACTTCGTTGCCTTCCCTCAACTGATTTTTGGAAGTGTGTTGTCCTTTATAACTCTGCAGGTTTGTGAAATGATCTGCCCCGGACTCCAAATTTCAACTCGCGTTTTTGTGAGCTGACCGCAAATCCACAATTTTGCTTCAGGACATATACTGGTTCCGGGGGTGCAGGCTGACGCTTTGGTTAATTCTTCTTCCAGACGGGAAATTAGACTGATATATTTCCGTCCAAATGCCTACAGCTACACTCTGATTGGTTCTCCCTCTTCCCTTTCATCCTCTGCACAATTTTCAAACTGTGCAAAGCAGCAGGTTATAGGGGCTGACTCTCCAAGGTGGGAGATTGATAGTAAAGCAGTTGGATTGCCAAACTGGAGCGGAAGGAGAGGAAAAATTAGGAGCCTTTTACAGATCTTACGCCATCACAGGGTGTCCATTCTCTAGGTTTCCCATACATGTTATAACTGTAGTTATATTCCCTTCTAACTGGAGAGTTGGGACACATGGAATGGGTGGCATGCAATACTGCTTTAAAGGGTCTGCATTTTCTCACCCAATCTCACGAGTCCTCTCATTCCCAAGTGTCCAGCCCTATGTCTCATCTAGCTGTCTTTGCAGATAGCGTCATTCCAGGTTTCATCAGAACCCCTGAATGCATTGTGTAAGAATTTCGCTGTTTTTTGTTTTGTTTTGTTTTGTTTTTGAAATTCATTTTTATAATGGGTTTGAGCTGATTTTCACCGACGTGTTTATGCCGGTCTAGACACACTTGATTCCCTTATGGAGACATATCAATATATAGGTTTTAAGATTCTTACTAGTCAGATATATTCCTCTGCGGGGAATAGGTGTGTTGAGTCCCGTTCACTGAGGAAGGTGTAGGTTTTGTCTATTCTGTATTTGGTTTATGGAATGGTACATGTGCTAATATCAAACTCTGGCTTTATGCATCAGCCCACCTCTCCTTCCCGCTTAAGCAGGCATAAGAGTGTTTTCTCAATGTGAGACTCTGTTCTCTTTCCTAACTCAGTTCATGTGTAGCCATGTTTACAGGACCTTCATAAGTGATATCTTATGATAAGTTTCTTTTTCTGTGTGACTTATTTCACTTAGAATCATCGCACCTAAATCCACTCATTATGCTGCTACTGGCCTTATGACATTGATTTTATGTCTGAGTGATATTCTTTTGAACAAAATTACCACAAGTTCTTTACACAATTTTCTCTTTCCTGGAATATTTAAGGTGTACTGAAGTTGAGGTTCCTGTTTGCAGAGCAGCCTTAAATTTTGGGGTGACTGTGTCTTGTTGATATTTAGTCTTCCCAAGTTATAGGCCCATGAGTGGAAGTGCCCTATGCTCGGTAGCTTTGTATTTAAATGTTTTAGGAAACAGCATACACTTCTTCAGAGTGGCACTTGGATATTTATACCCCAACCATAAGCGTGAGTAGCTCCCTGTTCTCCATGGCCTCTCCTGCATTTCTGGTTTGTACACATTTTTTGGATGGCCTTTCTGAGCAGTGGAAATTGAGACTTCTTTGTTGTGCGGATTTGCATTTCCTGCTTGCTTGCTTGGCCAAAAACTCTGTATGTGTTTTTTTCCTGAAAATATTGACGAAAAAACGCATACACTGTTTTGCCCAACTGCATCATTTTAGAAATTCTCCTGCTTTTCATATGCTTTAAATGTGAGTCCAATCTACCTTTTGAAATCTGTTTCCTGCAATTCTGCCTCTCATTCAGATGCTCTTCGTTGCCGTACCTGAATATATTTTTGGACGTTGGTTATCATTTTTATCTTTGCAGGTCTTTGAATTATCTGCTCCTGAGCTCCATTTTGCAACTCGCATTTTTTTGTGAGCTGGCCGCCAAACCATTGTATTGCTTCCGGCCCTATTATGGTTCTGGGGAGGCAGGCTGAGACTTTGGTTAAATCTTCTTCCTAATGGTAAATTAGAGTGACATGTGACTGTCAAAACTCCTACAGCTAGTCTCTCATTGGTTCCCCCTCTTCCCGTTTATCCTCTGCACAAATTGCAAACAGTGTGAAACAGGAGGTTAAAGGTGCTGATTCTCCAAGTGGGGAGATTGTTAGTAATTTGGCTGGAATGGTGAACCCCATCACCAGTAGATCAAAAATGAGGTGCATTTTCGACACCTTTCCTGATCACACTGTGTACATTCATCTCGGTTTCCCAGGCATGTTTTCGCTTTCGGAAGATTCCCTTGAACCTGCAGATTTGGGACCCATGGAATGGGTACCAGGCAGTATTACTTTAAAAGGTCTGCATTTCCTCACCCAGCCTGTCTAACATCTCTTAGCGTGCATAGCTTCCAGCCTTATATATCATCCTGCTGTGGGTCTACATGTGTTCAATACATGTTACATCATAGCCCTTCAACAAAAGTTGTAAGAATTATTGTCTCTCTCACTGTTTTTATACATATTTTTAAATTTATTTTTATATTGGTTACAGCTGATTTTCAAAGCTCTGTTTTTTGCTGCTGTGCATCCACTTGATTCATGTACTGAGAGACAACAATAAATTCTTTTTCAGATGCTTACCAGTCATATGTATTATTTTCCCTTGACTTGAGTGGGCTGAGTGCAGTTCTTTGAGGTACCGTGTAGGCCTTGTCAGTTATTCAATTTGGTACTTGGAATGGTATCTTTGCTAATTTCAACCTCCTGGATAATACCTCACCCTTCCCCACCTTTCCCATTTGGCAGCCTTATTTCTATTTTCTACATATTTGACTATGTTTCTGTTTTGTAATTTATTTCATGTGTAGCCATTTTTGATTCCACCTTTAAGTGACATCTTATGATATGTGTCTTTTTCTTTCTGACATACGTCACTTAGAATGATCGTATGTATCTCCTGCAGAGTTCTTACAACTGGCCTTATTTCATTGATTTCTGGATGAGTAATATTCCACTCTACATAAGTACCCCATCTCTTTTATCCATTTTATCCTTCCAGGGACATATTTTATATCCAAGTTGAGGCCCTTTTTAAAAGAGAGGTGGTAAACTTTGGGGTGCCTGTTTTCTGTCGATTTTTGTTTTGCCCAAGGTATACGCCCATGAGTGCAAGTGCCTATGCTCTGTAGCTCATTTTTTAGATGTTTTAGCAAACACAATACACTTCTCCAGAGTTGCCCTTGGCAAATTACATTTCCACTATCAGCCTCACAGGTCTCTCTTTTCTCCTCACCCTGTCCTGCATTTCTGGTGTTTACACTTTATGTGGATGGCCCTTCTGACTGATGTGAAGTGATACATTTTGTAGTATAGATTTCCAGTGCCCACCTGTTTGGTTGGATAAAAAGTGTGTATGGCCTTTACTTGAATATATTCAGAAAAAATGCATACGCCCTTTTTGGCCAACTGCATCATTGGCGATGTTCAGCCCCTTTTCTTTTGCTTTAATGGGGAGTCCTTTCTACCTCTTCAAATCTGTTTCCTGCCACTCTCCCTTGCTTACGAGTCCTTTTCTGTGACTTACCTCAAGACATTTTTTGACGATAGATATTTTCAACTCTGCAGTTTCATGAATTTTAGTGCCCCTGAGTTCCATTTTTCAACTTGTGTTTTTGGAAACTGGACACAAAACAGCGGGATTTCCTCTAGCCCTATTCTGTTTCCGTGGGCAATTCTAGCCTTTGATGAATTTGCCTTCCGGATTGGAAATTAGAGTGGCATGTGCCTGTCTGAACACCTAAGACTTGTCTCTAAATTTTTCTCATCCTTCCGCTTCATCCTCTGGACAAATTCCAAACTGTGTGCAACAGGATGTTGACGGTGCTGATATCTCCATGTGAGGAGATTGTTAGGAAAGATGCTGGAGGTGTGAACCCGAGCACCAGGTGATGAGGAGATGAGGTGTCTTTTAAAAACTCTTTCCGGCGCTTCCCTGGTGGCGCAGTGGTTGAGAGTCCGCCTACCGATGCAGGGGACACGGGTTCGTGCCCCGGTCTGGGAAGATCCCACATGCCGCGGAGCGGCTGGGCCCGTGAGCCATGGCCGCTGAGCCTGCGCATCCGGAGCCTGTGCTCCGCAACGGGAGAGGCCACAACAGTGAGAGGCCCACGTACCACAAAAATAAATAAATAAATAAATAAATAAATAAAAATAAAAAATAAAAACCATTTCCGATCAAACGGTGTACCATCCTCTAGGTGTGACAGGCATGTTTTAGCTGTAGATAGGTTCCCGTGCATATTAGGGGAACACCAGGGTTTTTTTCCAAATTATTGCCTCCCCGAACCCCTAACTGGGGAATTTTTAAGCTACTGCTACACATATGTCCATTAAGGGCTTTGGAAAAAAGGCAGAGTCCAAACTTTAGATGATTGAAATCTTCGGGATCAGAAGTGCTCACCTTCGGCCTTGCTTAGGTTACATTTTATCTGTCATTGATAGATGATGTCAATAAAAATATCTATTCTTTTTCAGATTATTTCCCCTTATAGGTTACTGCAAAATATTCAGTGTAGTTCCCTGTGCTATACAGTAGTTCCTTGTTGATGAACTGTTTTATACATAGCAGTGTGTATGTGTTAATCCCAAACTGTTAATTTATCCCTTCTCCTACCTTTCCCCTTTGGTAATAATAAATTATAAGATTTTATACATCTCAGAAATGGGGAAGCTGAAAGAGAAGTATCATTTTCAATGGAAAAGCATTCAAAACAAGATTGAAGCTTCAGCCAAGAGTATTCGATGTACATCCTTGGGAATAAATCACTTCATTTCTCTAAAGTTGACCTGACAAATAAGACAGATGTCTTCACTGAACTTGCTTATAATAAAGTGATGGAAATATCAAATGTAAGTCTTAGAAACATCTTATTTTACCCGAGCCTTATACACTGCTCTATGTTAACTACAGTTAGGCTCACACATTTGTTCATTGAAGTTACAATGTTCTCAATTTCTATTACTGATCCTCCAGAGTGGACCCCAACAGGAGTCCCCGTGCCCAGTGTCAATGGAGCCAACAGATCAAGACTGAGTTTGGTTCAGAAGCAAAGGAAAATTTATATTTTGAAAACAGAATGGAGAGGTGAGAGCGTGCACTACCCCACAGGCTGTGGGCTGGGCTGCTGTGTAGGGGTCCCAACAGCGTCATCGGGAGGGAGGGGATGGAGCTCTCGAGGGCTGGGTTGGCTGCAGCTCAGGCTCTATGTTGCGGAGTCTGCATGGGACCCCGCTAGCTGAGGTGTCGACCCAGCCATTTTCACTAGGAAATCTGGTCTGAAGTGCCGGGTGTGGGACCTCTGCATGCGGAACGCTAGGAGCACGTGAAATTAGACAAAGCACAAAGGAAAAACAGGTTAGACTTTATTTTATTGCCCAGATTCTCTTTTTATCTCCCAGGAATTTTTAATGAACGTTGCCGGAGATGAACACCTCCTCTGCTTTTTGTCCCGTTCCTCATTCTTGGGGTGCTGACGGTGCAGACCCCTCTTTTGTAACTGCTTCATGCTGAGCTGGGAGCCCTCATACACTGGGGAGGGGCAAAATTTATCCCCAGCAGCCTCCAGGTGAGGTTGATTGTCCCAAGGCCTCCTGCCTCACTGCTCGTCCACCTGAGCACCAGCATTGGAAGTGTTATAGATTCGATTGACCTTTAAGGGTCCAGGAAAGAGATGCACAGAGATGCTACAGTGGCAGGTCTCACCCCACCCCACATTTGTTCGGCGACCTTAGGCTGACGGTTTTTGCCAGGCTAGATGCTCTGACCAGTAGTCTGTGCTTTCTTTAATTAGGTCCCTGAATTAATGTACAAACAGCACCATGTGTCAGAGCCCTGCCCGCTCAACTCCCAGACAGTCCAGGGTCGGTGGTGATCCAGGACCATGATGTCCGCTGAGTCAACGGCCTTTTGAAGTAGCCAGCAGTCCAGCTGGTCATATTGGCCACCATCACCGTGGTGTCTGTAGGGTTTTCTATGGTGAAATCGTGAATATACGATTACCCCGCCAAGCTTATTAGCTCCCCTCTGGGTGCAGTAAGTCCTCCAAGCAGTAGTCTGCTCTTTCGTGGTACAGACTTGTTTTCTGAGAGAAACTCCAGGTCAAGTGATGGTCACACGTGTCTTCTTGGGGGCCCATTGCCCACGTTTGTCTCTCTGGAGTTTGGAGTTAGAGGGCCTCCTCACTCGAGGTCAGTGTGTCCACAGAGCGACCCCTGCAACTTCAGGGCATGATGGGTGGTTAGGATCACCACGTGGTATCCTTTTCCCTTAGGAGGGAGCTGGCCTTGCGGGCTGCTGATTTCCAGCCATTTAGATACCCCAGTATCCTGGCCTGATAGGCCGGTGAGCAAAGCCCTTTGTGACCATAGTTTTTCATACCTGAAGGGCATTCTTGTGTTGCTCCATTTCAAGTGGTCCCAGTTTTTGCACTAAGGCTCCAAGGGCGTTTAACCTTTGACCGGGTATGTAAAGTTCAAAGGGTTTAGCTAAATTAGGGAGTTCCTGGGGAAGGGCCTGAATTGACTGCTCTTTCCATTCTTGAAAGGCTGTTTCTGGATTCTATCCTAAAGTATCATCATCTTTTCGTGTCAGTGTTTCATGTAGAGGCCCAGCTATTAGACTCTAGTTAGGGATCCAGATGCAGAAAACCTTGGCCTCCCCAGGAACCCCTAAGCTGTCTTCTAGTTTTAGAAGAGGTAAGGCTGCAAATGGCTTCTTCCCTATCCTGGGATGCGTTTCTCCTAATATCTGTGAGAATGAAGCCCAGGCATGTCACCTTAGCCTGGGATATTTGAGCCTTTTTCTTGAACACCTTCTATTCTTTCTTGGCTAGGTAGTTCAGAGGCGTCTTTAGTAGAGCTGACAATCAGAATGTCATCTGCATATTGAAGGAGGGTTCCCTTTTACAGAGGTAGAACTTTTAGGTCTTTAGAGGACATTTCCCCAATGATGGTGTGGGGATTTTTGAACCATTGGTGCAGGATGGCCCAGCATTATTGCTTTTGTTGCATGTTGTGTCCTGCCACTCACAAGCCAAAAATTCTTGTGACTCTGAGATGATTGGAATACAGAAGAAGGCATCATTGAAGTCTAATACAGAATGCCATGGTCTGGTGGATGGTAGAATGACCAGCAGGGTGTAGGAAATAGGAGCTACTGGATGTATATCCTCGGTGGCTTCACTGACTGTCCTGATATCCTTTACCAGGTCTCCAGCAGCCCATGGGTCTCTCGTGGTCAGGCCAATCCCAGGATATGGAGCTCACCTGGCCTGCACCCCCCACACCACAGCCCACAGGGCTCTTGTGGTCAACTCTCTCCCAGTGTATGGAACTCATCTGTGCAGCAACACAGCAGCCCATGGGGCTCTCATAGTCAGGCCCTTACCAGGATACGGAGCTCCCCTGGGCAGGTACCCCAGTAGGGCTGGACACACAGGAACCGTGCACATATCCCACCTTTCAGAGAACCGATAGCTCACCTGTCGCTCACAGCTGACACAGAACACCTCAGAGCAGGGCTTGAACTAACAAACAACAGCTCTGACGGTTCTGTTTCCCTGGGTATCACTCTGTGTGGCCTCTCTCTGCCTGCTCTTCCAGACACTTCCACTGCAGCCAGGGCACCAGGCCTCTGTCTCCACCCACCATCACTCCTCTCCCTGACTCCTGGGTTCCTCTCATTAGGATAGGGTCTTCTTGAATTTGTTTTCCACTCATGGACCAGATAAAATGATAAGAAAACAAGCAGCAGCTGCAGCCCCTTGTCTATCCTGACTCTCAAGAGCCCACACCTTTTCCTTGGGCCAGGCCCGTTTAGCAAGATTCATTTTCTGCAACTGTGAGCCCCAGAGGGGTGAGGATTGGCTGATTTGGGCAGCCTGACACTGCCTGCCAGCCTTCCCCAGGTGTGCCTGGGTTGAGGTCAATATAAAGACCTCTCCAGTCAGCCAGAGCTCCTGCAGCTGTGCCTGACGCCATATTTTCTGCCCCGTCAGCAGTGTCGGGGCTGGTGTGGTGAGAGGGAGTGAGGGGCCGTGGCTTTGTGGGTGGCCCAGTGTGAGTGGGGCTCTGCTGTAATTTCTGCAGGAGTTGCCAGGCTGCCACCTGCTAAAGAAGAGGATGTGTCACCCATACCTGCCGCTGGAATTTCTCCCCAGGCAGATGTGAGGAAGTAAAAAAGCAGTGGGGGCTGTGGCAGGAGGGGTATCTCAGGCAGGGAAATGGAAAGCTTCCAGAAGAGCGTCTGGGGCCAGGACCATCCTGGCTGGCCTACAGGCACCAAGTCGGCCTGCGTGCAGTCGCTGGTGTAGCTCCACAGCCCTTCCTCTATGCTTGCAAGTTCTTGTACATATTCAGGTGTTTTACCTGGAAAGGGTGGGAAGAGTTCAGCTGCAGCAGGACTCGGGCTCAGCTCACATTTACTTACAGACGCCTCGACACAGTCCCCCAGTTTTGCAATGAGGATGCTCCTTGTGGGGCGGATCGCTGCTGACTGCATGGGAGATTATTTCACACCTCTGACCAACTTAAGAATTTTTTACCACTGGAGCAAGTGCCCTTATACGATTTTCCTCTGTATAACTGGTGGTTTCTGTTTTTTTTTTTTTCCTTTTTTTCTTTTTGGTTCAAGGTAGATTATATTTATTCCTCTTTTTCTTAATTTAGAAATATAAACATAGAAATAATGCATTAATATAACGACGTCTATATGAAGGGAAAAACTTTTTTCCGTTTTATTTTATTAAATGTTATTTATTTATTTTTAATTTTTTTAAATTTATTTATTTCTTTTATACAGCAGGTTCTTATTGGATATCTATTTTATACATATAAGTGTGCACATGTGAATCCCAGTCTCCCAATTCATCCCACCACCACCCTCACATGACGTTCCCCCCTTGGTGTTCATATGTTTGTTCTCTACCTCTTTGTCTCTATCTCTGCCCTGCAAACTGGTTCATCTGTACCAATTGTCTAGGTTCCACATATATGCATTAATATACAATATTTGTTTTTCTCTTTCTGACTTACTTCACTCTGTATGACATTCTCTAGGTCCATCAAGGTCTCTACAAATGACCTATTTTCATTCCTGTGTATGGCTGAGTAATATTCCATTGTATGTATGTACCACATCTTTATCCATTCGTCTGTCTGTGGGCACTTAGGTTGCTTTCATTACCTGGCTATTGTAAATAGTGCTGCAATGAACATTATGGTGAATGTGTCTTTTTGATTTATGGTTTTCTCTGGGTATATGTCCAGTAGTGGGATTGCTGGATTATATGGTAATACTATATTTAGTTTTTAAAGGAACCTCCATACTGTTCTCCATAGAGACTGTATCGATTTACATTCCCAACAATAGTGGAAGAAGGTTCCTTTTCTCCACACCCTCTCCAGCATTTGTTGTTTGTAGATTTTCTGATGATGCCTATTCTAACAGGTGTGACGTGATACCTCATTGTAGTTTTGATTTCCATTTCTCTAATAATTAGTGATGTTGAGCAGATTTTCATGTGCGTCTTGGCCATCTCTATTTCTTCTTGGAAGAAATGTCTATTTAGATATTATTCCATTTTTATATTGGGTTGTTTGTTTTATTAATATTGAGCTGCATGAGCTGTTTATATATATTGGAGATTAAGCATTTGTCCATTGGTTCATTTGCAAATATTTTCTGCCATTCTGAGGGTTGTCTTTTCGTCTTGTTTGTAGTTTCCTTTGCTTTGCAAAAGCTTTTACGTTTCACTTGGTCCCATCTGTTTCGTTTCTTTTTTTTTATTTCATTAGTATAGGAGTTGGATCAAAAAAGATCTTGCGGTGATTTACGTCAGAGTATTCTTCGTAAGTTTTCCTCTCAGAGTTTTATACTGTCCAGTCTTACATTAAGGTCTCTAATCCATTTTGAATATATTTTTATGTATGGTGTTGGGCAGTGTTCTAATTTCATTCTTTTACATGTAGCTGGCCATATTTCCCAGCACCACTGATTGAAGAGACTCTCATTTCTCCATTGTAAAGTCTTGCCTCCTTTGTCATAGATTAGTTGAGCATAGGTGTGTAGGTTTATCCCTGGGCTTTCTTTTTTTTTTTTTTTCCTTTTACACGTTTATTGGAGTATAATTGCTTTACAATGGAGTGTTAGTTTCTGCTGTCTAACAAAGTGAATCAGCTATACATATACAAATATCACCAGATCCACTCCCTCTTGCATCTCCCTCCCACACTCCATATCCCACCCCTTTTTGTGGTCACAAAGCACCGAGCTCATCACCCTGTTCTATGTGGCTGCTTCCCAGTAGCTATCATTATTACATTTGGTAATGTATTTATGTCCATGCCACTCTCTCACTTCTTCCCATCTTACCCATCCCCCTTCTGTTGTCCTCAAATCCTTTCTCTATGTCTGTGTCCTTAATCCTGTCCTGCCACTAGGTTCTTCAAAACTTTTTTTTCTTCGTTGGATTCCATATATCTCTGTTAACATACAGTATTTGTTTTTCCCTTTCTGACTTACTTCACTGTGTAGGACAGATTCTAAGTCCATCCACCTCAGTACAAATAACTCAGTTTTGCTTCTTTTTATGGCTGAGTAATATTCCATTGTATATATATGCCAGATCTTCTTTATCCATTCATCTGTCGATGGACACTTAGGTTGCTTCCATGTCCTGGCTATTGTAAATAGAGCTGCAATGAACATTTTTGTACATAACTCTTTTTGAATTATGGTTTTCACAAGGCAAATGCCCAGTAGTTGGATTGTTGTGTCGTATGGTACTTCTATTGTTAGTTATTTAAAGGAAACTCCTTACTGTTCTCCCTAGTGGCCATATCAATTTACATTCCCACCCACAGTGCAAGTGTGTTCCCTTTTCTCCAATAAAGGCCTCTCCAGCATTTAGTGTTTTGTAGAATTTTTTGATGATTGCCACTCTGACTGCTGTGAGGTGATACCTCACAGTAGTTTTGATTTGCATTTCTCTAATGATTAGTGATGTTCAGCATCCTTTCTTGTGTTTCTTGTCAATCTGTATATCTTCTTTGGAGAAATGTCTATTTAAGTCTAATGCCCGTTTTTGGATTGGGTTGTTTGTTTTTGTGATATTGAGCTACATGAGGTGCTTGTAAAGTTTGGAGATTAATCCTTTGTCAATTGCTTCATTTGAAAATATTTTCTCCCATTCTGAGGGTTGTTTTTGCATCTTGTTTATGTTTTCTTGTACTGTGTAAAAGCTTTTAAGTTTCATTAGGTCCCATTTGTTGATTTCTGTTTTTATTTCCATTTCTCTAGGAGGTGGGTCAAAAAGGATCTTGCTGTGATTTATGTCATAGAGTGTTCTGCCTATGGTTTGCTCTAAGTGTTTTATAGTGTCTGGTCTTATATTTAGATCTCTAATCAATTTAGAGTTTATTTTTGTTTATGGTGTTATGGAGTGTCCTAATTTCATTCTTTTATGTGTAGGGGTCCAGTTTTCACAGCACCAATTACTGAAGAGTCTGTCTTTTCTCCATTGTATATCCTTAGCTCCTTTGTCATAGATGAGATAGCCATAGGTATGTAGGTTTATCTCTGGGCTTTCTGTCCTGTTCCATTGATCTGTGTTTATGCCAATCTATATACACTTGATTCCATTATGGAGACATATAAATACATAGGTTTCAAGATTATTACCAGTCAGATATATTCTTCTTCAGTGAATAGGGTGTTTTGTGTCCAGTTCAGTGAGAAAGGTGTAAGTCTTGTCTATAACATATTTGGTATATGGTATGATATCTGTGCTAATTTCAAACTCTGCTTTTACACATCACCCCACGTCACCTTTCACCTTAAGGGCACATAAGTGTGTTTTCTAAATGTGTAACTCTGTTCTCTTTTGAAATTCAGTTCATGTGTAGCCATGTTTACATTCCCTGTATAAGTGATATATTACAATAAGTTTCTTTTTCTTTGTGGCTCATTTCACTTAGCATCATCGTACCTAAAGCCACTCATTATGCTGCTATTGGCCTTATGACATTGATTTTATGTCTGAGTGACATTCCATTGTATGCAAGTACCACAACATCTTTATCCATTTTTTTTTCCTTTCCTGGGATATTTAAAGTGTACCGAAGTCGAGGTTCTTGTAAACAGAGCAGCCCTAAATTTTGGGGTGGCTGTGTGTTGTGAATTTTTAGTTTTCCCAAAATACACGCCCATGAGTGGAAGTGTTCTATGCTCTGTAGCTCTGTTTTAGAAAACAACATACAGTTCTCCAGAGAGGCTGTTGGCAATTTACATCCTGTCCATCGGCATTACCAGGCTCCCTTTTCTCCATTGCCTGTCCTGCATTTGTGGTTTTTACACTATTTGCGGATGGCCCTTTTGACTGGTGGTAAGTGACACTTCTATGTAGTGTGGATTTGCAATGCCTGATGGCTTGCTTGGCCAAAAAGGGCGTATGCATTTTTTTCCCGAATATATTCAAGAAAATACACATACTCCCTTTTCGGTCAAGGGCAACATTGTCGAAGTTCTGTCGCTTTTCATGTGCTTTAAAGACGACTCCAATCTACCTTTTGGAATCTGTTTCCTTCATTTCTGCCTTGCTTTCAAATCCTCTTCACTGCATTACCTCAATATATTTCTGGATGATAGTTGTCCTTTATAACTCTGAAAGTTTGTGAATTGCTGTGCCCCTGATTTCCATTTTTCAACTCGCTTATTTGTGAGCTGGCTGCAATACCGCAGGATGGCTTTAGGCCCTAGTCTGTTTCTGGGGTTACAGGCTGAGCCTTTTTTTAATTCTTCTTCCTGATGGGAAACTAGAGTGACATGTGCCCATCCAAACACCTACAGCTAATCTCTCATTTGTTTCCCCTCTTCCTGTTCATCCTCTGCACAATTTGCAAACTGTGCATAACTGTATGGTAAAGGCGCTGACACTCCAAGTGGGGAGATTTTCAGTATTGCAGATGGAATCGCTAAGCCGAACACGAGGAAAGGAAAAATGAGGTACATTTTAGAAAACTTTCCCGATTACACAGTGTACCATCCAACGGGTTTCCCATGCATGTTTTAACTGTAGGAAGATTCCCTTAAACCTGGAGAGTTGGGGCCACTAGAATGGGTAGCAAACAGTATTGCTCTAAGTGGTGTTCTTTTGCTCACACAACCTCAGCAATCTTGTCAGCCCCAACTGTCCCGTCTTATGTCTCCTCCAGCTGTGGGTATAAAGGTGGTCAATCCAGGTTGCATCACAGGCCCTGAAAGTAATTTTTAAGACTTTCTCTCTGTTTTGCTTTTTTTTTCATTTTGCTTTTGAAATTTATTTTTATAAGGGTGTTTAGCTGAATTTCAGTGCTGTGCATTCCGTTATACACACGCATGATTCCTTTATGGAGACATGAGAATACATATGTTTTAGAATTATTACAAGTCAGAGATATTCTTCTGCAATGAATAGGGGTTGTTGAGTCCAGTTCATTGTGCCGGGAGTAGGTGCTGTCTATTACATACTTGGTTTCTGGAACGGTATCTGTGCTAATTTAGGACTGTGGATTTATGCATCACCGCACCTCTCCTTCCCCCTTAAGCAGGCATAAGAGTGTTTTCTAAATGTGAGTCTCTGTTCTCTTTCCTAACTCAGTTCATGTGTAGCCATGTTTACAGGACCTTCATAAGTGATATCTTATGATAAGTTTCTTTTTCTCTGTGACTTATTTCACTTAGAATCACCGTAAATGAAGCCACTCATTTTGCTGCTACTGGCCTTATGGCATTGATTTCATGGCTGAGGGATATTCCATTGTACCTAAGTACCACAATTTCTTGAACCATTTTTGTCTTTCCTGGGATATTTCCGGTGTACCCAAGTTGAGGTTCTTGTAAGCAGTGCAGCCCTAAATTTTGGGGGGACTCTGTCTTATTGATTTTCAGTTTTCCCAAGGTATATTCCCTAGACTGGAAGTGCCCGTGTCTCTGTAGCTCTGTTGTTTACTTGTTTTAGGGAACACAATGCACTCCTCCAGAGAGGCAGTTGGCAATTTACATCCCGCACATCAGCATAACTATGCTCCCTCTTCTCCAGGGCCTGTCTTGCCTTTCTGGTTTTTACATATTTTGTGGATGTCCCATTTGTCTGGTTTGAAGTGATACTGCTTTGTAGTGCAGATTTGCATTGCCCGCTTGCTTGCTTGGGCAAAAAGGGCTTATGTCTTTTCTCCTGAATATATTCAGGAGAAAATGCATATGCCCTGTTTGGCCAAGTGCCTCATTGTCGAAATTGTGCCCATCTTCTTGTGCTTTAAAGGCGATTCCAATGTACCTCTTGAAATCTATTTCTGCTATTCTGGCTTGCTTTCAATTCTGCCTCGTTGCCTTCCCTGAACAGATTTTTGGACGATAGTTTTCCTTTATTACTCTGCACGTTTGTGAATTGCTGTGCCCCTGAGCTCCATTTTTCAACTCGTTTTTTGTGAGCTGACCACAAGTCCAAAATTTCGTTTAGGACCTATACTGGTTCCCGGCGGGTGGCTGAGACTTTGATTAATTCTTCTTGCTGCCGGGAAATTAGAGTGACATGTGTCCGTCCAAATGTCTCTCAGCTACTCTCTCATTGGTTCTCCATCTTACTTTTCATCCTCTGCCAATTGGCAACATGTGAGAACCAGGAGGTTAAACGGGCTGTCTCTCCAAGTTGGGAGATTGATAGTAAAGTGGTAGGAAATTCAAACCGGAGCATCAGGAGAGGGAGTATTAGTTGAGTTTTAAAAACCTTTTGTATTCACAGTGTGTCCATTCTCTAGGTTTCCCGTATATGTTATATCTGTAGTAGTATTCCCTTCAACCTGGAGAGTTGGGACCATTGGAATGTGTGCCACGCATTATTGCTTTATATGGTCTGCATTTGCTCATCGAATCTCACCAATACTCTCAGTGCCAAGTGTCCAGCCTTATGCCACATCCAGCTGTCGTTGTACATAGGGTCATTCCAGGTTTCATCAGAGACCCTGAAGGAATTGTAAAGGATTTCCCTGATTTTTTGTTTTGTTTGTGAAATTCCTTTTTAGAATGGGTTTGAGCTGATTCTCACTGCCATGTTTATGTGAGTCTAGACACACTTGATTCCCTTACGGAGACATATCAATACATAGGTTTTAAGATTTTTACTAGTCAGATATTTTCCTCTGCGGGATATATGGGGTTTTGAGTCCCTTTCACTTAGGAAGTTGTAGGTCTTTTCTACTCCGTAGTTGGTTTTTGGAACGGTACATGTACTAATATCAAACTCTGGTTTTATGCATCAACCCACCTCTCCTTCCCCCTTAAGCAGGCATAAGAATTTTTTCTCAATGTGAGAGTCTGTTCTCTTTCCTAACTCACTTCATGTGTAGCCATGTTTACAGGACCTTCATAAGTGATATCTTATGATAAGTTTCTTTTTCTCTGTGACTTATTTCACTTAGAATCATCGTACCTGAATCCACTCATTTTGCTACTACTGGCCTTATGACATTGATTTCATGGCTGAGGGATATTCCATCATACGTAAATACCACAGTTTCTTAAACCATTTTTGTCTTTCCTGGGATATTTCAGGTGTACCCAAGTTGAGGTTCTTGTAACCATTGCAGCCCTAAATTTTGGGGTGGCTCTGTCTTATTGACTTTCAGTTTCCCCAAGGTACATTCCCTAGACTGGAAGTGCCCTTGGCTCTGTAGCTCTGTTGTTTACTTGTTTTAGGGAACACAGGGCACTCCTTCAGAGTAGGCAATTTACATCCCGCCCATCAGCATAACTAGGCTCCCTGTTCTCCAGGGCCTGTCTTGCCTTTCTGGTTTTTACATATTTTGTGGATGTCCCTTTTTCCTGTTGGGAAGTGATACTGCTTTGTAGTGCAGATTTGCATTGCCCGCTTGCTTGCTTGGCCAAAAAGAGCTTATGCGTTTTCTCCTGAATATGTTCAGGAGAAAACGCATACACCCTGTTTGGTCAAGTGCATCATTGTCGAAGTTGTGTCCCTCTTCCTGTGCTTTAAAGGTGATTCCAATGTACCTCTTGAAATCTGGTTCCTGCTATTCTGGCTCACTTTCAATCCGCCTCGTTCCCTTCCCTCAACAGATTTTTGGACAATAGTTTTCCTTTATTACTGTGCCCGTTTGTGAATTGCTGTGCCCCTGAGCACCATTTTTCAACTCGTTTTTTGTGAGCTGACCGCAAGTCCAAAATTGTGGTTCAGGACCTATACTTGTTCCCGGCGGATGGCTGAGACTTTGAATAATTCTTATTACTGCCGGGAAATTAGAGTGACATGTGCCCGTCCAAATGTCTAACAGCTACTCTCTCAATGGTTCTCCATTTTACCTTTCATCCTCTGCCAATTGGCAACATGTGAGAACCAGGAGGTTAAAGGGGCTGTCTCTCCAAGTTGGGAGATTGATACTGAAGCAGTTGGAAATTCAAACCGGAGCACCAGGAGAGGGAGTTTTAGTTGAGTTTTATAAACCTTTTGTATTCACAGTGTGTCCATTCTCTAGGTTTCCCATACATGTTATAGCTGTTGTAGTATTCCCTTCAACCTGGAGAGTTGGGACCTTTGGAATGTGTGCCACCCATTTTTGCTTTAAATGGTCTGCATTTGCTCACCGAATCTCAGCAATCCTCTCAATCCCACGTGTCCAGACTTATGCCACATCCAGCTGTCATTGTAGATAGGGTCATTATATATTTCATCAGAGCCCCTGAAGGAATTGTAAAGAATTTCCCTGTTTTTTTGTTTTGTTTTTGAAATTCATTTTTATAGTGGGTTTGAGCTGATTCTCACTGCCATGTTTCTGCTAGTCTAGACACAATTGATTCCCTGATGGAGACATATCAATACATAGGTTTTAAGATTCTTACTAGTCAGATATATTCCTCTGCGGGAAATATGGGATTTTGCGTCCTTTTCACTGAGGAAGGTGTAGGGATTGACTCTTCTGTAGTTGATTTTTGGAACGGTACCTGTACTAATATCAAACTCTTGTTTTATGCATCACACCACCTCTCCTTCCCCCTTAAGCAGGCATAAGTGTGTTTTCTAAATGTGAGACTCTGTTGTCTTTCCTAACTCAGTTCATGTGTAGCCATGTTTACAGGACTTTCATAAGTGATATCTTATGATAAGTTTCTTTTTCTCTCTGACTTATTTCACTTAGAATCATCGTACCTGAATCCACTCATTTTGCTGCTACTGGCCTTATGACTTTGATTTCATGGCTGAGGGATATTGCATCGTACGTAAGTACCACAATTTCTTGAACCATTTTTGACTTTCCTGGGATATTTCAGGTGAACCCAAGTTGAGGTTCTTGTAAGCAGTGCAGCCCTAAATTTTGAGGTTGCTCTGTCTTATCGATTTTCAGTTTTCCAAAGGTATATTCCCTAGACTGGAAGTGCCCGTGTCTCTGTAGCTCTGTTGTTCACTTGTTTTAGGGAACACAATGCACTCCTCCAGAGAGGCAGTTGGCAATTTACATTCCGCCCATCAGCATAACTAGGCTTCCTCTTCTCCAGGGCCTGTCTTGCCTTTCTGGTTTTTACATAATTGCTGACGTCCCTTTTGTCTGGTGCGAAGTGGTACTTCTTTGTAGTGCAGATTTGCATTGCCCGCTTGCTTGCTTGGCCAAACAGGGCGTATGCGTTTTCTCCTGAATATATTCAGGAGAAAACGCATACGCCCTGTTTGGCCAAGTGCATCATTGTCGAAGTTGGGCTCACTTTCAAGTCTGCCTCATTGCCTTCCCTCAACCGATTTTTGGACGATAGTTTTCCTTTATTACTCTGTCCGTTTGTGAATTGCTGTGCCCCTGCGCTCCATTATTCAACTCGTTTTTTGTGAGCTGACCGCATGTCCAAAATTTTGGTTCAGAAACTATACTGGTTCCCGGCGGATGGCTGAGACTTGGGTTAATTCTTCTTCCTGCCGGGAAATTAGAGTGACATGTGCCCATCCAAATGCCTAACAGCTACTCTCTCATTGATTCTCCCTCTTCCCTTTCATCCTCTGCCAAATAGGCAACCTGTGAGAACCAGGAGGTTAAAGGGGCTGTCTCTCCATGTTGGGAGATTGATAGTAAAGCAGTTGGAATGTCAAACCGGAGCACCAGGAGAGGGACTATTAGTTGAGTTTTAGAAACCTTTCATATTCACAGTGTGTCCTTTCTGTATGTTTTCCGTACATGTTATAGCTGTAGTAATATTCCATTCAAACTGGAGAGTTGGGACCCTTGGAATGTGTGCCACGCATTATTGCTTTAAACGGTCTGCATTTGCTCACCGAATCTCACCAATCCTCTCAGTCCCAAGTGTCCTGCCTTATGCCACATCCAGCTGTCATTGTAGATAGTGTCATTATAGATTTCATCAGAGCTCCTGAAGGAATTGTTAAGAATTTCCCTGTTTATTTGTTTTGTTTCTGAAATTCGTTTTTATAGTGGGTTTGAGCTGATTCTCACTGCCATGTTTCTGCCAGTCTAGACACACTTGATTCCCTGATGGAGACATATCAATACATAGGTTTTAAGATTCTTACTAGTCAGATATATTCCTCTGCGGGAAATATGGGGTTTTGCGTCCTTTTCACTGAGGAACGTGTAGGGATTGACTCTCCCGTAGTTGGTTTTTGGGACGGTACCTGTACTAATATCAAACTCTGGTTTTATGCATCACGCCACCTTTCCTTCCCCCTTAAGCAGGCATAAGAGTGTTTTCTAAATGTGAGACTCTGTTGTCTTTCCTAACTCAGTTCATGTGTAGCCATGTTTACAGGAACTTCATAAGTGATATCTTATGATAAGTTTCTTTTTCTCTGTGACTTATTTCACTTAGAATCATCGTACCTGAATCCACTCATTTTGCTGCTACTTGCCTTATGATTTTGATTTCATGGCTGAGGGATATTCCATCGTACGTAAGTACCACAATTTCTTGAACCATTTTTGTCTTTCCTGGGATATTTCAGGTGAACCCAAGTTGAGGTTCTTGTAAGCAATGCAACCCTAAATTTTGAGGTGGCTCTCTCTTATTGATTTTCAGTTCTTCCAAGGTTTATTGCTTAGACTGGAAGTGCCCGTGTCTCTGTAGCTCTGTTTTTTACTTGTTTTAGGGAACACAATGCACTCCTCCAGAGAGGCAGTTGGCAATTTACATTCCGCCCATCAGCATAACTAGGCTCCTTGTTCTCCAGGGCCTGTCTTGCCTTTCTGGTTTTTACATATTTTGCGAATGTCCCTTTTTTCTGTTGGGAAGTGATACTGCTTTGTAGTGCAGATTTGCATTGCCCGCTTGCTTGCTTGGCCAAACAGGGCTTATGCGTTTTCTCCTGAATATATTCAGGAGAAAACGCATACACCCTGGTTTGGCCAAGTGCATCATTGTCGAAGTTGTGCCCCTGTTCCTGTGCTTTAAAGGTGATTCTAATGTACCTCTTGAAATCTGGTTCCTGCTATTCTGGCTCGCATTCAAGTCCGCCCCGTTGCCTTCCCTCAAAAGATTTTTGGACGATAGTTTTCCTTTATTACTCTGCCCGTTTTTGAATTGCTGTGCCCCTGAGCTCCATTTTTCAACTCGTTTTTTGTGAGCTGACCGCAAGTCCAAAATTTTGGTTCAGCACCAATACTGGTTCCCGGCGGGTGGCTTACTTTGATTAATTCTTATTCCTGCCGGGAAATTAGAGTGACATGTGCCCGTCCAAATGTCTAACAGCTACTCTCTCATTGGTTCTCCATCTTACCTTTCATCCTCTGCCAATTGGCAACATGTGAGAACCAGGAGGTTAAAGGGTCTGTCTCTCCAATTTGGGAGATGGATAGTAAAGTGGTTGGAAATTAAAACCGGAGCACTAGGAGACAGACTATTAGTTGAGTTTTAGAAACCTTTTGTATTGACAGTGGGTCCATTCTCTATGTTTCCCGTCCATGTTATATCTGTAGTAATATTCCCTTCAACCTGGTGAGTTGGAACCCTTGCAATGTATGCCCCACAATATTGCTTTAAATGGTCTGCATTTGCTCACCGAATCTCACCAATCCTCTCAGTCCCTAGTGTCCTGCCTTATGCCACATCCAGCTGTCATTGTAGATAGGGTGATTCCAGGTTTCATCAGAGCCCCTGAAGGAATTGTAAAGAATTTCCCTGTTTGAGCTGATTCTCACTGACATGATTCTGCTAGTGTAGACACACTTGATTACCTGATGGAGACATATAGATACATAGGATTTAAGATTTATACTAGTCAGATGTATTCCTCTGCGGGAAATATGGGGTTTTGAGACCCTTTCACTGAGGAAGGTGTAGGGCTTGTCTCTTCCGTAGTTGGTTTTTGGAACGGTACCTGTACTAATATCAAACTCTGGTTTTATGCATCACCCCACATCTCCTTCCCCCTTAAGCAGGCATAAGAGTGTTTTCTAAATGTGAGACTCTGTTTTCTTTCCTAACTCAGTTCATGTGTAGCCATGTTTACAGGACCTTCATAAGTGATATCTTATGATAAGTTTCTATTTCTCTGTGACTTATTTCACTTAGAATCATCGTACATGAATCCACTCCTTCTGCTGCTACTGGCCTTATGACATTGATTTAATGGCTGAGGGATATTCCTTCGTACGTAATAACACAATTTCTTGAACCATTTTTGTCTTTCCTGGGATATTTCAGGTGTACCCAAGTTGAGGTTCTTGTAAGCAGTGAAGCCCTAAATTTGGGGTGGTTCTGTCTTATTGATTTTCAGATTTCCCAAGGTATATTCCCTAGACTGGATGTGCACTTGGCTCTGTTGCTCTGTTGGTTACTTGATTTAGGGAACACAATGCACTCCTCCAGAGAGGCAGTTGGCAATTTACATCCCGCCCATCAGCATAACTAGGCTCCCAGTACTAAAGGGCCTCTGTTGCCTTTCTAGGTTTTACACATTTTGTGGATGTCTCTTTTTTCTGGTGGGAAGTGATACTGCTTTGTAGTGCAGATTTGCATTGCCCGCTTGCTTGCTCGGCCAAAAAGGGGGTATGCGTTTTCTCCTGAATATATTCAGGAGAAAACGCAAACCCCCTATTTGGCCCATTGCATCATTGTCGAAGTTGTGCCCCTCTTCCTGTTCTTTAAAGGCAATTCCAATGTACCTCTTGAAATCTGATTCCTGCTATACTGGCTCCCTTTCAAGTCCACCCCGTTGCCTTCCCTCAACAGATTTTTGGATCATTGTTGTCCGCTATTACTCTGCCAGTTTGCGAATTGTTGTGCCCCTGAGCTCCATTTTTCAACTCGTTTTTGTGAGCTCACCGCAAGACCAAAATTTTGGTTCAGGACCTATACTGGTTCCTGGCGGGTGGCTGAGACTTGGGTTAATTCTTCTTCCTGCCAGGAAATTAGAGTGACATGTGCCCGTCCAAATGCCTAACAGCTACTGTCTCATTGATTCTCCCTCTTCCGTTTCATCCTCTGCCAAATTGGCAACCTGTGCGAACCAGTAGGTTAAAGGGGCTGTCTCTCCATGTTGGGAGATTGATAGTAAAGCAGTTGGAAAGTTAAACCGGAGCACCAGGAGAGGGATTATTAGTTGAGATTTAGAAACATTTCGTATTCACAGTGTGTCCATTCTCTAGGTTTCCTATACATGTTATAACTGTAGTAGTATTCCCTTCACAATGGAGAGTTGGGACCCTTGGAATGTGTGTCGCGCATTATTGCTTTAAGTGGTCTGCATTTGCTCACCGAATCTCACCAATCCTCTCAGTCCCAAGTGTCCAGCCTTATGCCACATGCAGCTGTCGTTGTGCATAGGGTCATTCCGGGTTTCATCAGAGACCCTGAAGGAATTGTAAAGGATTTCCCTGATTTTTTGTTTTGTTTGTGAAATTCCTTTTTAGAATGGGTTTGAGCTGATTCTCACTGCCATGTTTATGCGAGTCTAGACACCCTTGATTCCCTTATGGAGACATATCAATACATAGGTTTTAAGATTTTTACTAGTCAGATATTTTCCTCTGCGGGAAATATGGGGTTTTGAGTCCCTTTCACTTAGGAAGTTTTAGGTCTTTTTTACTACATAGTTGGTTTTTGGAACGGTACATGTACTAATATCAAACTCTGGTTTTATGCATCACCCCACCTCTCCTTCCCCCTTAAGCAGGCATAAGAGTTTTTTCTCAATGTGAGAGTCTGTTGTCTTTCCTAACTCACTTCATGTGTAGCCATGTTTACAGGACCTTCATAAGTGATATCTTATAATAAGTTTCTTTTTCTCTGTGACTTATTTCACTTAGAATCATCGTACCTGAATCCACTCATTTTGCTGCTACTGGCCTTATGATATTGATTTCATGGCTGAGGGATATTCCATCATACGTAAATACCACAATTTCTTGAACCATTTTTGTCTTTCCTGGGATATTTCAGGTGTACCCAAGTTGAGGTTCTTGTAAGCAGTGCAGATCTAAATGGTGGGGTGGCTCTGTCTTATTGATTTTCAGTTTTCCCAAGGTATATTCCTTAGACTGGAATTGCCCTTGGCTCTGTAGCTCTGTTGTTTACTTGTTGTAGGGAACACAGTGCACTCCTCCAGAGAGGCAGTAGGCAATTTACATCCTGCCCATCATCATAACTAGGCTCGCAGTTCTCCAGTGCCTGTCTTGCCTTTCTGGTGTTTACACATTTTGCGGATGTCCCTTTTGACCGGTGGGAAGTGATACTTCTTTGTAGTGCAGATTTGCATTGCCTGCTTCCTTGCTTGGCTAAAAAGGACGTATGCGTTTTCTCCTGAATATATTCAGGAGAAAACGCATACGTCCTTTTTGGCCAAGTACATCATTGTCGAAGTTCTGCCCCTCTTCCTGTGCTTTAAAGGCAATTCCAATGTACCTCTTGAAATCTGATTCCTGATATTCTAGCTCTCTTTCAAGTCTGCCCCTTTGCCTTCTCTCAACAGATTTTTGGCCGATTGTTGTCCTTTATTACTCTGCCATTTTGTGAACTGCTGTGCCCTGAGCTCCATTATTCAACTCGTTTGTGTGAGCTGACGTGACGTCCTAAATTTCGGTTCAGGACCTATACTGGTTCCCGGTGGGTGGCTGAGACTTTGGTTAATTCTTCTTCCTGCCGGGAAATTAGAGTGACATGTGCCCGTCCAAATGCCTAACAGCTACTCTCTCATTGGTTCTCCCTCTTCCCTTTCATCCTCTGCCAATTTGGCAACCTGTGCGAACCAGGAGTATAAAGGGGCTTTCTCTCCAAGTTGGGAGATTGATAGTAAAGCAGTTGGAAACTCAAACCGGAGCACCAGGATAGGGACTATTAGTTGAGTTTTAGAATCCTTTCGTCTTCACAGTGTGTGCATTCTCTACGTTTCCCATACATATTATAACTGTAGTGTTATTCCCTTTTACCTGGCGAGTTGTGACCCATGGAATTGGTGGCATGCATTATTGCTTTAAACGGTCTGCATTTTCTCGTTCAATCTCACCAATCCTCTCAGTCAAAAGTGTCCAGCCTTATGTCTCATCCAGCTGTCGTTTTAGATAGGGTAATTCCAGGTTTCATCAGAACACCTGAAGGAATTGTGTTAGGATTTCACTGTTTTTTTGTTTTGTTTTTGAAAATAATTTATATAATGAGGTTGAGCTTATTTTCACTGACCTGTTTATGCTGGTCTAGACACATTTGATTCCCTTACGGATACATATCAATACATAGGTATTAAGATTCTTACTAGTCAGATATATTCCTCTGCGGGAATAGGGCTGTTGAGTCCCGTTCACTGAGGAAGGAGTAGCTCTTGTCTATTCTGTATTTGGATTATGCAACGGTACCTGTGCTAATATCAAACTCTGGTTTTGTGCATCTCCCCACCTCTCCTTTCCCCTTAAGCAAGCATAAGTATGATTTCTAAATGTGAGACACAGTTCTCTTTCCTAATTCAGTTCATGTGTAGCCATGTTTACATTTCCTTCATAAGTGATATCTTATGTCAGAATGCTCCACGGCTCTTGTCATAATAATGCTCCATGATGCTCGTCATCACAATTATCCATGGCCTTCTCATCACAATGCTCCACCGTCTTGCCATCACATTGCTCCATGTCCTGGTCATCACAATGCTCCATGTCCCTTGTCATCACAATTCTCCACCTCTTTGTCATCACAATGCTCCCTGACACTTCTCATCACAAAGTTACATGCTCTTGTCATCACAATTCTCCATGCAATTGTCATCGCAATGCTCCCTGTCCCATGTCATAGCAAGCTCCAAATGCTTGTCATCACAATGCTTCATGACATTGTTAAAAAAATTCTCAATGTCCCTTGTCATGACAGTGCTCCATGCCAATGTCATCACAATGCTCCATGCCACTTGTCATCACAATACTCCAGGCCCTTGTCATCACAAAGTTCCAGGCCCTTGTCATCACAATGCTCCATGACCTCTGTCATCACAATATTCCCTGAAAACTGTCATCACAATGCTCCATGCCCCTTGTCAGTACAGTGCTCCATGATGCTCGTCATCACAATTACCCAAGGTATTCTCATCACAATGCTTCAGGGTTTTACCATCACAATGCTCCATGCCCTGGTCATCTCAATGTTCCATGACCCTTGTCATTACAATTCTCTACATCCTTGTCATCACAATGCTCCTTGACACTTCTCCTCACAATGTGATATGCTTTTGTCATCACAATTCTGCATGCACTTGTCATCACAATGCTCCAGGACCCCTGTCATAGCAAGCTCCATGCACTTGTCATCACAATGTTTCAAGACCTGGTCATTAGAATTCTCTATGGCAATTGTCATCACAGTGATCCATGATCTTGTCATCACAATGCTCCTTTACCTTTGTCATCACAATCCTCCATGACACTTGGCATCACAATGCTCCATGCCATTGGCATCACAATGGACCATGACATATGTCATCACAATGCTCCCTGACACCGGTCTTCACAATTCTCCATGACCTTGTCATCACAATGCTCCATGCCCTTGTCATTACAATGCACCATGCCCACTGTCATCACAATAATCCATGAAACTTGTCAGACCAATGCTCCATGCCCCTGTCATCACAATGCTCCATGCCCTTTTCATCACAATGCTCCAAGAACCCTGTAATCACAATGCTCTATGCCCCTTTTCATCAGAATGCTCCATGAGACTTTTCATCACAAGGGTCCATGGTCTTCTCATCACAATGCTCCAGAACCTTGTCATCACAATTCTCCATTACCTTGTCATCACAATGTTCTATGACACCTGTCATCTCAATACTCCATGAACATTTTCAGCCCAATGCTCCATGATCTTCTCATCACAATGTTTCATGACCCATGTCATCACAATGCTCCATGACCACTGGCATCAAAATGCTCCATGATCATTGTCATCACAATGATCCATGCCCTTGTCATCCCAGTGTTCCATGGCCCCTGTAATCACAATGGTCTGTGACGCTTGTCATCACATTGCTCCGTGACCCTTGTCATCACAATGCTCCATGCCTTTGTCAGCAAAATTCTACAATACCTTGACATCACAATGCTCCATGCGGTTGTCATAATAATTCTCCATTATCATTGTCATCAAAATCCTCCATGAACATTGGGATCACATTGCTTCATGCCCTTGTCATCAAAATGCTCCATGCTCCTTGAAATCAAAATGATCTATGACCTCTGTCATCACAATGCTCCAAACACATGTGATCACAATGTTCTATAACACTTGTCATCACAACACACTTTGATGCCTGTCATCACAATTATCCATGGACTTCTCATGACAATGCTCCATGACATTTCTCCTCACAATGCTCAATACACTTGTCATCACAATGCTCCCTGTCACTTCTCATCACAATGCTCCTTGAACCGTGTCATGAAAAGGCTCCATGCCCCTTTAATCACAATGCTCGATGCCATTGTCATCACAATACTTCACAAGCTTGTCATCAGTATCCTCCATGACCCTTGTCATCACAATGCTCCATGACCCCTGTCATCACAATGTTCCATGCCCCTTGTCATTACAGTGCTCCATGACGCTCTTCATCACAATTATCCAAGGTCTTCTCATCACAGTGCTCCACGGTCTTGCCATCACAATGCTCCATGTGCCTTGTCATTACAATACTCCACGTCCTTGTCATCACAATGATCCTTATCACTTCTCATAACAATGTTACATGATCTTGTCTTCACAATTCTCCATGCACTTGTCATCGCAATGCTCTATGACCACAGTCATAGCAAGCTCCATGTGCTTTTCATCACAATGCTTCACGACGTTTTCATCAAAATTCTCAATGGCCCTTGTCATCACAATGCTCCATTCCCTTGCCATCACAATGCTCCATGACCATTGTCATCACAATGTTCCAAGCCCTTGTCATCAAAATGCTCCATTACCTTTGTCATCACAATCCTTCATGACACTTGGTATCACAATGCTCCATGCCATTGTCATCACAATGGACAATGACATATGTCATCACAATGCTCCCTGACACCTGTCTTCAAAATACTCCATGACCTTGTCATCACAATGGTCCATGCCCTTGTCATCACAATGCTCCATGACCCCTGTCATCACAGTGCTCCATGACTCCAGTTATCACAATGCTTCATGACCTTTGTCATCACAATGCTTCATGACCTTTGTCATCACAATGGTGCATGACCTCGTCACACAACGCTCTGTGACCTTTGTCACCACAATGCTGCATGCCATTTTCATCACAATGCTCCAAGCTCACTGTCATTACAATAATCCATGAAACTTGTCAGACAGATGTTCCATGCCCCTGTCATCACATTACTCCTTGCCCTTGTAATCACAATGCTCCATGCACTTCTCATCAAAATGCTCTCTCACCACATATATCACAATGTTCCATCACTAGTCATCACAATACTCCCTCACCCCTGTCATCACAGTGTTCCATGACCCCTGTCATCACAGTGCTACATGCCCTTATCTTCACAATGCACCATGACCACTGACATCACAATGTTCCATAAACTCTGTCAGGAAATGCTCCATGACCCATTTCATCACAATGCTTCATGACCCCTGACATTACAATGTTCCATAACCCCTGTCATCAAAATATTCCATGACACTTTTCATCAAATTTCTCCATGACCCTGTCATCACAATGCTCCCTGCCCTTCTCATCTCAATGCACCACGCCCTTCTCACCTAATGCCCCATGACTTTGTCATCCCAAAGCTCCAAGACTCTTTGCATCACTATGCTCCATGCCATTGTCATCACAATGATCAATGAAATCTCTCATCACATTGCTCCATGCCCTTGTCATCACAATGCTCCATTACACCTGTCATAACAATGCTCCATGAGCCCTGCCATCACAATGTTCCACGGCCTTGTCATCACAAGGCTCCATGACCCTTGTCATCACAATGCTCCAAGACCCCTGTAATCACAATGCTCCATGCGCTTGTTGTAACAAAGTTCCATGACGCATGTCATCAGAATACTCCATGGCCTTCTCATCACAATGCTCCATGCCCTTGTCATCACAATGCTCCAAGACCACTGTAATCACAATACTCCATTCCCCTTTTCATCTCAATGCTCCATGAACCCTGTCATCACAATGCACCGTGCCCATCATCATAATGCTTCATGCTATTGTCATCACAGTGAAATCAAAATGCTCCATGACATTTGTCACCACAATGCTCCAAATCCTTGTGATCACAGTGTTCCATAACACTTGTCATCAAAATGCCCCATCACGCTCGTCATCACTATTATGAATGGTTTTATCATCACAATGCTCCGTGACCTTTGTCACCACAATCCGCAATACACTTATCATCACAATGCTCCCTGACACTTGTCATTAGTATGCTTCACGAACACTGCCGTGAAAAGGCTCCATGCTTTTTTTTTATCACAATGATCCATTCCCTTTTCATCACAACGCTCCTAGACCCCTGTAATCACAATGCTCCGTGACTACAGTAATCACAGTGCTTCATGACATTTGTCATCACAATGGTCTATGACCTCATCACAGAAGGCTCTGTGACCTTTGTCACCACAATGCTCCATGGACTTTTCATCACAAAGCTCTGTCACCCCTGTCATCACAATGCTCCATGCGTTTGTCAGCACAATGCTCAATGACCCTTGTCATCACAATGCTCCATGCGCTTGTCAGCACAATGCTTCATAACCCATGTCATCACAATGCGCCATGTGCTTGTCATCACAATGCTCCACATCCTTGTCATCAAAATGCTCCATAAACATTGTCAACACAATGCTCCATACACTTCTCATCAAAATGCTCTCTCACCAAAGATATCACAGTGTTCCGTCACTAGTTATCACAATACTCCCCCACCCCCGTCATCACAATGTTCCATGACCCCTGTCATCAAAATGCTATATGCCCTTATCATCACAATGCTCCATGACACCTGTCATCAAAATGCTCAGTGACCCGTTTCATCAGAATGCTCCCTGCACCCTGATATCAGAATGTTCAATAATCCCTGTCACACACTGCTCCATGACCCTTTTCATCACAATGCTCCATGACACCTGACATCACAATTTTCCATTGCCCCTCTCATCAAAATGTTCCATGAACCTTTTCATCAAATTGCTCCATGACCCTGTCATCACAATGCTCCCTGCACTTCTCATCACAATGCACCACGGCCTTGTCATCAAAATGCTCCATGACATTTTTCATCACAAAGCTCCATGACCATTGGCATCACAGTGCTCCATGCCATTATCATCAAATGCTCCTTGAACCCTCTCATCACATTGCTCCATGCCCTTGTGATCACAAAGCTCCATGACGCTTGTCATCACAATGCTCGATGCCCTTCTCATCACAATGTTCCATGCCCTTATCATTACAATCCTCCATGACCTATGTATCATAGTGTCCCATGCCCTTGTCATCACAATGATCCATGCACACTCTCATCACAATAATCCATGAAACATTTCAGACCAGTGCTCCACGTCCTTGTCATCACAATGCTCCAATACTCCTGTCATAATAATGCTCCATGACACTTACGATCACAAGGTTCCATACCCTTGTCATCAGAAGCCTCCATGACCCTTGTCATCACAATGCTCCAAGACCACTCTAATCACACTGCTCCATTTCTTTCTCATCACAAAGCTCCATGATGCATATCATCAGAATGCTCCATGGCCTTCTCATCACAATGCTACATGCCCTTGTCATCACAATGCTCCAACACCCCTGTAATCACAATGCTCCATTACCCTTTTCATCTCTATGCTCCATGAACCCTGTCATCACAATGCACAATGCGCATCATCATAATGCTTCATGCTATTGTCATCACAGTGAAATAAAAATGTTCCATGACCTCTGTCATCACAATGCTCCAAACCCTTGTGATCACAATGTTCCATAACACTTGTCATCACAATTCCCCATGATGCTTGTCATTACAATTATCCATGGTCTTCTCATCACAATGCTCCATGACCTTTGTCATCACAATGCTCAATACACTTATATTCACAATGCTCCCTGACTCTTTCCATCAGTATGCTCATTGAACACTGTCATGACATGGCTCCATGCATTTTTCATCACAATGATCCATTCCCTTTTCATCACAATCCTCCAAGACCCCTCTAATCACAATGCTCCATGTCCCTGTCATCACAAAGCTCCATGACGCATGTCATCAGAATGCTCCATGGCCGTCTCATCACAATGCTCCATGCCTTGGTCTTCACAATGCTACAAAACCCCTGTAATCACAATGCTCCATGAACCTTTTTATCAGTATGATCCATGACAGTTGTCATCACAAGGCGCCATGGCCCTCTCATCACAATGCTCCAGCACCTTCTCATCGGATTGCTCCATTCCCTTCTCATCACAATTCTCCATGATCATTGTCATCACAGTACTCCATGAATATTTTCAGCCCAATACTCCATGACTTTCTCATCACAATGCTCCATGACCTATGTCATCACAATGCTACATGACCACTGGCATCAAAATAATCCATGCCACTTGTCATCAGAATATTCCATGTGATGTCATCCCCATGCTCCATGAACCCTGTAATCACAATGGTCCTTGACGCTTGTCGTCACAGAGCTCCATGACACTTGTCATCACGGTGCTCCATGCCTTTGTCAGCAAAATGCTACATGACATTGTCATCACAATGCTCCATGCACTTGTCCTCACAATTCTCCATTACCAGTGTCATTACAATCCTCCATGAAACTTGGGATCACATTGCTTCATGCCCTTGTCATCACAATGCTCCAAGACCTCTGTAATCACAATTCTCCATGCCACTTTTCATCTCAATGCTCCATGAACACTGTCATCACAATGCACAATGCCCATCATCATAATGATTCATGCTATTGTCATCACAATGAAATCAAAATGCTCCATGTCCTCTGTCATCACAATGCTCCATACCCTTCTGATCACAATGTTCCATAACACTGGTCATCAAATGCCCCATGACGCTCGTCATCACAATTATGCAAGGTCTTCTCATCACAATGCTCCATGACCTTTGTCACCACAGTGCTCAGTACACTAGGCATCACAATGCTCGCTGACACTTGTCATCAGTATGCTCCTTGAACACTGTCATGACAAGGCTCCATGCCTTTTTCATCACAATGATCCATTCCCTTTTCATCACAATGTTCCAAGACCCCTGTTATCACAATGCTCCGTGACTCCAGTCATCACAATGCTTCATGACATTTGTCATCACAATGGTCCATGACGTGTTCACACAAAGCTCTGTGACCTTTGTCACCACAATGCTCCATGAAATTTTTATCACAATGCTCCGTGACCTTTGTCATCACAAAGCTCCATGCCTTTGTCAGCACAATGATCCATGACCCTTGTCATCACAATGCTCGATGCGCGTGTCAGCACAATGCTCCATAAACCATGTCATCACAATGCACCATGCACTTGTCATAACAAGGCTCCACATCCTTGTCATCAAAATGCTCCATAAACCTTGTCATCACAATGCTCCATGCACTTCTCCTCAAAATGCCTTCTCACCACTGATATCACAATGTTCCATCACTAGTCATCACAATACTCCCTCACCCCTGTCATCACAATATTCCATGACCCCTGTAATCACAATTCTCCATGCCCTTGTCATCACAAAGCTCCATGACGCATGTCATCAGAATGCTGAATGGACTTCTTATCACAATGCTCCATGCCCTTGTCACCACAATGCTCCAACACCCCTGTAATCAGAATACTCCATGCCCGTTTTCATCTCAATGCTCCATGAACCCTGTCATCACAATGCACCGTGCCCATCACCATACTATTTCATGCTATTGTCATAATAATGAAATCAAAATGCTCAATGACCTCTGTCCTCACAATGCACCAAACCCTTCTGATCACAAAGTTCCATAACACTTGTCATCACAATGCCCCATGACGCTGGTCATCACAATTATCCATGGTCTTCTCATCACAATGCTCCATGATCTTTGTCATCACAATGCTCAATACACTTATCATCACAATGCTCCCTGACAGTTGTCATCAGTATGCTCCTTGAACCCTGTCATGACAAGGCTCCATGCATTTGTCATCACAATGATCCATTCCCTTTTCATCACAATGCTCCAAGACCACTGTAAACACAATGCTCTATGTCCTTGTCATCACAAAGCTCCATGACACATGTCATCAGAATGCTCCATTGCTTTCACATCACAATGTTCCATGCCCTTGTCATCACATTGCTTCAAAACCCCTGTAATCTCAATGCTCCATGCACCTTTTCATCAGAATTCTCCATGCCCTTTTCATCACAATGCTCCATGACCCTTGTCATCGCAATATTCCAAGCCCTTGTCATCAAAAGGCTCCATTACTTTGTCATCACAATCCTCCATGACACTTGGTATCACAATGCTCCATGCCATTGTCATCACAATGCTCCCTGACACCTATCTTCACAATACTCCATGACCTTGTCATCACAATGTTCCATGCCCTTGTCATCACAATGTGCCATGCCCACTGTCATCACAATAATCCATGAAACATGTCAGACCAATGTTCCATGCCCCTGTCATCACAGTGCTCCATGCCCTTGTCATCACAATGCTCCATGATCCCTGTCATCACAATGCTCTGTGACTCCAGTCATCACAATGCTTCATGAATTTGTCCTCACAATGGTCCATGCCCTCGTAACCCAAGGCTCTGTGACCCTTGTCACAACAATGTTCCATGCCCTAGTCATCTCAATGCTCCATGCCCACTGTCATCACAATAATCCATGAAACTTGTCAGACCAATGTTCCATGACCCTGTCATCACATTGCTCCATGCCCTTGTCATCACAATGCTCCATGACCCCTTTCATCACAATGCTCCTTGACTCCAGTCATCACAATGATTCATGACCTTTCTCATCACAATGGTCCATGCCCTCGTCAGACAAGGCTCTGTGATCTTTGTCACCACAATGCTCCATGAAATTTTCATCACAATGCTCTGTGTCCCTTGTCATCACAATGCTCCATGCATTTGTCAGCACAATGCTCCATGACACTTGTCATCAAAATGCTCCATGCGCTTGTCAGCACAATGCTCCATGACACATGTCATCACAATGTGCCATGCTCTTTTCATCACAATGCTCCACATCCTTTTCATCGCTATGCTCCATAAAACTTGTCATCACAATGCTCCATGCACTTCTCATCAAAATGCTCTCTCACCACATATATCACAATGTTCCATCATTAGTCATCAAAATACTCGCTCACCACTGTCATCAAAATGTTCCATGACCATGGTCATCACAGTGCTCCATGCCCTTATCATCACAATGCTCCATGATACCTGACATCACAATGTTCCATAACCCCTGTCACAAAATGCTCCATGACCCATTTCATCACAATGCTTCATGACCCCTGACATCACAATGTTCCATAAGCCCTGTCATCAAAATATTCTATGACACTTTTCATCAAATTGCTCCATGACCCTGTCATCACAATGCTCCCTGCCCTTCTCATCACAATGCACCAGGCCCTTGTCATCAAAATGCCCCATGACATTTGTCATTACAAAGCTCCATGACCCTTGTCATCATAATGCTCCATGCCATTGTCATCACAATGCTCAATGAAATCTCTCATCACATTGTTCCATGCCCTTGTCATCACAATGCTCCATTACACCTGTCATAACAATGCTCCATGACCCCTGACTTCACAATATTCCACGGCCTTGTCATCACAAGGCTCCATGACCCTTGTCATCACAATGCTCCAAGACCTCTGTAATCACAATTCTCCATGCCACTTTTCATCTCAATGCTCCATGAACACTGTCATCACAATGCACAATGCCCATCATCATAATGATTCATGCTATTGTCATCACAATGAAATCAAAATTCTCCATGTCCTCTGTCATCACAATGCTCCAAACCCTTCTGATCACAATGTTCCATAACACTTGTCATTACTTGCCCCATGACGCTCGTCATCACGATGATGCAAGGTCTTCTCATCACAATTCTCCATGACCTTTGTCACCACAGTGCTCAGTACACTTGGCATCACAATGCTTGCTGACATTTGTCATCAGTATGCTCCTTGAACACTGTCATGACAAGGCTCCATGCCTTTTTCATCACAATGATCCATTCCCTTTTCAGCACAATGCTCCAAGTCCCCTGTTATCACAATGCTCTGTGACTCCAGTCATCACAATGCTCCATGACATTTGTCATCACAATGGTCCATGACCTCGTCACACAAAGCTCTGTGACCTTTGTCACCACAATGCTCCATGAAATTTTTATCACAATGCTCTGTGACCCTTGTCATCAAAAAGCTCCATGCCTTTGTCAGCACAATGCTCCTTGACCCTTGTCATCACAATGCTCGGTGCGCGTGTCAGCACAATGCTCCATAACCCATGTCATCAAAATGCTCCACATCCTTGTCATCAAAATGCTCCATAAACCTTGTCATCACAATGCTCCATGCACTTCTCCTCAAAATGCCTTCTCACCACTGATATCACAATGTTGAATCACTAATCATCACAATACTCCCTCACCCTTGTCATCACAATATTCCATGACCCCTGTAATCACAATTCTCCATGCCCTTGTCATCACAAAGCTCTATGACGCATGTCATCAGAATGCTCCATGGCCTTCTCATCGCAATGCTCCATGCCTTTGTCATCACAATGCTCCAACACCCCTGTAATCACAATGCTCCATGCCCCTTTTCATCTCAATGCTCCATGAACCCTGTCATCACAATGCACAGTGCCCATCACCATAATATTTCATGCTATTGTCATCACAATGAAATCAAAATGCTCAATGACCTCTGTCATCACAATGCACCAAACCTTTCTGATCACAATATTCCATAACACTTGTCATCACAATGCCCCATGACGCTGCTCATCACAATTATCCATGGGCTTCCCATCACAATGCTCCATGATTTTTGTCATCACAATGATCAGTACACTTATCATCACAATGCTCCCTGACAGTTGTCATCAGTATGCTCCTTGAACCCTCTCATGACAAGGCTGCATACATTTTTCATCACAATGATCCATTCCCTTTTCATCACAATGCTCCAAGACCCCTGTAATCACAATGCTCCATGTCCTTGTCATCACAAAGCTCCATGACACATGACATCACAATGCTCCATTGCCTTCTCATCACAATGCTCCATGCCCTTGTAATCACATTGCTTCAAAACCCCTGTAATCTCAATGCTCCATGCACCTTTTCATCAGAATGCTCCATGCACTCGTCATTACAATGCACCATGACCTTTGTCATCGCAATGTTCCAAGCCCTTCTCATCAAAATGCTCCATTACATTTGTCATCACAATCTTCCATGACACTTGGTATCACAATGCTCCATGCCATTGTCATCACAATGGACAATGACATATGTCATCACAATGCTCCCTGACACCTGTCTTCTCAATATTCCATGACCTTCTCATCACAAAGTTCCATGCCCTTGTCCTCAAAATGCACCAGGCCCACTGTCATCACAATATTCCATGAAACATGTCAGACCAATGTTCCATGCCACTGTCATCACAATGCTCCATGCCCTTTTCATCACAGTGCTCCATGACCCCTGTTATCACAATGCTCCGTGACTCCAGTCATCACAATGCTTCATGACATTTGTCCTCTCAGTGGTCGATGCCCTCATTACACAAGGCTCTGTGACCTTTGTCACCACAATGCTCCATGCCCTTGTCATCACAATGCTCCATGCCCACTGTCATCACAATAATACATGAAACTTGTCAGACCAATGTTGCATTCCCCTGTCATCACATTGCTCCATGCCCTTGTCATCACAATGCTCCAGGACCACTGTCATCACAATGCTCCGTGACTCCAGTCATCACAATGATTCATGACCTTTTTCCTCACAATGGTCCATGCCCTCGTCACACAAGGCTCTGTGATCTTTGTCACCACAATATTCCATGATATTTTCATCACAATGCTCTGTGTCCCTTGTCATCGCAATGCTCCATGACTTTGTCAGCACAATGCTCCATGACACTTGTCATCAAAATGCTCCATGCGCTTGTCAGCACCATGCTCCATGACACATGTCATCACAATGTGCCATGCTCTTTTCATCAAAATGCTTCCCATCCTTTTCATCGCTATGATCCATAAAACTTGTCATCACAATGCTCCATGCACTTCTCATCAAAATGCTCTCTCACCACATATATCACAATGTTCCATCACTAGTCATCACAATACTCGCTCACCCCTGTCATCATAATGTTCCATGACCACTGTCATCATAGTGCTACATGCCCTTATCTTCACAATGCTCCATGACCCCTGACAACAAAATGTTCCATAACCGCTGTCACAAAATGCTCCATGACCCATTTCATCACAGTGCTTCATGACCCCTGACATCACAATGTTCCATAACCCCTGTCATCAAAATGTTCCATGACACTTTTCATCAATTTGCTCCATGACCCTGTCATCACAATGCTCCCTGTCCTTCTCATCACAATGCACCACGCCCTTGTCATCAAAATGCTCCATGACCTTTGTCATCACAAAGCTCCATGACACTTGGCATCACAATGCTCCATGCCATTTCATCACAGTGCTACATGAAAGCTCTCATCACATTGCTCCAAGACCTTGTCAGCACAATGCTCCATGACGCTTGTCATCACAATGCTCGATACTCTTGTCATCACAATGCTCCATGCGCTTTTCATTACAATCCTCCATGACACATGTATCACAGTGTTCCGTGCCATAGTCATCAAAAAGTTCCATGCCGAATCTCATCACAATAATCCATAGAAATTTCAGACAAATGTTCAATGCCCTTGTCATCACAATGCTCCATTACCCCTGTCATAACAATTCTCCATGACCCCAGCTATCACAGTGTTCCACCTTCTTGGCATCAAAGGATACATGACCCTTGTCATCACTATGCACCAAGAGCCCTGTAATCACAATGCTCCATGCCCTTGTCATCACAAAGATCCATGACACATGTCATCAGAATGCTCCAAGGCCTTCTCATCACAATGCTCCATGCCCTTGTCATCACAATGCTCCAAGACCCTTGTAATCACAATGCTCCATGCCCCTATTCATCAGAATGCTTCAAGAGACTTGTCATCACAAGGCTCCATGGTCTACTCATCACACTGCTCCAGGACTTTGTCATCACAATGCTCCATTCCCTTGACATCACAATGCTCCTTGACCACTGTCATCACAGTACTCCATGAACATTTTCACGCCAATGTTACATGACCTTCTCATCACAATGCTCCATGACCCTTGTCATCACAATGCTCCAAGAACCCTGTAATCACAATGCTCCATGTCCTTGTCATCACAAAGCTCCATGACGCATGTCATCAGAATGCTCCATTGCCTTCTCATCACAATGCTCCATGCCCTTGTAATCACATTGCTTCAAAACCCCTGTAATCTCAATGCTCCATGCACCTTTTCATCAGAATGCTCCATGCCCTTGTCATCGCAATGTTCCAAGGCCTTGTCATCAAAATGCTCCATTACCTTTGTCATCACAATCCTCCCTGACACTTGGTATCACAATGCTCCATGCCATTGTCATCACAATGGACAATGACATATGTCATCACAATGCTCCCTGACACCTGTCTTCACAATACTCCATGACATTGTCATCACAATGTTCCATGCCCTTGTCATCACAATGCGCCATGCCCACTGTCATCACAATAATCCATGAAACATGTCAGACCAATGCTCCATGCCCTTGTCATCACAATGCTCCATGACGCCTGTCATCACAGTGCTCCGTGACACCAGTCATCACAATGCTTCATGACCTTTGTCCTCACAATGTTCCATGCCCTCGTCACACAAGGCTCTGTGACCTTTGTCACTACAATGCTCCATGCCCTTGTCATCTCAATGCTCCATGCCCACTATCATCACAATAATCCATGAAACTTGTCAGACCAATGTTCCATGCCCCTGTCATCACATTGCTCCATGCCCTTATAATCACAATGCTGCATGACCCCTGACATCACAATGTTCCATAACCCCTGTCATCAAAATATTCCATGACAATTTTCATCAAATTGCTCCATGACCCTGTCATCACAATGCTCCCTGCCCTTCTCATCACAATGCACCACGCCCTTGTCATCAAAATGCCCCATGACATTTGTCATCACAAAGCTCCATGACCCTTGGCATCACAATGCTCCATGCCATTGTCATCACAATGCTCAATGAAATCTCTCATTACATTGCTCCGTGCCCTTGTCATCACAATGCTCCATTACACCTGTCATAACAATGCTCCATGACCCCTGCCATCACAGTGTTCCACGGCATTGGCATCACAAGTCTCCATGACCCTTGTCATCACAATGCTCCAAGACCTCTGTAATCACAATTCTCCATGCCACTTTTCATCTCAATGCTCCATGAACACTGTCATCACAATGCACCATGCCCATCATCATAATCATTCATGCTATTGTCATCACAATGAAATCAAAATGCTCCATGTCTTCTGTAATCAAAATGCTCCAAACACTTCTGATCACAATGTTCCCTAACAATTGTCATCACATGCCACATGACGCTCGTCATCACAATGATGCAAATTCTTCTCATCACAATTCTCTATGACCTTTGTCACCACAATGCTCTATACACTTGGCATCAAAATGCTCGCTGACACTTGTCATCAGTATGCTCCTTGAACACTGTCATGACAAGGCTCCATGCCTTTTTCATCACAATGATCCATTCCCTTTTCATCACAATGCTCCAAGACCCCTGTTATCACAAAGCTCCGTGACTCCAGTCATCACAATGATTCATGACATTTGTCATCACAATGGTACATGACCTCGTCACACAAAGCTCTGGGACCTTTGTCACCACAATGCTCCATGAAATTTTTATCACAATGCTCTGTGACCCTTGTCATCACAAAGCTCCATGCCTTTGTCAGCACAATGCTCCATGACCCTTGTCATCACAATGCTCGATGCGCGTGTCAGCACAATGCTCCATAACCCATGTCATCACAATGCTCCACATCCTTGTCATCAAAATGCTCCATAAACCTTGTCATCACAATGCTCCATGCACTTCTCCTCAAAACGCTTTCTCACCACTGATATCACAATGTTCCATCACTAGTCATCACAATGCTCCCTCACCCCTGTAACCACAATATTCCATGACCCCTGTAATCACAATTCTCCATGCCCTTGTCATCACAAAGCTCCATGACGCATGTCATCAGAATGCTCCCTGGCCTTCTCATCACAATGCTCCATGCCCTTGTCATCACAATGCTCCAAGACCCCTGTATTCACAATGTCACTTGCCACTTTTCATCTCAATGCTCCATGACCCCTGTCATCACAATGCTCCGTGACTGCAGTCATCACAATGCTTCATGACATTTGTCCTCACAATGGACCATGCCCTCGTCACACAAGGCTCTGTGACCTTTATCACCACAATGCTCCATGCCCTTGTCATCTCAATGCTCCATGCCCATTGTAATCACAATAATCCATGAAAATTTTCAGACCAATGTTCCATGCCCCTGTCATCACATTGCTCCATGCCCTTGTCATCACAATGCTCCATGACCCCTGTCATCACAGTGGTCCGTGACTCCAGTCATTACAATGATTCATGACCATTCTCATCACAATGGTCCATGCCCTCTTAACACAAGGCTCTGTGATCTTTGTCACCACAATGCTCCATGAAATTTTCATCACAATGCTCTGTGTCCCTTGTCATCACAATGCTCCATGCCTTTGTCAGCACAATGCTCCATGACACTTGTCATCAAAATGCTCCATGCGCTTGTCAGCACAATGCTCCATGACACATGTCATCACAATGTGCCATCCTCTTTTCATCACAATGCGCCACATCCTTCTCATCACTATGCTCCATAAAACTTGTCATCACAATGCTCCATGAACTTCTCATCAAAATGCTCTCTCACCACATATATCACAATGTTCCATCACTAGTCATCACAATACTCGCTCACCCCTGTCATCACAATGTTCCATGACCACTGTCATCACAGTGCTACATGCTCTTATCATCACAATGCTCCATGACCCCTGACATCACAATGTTCCATAACCCCTGTCATCAAAATGTTCCCTGACACTTTTCAGCAATTTGCATCATGACCCTGTCATCACAATGCTCCCTACACTTCTCATCACAATGCACCACTTCCTTGTCATCAAAATGCTCCATGACTTTGTCATCACAAAGCTCCATGACCCTTGGCATCACAATGTACCATGCCATTTCATCACAATGCTACATGAAACCTCTCATCACATTGCTCCATGCCCTTGTCAGCACAATGCTCCATGACGCTTGTCATCACAATGCTCGATACTCTTCTCATCACAATGCTCCATGCCCTTGTCATTACAATCCTCCATGACACATGTATCGCAGTGTTCCGTGCCCTAGTCATCACAATGTTCCATTCCGAATCTCATCACAATAATCCATGAAAATTTCAGACAAATGTTCCATGCCCTTGTCATCACAATGCTCCATTACCCCTGTCATAACAATGCTCCATGACCCCTGCCATCACAATGTTCCATCTTCTTGGCATCCAAGGCTACATGACCCTTGTCATCACGATGCAACAAGACCCCTGTAATCACAATGCTCCATGCCATTGTCATCACAAAGATCCATGACACATGTCATCAGAATGCTCCATGGCCTTCTCATCACAATGCTCCATGCCCTTGTCATCACAGTGCTCCAAGACCCTTGTAATCACAATGCTCCATGTCCGTATTCATCAGAATGCTCCAAGAGACTTTTCATCACAAGGCTCCATTGTCTTCTCATCACACTGCTCCAGGACCTTGTCAAAACAATGCTCCTTGACCACTGTCATCACAATACTCCATGAACATTTTCAGGCCAATGCTCCATGACCTTCTCATCACAATGCTCCATGACCCATGTCATCACAATGCTCCAAGAACCCTGTAATCACAATGCTCCATGTCCTTGTCATCACAAAGCTCCATGACGCATGTCATCATAATGCTCCATTGCCTTCTCATCACAATGCTCCATGCCCTTGTCATCACATTGCTTCAAAACCCCTGTAATCTCAATGCTCCATGCACCTTTTCATCAGAATGCTCCATGCCCTTGTCATCACAATGCTCCATGACTCTTGTCATCGCAATGTTCCAAGCCCTTGTCATCAAAATACTCCATTACCTTTGTCATCACAATCCTCCATGACACTTGGTATCACAATGTTCCATGCCATTGTCATCACAATGGACAATGACATTTGTCATCACAATGCTCCCTGACACCTGTCTTCACAATACTCCATGACCTTGTCATCACAATGTTCCATGCCCTTGTCATCACAATGTGCCATGCCCACTGTCATCACAATAATCCATGAAACATGTCAGACCAATGTTCCATGCCCCTGTTATCACAATGCTCCTTGCCCTTGTCATCACAATGCTCCATGACCCCTGTCATCACAATGCCCCGTGACTCCAGTCATCACAATGCTTCATGACCTTTGTCCTCAAAATGGTCCATGCCCTCGTCACACAACGCTCTGTGACCTTTGTCACCACAATGCTCCATGCCCTTGTCATCTCAATGCTCCATGCCCTCTGTCATCACATTAATCCATGAAACTTGTCAGAACAATGTTCCATGCCCCTGTCATCACAATGCTCCATGCCCTTGTCATAACAATGTTCCATGACCCCTGTCACCACAATTCTCCGTGACTCCAGTCATCACAATGCTTCATGACCTTTGTCCTCACAATGGTCCATGCACTCCTCACACTAGGCTCTGTGACCTTTGTCACCAAAATGCTCCATGCCCTTGTCATCTCAATGCACCATGCCCACTGTCATCACAATAATCCATGAAACATGTCAGACCAATGTTCCATGCCCCTGTCATCACATTGCTCCATGCCCTTGTGGTCACAATGCTACATGACCCCTGTCATCACAATGCTCCATGACTCCTGTCATCACAAAATTTAATGACCTTTGTCCTCACAATGGTCCATGCCCTCTTCACACAAGGCTCTGTGATCATTGTCACCACAATGCTACATGAAATTTTCATCACAATGGTCTGTGTCCCTTGTCATCACAATGCTCCATGACTTTGTCAGCACAATGCTCCATGACACTTGTCATCAAAATGCTCCATGCGCCTTTCAGCACAATGCTCCATGACACATGTCATCACAATGTGCCATGCTCTTCTCATCACAATGCTCCACATCCTTTTCTTCGCTATGCTCCATAAAACTTGTCATCACAATGCTCCATGCACTTCTCATCAAAATGCGCTCTCACCACATATATCACAATGTTACATCACTAGTCATCACAATACTCCTTCACACCTGTCATCACAGTGTTCCATGACCCCTGTCATCACAGTGCTACATGCCCTTATCATCACAATGCTCCATGACCCCTGACATCACAATGTTCCATAAACCCTGTCACAAAATGCTCCATGACCCTTCTCATCACAATGCTTCATGACCCCTGACATCACAATGTTCCAATACCTCAGTCATCAAAATATTCCATTACACTTTTATTGAAATTGCTCCATGACCCTGTCATCACAATGCGCCCTGCCCTTCTCATCACAGTGCACCACGCCCTTGTCATCAAAATGCACCATGACATTTGTCATCACAAAGCTCCATGACCCTTGGCATCACAATGATCCATGCCATTGTCATCACAATGCTCATTGAAATCTCTCATCACATTGCTCCATGCTCTTGTCATCACAATGCTCCATGAACCCTGTCATCACAATGCACCGTGCCCATCACGATAATATTTCATGCTATTGTCATCACAATGAAATCAAAATGCTCAATGACCTCTGTCATCAAAATGCACCAAACCCTTCTGATCACAATGTTCCATAACACTTGTCATCACAATGCCCCATGACGCTGGTCATCACAATTTTCCATGGTCTTCTCATCACAATGCTCCATGATCTTTGTCATCACAATGCTCAATACACTTATCATCACAATGCTCCCTGACACTTGTCATCAGTATGCTCCTTGAACCCTGTCATGACAAGGCTCCATGCATTTTTCATCACAATGATCCATTCCCTTTTCATCACAATGCTCCAAGAGCCCTGTAATCACAATGCTCCATGTCCTTGTCATCAAAAAGCTCCATGACGCATGTCATCAGAATGCTCCATTGCCTTCTCATCACAATGCTCCATGCCCTTGTAATCACATTGCTTCAAAACCGCTGTAATCTCAATTCTCCATGCACCTTTTCATCAGAATGCTCCATGCCCTTGTCATCACAATGCTCCATGACCCTTGTCATCACAATGGTCCAAGCCCTTGTCATCAAAATGCTCCATTACCTTTGTCATCACAATCCTCCATGACACTTGGTATCACAATGCTCCATGCCAATGTCATCACAATGGACAATTACATATGTCATCACAAAGCTCCCTGACACCTGTCTTCACAATACTCCATGACCTTGTCATCACAATGTTCCATGCCCTTGTCATCACAATGCGCCACGCCCACTGTCATCACAATAATCCATGAAACTTGTCAGACCAATGTTCCATGCCCCTGTTATCACAATGCTCCATGCCCTTGTCATCACAATGCTCCATGACCACTGTCATCACAATGCTCCGTGACTCCAGTCATCACAATGCTTCTTGACCTTTGTCCTCACTATGGTCCATGCCCTCGTCACACAAGGCTCTGTGACGTTTGTCACAACAATGCTCCATGCCCTTGTCATCTCAATGCTCCATGCCCACTGTCATCACAATAATCCATGAAACTTTTCAGACCAAAGTTCCATTCACCTGTCATCACATTGCTCCATGCCCTTCTCATCACAATCCTCCATGACACCTGTCATCACAATGCACCGTGACTCCAGTCATTACAAAGATTCATGACCTTTGTCCTCACAATGGTCCATGCCCTCATCACAGAAGGCTCTGTGATCTTTGTCACCACAATGCTCCATGAAATTTTCATCACAATGCTCTGTGTCCCTTGTCATCACAATGCTCCATGCCTTTGTCAGCACAATGCTCCATGACACTTGTCATCAAAATGCTCCATGCGCTTGTCAGCACAATGCTCCATGACACATGGCATCACAATGTGCCATCCTCTTTTCATCACAATGCTCCACATCCTTTTCATCGCTATGCTCCATAAAACTTGTCATCACAATAATCCACGCACTACTCATCAAAATGCTCTCTCACCACATTTATCACAATGTTCCATCACTAGTCATCACAATACTCCCTCACACCTGTCATCACAATGTTCCATGACCCCTGTCATCACAGTGCTTCAAGCCCTTATCATCACAATGCTCCATGACCCCTGACATCAAAATGTTCCATAACCCCGTCACAAAATGCTCCATGACCCATTTTATCACAATGCTTCATGACCCCTGACAACACAATGTTCCATAACCCTTGTCATGAATATATTCCATGACCCTTTTATTCAAATTGCTCCATGACCATGTCATCACAATGCTCCCTGCCTTTGTCATCACAATGCACCACGCCCTTGTCATCAAAATGCCCCATGACATTTGTCATCACAAAGCTCCATGACCCTTGGCATCACAATGCTCCATGCCATTGTCATCACAATGCTCAATGAAATCTCTCATCACATTGCTCCATGCCCTTGTCATCACAATGCTCCATTACACCTGTCATAACAATGCTCCATGACCCCTGCCATCACAATGTTCCAAAGCCTTGTCATCACAATGCTCCAAGACCTCTGTAATCACAATTCTCCATTTCAGTTTTCATTTCAATGCTCCATGAACACTGTCATCACTGTGCACCATGCCCATCTACATAATGATTCAAGATATTGTCATCACAATGAAATCAAAATGCTCCATATCCTCTGTCATCACAATGCTCCAATCCCTTCTGATCACAATGTTCCATAACACTTGTCATCACATGCCCCATGACGCTCGTCATCACAATCATGCAAGGTCTTCTCATCACAATGCTCCATGACCTTTGTCACCACAATGCTCAATACACTTGCCATCACAGTGCTCGCTGACACTTGTCATCAGTATGCTCCTTAAACACTGTCATGACAAGGCTCCATGCCTTTTTCATCACAGTGATCCATTCCCTTTTCTTCACAATGCTCCACATCCTTTTCATCGCTATGCTCCATAAAACTTGTCATCACAATAATCCACGCACTTCTCATCAAAATGCTCTCTCACCACATTTATCACAATGTTCCATCACTAGTCATCACAATACTCCCTCACACCTGTCATCACAATGTTCCATGACCCCTGTCATCACAGTGCTTCAAGCCCTTATCATCACAATGCTCCATGACCCCTGACATCAAAATGTTCCATAACCCCGTCACAAAATGCTCCATGACCCATTTCATCACAATGCTTCATGACCCCTGACATCACAATGTTCCATAACCCTTGTCATCAAAATATTCCATGACCCTTTTGTTCAAATTGCTCCATGACCATGTCATCACAATGCTCCCTGACCTTCTCATCACAATGCACCACGCCCTTGTCATCAAAATGCCCCATGACATTTGTCATCACAAAGCTCCATGACCCTTGGCATCACAATGCTCCATGCCATTGTCATCTCAATGCTCAATGAAATCTCTCATCACATTGCTCCATGCCCTTGTCATCACAATGCTCCATTACACCTGTCATAACAATGCTCCATGACCCCTGCCATCACAATGTTCCAAGGCCTTGTCATCACAATGCTCCAAGACCTCTGTAATCACAATTCTCCATTTCAGTTTTCATTTCAATGCTCCATGAACACTGTCATCACAGTGCACCATGCCCATCATCATAATGATTCAAGATATTGTCATCACAATGAAATCAAAATGCTCCATGTCCTCTGTCATCACAATGCTCCAATCACTTCTGATCACAATGTTCCATAACACTTGTCATCACATGCCTCATGACGCTCGTCATCACAATCATGCAAGGTCTTCTCATCACAATGCTCCATGACCTTTGTCACCACAATGCTCAATACACTTGCCATCACAGTGCTCGCTGACACTTGTCATCAGTATGTTCCTTGAACACTGTCATGACAAGGCTCCATGCCTTTTTCATCACAGTGATCCATTCCCTTTTCATCACAATGCTCCAAGACCCCTGTTATCACAATGCTCCGTGACTCCAGTCATCAAAATGCTTCATGACATTTGTCATCACAATGGTCCATGACCTCATCACACAAAGCTCTGTGACCTTTGTCACCACAATGCTCCATGAAATTTTTATCACAATGCTCTGTGACCCTTGTCATCACAAAGCTCCATGCCTTTATCAGCACGATGCTCCATGACCCAGTAATCACAATGCTCCCTGCCCTTCTCATCACAATGCACCACGAACATGTCATCAAAATGCTCCATGACCTTTGTCATCACAAATCTCCTTGACCATTTGCATCACAATGCTCCATGCCATTGTCATCACAATGCTCAATGAAATCTCTCATCACATTGTTCCATGCCCTTGTCATCACAATGCTCCATTAAACCTGTCATAACTATGATCCATGACCCCTGCCATCACAATGTTCCACGGCCTTGGCATCACAAGGCTCCATGACCCTTGTCATCACAATGCTCCAAGACCTCTGTAATCACAATTCTCCATGCCACTTTTCATCTCAATGCTCCATGAACACTGTCATCACAATGCACCATGCCCATCATCATAATGATTCATGCTATTGTCATCACAATGAAATCAAAATGCTCCATGTCCTCTGTCATCACAATGTTCCAAACCCTTCTGATCACAATGTTCCATAACACTTGTCATCACATGCCCCATGACGCTCGTCATCACAAATATGCAAGGTCTTCTCATCACAATGCTCCATGACCTTTTTCACCACAATGCTCAATACACTTGGCATCACAATGCTCGGTGACACTTGTCATCAGTATGCTCCTTGAACCCTGTCATGAGAAGGCCACATGCCTTTTTCATCACAATGATCCATTCCCTTTTCATCACAATGCTCCAAGACCCCTGTTATCACAATGCTCTGTGACTCCAGTCATCAAAATGCTTCATGACATTTGTCATCACAATGGTACATGACCTCGTCACACAAATCTCTGTGACCTTTGTCACCACAATGCTCCATGAAATTTTTATCACAATGCTCTGTGACCCTTGTCATCACAATGCTCGAAGCGTGTGTCAGCCCAATGCTCCATAACCCATGTCATCACAATGCACCATGCACTTGTCATCACAATGCTCCACAACATTGTCACCAAAATGCTCCATAAACATTGTCATCACAATGCTCCATGCACTTCTCCTCAAAATGCTTTCTCACCTCTGATATCACAATGTTCCATCACTAGTCATCAAAATACTCCCTCATCCCTGTCATCACAATATTCCATGACCCCTGTAGTCACAATTCTCCTTGCCCTTGTCATTACAAAGCTCCATGACGCATGTCATCAGAATGCTCCATGGCCTTCTCACCACAATGCTCCATGCCCTTGTCATCTCAATGCTCCATGAACCCTGTCATCACAATGCACCGTGCCCATCACCAAAATATTTCATGCTATTTTCATCACAATGAAATCAAAATGCTCAATGACCTCTGGCATCACAATGCACCAAATCCTTCTGATCACAATGTTCCATAATACTTGTCATCACAATGCCCCATGACGCTGGTCATCACAATTATCCATGGTTTTCTCATCACAATGCTCCATGATCTTAGTCATCACAATGCTCAATACACTTATCGTAACAATGCTCCCTGACAGTTGTCATCAGTATGCACCTTGAACCCTGTCATGACAAGGCTCCATGCATTTTTCATCACAATGATCCATTCCCTTTTCATCACAATGCTCCAAGACCCCTGTAATCACAATGCTCCATGTCCTTGTCATCACAAAGCTCCATGACGCATGTCATCAGAATGCTCCATTGCCTTCTCATCACAATGCTCCATGCCCTTGTAATCACATTGCTTCAAAAACCCTGTAATCTCAATGCTCCATGCACATTTTCATCAGAATGCTCCATGCCGTTTTCATCACAATGCTCCATGACCCTTGTCATCGCAATGTTCCAAGCCCTTGTCATCAAAATGCTCCATTACCTTTGTCATCACAATCCTCCATGACACTTGGTATCACAATGCTCCATGCCATTGTCATCACAATGGACAATGACATATGTCATCACAATGCTCCCTGACACCTGTCTTCACAATACTCCATGACCTTGTCATCACAATGTTCCATGCCCTTGTCATCACAATGCGCCATGCCCACTGTCATCACAATAATCCATGAAACATGTCAGACCACAGTTTCATGCCCCTGTCATCACAATGGTCCATGCCCTTGTCATCACAATGCTCCATAACCCCTGTCATCACAATGCTCCGTGACTCCAATCATCAAAATGCTTCATAACCTTGTCCTCACAATGGTCCATGCCCTCGTCACACAAGGCTCTGTGACCTTTGTCACCACAATGCTCCATGCCCTTGTCATCTCAATGCTCCAAGCCCACTGTCATCACAATAATCCATGAAACTTGTCAGACCAATGTTCCATGCCCCTGTCATCACATTGTTCCATGCCCTTGTCATCACAAAGCTCCATGACCCATGTCATCACAATGCTCCGTGACTCCAGTCATCAAAATGATTCATGACCTTTGTCCTCACAATGGTCCATGCCCTCGTCACACAAGGCTCTGTGATCTTTGTCACCACAATGCTCCATGAAATTTTCATCACAATGCTCTGTGTCCCTTGTCATCACAAGGCTCCATGCCTTTGTCAGCACAATGCTCCATGACACTTGTCATCAAAATGCTCCATGCGCTTGTCAGCACAATGCTCCATGACACATGTCATCACAATGTGCTATGCTCTTTTCATCACAATGCTCCACATCCTTTTCATCGCTATGCTCCAAAAAACTTGTCATCACTATGCTCCATGCACTTCGCATCAAAATGCTCTCTCACCACATATATCAAAATGTTCCATCACTAGTCATCACAATACTCGCTCACACCTGTCATCACAATGTTCCATGACCACTGTCATCACAGTGCTAATGCCCTTATCATCACAATGCTCCATGACCCCTGGCATCACAATGTTCCATATCCCCTGTCACAAAATGCTCCATGACCCATTTCATCACAATGCTTCATGACCCCTGACATCACAATGTTCCATAACCCCTGTCATCAAAATATTCCATGACACTTTTCATCAAATTGCCCGATGACCCTGTCATCAAAATGCTCCCTGCCCTTCTCATCCAAATGCACCACACCCTTGTCAACAAAATGCCCCATGACATTTGTATCTCAAAGCCCCATGTCCCTTGGCATCACAATGCTCCATGCCATTGTCATCATAATGCTCAATGAAATCTCTCATCACATTTCTCCATGCCCTTGTCATCACAATGCTCCATTAAAACTGTCATAACAATGCTCCATGACCCCTGCCATCACATGGTTCCACCGCCTTGTCATCACAAGGCTCCATGACCGTTGTCATCACAATGCTCCAGGACTTCTGTAATCACAATTCTTCATGCCACTTTTCATCTCAATGCTCCATGAACCCTGTCATCACAATGCACCATGCCCATCATCATAATGATTCATGCTATTGTCATCACAATGAAATCAAAATGCTCCATGACCTCTGTCATCACAATGCTCCAAACCCTTCTGATCACAATGTTCCATAACACTTGTCATCACATGCCCGATGAAGCTCGTCATCACAATTATGCAAGGTCTTCTCATCACAATGCTCTATGACCTTTGTCACCACAATGCTCATTACACTTGGCATCACAATGCTCGGGGACACTTGTCATAAGTATGCTCCTTGAACACTGTCATGACAAGGCTCCATGACATTTTCATCACAGTGATCCATTCCCTTTTCATCACAGTGCTCCAAGACCCCTGTTACCACAATGCTCCGTTGCTCCATTCATCACAATGCTTCATGACATTTGTCATCACAATGGTCCATGATCTCGTCATACAAAGCTCTGTGACCTTTGTCATCCCAATGCTCCATGAAATTTTTATCACAATGCTCTGTGACCCTTGTCATCACAAAGCTCCATGCCTTTGTCAGGACAATGCTCCATGACCCTTGTCATCACAATGCTCGATGCGCGTGTCAGCACAATGCTCCATAACCATGTCATCACAATGCACCATGCATTTGTCATCACAATGCTCCACATCCTTGTCATCAAAATGCTCCATAAACCTTGTCATCTCAATGCTCCATGCACTTCTCCTCAAAATGACTTCTCACCACTGATATCACAATGTTCCATCACTAGTCATCACAATACTCCCTCACCCCTGTCATCACAATATTCCATGACCCCTGTAATCATAATTCTCCATGCCCTTGTCATCACAAAGCTCCATGACGCATGTCATCAGAATGCTCCATGGCCTTCTCATCGCAATGCTCCATGCCCTTGTCATCACAATGCTCCAACACCCCTGTAATCACAGTGCTCCATGCCCCTTTTCATCTCAATGCTCCATGTACCCTGTCATCACAATGCACCGTGCACATCACCATAATATTTCATGCTATTGTCATCACAATGAAATCAAAATGCTCAATGACCTCTGTCATCACAATGCACCAAACCCTTTTGATCACAATGTTCCATAACACTTGTCATCACAATGCCCCATGACGCTGGTTATCACAATTTTCCATGGACTTCTCATCACAATGCTCCATGATCTTTGTCATCACAATGCTCAATACACTTATCATCACAATGCTCCCTGACAGTTGTCATCAGTATGCTCCTTGAACACTGTCAAGACAAGGCTCCATGCATTTTTCATCACAATGATCCATTCCCTTTTCATCACAATGCTCCAAGACACCTTTAATCACAATGCTCCATGTCCTTGTCATCACAAAGCTCCATGACGCATGTCATCAGAATGCTCCATTGCCTTCTCATCTCAATGCTCTATGCCCTTGTAATCACACTGCTTCAAAACTCCTGTAATCTCAATGCTCCATGCACCTTTTCATCAGAATGCTCCATGCCCTTGTCATCACAATGCTCCATGACCCTTGTCATCGCAATGTTTCAAGCCCTTGTCATCAAAATGCTCCATTACCTTTGTCATCAGAATCCTCCATGACACTTGGTATCACAATGCTCCATGCCATAGTCATCACAATGGACAATGACATATGTCATCACAATGCTCCCTGACACCTGTCTTCACAATACTCCATGACCTTGTCATCACAATGCTCCCTGACACCTGTCTTCACAATACTCCATGACCTTGTCATCACAATGTTCCATGCCCTTGTCATCACAATGCGCCATGCCCACTGTCATCACAATAATCCATTAAACATGTCAGACCAATGTTCCATGCCCCTGTCATCACAATGCTCCATGCCCTTGTCATCACAATGCTCCATGACCCCTGTCATCACAATGCTCCGTGACTCCAGTCATCACAATGCTTCATGACATTTGTCCTCACAATGGTCCATGCCCTCGACACACAAGGCTCTGTGACCTTTGTCACCACAATGCTCCATGCCCTTTTTATCTCAAAGCTCCATGCCCACTGTCATCACAATAATCCATGAAACTTGTCAGACCAATGTTTCATGCCCCTGTCATCAGTTTGCTCCATGCCCTTGTCATCACAATGCTCCATGACACCTGTCATTACAATGCACCGTGACTCCACTCATCACAAAGATTCATGACATTTGTCCTCACAGTGGTCCATGCCCTCGTCACACAAGGCTCTGTGATCTTTGTCACCACAATGCTCCATGAAAGTTTCATCACAATGCTCTGTGTCCCTTATCATCACAATGCTCCATGCCTTTGTCAGCACAATGCTCCATGACACTTGTCATCAAAATGCTCCATGCGCTTGTCAGCACAATGCTCCATGACACATGTCATCACAATGTGCCATGCTCTTTTCATCACAATGCTCCACATCCTTTTCATCGCTATGCTCCATAAAACTTGTCATCACAATGCTCCATGCACTTCTCATCAAAATGCTCTCTCACCACATATATCACAATGTTCCATCACTAGTCATCACAATACTCGCTCCCCCCTGTCATCACAATGTTCCATGACAACTGTCATCACAGTGTTCCATGCCCTTATCATCACAATGCTCCATGACCCCTGCCATCACAATGTTCCACGGCCTTGTCATCACAAGGCTCCATGACCCTTGTCATCACAATGCTCCAAGACCTCTGTAGTCACAATTCTCCATGCCACTTTTCATCTCAATGCTGCAGGAACACTGTCATCACAGTGCACCAGGCCCATCATCATAATGATTCATGCTATTGTCATCACAATGAAATAAAAATGCTCCATGTCCTCTGTCATCACAATGCTCCAAACCCTTCTGATCACAATGTTCCATAACACATGTCATCACTTGCCACATGACGCTCGTCATCACAATTATGCAAGGTCTTCTCATCACAATGCTCCATGACCTTTGTCACCACAATGCTCAATACACTTGGCATCACAATGCTCGCTGACACTTGTCATCAGTATGCTCCTTGAACACTGTCATGACAAGGCTCCATGCCTTTTTCATCACAGTGATCCATTCCCTTTTCATCACAATGCTCCAAGACCCCTGTTATCACAATGCTCCTTGACTCCAGTCATCACAATGCTTCATGACATTTGACATCACAATGGTCCAAGACCTCATCACACAAAGCTCTATGACTTTGTCACCACAATGCTCTATTGAATTTTTATCACAATGCTCCGTGACCCTTGTCATCACAATGCTCGATGCGCGTGTCAGCACAATGCTCCATAACCCATGTCATCACAATTCACCATGCACTTGTCATCACAATGCTCCACATCCTTGTCATCAAAATGCTCCATAAACCTTGTCATCACAATGCTCCATGCACTTCTAATCAAAATTCCTTCTCACCACTGATATCACAATGTTCCATCACTAGTGATCACAATACTCCCTCACCCCTGTCATCACAATATTCCATGACCCCTGTAATCACAATTCTCCTTGTCCTTGTCATCACAAAGTGCCATGACGCATGTCATTAGAATGCTCCATGGCCTTCTCATCACAATGCTCCATGCTCTTGTCATCACAATGCTCCAACACACCTGTAATCACAGTGCTCCATGCCACTTTTCATCTCAATGTTCCATGAACCCTGTCATCACAATGCACCGTGCCCATCACCATAATATTTCATGCTATTGTCATCACAATGAAATCAAAATGCTCAATGACCTCTGTCATCACAATGCACCAGACCCTTCTGATCACAATGTTCCATAACACTTGTCATCACAATGCCCCTTGACGCTGGTCATCACAATTATCCATGGTCTTCTCATCACAATGCTCCATGATCTTTGTCATCACAATGCTCAATACACTTATCATCACAATGCTCCCTGACAGTTTTCATCAGTATGCTCCTTGAACTCTGTCATGACAAGGCTCCATGCATTTTTCATCACAATGATCCATTCCCTTTTCATCACAATGCTCCAAGACACCTGTAATCAAAATGCTCCATGTCCTTGTCATCACAAAGCTCCATGACGCATGTCATCAGAATGCTCCATTGCCTTCTTATCACAATGCTACATGGCCTTTTAATCACATTCCTTCAAAACCCCTGTAATCTCAATGCTCCATGCACCTTTTCATCAGAATGCTCCATTACCCTTTTCATCAAAATGCTCCATGACCCCTGACATCAAAATGTTCCATAAACCCTGTCATCAAAATGTTCCATGACACTTTTCATCAATTTGCTCCATGACCCTGTCATCACAATGCTCCCTGCCCTTCTCATCACAATGCACCACGACCTTGTCATCAAAATGCTCCATGACATTTGTCATCACAAAGCTCCATGACCCTTTGCATCACAATGCTCCATGCCATTTCATCACAATGCTACATGAAACCTCTCATCATATTGCTCCATGCCCTTGTCACCTCAATGCTCCATGACACTTGTCATCACAATGTTCGATACTCTTCTCATCACAATACTCCATGCCCTTGTCATTACAATCCTCATTGACACATGTATCACAGTGTTCCGTGCCCTAGTCATCACAATGTTCCATGCCGAATCTCATCACAATAATCCATGAAATTTTCAGACCAATGTTCCATGCGCTTGTCATCACAATGCTCCATTACCCCTGTCATAACAATGCTCCATGACCCCTGCCAACACAATGTTCCACCGCCTTGGCATCCAAGGCTCCATGACCCTTGTCATCACAATGCTCCAAGAACCCTGTAATCACAATGCACCATGCCTCTGTCATCACAAAGATCCATGACAAATGTCATCAGAATGCTCAATGGCTTTCTCATCACTATACTCCATGACTTTTTCATCACAATTCTCAAAGACCCCTGTAATCACAATGCTCAATGCCCCTAATCATCAGAATGCTCCATGACCCCTGACATCACAATGTTCCATAACCCCTGTCATAAAAATGTTCCATGACACTTTTCATCAATTTGCTCCATGACCCTGTCATCACAATGCTCCCTGCCCTTCTCATCACAATGCTCCATGCTCTTGTCATCACAATGCTCCAAGACCCCTGTAATCACAATGATCCATGCCCCTATTCATCAGAATGCTCCATTAGACTTGTCATCACAAGGCTACATGGTCTTTTCATCACAATGCTTCACGACTTTGTCATCAAAATGCTCCATTCCCTTGTCATCACAATGCTCCTTGAACACTGTAATCACAATACTCCATGAACATTTTCAGGCCAATGCTCCATGACTGTCTCATCACAATGCTCCATGACCCTTTTCATCACAATGCTCCAAGACCCCTCTCATCACAATGCTCCATGACACCTGTCATCACAATGCTCCATGCTCCTTGTCATTACAGTGATCCATGACGATCTTCATCATAATTGTCCATGGTCTTTTCATCACAATGCTCCACGGTCTTGCTATCACAATTCTCCATGCCCTGATCATCACAGTGCTCCATGTCCCAAGTCATTACAATTCTCACCTCCTTGTCATCACAATGCTTCGTGACACTTCTCATCACAATGTTACATGATCTTGTCATCACAATTCTCCATGCACTTTTCATCGCAATGCTCTATGACCACTGTCATAGCAATCTCCATGAACTTGTCATCACAATGCTTCACGACGTTGTCATCAAAATTCTCAAAGGCCCTTGTCATCACAATTCTCCATGCCCTTGTCATCACAATGCTCCATGACCATTGTCATCACAATGTTCCAAGCCCTTATCATCAAAATGCTCCATTAAATTTGTCATCTCAATCCTCCATGACACTTGTTATCACAATGTTCCATGCCATTGTCATCACAATGGACAATGACATATGTCATCACAATGCTCCCTGACACCTGCCTTCACAATACTACATGACCTAGTCATCAAAATGTTCCATGCCCTTGTCACCACAATGAACCATGCCCACTCTCATCACAATAATCCAAAATCTTGTCAGAGCAATACTCCATGACCCCTGTCATCACAATGCTCCGTGACTCCAGTCATCACAATATTTCATGACCTTTGTCATCACAGTCGTCCATGTCCTCTTCAAACAAGGCTCTTTGATTTTTACACCACAATGCTCCATGAATATTTCATCACAATGCTCTGTGTCCCTTGTCATCAAAATGCTCCATGCCTTTGTCACCACAATGCTCCATGCCCTTGTCATCACAATGCTCAATACCCAATGTCATCACATTAATCCATGAATTTTGTAAGACCAATGATCAATGCCCCTGTCATCACATTGCTCCATGCCCTTGTCATCACAAGGCTCCATGACCCCTTTCATCACAATGCTCCGTGGCTCCGTCATCACAATGCTTCATGACCTATCTCATCATTATGATCCATGCCCTCGTCACACAAGGCTCTGTGATCTTTTTCATCACAATGCTCCATGACCCCTGACATCACAATGTTCCATAACCCCTGTCATCAAAATATTCGATGACCATTTTCATCAAATTGCTCCATGACCCTCTCACCACTATGCACCCTGCCCTTCTCATTACAATGCACCACACACTTGTCAACAAAATGCTCCATGACCTTTGTCATCACAAAATTCCATGACCCTTGGCATCGCAATGATCAATGCCATTGTCATCACAGTGCTTCCTGAAGCCTCTCATCACATTGCTTCCATGTCCTTGTCATCACAAAGCTCCACGATGCTTGTCATCAAAATGCTCGATGCCCTTCTCATCACAATGCTCCATGCCCTTGTCATTACAATCCTCCATGACCCATGTAACACAGTGTTGTGTGACCTTGTCATCACAATGCGCCATGCCCACTCTCATCACAATAATCCATGAAACTTTTCAGACCAATGCTCCATACAATTGTAATCACAATACTCCCTTACCCCTGTCATGACAATGCTCCATTACCCCTGCCATCAAAATGATCCAAGGCCTTGTCATCACAAGGAACCATGACCCTTGTCATCACAATGCACCATGCCCATCATCAAAATGCTTCATGCTATTGTCAACACAATGAAATAAAAATGCTCCATGACCTGTGTCATCACAATGCTCCAAACACTTGTGATCATGATATTCCATAACACTTGTCATCACAACGCCCCATGAAGCTCGTCATCACAATTATCCATGGTCTTCTCATCACAATGCTCCATGACATTTGTCATCAAAATGCTCAATACTCATGTCATCATAATGGTCCCTGACACTTGTCGTCAGTATGCTCCTTGAACCCTGTCATGACAAGACTCCATGCCTTTTTCATCACAATGATCCATGCCCTTTTCATCACAATGCTCCAAGACCACGGTATTCGCAATGCTCCATGCCCTTGTCTTCACAAAACTCCATGATGCATGTCATCAGAATGCTCCATGGGCTTCTCATCACAATGATCCATGCCCTTGTCATCACAATGCTCCAAGAGCCCTGTAATCACAGTTCTCCATGCCCCTTTTCATCTCAATTCTCCATGAACCCTGTCATCACAATGCACCATGCCCATCATCTTAATGCTTCATGCTATTGTCATCACAATGAAATCAAAATGCTCCATGACATCTGTCATGAAAATGCTCCAAACCCTTGTGATCACAATGTTCATAACACTTGTCTTCACAACGCCCCATGACTCTCAACATCACAATTATCCACGGTCTTCTCATCACAGAGCTCCATGAGCTTTGTCATCACAATGCTCAATACACTGGTCATCACAATGCTCCCTGACACTTGTCATCAGTATACTCCTTGAACCCTGTCATGACAAGGCTACATGCCTTTTTCATCACAATGATCCATGCCGTTTTCATCACAATGCTCCAAGACCCCTGTAATCACAATGCTCCATGCCCTGGTCATCACAGTGCTTCATGACGCATGTCATCAGAATGCTCCATGGCCTTCTCATCACAATGCTTCATGCCCTTGTCATCACAATGCTCCAAGGCTCCTTTAATCACAATGATCCATGCCCCATTTCATCAGAATGCTCCATGAGACTTGTCATCACAAAGTTCCATAGTCTTCTCATCACAATGCTCCAGGATCTTGTCATCACGATGCTCCATTCCCTTGTCATCACAATGCTCCATGACCCCTGTCATCACAATACTCCATGAACATTTTCAGCCCAATGCTCCATGAACTTCTCATCACAATGCTCCATGACCCCTGTCATCACAATGCTCTATGACTACTGTCAACACAATGCTCCATGACCCCTTACAACACAATATTCCGGGACTTTTATCATCAAAATGCTCCCTGACCCTTGTCATCACAATGATCCGTGCCCTTGCCATCTTAATTCTCCATGACCGCTGTAATCACAATGCTCCGTGATGCTTGTCTTCACAGTGCTGCATGAAACTTGTCATCACGATGCTCCATGCCTTTGTCAGCAAAATGCTACATGACATTGTCATCACAATGTCCCATGCGCTTGTCATCAAAATCCTCCATGAAACTTTGGATCACATTGCTTCATGCCCTTGTCATCACAATGCTCCATGCTCCTTGAAATCAAAATGATCCATGACCTGTCATCACAATGCTCCAAAACCTTGTGATCACAATGTTCCATAACCCTTGACATCACAATGATCAATGATGCCTGTCATCACAATATTCCATGCCATTGTCATCACAATGCTCCATGACCATCGTCATCACAATGCTCAATAAATTTGTCATCACAATGCTCACTGACACTTGTTGTCAGAATGCTCCTTGAAACCTGTCATGAAAAGGCTCCATGCATTTTTCATCACAATGATCCATGCCATTTTCATCACAATGCTCCATGCCATTGTCATCACAATACTCCACAAGCTTATCATCAGAATACTCCATGCCCTTGTCATCAAAATAATCCATGCCCACTGTCATCACAATAATCCATGAAACTTGTTAGACCAATTTTCCATGCCACTATCATCACAATGCTCCATGCCCTTGTCATCACAAAGCTCCATGACGCATGTCATCAGAATGCTACATTGCCTTCTCATCACAATGCTCCATGCCCTTGTCATCACAATGCTCCAAGACCAATTTAATCACAATTCTCCATTCCCCTTTTCATCTCAATGCTCCATGAACCCTGTAATCACAGTGCACCATGCTCATCATCATAATGCTTCATGCTATGGTCATCATAATGAAAACAAAATGCTCCATGAACTCTGTCATCACAATGCTCCAAACCCTTATGATCACAATGCTCCATAATACTTGTCATCACAACGTCCCATGATGCTCGTCATCACAATTATCCATGGTTTTCTAATCACAATGCTCCATGACCTTTGTCATCACAATGCTCAATTTAATTGTCATCACAATGCTCCCTGACACTTGTCGTCAGTATGCTCCTTGAACCCTGTCATAACAAGGCTCCATGCCTTTTCCATCACAATGATCCATGCCCTTTTCATCACAATGCTCCAAGACCCCTGTAATCACAATGGTCCATGCCCTTTTCATCACAGTGCTCCATGACCCCTGTCATCACAATGCTCCAATCACTTGTCATCACAATCCTCCATGACACTTGGCATAACAATGCTCCATGTCATTGTCATCACAATGGACCACCGAATATGTCATCTCCGTGCTCCCTGACACCTGTCTTCACAATACTGTATCACCTTGTTATTACAATGCTCCATGCCCTTGTCTTCACAAAGTGCCATGCCCACTCTCATCACAATAATCCATAAAACTTGTCAGAGCTATGCTCTATGGCCCTGTCATCACAATGCTCCATGCCCTTTTCATCACAATGCTCCATGACCACTGTCATCACAGTCCTCCTTGACTCCAGTCATAACAATGATTCATGACGTTTGTCATCACAATGTTCCATGCCCTCTTCATCACAAGTCCTTGTGACCTTTGTCACCAAAATGCTCCATGAACATTTGATCACAATGCTCCGTGACCCTTGTCATCACAATGCTCCATGCCTTCTTCAGCACAATGCTCCATGACCATTGTCATCACAATGTTCCATGTGCTAATCAGCACAATGCTCCATAACACATGTCATAACAATGTGTCATGCACTTGTCATCACAATGCTCCACAAGTTTGTCATCACAACGCTCCATAAACATTGTCATCACATTGCTCCATACACTTCTCATCAAAATGCTCTCTCACTACTGATATCACAATGTTCCATCACTAGTCATCACAATAGTCCCTCACCCCTGTCATCACAATGTTCCATGACCCCTGTCATCACAATGGTACATGCCCTTATCATCACAATGTTCAATAACCCCTAAAATCACATGTTCCATAACACATGTCATCAAAATTCTCCATGACCCATTTCATCAAAATGCTCCATGAACCCTGACATCACAATGTTCCATAACCCCTGTCATCAGAATGTTCGATGACACTTTTCATCAAATTGCTCCATGACCCTGTCATCACAATGCACGCTGCCGTTCTAATCACAATGCACGACGCACTTGTCATCAAAGTGCTCCATGACCTTTGTCATCACAAAGCTCCATGACCCTTTGCATCACAATGTTCCATGCCATTTTCATCACAATGCTTCATGAAGCCTCTCATCACATTGTTCCATGTCCTGGTCATCACAAAGCTCCAAGACGCTTGTCATCAAAATGCTTGATGCCCTTCTCATCACAATGCTCCATGCCCTTGGCATTACAATCCTTCATGACCCATGTATCAGAGTGTTCCATGACCTGTCATCACAATGCTCCAAACCCTTGTGATCACAATGTTCCATAACACTTGACATCACAATTCTCCATGATGCCTGTCATCACAATACTATATGCCCTTGTCATCACAATGTTCCATGACCATTTTCATCACAATGCTCAATACACTTGTCATCACAATGCTCCCTGACGCTTGTTGTCAGAATGCTCCTTTAAATCTGTAATGAAAAGTCTCCATGCATTTTTCCTCACAATGATCCATGTCCTTTTCATCACAATGCTCCATGCCATTGTCATCTCAATACTCCACAAGCTTATCATCAGAATGCTCCATGACCACTGTCATCACAATGTTCCATGACCTCTGTCAACACAATCCTCCATGACGCATGTCATCAGAATGTTCCATGCCCCTTGTCATTACAGTGCTCCATGATGCTCGTCATCACAGTTATCCATTTTTCTCCTCATCACAGTGCTCCATGGTCTTTCGATCACAATGCTCCATTCCCTGGTCATAACAATGCTCCATGTCCCTTGTCATCACAATTCTCCACGTTCTTGTCATCACAGTGCTCCATGACACTTCTCATCACAATTTTACATGCTCTTGTCATCACAATTCTCCATGCACCTGTCATCGAAATGTCCCATGACACCTGTCATAGCAAGATCCATGGCTTTGTCAACAAAATGCTTCATACCATGTCATCAAAATTCTAAATGCCAATTTTAATCCCAATGCTCCATGACCCTTGTTATCACAATGCTCCAAGCCCGTGTCATCACAATGCTCCATTACCTTTGTCATCACAATCCTCCATGACACTTGGAATCACAATGCTCCATGCCACTGTCATCACAATGGACAATGACATATGTCATCACAATGCTCCCTGATACCTGTCTTCACAATACGCCATGACCTTGTCATCACAATGTTCCATGCCCTTGTCATCACAATGCGCCATTCCCACTGTCATCAGAATAATTTATGAAACTTTTCAGACAAATGTTCCATGCCACTGTCATCACAATGCTCCATGCCCATGTCATTACAATGTTCCATTACCCATGTCATTAAAATGCTCCTTGCCTCCAGTCATCACAATGCTTCATGACTTCTGTCATCACAATGCTCCATGCCCACTGTCATCACAAGAATCCATGAAACTTGTCAGACCAATTGTCCATGCCCCAGTCACACAAGGCTCTGTGATCTTTGTCACCACAGTGCTCCATGAATATTTCATCACAATGCTCTGTGTCCCTTGTCATCATCATGCTCAATGCCTTTGTCAGCACAATGCTCCATGACACTTGTCATTAAAATGCTCCATGCACTTCTCAGCACAATGCTCCATGACCCCTGCCATCACAATGCTCCATGACTCCAGTCATCACAGTGCTTCATGACCTATGTCAAACCAGTGGTCCATGCCCTCTTCACACAAGGCTCTGTGACCTTTGTCATCACAATGCTCCATGCCCACTGTCATCACAATAATCCATGAAACTTGTCAGACAAATGTTCCATGCCCCTGTCAGCACATTGCTCCGTGCCCTTGTCATCACAATGCTCCATGACCCCTGACATCACAATGTTCCATAACCCCTGTCACAAAATGCTCCATGACCCATTTCTTCACAATGCTTCATGACCCCTGACATCACAATGTTCCATAACGCCTGTCATCAAAATATTCCATGACGCTTTTCATCAAATTGCTCCATGACCCTGTCATCACAATGCTCCCTGCCCTTCTCATCACAATGCACCACGACCTTGTCATCAAAATGCCCCTTGACATTTTTCATCACAAAGCTCCATGACCCCTGGCATCACAATGCTCCATGTCATTGTCATCACAATGCTCAATGAAATCTCTCATCACATTGCTCCATGCCCTTGTCATCACAATGCTCCATTACACCTGTCATAACAATGCTCCATGACCCCTGCCATCACAATGTTCCACGGCCTTGTCATCACAAGGCTCCATGCCCTTGTCATCACAATGCTCCAAGACCTCTGTAATCACAATTCTCCATGCCCCTTTACATCTCAATTCTCCATCAAACCTGTCATCACAATGCACCATGCCCATCATCATAATGATTCATGCGATTGTCATCATATGAAATCAAAATGCTCCATGACCTCTGTCATCACAAAGCTGCAAACCCTTCTGATGACAATGTTCCATGACACTTGTCATCACAATGCCCCATGACGCTCGTCATCACAATTATGCAAGGTCTTCTCATAACAATGCTCCATGACCTGTGTCACCACAATGCTCAATACACTTGTCATCACAATGCTCCCTGACACTTGTCATCACTATGCTCCTTGAACACTGTCATGACAAGGCTCCCTGCATTTTTCATCCCAATGATGCATTCCCTTTTCTTCAAAATGCTCCAAGACCTCTGTTATCACAATGCTCCATGACTCAAGTCATAACAATGCTTCATGACATTTGTCATCACAATGGTCCATGACCTTGTCACACAAAGCTCTGTGACCTTTGTCACCACAATGCTCCATGAACTTTTTATCACAATGCTCTGTGACCCTTGTCATCACAAAGCTCCATGCCTTTGTCAGCACAATGCTCCATGACTCTTGTCATCACAATGCTCGATGCGCGTGTCAGCACAATGCTCCACAACCAATGTCATCACAAATCGCCATGAACTTGTCAGCACAATGCTCAACATCCTTGTCATCAAAATGCTCCATAAACCTTGTCATCACGATGCTCCATGCACTTATCAAAATGCTCTCTCAACACTGATATCTCTATGTTCCGCCACTAGTCATCACAATACTCCTTCAACCCTGTCATCACAATGTTCCATTACCCCTGTCATCACAATGCTACATGCCATTATCAACACAATGCTCCATGACACCTGACATCACAACGTTCCATAACCCCTGTAATCAAAATGCTCCATGACCCTTTTCATCACAAAGCTCCATGATCCCTGACATCAGAATGTTCTATAACCCCTGTCATCAAAATGTTCCATGACCCTTTTCATCAAATTGCTCCATGAACCTGTCATCACAATGCTCCCTGCCCTTCTCATCACAATGCACCAGGCCCTTGTCATCAAAATGCTACATGACATTTGTCATCACAAAGCTCCATGACTCTTGGCATCACAATGCTCCATTCCATTATCATCACAATGCTCCATGGACCCTCTCATCACATTGCTTCATGCACTTGTCATCCCAAATCTCCATGACACTGGTCATCACAATGCTCGATGCCCTTCTCATCACAATGCTCCATGCCATTGTCATTTCAATCCTGCATGATCTATGTATCACAGTGTTCCATGCCCTTGTCATCACACTGCTCCATGCCCACTCTCTTCATAATAATCAATGAAACATTTCAGACCAATGTTCCATGCCCTTGTCATCACAATGCTCCATTACCCCTGTCATAACAATGCTCCATGTAACCTGCCATCACAAGATTCCACGGTCTTGTCATCACAAGCCTCCATGACCCTTGTCATCACAATGCTCCAAGACCCATTTAATCACAAATCTCGATGCCCTTGTAATCACAAAGGTCCATGACTCATGTCATCAGAATGCTCCATGGCCTTCTCCTCACAGTGCTCCATGCCCTTGTCATCACAATGCTCCAACACCCCTGGAATCACAATGCTCCATGCCCCTTTTCATCTCAATGCTCCATCAACCCTGTCATCACAATGCACCGTGCCCATCACCATTATATTTCATACTTTGTCATCACAATGAAATCAAAATGCTCAATGTCGTCTGTCATTACAATGCACCAAATCCTTGTGATCACAATGCTCCATAACACTTGTCATCACAATGCCCCATGACGCTGGTCATCACAATTATCCATGGTCTTCTCTCACAATGGTCCAAGCCCTTGTCATCAGAATGCTCCATTACTTTTGTCATCACAATCCTCCATGACACTTGGCTTCTCAATGCTCCATGCCATTGTCATCACAATGCACCATGACATATGTCATCACAATGCTCCCTGACACCTGTCTTCACCATATTCCATGACCTGGTCATATTAATGCTCCATGCCGCTGTCATCACAGTGCGCCATGCCCACTATCATCACAATAATCAATGAAAGTTGTCGGACCAATGCTCCATGCTCCTGTCATCACAATGCTCCATGCCCTTGTCATCACAATGGTCCGTGACTCCAGTCATCACAATGCTACATGACCTTTGTCCTCACAATGGTCCATAACCTCGTCATCACAGGGCTCTGTGAACTTTGTCACCATAATGCTCCATGAACTTTTCATCACAATGCTCTGTGACCCTTGTCATCACAATGCTCCATGCCTTTGTCAGCAGAGTGCTCCATGACCCTTGTCATCACAATGCTCCACGGGCTTGTCAGAACAAGGCTCCATGAACCATGTCATCACAATGTGCCATGCACTTGTCATCACAATGTTCCACAACATTGTCATCACAATACTCTATAAACTTGTCATCACAAAACTCCATGCACTTCACATCAAAATGCTCTTTCACCGCTGATATCAAAATGTTCCATCACTAGTCATTACAGTACTCCTTCACGCCTGTCATGACAATGTTCCACGTCCTTGTCATCACAAGGCTCCATGACCCTTGTCATCACAATGCTCCAAGACCCCTGTAATCACAATGCTGCATGCTCTTGTCGTCACATAGCTCCATGACGCTTGTCATCAGACAGCTCCATGGCCTTAGCATCACAATGCTCCATGCCCTTTTCATCACAATGCTCCAAGACACCTGTAATCACAATGCTCCATGCCCCTTTTCATCTCAATGCTCCATGAACTCTGTCATCACAATGAACCTTGCCCATCATCATAATGCTTCATGCTATTGTCATAAAAATGAAATCAAAATGCTCCATAAACACTGTCATCACAATGCTCCAAACCCTTGTGTTCACAATGTTCCATAACACTTGTCATCACAACTCCCCATGACGCTCGTCTTCACAATTATCCATGGTCTTCTCATCACAATGCTCCATGACCTTTCTCATCACAATGCTCAATTCACTAGTCATCACAATGCTCCCTGACACTTTTCGTCAGTATGCTCCTTGAACCCTCTCATGACAAGGCTCCATGCTTTTTCATCACAATCATCCATGCCCTATTCATCACAATGCTCCAAGACCCATGTAATCACAATGCTCCATGAACCCTCTGATCACATTGTTCCATGCCTTTGTCATCACAAAGCTCCATGACATTTGTCATCACAATGCTCGATGCCCTTCTCATCACAATGCTCCATGCCCTTGTCATTACAATCCTCCATGACCCATGTATCACAGTGTTCCGTGCGCTTGTCATCACAATGCCCCATGCCCACTCTCATCACAGTAATCTATGAAATTTTCAGACCAATGCTCCATGCCCTTGTCATCACAATGTTCCATGACCCCTGTCATCTCAATGCTCTGTGACTCCATTCATCACAAGGCTTCATGAAATTTGTCATCACAATGGTCCATGTCCTCGACACAAGGCTCTGTGACCTTTCGCACCACAATGCTCCATGAACTTTTCATCACAATGCTCTGTGATCCTTGTCATCACCATGCTCCATGCCTTTGTCAGCACAATTCTCCATGAGCCTTGTCATCACAATGCTCCATGCGCTTGTGAGCACAATGCTCCATAACCCATGTCATCACATTGCACCATGCGCTTGTCATCACAATGCTCCACATCCTTGTCATTACAGTGCTCCAAAAAACTTGTCATCACAATGCTCCATGCACTTCTCATCAAAATGCTCTCTCCCCCTGTCATCACAATGTTCCATGATCCATGTCATGACAAAGCAACATGACCTTATCATCACAATGCTCCATGAACCCTGACATCACAATGTTCCATAACCCCTGTCATCAAAATGCTCCATGACCCTTTTCATCACAATGCTCCATGACCCCTGACATAACAGTGTTCCATAACCACTGTCATCAAAATATTCCATGATACTTTTCATCAAATTGCTCCATGACCCTGTCATCAAAATGTTCCCTGCCCTTCTCATCACAATGCACCACGACCTTGTCATTAAATGCTCCATGAACTTTGTCATCACAAAGCTCCGTGACACTTGGCATAACAATGCTCCATGCCATTTTCATCAAAATGCTCCATGACCCCTGTAATCACAATGCTCCATGCACCTTTTCATCAGAATGCTCCATGAGACTTGTCATCACAAGGCTCCATGGTTTTCTCATCACAATGTCCCAGGACTTGTCATCACAATACTCCATTCCCTTGTCATCACAATGCCACATTACCCCTGTCATCACAATACTCCATGAATATTTTCAGCCTAATGCCTCATGACCTTCTTATCACAATGCTCCTTGACCCTGTCATCACAATGCTCCATGACCACAGTCATCACAGCGCTCCATGACCCCTGACAACACAATGATCTGGGAATCTTGTCATCAAAATGCTCCATGACACTTGTCATCACAATGCTCCATGCCCTTGTCATCACATTGCTCCATGAAGCCTCTCATCACATTGCTCCATGCCCTTGTCATTACAATCCTACATGACCCATGTATCACAGTGTTCCATGAACTTGTCATCACAATGCTCCTTGCCCACTCTCATCACAATAATCCATGAAACTTTTCAGACCAATGCTCGATGCCCTTGTCATCACAATGCTCCATTGTCCATGTCATAACCATGCTCCATGACCCCTGCAATCACAGTGCTCTACGGCCTTGTCATCACAAGGATCAAATACCACTGTAATCACAATGCTCCATTCCCCTTTTCATCAGAATGCTCCATGAGAATTGTCATCACAAGGCTCCATGGTCCTCTCATCATCACAATGCTCCAGGACCTTGTCATCACAATGGTCCATGCCCAGGTCATCAAAAGGCTCTGTGAAATTTGTCACCACAATGCTCCATGAAATTTTCATCACAATTCTCTTTTACCCATGTCATCACTATGATCCATGCCTTTGTCAGCACAATTCTCCATGACAATTTTCATCACAATGCTCCATGCGCTTTTCCGCACAATGCCCCATGACTTGTGTCATCACAATGAGCCATGTGCTTGTCATCACAATGCTCCACCACCTTGTCATCACAGTGCTCCATAAACCTTGTCATCACAATGTTCCATGGACTTCACATCAAAATGCTCTCGCACCACTGATATCATAATGTTCCATCAATAGTCATCACAATACTCCCTCACCCCTGTCATCACAATGTTCTAGGACCCCTGTCATCAAAATGCACAATGACCCTTTTCATCATAATCCTCCATGACCCCTGACATCACAAAGTTCCATAACCTCTGTCATCAAAATGTCCCATGACAATTCTCATCAAATTGCTCCATGACCCTTTCATCGCAATGATCCCTGCCCTTCTCAAAACAGTTCACCACGCGCTTGTCATCAAAATGCTCCATGACCATTGTCATCACAAAGCTACATGACCCTTGGCATCACAATGCTCCATTCCATTGTCATCAAATTGCTCCATGAACACTCTCATCACATTGTTGCATGCCCTTGTCATCACAGGCTCCGTGATGCTTTTCATCACAATGCTCGATGCTCTTCTTAACACAATGCTCCATGCCATTTTCATTACAATCCGCCATGACCCATGTATCACAGTGTTCCGTGCCCCTGTCATCACAGTGCTCCATGCCCCCTCTTATCACAATAATCCATAAAGCTTTTCAGACAAATGCTCCATGCCCTTGTCCTCAAAATGCTCCATTACCCCTGTTATAACAATGCTCCATGACACCTGCCATTACAATATTCCATGGCCTTGTCATCACAAGGCTCCATAACCCTTGTCATTACAATGCTCCTTGTCCTTGTCATCAAAAAGCTCCATGACACATGTCATCAGAATGCTCCATGGCCTTCTCATTCACGATGCTCCATGCCCTTGTCATAACAATTCTCCTAGACCTCTGTAATCACAATGCTCAATGCCCCTTTTCATCTCAAATCTCCATGAACCGTGTCATCAAAATGCACCATGCCCATCATCATAATGCTTCATGCTATTGTCATCAAAATGAAATCAAAATGCTCCATGACCTCTGTCATCACAATGCTCCAAACCCTTGTGATCACAATGTTCCATAACACTTGTCATAACAACGCCCCATGACGCTCATCATCACAATTATCCATGGCCTTCTATTCACAATACTCCATGAACTTTGTCATCACAATGCTCAATACACTTGGTATCACAATGCTCGCTGACACTTGTCATCAGTATGCTCCTTGAACCCTGTCATGACAAGGCTCCATGAATTTTGCATCACAATGATCCATGTCCTTTTCATCACAATGCCCTGTGACCCTTGTCATCACAATGCACCATGCCTTTGTCAGCACAATGATCCATGACACTTCTCATCACAATGCTTCATGTGCTTTTCAGCACAATGCTCCTTGAAACATGTCATCACAATGCACCATGCGCTTGTCATCACAATGCTCCACATCCTTGTCATCACAATGCTCCATAAACGTTGTCATCACAATGCTCCATGCACTTCTCATCAAAATGCTCTCTCACCACTGATATCATAATGTTCCATCACTAGTCTTCAAAATACTCCCTCACCCTTGTCATCACAATGTTCCATGACCCCTATCATCACTATGCAACATGCACTTATCATCAAAATGCTCCATGAACAATGACATCACAATGCTCCATAATTCCTCTCATCAAAATGCTCCATTACCATTTTCATCACAATGCTCCATCAACCCTGATATCACAATTTTCCATAACCACTCTCATCAAAATATTCCATGACTTTTTCACCAAATTACTCCATGACCCTGTTAGCACAGTGCTCCCTGCTCTTCTCATCACAATGCACCACGACCTTGTCATCAAAATGCTCCATGACCTTTGTCATCACAAAACTCCATGACACTTGGCATCACAATGCTCCATGCCATTGTCATCACAATGCTCCATGAAGCCTCTCATCACATTGCTCCATGTCCTTCTCATCACAAACCTCCATGATGCTTGTCAACACAATGCTCGATGCACTTCTCATCACAATGCTCCAGGCCCTTGTCATTACAATCCTCCATGACCCATGTATCAAAGTGTTCTGTGCCCTTGTCATCACAATGCTCCATGCCCACTCTCATCACATTAATCGATGAAACATTTCAGACCAATGCTCCTTGCTCTTTTCATCACAATGCTCCATTACCCCTGTCATAACAATGCTCCATGACACCTGTCTTCACAAGTTTCCATGGCCTTGTCATCACAAGACTCCATGACACTTGTCATCACAATGCACCAAACACTGTAATCACAATTCTGCATACACTTGTCATCACAAAGCTCCATGACGCATGTCATCAGAATGCTCCATGGCCTTCTCATTCAAGATGCTCCATGCCCTTGTCATCACAATGGTCCAAGACACCTGTAATCACAATGCTCCATGCCCCTTTTCATCTCAATGCTCCATGAACCCTGTCATCACAATGCACCATGCGCATCATTATAATGCTTCATGCTATTGTTATCAAAATGAAATCAATATGCTCCATGACCTCTGTCATCACAATGCTCCAAACACTTGTGATCACAATGTTCCATAACACTTGTCATAACAACGCCAAATGACGCTCATCATCACAGTTATCCATGGGCTTCTATTCACAGTACTCCATTACCTTTGTCATCACAATGCTCAATACACTTGTCATCACAATGCTCCCTGACACTTGTCGTCAGTATGATCCTTGAACCCTGTCATGACAAAGCTCCATGCATTTTTCAACACAATGATCCATGCCCTTTTCCTCACAATGCTCCAAGACCCCTGGAATCACAATGCTCAATACCATTGTCATCACAAAGCTTCATGACTCATGTCTTCAGAATGCTCCATGGACTTCTCATCACCATGCTCCATGCCCTTTTCATCACAATGCTCCATTCCCATGTCATCAACATGCCCCATGGCCACTGTCATCACAATACTCCATGAATATTTTCAGCCCAATGCTCCATGACCTTCTAATCACAATGCCCCATGAAACCTGTCATCACAATGCTCCATGACCCCTGTCGTCACAATGCTCCGTGACTCCAGTCATCACAAAGCTTCATGACCTCTGTCATCTCAATGGTCCATGCCATTGTCACACAAGGCTCTGTGACCTTTGTCACCACAATGATCCATGAACTTTTGATCACAATACTCTGACCCTTGTCATCAAAATGCACCATGCCTTTGTCAGCACAGTGCTCCATGACCCATGTCATCACAATGCGCCATGCGCTTGTCATCACAAATCTCCATGAGGCTTGTCATCACAACGCTCGATGAACTTCTCATCACAATGCACTATGCCCTTGTCATTAAAATCCTGCATGATCTATGTATCACAGTGTTCCGTGCCTTTATTATCACAATGCTCCATTCCCTTGTCATCACAATGCTCCATGACCCTTGTCATCACGGTGCACCAAACCCTTGTCATCAAAATGCTCCATTACCTTTGTCATCACTATCCTCCATGACTCTTGGCATCACAATGCTCCATGCCATTGTCATCACAATGGACCATGACATATGTCATCACTGTGCTCCCTGACACCTGTCTTCACAATACTCCATGACCTTGTCATCACAATGCTCCATGCCCTTGTCATCACAATGAGCCATGCCCACTGTCATCACAATAATCCATGAAACTTGTCAGATCAGTGTTCCATGTCCCTGTCATCACAATGCTCCATGACCTTGTCATCACAATGCTCCATGACCCCTGTCATCACAATTATCTGTGAATCCAGTCATCACAATGCTCCGTGACTCCAGTCATCACAATGCTTTATGACATTTGTCATCACAATGATCCATGCCCTCATCACACAAGGCTCTGTGACCTTTGTCACCACAATGCTCCATGCTCTTGTCATCAAAATGTGCCATGACCCTGTCATCACAATGCTCCATGCCCTTGTCATCACAATGCTCCATGACCATTGTCATCACGATGCTCTTAGCCCTTGTCATCAAAATGCTCCATTACGTTTGTCATCACAATCCTCCATGACACTTGGCATCACAATGCTCCATGCAGTTGTCATCGCAATGGACCAAGACATATTTCGTCTAAATACTCCCTGACACCTGTCGTCACAATACTCCCTGACCTTGTCACCACAATGCTACATGCCCTTGTCATCACAATGCGTCATGCCCACTGTCATCACAATAATCCATGAAACTTCTCAGACCAAAGTTCCATCACCCTCTCATCACAATGCTCCATGCCTTTGTCATCACAATGCTCCATGACCCCTGTCATAACAGTGCTCCATGATCCCTGTCATCACATTGTTCCACGGCCTTGTTATCCAAGGCTCCATGACCCTCCTCATCACAATGCTCCAAGACACATGTAATCACAATGCTCCTTGCCACTTTTCATCTCAATGCTCCATGAACACTGTCATCACAATGCACCATGCCCATCATCATAATCCTTCATGCTATTGTCATCACAATGAAATCAAAATGCTCCATGACCTCTGTCATCACAATGCTCCAAACCCTTGTGATCACAATGTTCCATAACACTTGTCATCACAACGCCCCATGACGCTCATCATCGCAATTATCCATGGTCTTCTATTCACAATACTCCATGACCTTTTTCATCACAGTGCTCAATAAACATGTCATCACAATGCTCCCTGGCAATGGTCGTGAATATGCTCCTTGAAACCTGTCATGACAAGGCTCCATGCATTTTTCATCACAATGATCCATGCACTTTTCATCACAATACTCAAAGACTCCTGTAATCACAATGCTCCATTACCTTGTCATCACAAAGCTTCATGAATCATGTCTTCAAAATGCTCCATGGCCTTCTCATCACCATGCTCCTGCCCTTTTCATCACAATGCTCCATTCCCTTGTCATCAAAATGCTCCATGACCCCTGTCATCACAATACTCCATGGATATTTACAGCCCAATGCTCCACGACCTTCACTTCACAATGCCCCATGAACTCTGTCATCACTGTGCTCCATGACCACTGTCATCACAACGATCCATGACCCCTGACAACACAATGATCCTGGACTCTTGTCATCAAAATGCTCCATGACACTTGTCATCACAATGATCCATTCCCTTGTCATCACAGTGCTCCATAACCCTTTTCATCACAAGGCTCCAAGCCCTTGTCATCAAAATGCTCCATTATATTTGTCATCACATTTCTCCATGACACTTGGCATCACAATGCTCCATGCCATTGTCATCACAATGGACCATGACATATGTCACCACAATGCTCCCTGACAACTGTCTTCACAATAATCTACGACCTTGTCATCACAATGCTCCATGCCCCTGTCATCACAATGTTCCATGCCCTTGTCATCACAATGATCCATTCCCTTGTTATCACAATGCTCCATGACCCCTGTAATCACAATGTTCAGTGACGCTTGTCATCACAGTGCTCCATGACACTTGTCATCAAAATGTTCCGTGCATTTGTCAGCAAAATGCTTCATGAACTTGTCATCACAATGCTCCATTCTCACTGTCATCAAAATCCTCGATGAAACTTGGGTTGACATTGCTTGATGCCCTTGTCATCACAATGCGCCATGGTCCTTGAAATGAAAATGATCCATGACCTCTGTCATCACAATGCTCCATGCCCACTGTCATAGCAATATACCATGAAACTTGTCAGACCAGTGCTCCATGCCGCTGTCATCACAATGCTCCATGCCCTTTTAATCACAATGCTCCATTACCCCTCACATCATAATGTTCCTTGACTCCAGTCATCACAATGCCTTATGACATTTGTCATCACAATGGTCCATTCCCTCGTCATCACAATGCTCTGTAACACATCTCATCACAATTCTCCACGCCTTTGTCAGCAGAGTGCTCCATGACCCGTGTTATCACAATGCTCCATGAGCTTGTTATCAAAATTTTCCACACACTTGTCATCAGAATGCTCCATAAAACTTGTCATCACAATGCACCATGTACTTCTCATCAAAATGGACTCTCACCACTGATATCAAAATGTTCCATCACTAGTCATCACAATACTCCCTCACCCCTTTCATGTCAATGTTCCACAGCCTTGTCATCACATGGCTCCATGACCCTTGTCATCACAATGCTCCAATACCCCTGTAGTCACAATGTTCCACGCTATTGCCATCACAAAGCTCCATGACGCATGTTATCAATCTGCTCCATGGCCATCTCATCACAATGCTCCATGCCCTTGTCATCACCATGCTCCAAGACAACTGTAATCAAAATGCTCCATGCCACTTTTCATCTCAATGCTCCATGAACACTGTCATCACAATGAACCATGCCCAGCATCGAAATGCTTCATGCTATTGTCATCACAATGAAATCAAAATGCTCCGTGACCTCTGTCATCACAATGCTCCAAACCCTTGTGATCACAATGTTCCATAACACTTGTCATCACAACGCCCCATGATGCTCATCATCACAATTATCCATGGTCTTCTCATCACAATGCTCCATGACCTTTGTCATCACAATGCTCAATACACTTGTCATTACAATGCTCCCTGACACTTATCGTCAATATGCTCCTTGAACCCTGTCATGACAAGGTTCCATGCCTTTTGCATCACAATCACCCATGCCATTTTCATCACAATGCTCCAAGACCTATGTAATCACAATGCTCAACACCCGTTTTCATCAGAATGCTCCATGACACTTGTCGTCACAAGGCTCCATGATCTTCTCCTCAAAATGCTCGAGGACCTTGTCATCACAATGCTCCATTCCATTGTCATTGCAATGCTCCATGACCACTGCCATCGCAATACTCAATGAATATTATCAGCTCAATGCTCCATGAGCTTCTCATCACAGTTCTCCATGACCCCTGTCATCACAATGCTCCATGACCACTGTCATCACAGTGCTCCATGATACCAGACAACACAATGATCCGGGACTCTTGTCATCAAAATGCCCCATGACCCTTGTCATCACAATGATCCATATCCTTGCCATCCCAATGCTCTGTGACCCCTGTAATCACAATGCTCCATGACGCTTGTCATCACAGTGTTCCATGACACTTGTCATCAAAATGCTCCATGCATTTGTCAGCAAAATGCTACATGACCTTGTCATCACAATGCTCCATGCGCTTGTCATCACAATACTCCATTCCCATTGTCATCAAAAAACTCCATGAACCTTGGGTTCACAATGCTTCATGCCCTTGTCATCACAATGCTCCATGCACCTTGAAATGAAAATGATACATGACTTCTGTCATCACAATGCTCGAAACCCTTGTGATCACAATGTTCCATAACATTTGTCATCACAACGCTCCATGATGTCTGTCATCACAATGCTCCATGACCTTTGTCATCACAATGCTCAATACACTTGTCATCACAATGCTCCCTGACACTTGTCGTAAGAATTCTCCTTGAACACTATCATGAAACGGCTCCAAACATTTTTCATCACAATGCTCCATGCCCTTTTCATCACAATGCTCCATGCCATTGTCATCACATTACTCCACAAGCTTGTCATCAGAATGGTCCATGCCCTTGTCATCACAATGATCCATGACACCTGTCATCACAATGCTCTATGCCCTTTGTCATTACACTGCTCCATGACGCTCATCATCACAATTATCCATGGTCTTCTCATAACAGTGATCCACGGTCTTTTCATCACAATGCTGCATGCACTGGTCATCACAATTCTACATGTCTTATCATCAAAATGCTCCATGACACTTGTCATCACAATGTTACATGATCTTGTCAATACAATTCTCCATGCACTTGTACATCACAATGATCTATGACCCCTGTCATAGCAAGCTCGCTGCGCTTTTCATCACAATGCTTCACGACCTTCTCATTCAAAATTCTCAATGGCCCTTCTCCTCACAATGCTCCAAGATCTTGTCATCACAGTGATCCAAGACCCTTGTCATCACGATGCTCCAAGCCCTTGTCATCACTATGCTCCATTACTTTGTCATCACAATCCTCCATGACACTTGGCATCACAATGCTCCATGCCATTGTCATCACAATGGACCATGACATATGTCATCACAATGCTCCTTGACACCTGTCTTCACAATATTCCTTTACCTTGTCATCACAATGCTCCATGCCCCTGTCATCACAATGTGCCATGCCCACTGTCATCACAATAATCCATAAAAATTTTCAGAGCAATGCTCTATGCCCCTGTCATCACAATGTTCCATGCCCTTGTCATCACAATGCTCCATGACCCCTGTCATCACAATGCTCCGTGACTTCAGCAACCACAATAATTCATGACTTTGTAATCAAAATGGTCCATGCCCGCATCATCACAATGTTCCGTGACCCTTGTCATCACAATGCTACATGCAATTATCATCACAATGCTCCATGACGCCTGATATCACAATGTTCCATAACCCCAGCATCAAAAAGCTCCATGACCCTTTTCATCACAAAGCTCTATGACCCCTGACATCACAATGTTCCATATCCCCTGTCATCAAAATGTTCCATGACAGTTTTCATCAAATTGCTCTTTGACCCTGTCATCACAATGCTCCCTTCCCTTCTCATCACAATGCACAACGCCCTTGTAATCAAAATGCTCCATTACCTTTGTCATCACAAAGCTCCATGACCCTTGGCATCACAATGCTCCATGCCATTGTCATCACAATGCTCCATGAACCCTTTCATCGCATTGCTTCATGCCCTTGTCATCACAAAGCTCCATGACGCTTGTCATCACAATGCTGATTGACGCTTGTCATCACAATGCTCGATGACCTTCTATTCACAATGTTCCATGCTCTTGTCATTACAATCCTCCATGACCCATGTATCACAGTGTTCCTTGCCCTTGTCATCACAATGCTCCAAGACCTCTGTAATCACAATGCTCCATGCCAAGGTCATCACAAAGCTTCATGGCGCATGTCATAAGCATGCTCCATGGCCTTCTCATCACAATGCTCCATGCCCTGGTCATCACAATGCTCCAAGGCTCCTGTAATCAAAATGCTCCATGCCCCATTTCATCAGAATGCTCCATGAGACTTGTCATCACAAGGCTCCATGGACTTCTCATCACAATGCTCCAGGACCTTGTCATCACGATGCTCCATTCCCTTGTCATCACAATACTCCATGAACATTTGCAGCCAATGCTCAATGATCTTCTCATCACACTGCTCCATGACCCCTGTCATCACAATGCTCCATGACCACTGTCATCACAATGCTCTATGACCCCTTACAACACAATAATCCGGGACTGTTGTCATCACAATGCTCCATGATCATTGTCATCACAATGCTCAATACACTTGTCAACACAATGCTCCCTGACCCTTGTTGTCAGAATGCTCCTTGAAACCTGTCTTTAAAAGGCTCCATGCGTTTTTCATCACAATGATCCATGCCCTTTTCATCACAATGATCCACGCCATTTTCATCACAATACTCCACAAGCTTATCATCAGAATGCTCCATGACACTTGTCATCACAATGCTCCATGACCCGTCTTCACAATGTTCCATGAACCCTGTTATCACAATGCTCCATGACGCCTGTCATCAGAATGCCCCATGCCCCTTGTCATTACAGTGCTCCATGATGCTCGTCATCACAGTTATCCATGGTCTTCTCATCCCAATGCTCCATGCTCTTGTCATCACAATGCTCCAAGACCCGTGTAATCACAATTCTCCATGCCCATTTTCATCAGAATGCTCCATGAGACTTGTCATCACAAGGCTCCACGGTCTTCTCATTACAATGCTCCAGGACCTTGTCTTCACAATGCTCCATGACCCATGTCATCAAAATACTCCATGAACATTTTCAGCCCGAAGCTCCATGACCTTCTCATCTCACTAATCCATGACACTTGTCATCACAATGCTCCATGTCCACTCTCATCACCACCCTCCATGACCCCTGACAACACAGTGATCCGGGACTCTTGTCATCAAAATGCTCCATAACCCATGTCATCAAAATGATCCATGCCCTTGTCATCCCAATTCTCCATGACCCCTGTAATCACAATGCTCCGTGACGCTTGTCATCACAGTGCTCCGTGACCCTTGTCATCACAATGCTCCATGATTTTGTCAGCACAAGGCTACATGACCTTGTCATCACAGTCCTCCATGACACTTGGGATCACATTGCAACATGCTGTTGTTATCTCTGTCTTTATTTTCTGGTTTTTACAGATTTTCGGATGTCCCTTTTGACTGGTGGGAAGTGACAATACTTTGTTGTGTGGATTTGCATTGCAAGCTTGCTTGATTTGCCAAAAAGGGCGTATGCATTTTCTCCTGAATATATTCAGCAGAAAATGCATACGCCCTTTTTGGCCAAGTGCATCATTGTCGAAGTTGTTACGCTTTTCCTGTGCTTTAAAGGCGATTCCAATTTATCAGTTGAAATATGTTTTGTGCAATTCTGCCTCATTTTCAATCTGCTTCGTTGCCTTCCCTCAACAGATTTTTGGAATAGTGTTGTCCTTTATAACTCTGCAGGTTTGTGAATTGCTGTGCCCCTGAGCTCCAATTTTCAACTCGTGTTTTTGTGAGCTGACCACAAATCCACAATTTTGCTACAGGACCAATACTGGTTCCAGGGGTGCAGGCTGACGCTTTGGTTAAATCTTCCTTCCACAGGGGAAATTAGAGTGACATGTGTCCGTCCAAATGCCTACAGCTACTCTCTGATTGGTTCTCCCTCTTCCCTTTCATCCACTGCACAATTTGCAAACTGTGCGAAGCAGGAGCTTATAGGGGCTGACTCTCCAAGTTGGGAGATTGATAGTAAAGCAGTTGGAATGCCAAACTGGAACACAAGGAGAGGAAAAAAATTAGGAGCCTTTTAGAAATCTTTTGCCATCACAGGGTGTCCATTCTCTAGGTTTCCCATACATGTTATAACTCTATTGATATTCCCTTCTACCTGCAGAGTTGGGACCCATGGAATGGGTGGCATGCATAACTGCTTTAAGGGGTCTGCATTTTCTCACCCAATCTCACCAGTCCTCTCAACCCCAAGTGTCCAGCCTTATGTCTCATCTAGCAGTCTTTGCAGATAGGGTCATTCCAGGTTTCATCAGAACCACTGAAGGAATTGTGTAAGAATTTCGCTGGTTTTTTTTTGTTTGTTTGTTTTTGAAATTCATTTATATAATGGGGTTGAGCTGATTTTCACCGACATGTTTATGCCGGTCTAGACACACTTGATTCCCTTATGGAGACATATCAATATATAGGTTTTAAGATTCTTACTAGTCAGATATATTCCTGTGCTGGGAATTGGGGTTTTGAGTCCCGTTCACTGAGGAAGGTGTAGGTTTTGTCTATTCTGTATTTGCTTCATGGAATGCTACATGTGCTAATATCAAACTCTGGTTTTATGCATCACCCCACCTCTCCTTCCCCCTTAAGCAGGCAAAAGAGTGTTTTCTCAATGTGAGACTCTGTTCTCTTTCCTCACTTCATGTGTAGCCATGTTTACAGGACCTTCATAAGTGATATCTTATGATAAGTTTCTTTTTCTGTGTGACTTATTTCACTTAGAATCATCGTACCTAAATCCACTCATTTTGCTGCTACTGGCCTTATGATATTGATTTCATGTCTGAGTTATATTCCATTGTACAAAATTACCACAAGTTCTTTACGCAATTTTCTCTTTCCTGGAATATTTAAGTTGTACTGAAGTTGAGCTTCTTGTATGCAGAGCAGCCCTAAACTTTGGGGTGCCTGTGTCTTGTTGATATTTAGTCTTCCCAAGTTATATGCCCATGAGTGGAAGTGTCCTATGCTCGGTAGCTTTGTATTTTAGATGTTTTAGGAAACAGCATACACTTCTTCAGAGTGGCTCTTGGATATTTATATCCCACCCATCAGCGTGACTAGCTCCCTGTTCTCCATGGCCTCTCCTGCTTTTCTGGTTTGTACACATTTTTTGGATGGCCTTTCTGAGCAGTGGAAATTGAGACTTCTTTGTTGTGCAGATTTGCATTTCCCGCTTGCTTGGTTGGCCAAAAAATCTTTATGTGTTTTTTTCCTGAAGTTATTCATGAAAAAAACGCATACACACTTTTGCCCAACTACATCATTTTAGAAATTCTGCTGCTTTTCATATGCTTTAAATGTGAGTCCAATCTACGTTTTGAAATCTGTTTCCTGCAATTCTGCCTCTCATTCAGATCCTCTTCGTTGCCTTACCTGAATATATTTTTGGACGTTGGTTTTCATTTTTATCTTTGCAGGTCTTTGAATTGTCTGCTCCTGAGCTCCATTTTGCAACTCGCTTTTTTTGTGAGCTGGCCTCCAAACCATTGTATTGCTTCCAGCCCTATTCTGGTTCTGGGGAGGAAGGCTGAGCCTTTGGTTAATTTTTCTTCCTAATGGGAAATTAGAGTGACATGTGCCTGTCAAAACTCCTACAGCTAGTCTCTCAATGGTTCCCCCTCTTCCCGTTTATCCTCTGCACAAATTGCAAACTGTGTGAAACAGGAGGTTAAAGCTGCTGATTCTCCAAGTGGGGAGATTGTTAGTAATTTGGCCGGAATGGCGAACCCCAGCACCAGGAGATCAAAAATGAGGTGCATTTTATACCCCTTTCCTGATCACACGGTGTACATTTGTTTCGGTCTCCGAGGCATGTTTTTGCTGTCAGAAGATTCCCTTGAACCTGCAGATTTGGGACCCATGGAATGGGAATCAGGCAGTATTTCTTTTAAAGGTCTGCATTTCCTCACCCAGCCTCTCTAACATTTCTTAGCGTGCATAGCTTCCAGACTTATATATCATCCTGCTGTGTGTCTACCTGTGTTCAATCCATGTTACATCATAGCCCTTCAACAAAAGTTGTAAGAAATTTTGTCTGTCTCACTGTTTTTCTAAATATTTTTAAATTTATTTTTATATTGGTTACAGCTGATTTTCAAAGCTCTGTTTTTTGCTGCTGTACATCCACTTGATTCATGTACTGTGAGACAACAATAAATTCTTTTTCAGATGCTTACCAGTCATATGTATTATTTTACAGTGACTTGAGTGGGCTGAGTGCAGTTCTTTGAAGTACCGTGTAGCCCTTGTCTGTTATTCAATATGGTACTTGAAATGGTATCTTTGCTAATTTCAACCTCCTGGATAATACCTCACCCTTCCTCACCTTTCCCATTTAGCAGCCTTATGTCTATTTTCTACATATTTGACTATGTTTCTGTTTTGTAATTTATTTCATGTGTAGCCATTTTTGATTCCACCTTTAAGTGACATCTTATGATATGTGTCTTTTTCTTTCTGACATACGTCACTTAGAATGATCATATGTAACTCCTCCAGACTTGTTACCACAGGCCTTATTTCTGGATGAGTAATATTCCACTCTACATAAGTACCCCATCTCTTTTATCCATTTTATCCTTCCAGGGACATTTAGGTTATATCCAAGTTGAGGCCCTTTTTAACAGAGAGGTGGTAAACGTTGGGGTGCCTGTTTTCTGTCAATTTTTGTTATTCCCAAGGTATACGCCCATGAGTGCAAGTGCCCTATGCTCTGTAGCTCATTTTTTAGATGTTTTAGCAAACACAATACACTTCTCCAGAGTGGCCCTTGCCAAATTACATTTCCACTATCAGCCTCACAGGGCTCCCTTTTCTCCTCACCCTGTCCTGCATTTCGGGGGTTTACATTTTATGTGGATGGCCCTTCTGACTGATGTGTAGTGATACATTTTGTAGTATTTATTTCCAGTGCCCACCTGTTTGGTTGGATAAAATGTGTGTATGGCCTTTACTTGAATATATTCAGAAAAAATGCATACGCCCTTTTTGGCCAACTACATCATTGGCGATGTTCAGCCACTTTTCTTGTGCTTTAATGGGGAGTCCTTTCTACCTCTTGAAATCTGTTTCCTGCCACTCTCCCTTGCTTACAAGTCCTTTTCTGTGACTTACCTCAAGACATTTTTTGACGATAGATGTTTTCAACTCTGCAGTTTCATGAATTTTAGTGCCCCTGATTTCCATTTTTCAACTTGTGTTTTTGGAAACTGGACACAAAACAGCGGGATTTCGTCTAGTCCTATTCTGTTTCTATGGGCAATTCTAGCCTTTGATGAATTTGTCTTCCATATTGGAAATTAGAGTGGCATGTGCCTGTCCAAACACCTAGGACGTGTCTCTAAATTTTTCTCATCCTTCCGCTTCATCCTCTGGACAAATTCCAAACTGTGTGCAACAAGATGTTGACGGTGCTGATATCCCCAAGTGAGGAGATTGTTAGGAAAGATGCTGAAGGAGTGAACCCGATCACCAGGCGATGAGGATATGAGGTGCCTTTTCGAAACTGTTTCTGATCAAACGGTGTACCATCCTCTAGGTGTGACAGACATGTTTGAGCCGTAGAAATGGTCCCCTGCATGTAAGGAGAACACCAGGGATTTTTCCAAATCAGTGCCTCCCCGAACACCAAACTGGGGAATTTTTAAGCTACGGCTACACATATGTCCATTAAGGGCCTTGGGAAATAGGCAGAGTCCAAACGTTAGATGATTGAAATCTTCAGAGTCAGAAGTGCTCACCATCGGCCTTGCTTAGGTTACATTTTATCTGTCATTGATAAATGATGTCAATAAAAATATCTATTCTTTTTCAGATTATTTCCCCTTATAGGTTATTGCAAAATATTCAGTGTAGTTCCCTGTGCTATACAACAGTTCCTTGTTGATGATCTGTTTTATACATAGCAGTTTTTATGTTTTAATCCCAAACTGTTAACTTATCCCTTCTCCTACCTTTCCCCTTTGGTAATAATAAATTATAAGATTTTATACTTCTCAGAAATGGGGAAGCTGAAAGAGAGGTATCATTTTCAATGGAAAAGCATTCAAAACAAGATTGAAGCTTCAGCCAAGAGTATTCGATGTACATCCTTGGGAATAAATCACTTCATTTCTCTAATATTGACCTGACAAATAAGACAGACGTCTTCACTGAACTTGCTTATAATAAAGTGATGGAAATATTAAATGTAAGTCTTAGAAACATCTTATTTTACCCGAGCCTTATACACTGCTCTATGTTGACTACAGTTTGGCTCACACATCTGTTCATTGAAGTTACAATGTTCTCAATTTCTGTTACTGATCCTCCAGAGTGGACCCCAACAGGAGTCCCCGTGCCCAGTGTCATTGGAGCCAACAGATCAAGACTGAGTTTGGTTCAGAAACAAAGGAAACTTTATATTTTGAAAACAGAATGGAGAGGTGAGAGCGTGCACTCCCCCGTGGGCTGTGGGCTGGGCTGCTGTGTAGGGATCCCAGCAGCGTCAGCAGGAGGGAGGGGATGGAGCCCTCGAAGGCTGGGTTGGCTGCAGCTCAGGCTCTATGTCGCAGAGTCTGCATGGGACCCCACTAGCTGAGGTGTCGGCCCAGCCATTCTGCACTAGGAAATCGGGTCTGAAGTGCCGGGTGTGAGACCTCTGCATGCGGAACCCTAGGAGCACGTGAAATTAGACAAAGCACAAAGGAAAACCAGGTTAGACTTTATTTTATTGCCCAGATTCTCTTTTTATCTCCCAGGAATTTTTAATGAACGTTGCCGGAGACGAACACCTCCTCTGCTTTTTGTCCCTTTCCTCATTATTGGGGTGCTGAGGGTGCAGACCCCTCTTTTGTAACTGCTTCATGCTGAGGTGGGAGCCCTCATACACGGGGGAAGGGGAAAAACTTCTCGCCAGCAGCCTCCAGGTGAGGTTGATTGTCCCAAGCACTCCTGCCTCACTGGTCTTCCACCTGAGCAGCAGCATTGGAAGTGTTATAGATTCGATTGACCTTTAAGGGTCCAGGAAAGAGATGCACAGAGATGCTGCGGTGGCAGGTTTCACCCCACCCCACATTTGTTCGGCGACCTTAGGCTGACGGTTTTTGCCAGGCTAGATGCTCTGACCAGTAGTCTGTGCTTTCTTTAATTAGGTCCCTGATTTAATGTACAAACAGCACCACGTGTCAGAGCCCTGCCCACACAACTCTGAGACAGTCCAAGTTCGGTGGTGATCCAGGACCATGACGTCCACTGAGTCAACGGCCTTTTGAAGTAGCCAGCAGTCCAGCCGGTCATATTGGCCACCATCACCACGGTGTCTGTTGGGTTTTCTATGGTGAAATTGTGATATACGTTTCCTCCGCCAAGCCTGTTAGCTCCTGTCTGGGTGCAGTAAGTCCTGCAAGCAGTAGTCTGCTCTTTCGTGGTACAGAATTGTTTTCTGAGAGAAACTCCAGGTCAAGTGATGGTCACACGTGTCTTCTTGGGGGCCCATTGCCCCCGATTGTCTCTCTGGAGGTTGGAGTTGGAGGGCCTCCTCACTCGAGGTCAGTGTGTCCACAGAGCGACCCCTGCAACTTCAGGGCATGATGGGTGGTTAGGATCACCACGTGGGGTCCTTTTCCCTTAGGAGGGAGCTGGCCTTGCAGGCTGCTGATTTCCAGCTTTTTAGATACCCCAGTATCCTGGCCTGATGGTGCGGGGGGCAAAGCCCTTGGTGACCATAGTTTATCATACCTGAAGGGCATTCTTGTGTTGCCACATTTCAAGTGGTCCCAGTTTTTTCACTAAGGCTCCAAGGGCGATTAACATTTGACCAGGTATGTAAAGGTCAAAGGGTTTAGCTAAATTAGAGAGTTCCTGGGAAAGGGTCTGAATTGACTGCTCTTTCCATTCTTGAAAGGCTGCTACTGCATTCTATTCAATAGGATCATCATCTTTTTGTGTCAGTGTTTCATGTAGAGGCCCAGCTATTAGACTGTAGTTAGGAATCCAGATGCAGAAAACCTTGGCCTCCCCAGGAACCCCTAAGCTGTCTTCTAGTTTTAGAAGAGGTAAGGCTGCAAATGGCTTCTTCCCTATCCTGGGATGTGTTTCTCCAAATATCTGTGAGAATGAAGCCCAGGCATGTCGCCTTAGCCTGGGATATTTGAGCCTTTTTCTTGGACACCTTCTTATCCTTCCTTGGCTAGGTAGTTCAGGGGCGTCTTTAGTAGGCCTGGCGATAAGAATGCCATCTGCATATTGAAGGAGGGTTCCCTTTTACAGAGGTAGAACTTTTAGGTCTTTAGAGGACATTTCCCCAATGATGGTGTGGGGATTTTTGAACCATTGGGGAAGGACGGCCCAACATTATTGCTTTTGTTGCATGTTGTGTCCTGCCACTCACAAGCCAAAAATTCTTGTGACTCTGAGATGAATGGAATACAGTAGAAGGCATCATTGAAGTCTAATACAGAATGCCATGGCCTGGTGGATGTTAGAATGACCAGCAGGGTGTAGGAAATAGGAGCTACTTGATGTATATCCTCGGTGGCTTCACTGACTGTCCTGATATCCTTTACCAGGTCTCCAGCAGCCCATGGGGCTCTCGTGGTCAGGCCAATCCCAGGATATGGAGCTCACCTGGGTTGCACACCCCACCGCACAGCCCACGGGGCTCTCGTGGTCAAGTCCCTCCCAGGGTATGGAGCTCACCTGTGCAGCTACCCAGCAGCCCATGGGTCTCTCATAGTCAGGCCCTTAGCAGGATACGGAGCTCCCCTGGGCATGTACCCCAGCAGGGCTGGACACACAGGAACCGTGCACATAGCCCACCTTGCAGAGAACCCCCAGATCAACTGTCGCTCACAGTTGACACAGAACACCTCAGAGCAGGACTTGAAATAACAAGCAGCAGCTCTGACAAGTCTGTGACCCTGGGTATCACTCTCTGTGGCCTCTCTCTGCCTGGTCTTCCAGACACTTCCACTGCAGCCAGGGCAACAGGCCTCTGTCTCCACCCACCATCACTCCTCTCCCTGACTCCTGGGTTCCTCTCGTTAGGATAGGGTCTTCTTGAAGTTGTTTTCCACTCATGGACCACATAAAATGATAAGAAAACAAGACACAGCTGCAGCCCCTTGTCTATCCTGACTCTCAAGAGCCCACACCTGTTCCTTGGGCCTGGCCCGTTTAGCAAGGCTCATTTTCTGCAACTGTGAGCCCCAGAGGGGTGAGGATTGGCTGATTTGGGCAGCCTGACACCGCCTGCCAGCCCTCCCCAGGTGTGCCTGGGTTGAGGTCAATATAAACACCTCTCCAGTCATGAAGAGCTCCTTTAGCTGTGCCTGACGCCATATTCTCTGCCCCATCAGCAGTGTTGTGGCTGGTGTGGTGGGAGGGGGTGAGGGGCCATGGCTTTCTGGGTGGTCCAGTGTGCGTGGGGCTCTGCTGGACTTTCTGCAGGAGTTGCCAGTCTGCCACCTGCTAAAGAAGAGGATGTGTCACCCATACCTGCCGCTGGAATTTCTCCCCAGGCAGAGGTGAGGAAGTAAAAAAGCAGTGGGGGCCGTGGCAGGAGGGTATCTCAGGCAGGGAAATGGAAAGCTTCCAGAAGAGCATCTGGTGCTAGGACCATCCTGGCTGTACTGCAGGCACCACGTCGGCCTGCATGCTGTCGCTGGTGTGGCTCCACAGCCCTTCCTCTAGGCTTGCAAGTTCTTGTACATATTCAGGTGTTTTACCTGGAAAGGGTGGGAAGATTTCAGCTGCAGCAGGACTGGGGCTCAGCTCACATTTACTCACAGACGCCTCGACATAGTCCCCAGTTTTGCAATGAGGATGCTGCTTGTGGGGTGGACCGCTGCTGACTGCATGGGACATGATTTCCCACTTCTGAACAACTTAAGAATTTTTTACCACTGGAGCAAGTGCCCTGATACGATTTTCCTCTGTATAACTGGTGGTTTCTGTATTTTTTTTTTCCTTTTTTTCTTTTTGGTTCAAGGTAGGTTTTATTTATTCCTCTTTTTCTTAATTTAGAGATATAAACATGGAAATAATGCATTAATATAAAGACGTCTATATGAAGGGAAAAACTTTTTTTCTATTTTATTTTATTAAATGTTATTTATTTATTTTTATTTTTTTTAAAATTTATTTATTTCTTTTATACAGCAGGTTCTTATTGGATATCTATTTTATACATATAAGTGTGCACATGTGAATCCCAGTCTCCCAATTCATCCCACCACCACCCTCACATTGTGTTCCCCTCTTGGTGTCCATATGTTTGTTCTCTACATCTGTGTCTCTATCTCTGCCCTGCAAACCGGTTCATCTGTACCAATTGTCTCGGTTCCACATATATGCATTAATATACAATATTTGTTTTTCTCTTTCTGACTTACTTCACTCTGTATGACAGTCTCTAGATCCATCAAGGTCTCTACAAATGACCCAATTTCATTCCTATGTATGGCTGAGTAATATTCCTTTGTATATATGTACCACATCTTTATCCATTCGTCTGTCTGTGGGCACTTAGGTTGCTTTCATTACCTGGCTATTGTAAATAGTGCTGCAATGAACATTGTGGTGAATGTGTCTTTTTGATTTATGGTTTTCTCTCGGTATATGCCCAGTAGTGGGATTGCTGGATTATATGGTAATTCTATTTATAGTTTTTTAAGGAACCTCCATTCTGTTCTCCATAGAGACTGTATCGATTTACATTCCCAACAATAGTGGAAGAAGGTTCCTTTTCTCCACACCCTCTCCAGCATTTGTTGTTTGTAGATTTTCTGATGATGCCCATTCTAACAGGTGTGACGTGATACCTCATTGTAGTTTTGATTTCCATTTCTCTAATAATTAGTGATGTTGAGCAGATTTTCATGTGCATCTTGGCCATCTCTATGTCTTCTTGGAAGAAATGTCTATTTAGATCTGCTTCCATTTTTGTATTGGGTTTTTTGTCTTATTAATGTTGACCTGCATGAGCTGTTTATATATATTGGAGATTAATCATTTGTCCATTGATTCGTTTGCAAATATATTCTGCCATTCTGAGGGTTGTCTTTTCGTCTTGTTTGTAGTTTCCTTTGCTTTGCAAAATCTTTTACGTTTCATTAGGTCTTATCTGTTTAGCTTCTATTTTTTATTTCATTAGTATAGGAGGTGGATCAAAAAAAGATCTTGCTGTGATTTACGTCAGAGTATTCTTCGTAAGTTTTCCTCTCAGAGTTTTATACTCTCCGGTCTTACATTAAGGTCTCTAATCCATTTTGAATATATTTTTATGTATGGTGTTGGGGAGTGTTCTAATTTCATTTTTTACATGTAGCTGTCCATATTTCCCAGCACCACTGATTGAAGAGACTGTCTTATCTCCATTGTATAGTCTTGCCTCCTTTGTCATAGATTAGTTGACCATAGGTGTGTAGGTTTATCCCTGGGCTTTCTTTTTTTTTTTTTTTCCTTTTACACGTTTATTGAAGTATAATTGCTTTACAATGGAGTGTTAGTTTCTGCTGTATAACAAAGTGAATCAGCTATACATATACAAATATCACCAGATCCCCTTGCTCTTGCATCTCCCTCCCACACTCCATATCCCACCTCTTTATGTGGTCACAAAGCACCGAGCTGATCTCCCTGTTCTATGTGGCTGCTTCCCAGTAGCTATCAGTGTTACATGTGGTAATGTATTTATGTCCATGCCACTCTCTCACTTCGTCCCAGCTTACCCATACCCTTTCCGGTGTCCTCAAGTCCTTTCTCTACTTCTGTGTCCTTAATCCTGTCCTGCAACTTGGTTCTTCATAATCTTTTTTTTTTCTTCATTAGATTCCGTATATCTCTGTTAACATACAGTATTTGTTTTTCCCGTTCTGACTTACTTCACTGTGTAGGACAGATTCTAATCCATCCACCTCAGTACAAATAACTCAGTTTTGCTTCTTTTTATGGCTGAGTAATATTCTATTGTATATATGAGCCAGATCTTCTTTATCCATTCATCTGTCGATGGACACTTAGGTTGCTTCCATGTCCTGGCTATTGTAAATAGAGCTTCAATGAATATTTTTGGACATAACTCTTTTTGAATTATGGTTTTCGCAAGGTAAATGCCCAGTAGTTGGATTGTTGTGTCATATGGTACTTCTATTGTTAGTTATTTAAAGGAACCTCCGTACTGTTCTCCCTAGAGCCCATATCAATTTACATTCCCACCCACAGTGCAAGTGTGTTCCCTTTTCTCCAATAAAGGCCTCTCCATCATTTATTGTTTTGTAGATTTTTTTGATGATTGCCACTCTGACTGCTGTGAGGTGATACCTCACGGTAGTTTTGATTTGCATTTCTCTAATGATTAGTGATGTTCAGCATCCTTTCATGTGTTTGTTGGTAATCTGTATATCTTCTTTGGAGAAATGTCTATTTAGGTTTTCTGCCCGTTTTTGGATTGGGTTGTTTGTTTTTGTGATATTGAGCTACATGAGGTGCTTGTAAACTTTGGAGATTAGTCCTTTATCAATTGCTTCATTTGAAAATATTTTCTCCCATTCTGAGGGTTGTTTTTGCATCTTGTTTATGTTTTTTTGTACTGTGTAAAAGCTTTTAAGTTTCATTAGGTCCCATTTGTTGATTTCTGTTTTTATTTCCATTTCTCTAGGAGGTGGGTCAAAAAGGATCTTGCTGTGATTTATGTCATAGAGTGTTCTGCCTATGGTTTCCTCTAAGTGTTTTATAGTGTCTGGCCTTATATTTAGATCTCTAATCAATTTAGAGTTTATTTTTGTGTATGGTGTTGTGGAGTGTTCTAATTTCATTCTTTTATGTGTAGGGGTCCAGTTTTCCCAGCACCAATTACAGAAGAGACTGTCTTTTCTCCATTGTATATCCTTAGCTCCTTTGTCATAGATGAGATAGCCATAGGTATGTTGGTTTATCTCTTAGCTTTCTGTCCTGTTCCATTGATCTGTGTTTATGCCAATCTACATACACTTGATTCCATTATGGAGACATATAAATACATAGGTTTCAAGATTATTAGCAGTCAGATATATTCCTCTTCAGTGAATAGGGTGTTTTGTGTCCAGTTCATTGAGAAAGGAGTAGGTCTTGTCTATTACATATTTGGTATATGGAATGGTATCTGTGCTAATTTCAAACTCTGCTTTTACACATCACCCCACGTCACATTTCCCCTTAAGGAGGCATAAGTGTGTTTTCTAAATGTGTAACTCTGTTCTCTTTTGAAATTCAGTTCATGTGTATCCATGTTTACATTCTCTCTATATGTGATATGTTACAATAAGTTTATTTTTCTTTGTGGCTCATTTCCCTTAGCATCATCATACCTAAAGCCACTCATTATGCTGCTCTTGGCCTTATGACATTGATTTTATGTCTGAGTGACATTCCATTGTATAAAAGTACCACGACATCTTTATCCATTATTTTCCCTTTCCTGGGATATTTAAAGTGTACCAAAGTCGAGGTTCTTGTAAACAGAGCAGCCCTAAACTTTGGGGTGGCTATGTGTTGTGGATTTTTAATTTTCCCAAAATACACGCCCATGAGTGGAAGTGTGCTATGCTCTGTAGCTCTGTTTTAGAAAACAACATACAGTTCTCCAGAGAGGATGTTGCCCATTTACATCCTGTCCATCGGCGTAACCAGGCTCCCTTTTCTCCATGGCCTGTCCTGTATTTGTAGTTTTTACACTATTTGTGGATAGCCCTTTTGACCGGAGGTAAGTGACACTTCTATGTAGGGTGGATTTGCAATGCCTGATGGCTTGCTTGGCCAAAAAGGTCGTATGCATTTTTTTCCCGAATATATTCAAGAAAATACACATACTCCCTTTTCGGCCAAGGGCAACATTGTCGAAGTTCTGTCGCTTTTCATGTGCTTTAAAGACGACTCCAATCTACCTCTTGAAATCTGTTTCCTTCAATTCTGCCTTGCATTCAAATCCTCTTCACTGCCTTACCTCAATATATTTCTGGATGATAGTTGTCCTTTATAACTCTGCAAGTTTGTGAATTGCTGTGCCCCTGATTTCCATTTTTCAACTTGATTATTTGTGAGCTGGCTGCAATACCGCAGGATGGCTTTAGGCCCTAGTCTGGTTCCGGGGCTGCAGGCTGAGCCTTTGGTTAATTCTTCTTCCTGAGGTGAAACTAGAGTGACATGTGCCCATCCAAACACCTACAGCTAATCTCTCATTTGTTTCCCCTCTTCCTGTTCATCCTCTGCACAATTTGCAAACTGTGCGTAACAGGAGGGTAAAGGCGCTGACACTCCAAGTGGGGAGATTTTTAGTAATGCTGATGGAATGGCGAAGCCGAGCATGAGGAAAGGAAAAATGAGGTACCTTTTAGAAAACTTTCCCGATTACACAGTGTACCATCCACTGGGTTTCCCATGCATGTGTTAACTGTAGGAAGATTCCCTTAAACATGGAGAGATGGGGCCACTAGAATGGGTAGCACACAGTATTGCTCTAAGTGGTGTTCTTTTGCTCACACAACCTCAGCAATCTTGTCAGACCCAAGTGTCCAGTCTGATGTCTCATCCAGCTGTGGATGTAAAGGTGGCCAATCCAGGTTGCATCACAGGCCCTGAACGTAATTTTTAAGACTTTCTCCCTGTTTCGCTGTTTTTGCATTTTGCTTTTGAAATTTATTTTTATAAGGGGGTTTAGCTGAATTTCAGTGCTGTGTTCATGTCATTATACACACACATGATTCCTTTATGGAGACATGAGAATACATAAGTTTTAAAATACTTACTAGTCAGATATATTCCTCTTCAATGAATAGGGGTTGTTGAGTCCAGTTCATTTTGCGGGAGTAGGTGCTGTCTATTACATACTTGGTTTATGGAACGATATCTGTGCTAATTAAGGACTGTGGATTTATGCATAACCCCACCTCTCCTTTCCCCTTAATCAGGCAGAAGTTTGTTTTCTAAATGTGTGACTCTGTTGTGTTTGTAATTCAGTTCATGTGTAGCCATGTGTACATTCCCGCTATAACTGATATCTTATGATAAGTTTCATTGTTCTGTTGTCTTTCCTAACTCAGTTCATGTGTAGCCATGTTTACAGGACCTTCATAAGTGATATCTTCTGATAAGTTTCTTTTTCTCTGTGACTTATTTCACTTAGAATCATTGTACCTGAATCCACTCATTTGCTGCTACTGCCCTTTTGACATTGATTTCATGGCTGAGGGATATTCCATCGTACGTAAGTACAACAATTTCTTGAAGCATTTTTGTCTTTTCTGGGATATTTAACTTGTACCCAAGTTGTGGTTCTTGTAATCAGTGCAGCCCTAAATTTTGGGGTGGCTCTGTCTTATTGATTTTCAGTTTTCCCAAGGAATCTTCCCTAGAGTGGAAGTGCCCTTGGATCTGTAGCTCTGTTGTTTACTTGTTTTAGGGAACACAACACACTCCTCCAGAGAGGCAGTTGGCAATTTACATCCTGCCCTTCAGCAAAACTAGGCTCCCTGTTCTCCAGCACCGGTCTTCACTTTCTCGTTTTTACACATTTTGCGATTTCCTTTTTGACCTGTGGGAAGTGATACTTCTTTGTAGTGCAGATTTGCATTGCCTGCCTAGTTGCTTGGCCAATTATGGCATAAGCGTTTTCTCCTGAATATATTCAGGAGAAAATGCATACGCCCTTTTTTGCCAAGTGCATCATTGTCGAAGTTGTGCCCATCTTCCTGTGCTTTAAAGGCGATTCCAATGTACCTCTTGAAATCTGTTTCCTGCTATTCTGGCTCGCTTTCAAGTCTGCTTCTTTGCCTTCCCTCAACAGATTTTTGGACGATAGTTGTCCTTTATTACTCTGCCAGTTTGTGAATTGCTGTGCCCCTGAGCTCCATTTCTCAACTCGTATTTTGTGAGCTGACCGCAAGTCCAAAATTTTGATTCAGGACGTATACTGGTTCCCGGTGGGTGGCTGAGACTTTGGTTAATTCTTCTACCTGCCGGGAAATCAGAGTGACATGTGCCCGTCCAAATGGCTAACAGCTATTCTCTCATTGGTTCTCCATCTTCCATTTCATCCTCTGCCAAATTGGCAACCTGTGCGAACCAGGATTTTAAAGGGGCTGTCTCTCTAATTTGGTTGATTGATAGTAAAGCAGTTGGAAAGTCAAACCGGAGCACCAGGAGAGGGAATATTAGTTGAGTTTTAGAAACCTTTTGTATTCACAGTGTGTCCATTCTCTAGGTTTCCTGTACATGTTATAGCTGTAGTAATATTCCCTTCTACCTGGAGAGTTGGGACCCTTGGATGTGTGGCACACATAATTGCTTTAAATGGTCTGCATTTGCTCACCGAATCTCACGAATCCTCTCATTCCCAAGTGTTCAGCCTTATGCCTCTTCCAGCTGTAGTTGTAGATAGGGTCATTTCAGGTTTCATCAGAGACCCTGAAGGAATTGTAAAGAATTTCCATGTTCTTTTTTTTCTTTTTGAAATTCCTTTTTATAGTGGTTTTGATCTGATTCTCACTGCAATGTTTATGCAAGTCTAGACACAGTTAATCCCCTTATGGAGACATATTAATACATAGATTTTAAGATTCTTTCTAGTCAGATATATTCCTCTGTGGGAAATATGGTGTTTTGTGTCCCTTTCACTGAGGAATGTGTAGGTCTTTTCTATTCTGTATCTGGCTTTTGGAACGGTACCTGTACTAATATCAAACTCTGGTTTTATGCATCACCCCATCTCTCCTTCCCCCTTAAGCAGGCATAAGAGTGTTTTCTAAATGTGAGACACTGTTCTCTTTCCTACCTCAGTTCATGTGTAGCCATGTTTACAGGACCTTCATAAGTGATATCTTATGATAAGTTTCTTTTTCTCTGTGACTTATTTCACTTAGAATCATTGTACCTGAATCCACTCATTTTGCTGCTACTGGCCTTATGACATTGATTTCATGGCTGAGGGGTATTCCATTGTACGTAAGTCACACAATTTCCTGAACCAATTTTGTCTTTCCTGGTATATTTAAGTTGTACCCAAGTTGAGGTTCTTGTAAGCAGTGCAGCCCTCAATTTTGGGGTGGCTCTGTCTTATTGATTTTCAATTTTCCCAAGGTATCTTCCCTAGACTGGAAGTGCCCTTGGCTCTTTAGCTCTGTTGTTTATTTGTTTTATGGAACACAATGCACACATCCAGAGAGGCAGTTGGCAATTTACGTCCTGCCCATGAGCATAACTAGGCTCCCAGTTCTCCAGGGCCTTTCTTGCCATTCTGGTTTTTACACATTTTGCGGATATCCCTTATTACCGGTGGGAAGTGATACTTCTTTGTAGTGCAGATTTGCATTGCCCGCTTGCTTGCTTGGCAAAAAGGGCGTATGCGTTTTCTCCTGAATATATTCAGGAGAAAATGCATACGCCCTTTTTGGCCAAGTGCATGATTGTCGAAGTTGTGACCCTCTTCCTGTGCTTTAAAGGTGTTTCCCATGTACCTCTTGAAATCTGTTCCCTGCTGTTCTGGTTCGCTTTCAAGTCTGCCTCGTTGCCTTCCCTCAACAGATATTTGGATGATAGTTGTCCTTTATTACTCTGCCAGTTTGTGAATTGCTGTGCCCCTGAGCTCCATTTTTCAACTTGTTTTTTGTGAGCTGACGGCAGGTCCAAAACTTTGGTTCAGGAACTATACTGGTTCCCAGGGGGTGGCAGAGACTTTGGCTAATTCTTCCACCTGCCGGGAAATCAGAGTGACATGTGCCCGTCCAAATGCCTAACAGCTACTCTCTCATTGGTTCTCCCTCTTCCCTTTCATCCTCTGCCAAATTGGCAACCTGTGCGAACCAGGAGGTTAAAGGAGCTGTCTCTCCAAGTTGGGACATTGATAGTAAAGCTGTTGGAAGTCAAACCGGAGCACCAGGAGTGGGACTATTAGTGGAGTTTTAGAAACCTTTCATATTCACAATGTGTCCATTCTCTAGTTTTCACATACATGTTATAGCTGTAATAATATTCCCTTCAAGCTGGAGAGTTGGGACACTTGGAATGTGTGCCATGCATTATTGCTTTAAATGGTCTGCATTTGCTCACCGAATCTAACCAATCCTCTCAGTCCCAAGTGTCCAGCCTTATGCCCGATCCAACTGTCGTTGTAGATAGGGACATTCCAGGTTTCATCACAGCCCCTGAAGGAATTGTATAGAATTTCCCTGTTTTTTTGTTTTGTTTTTCAAATTCCTTTTTATAGTGGGTTTGAGCTGATTCTCACTGCCATGTTTATGCCAGTCTAGACACACTTGATTCACTTACGGAGACATATAAGTACAGAGGTTTTAAGATTCTTACTAGTCAGATATATTCCTCTGCAGGAATTATGGGGTTTTGAGTCCCTTTCCCTGAGGAAAGTGTTGGTCTTGTCTTTTCTGTAGTTGGTTTTTGGAATGGTACTTGTACTAGTATCACACTCTGCTTTTATGCATCACCCCACCTCTCCTTCCCCCTTAAGCAGGCATAAGAGTGTTTTCTAAATGTGAGATTCTGTTTTCTTTCGTAGCTCAGTTCATGTGTAGCCATGTTTACAGGGCCTTCATAAGTGATATCTTATGATAAGTTTCTTCTTCTCTGTGACTTATTTCACTTAGAATCATCGTACCTGAATCCACTCATTTTGCTGCTACTGGCCTTATGACATTGATTTCATAGTTGAGGTGTATTCAATTGTACATAAGTAACACAATTTCTTGAACCATTTTTGTCTTTCCTGGGATATTTAAGGTGTACCCAAGTTGAGGGTCTTGTAAGCAGTTCAGCCCTCAATTTTGTGTTGGATCTGTTTTATTGATTTTCAGTTTTACCAAGGTATATTCCCTAGACTGGAAGTGCACTTAGCTCTGTAGCTCTGTTTTTTACCTGTTTTAGGGAATGCAATGCACTCCTCCAGAGAGGCAGTTTTCAATTTACATCCTGCCCATCAGCATAACTAGGCTCCCTATTCTCCAGGGCCTTTCTTGCCTCTCTGGTTTTTACACATTTTGCGTATATCCCTTTTTACAGGTGGGAAGTGATACTTCTTTGTAGTGCAGGTTTGCATTGCCTGCTTCCTTGCTTGGCCAAAGATGGCGTATGCGTTTTCTCCTGAATATATTCAGGAGGAAACACATACGCCCTTTTTTAGCCCAGTGCATCACTGTCGAAATTGTGCCCCTCTTCCTGTGCTTTAAAGGTGATTCCAATGTACCTCTTGAAATCTGTTTCCTGCTATGCTGGCTCACATTCAAGTCTCCCTCGTTGCCTTCCCTCAACAGATTTTTGGACGATAGTTGTCAATTATTACACTGCCAATTTGTGAATTTCTGTGCCCATGAGCTCCATTTTTCAACTCGTTTTTTGTGAGCTGACCGCAAGTCCACAATTTTGGTTCTGGACCTCTACTGGTTCCCGGCGGGTGGCTGAGACTTTGGTTAATTCTTCTTCCAGCCGAGAAATTAGAGTGACATGTGACCGTCCAAATGCCTAACAGCTACTCTCTCATTGGTTCTCCCTCTTCCCTTTCATCCTCTGCCAAATTGGCAACGTGTGCGAACGAGGAGGTTTGAGGGGCTGTCACTCCAAGTTGGGAGATTGATAGTAAAGCAGTTGTAAAGTCAAACCGGAGCACCAGGAGAGGGAATATTAGTTGAGTTTTAGAAATCTTTCGTATTCACAGTGTGTCCATTCTCTAGGTTTCCCGTACATGTTATAGCTGTAGTAATATTCCCTTCAACCTGGAGAGTTGGGAACCTTGGAATGTGTGCCACACATTATTGCTTTAAATGGTCTGCATTTGCTCACCAAATCTCACCAATCCTCTCAGTCCCAAGTGTCCAGCCTTATGCCACATCCAGCTGTTGTTGTATATAGGGTCATTCCAGGTTTCATCAGAGCCCCTGAAGGAATTGTAAAGAATTTCCCTGTTTTTTTGTTTTGTTTTCGAAATTCCTTTTTATAGTGGGTTTGAGCTGATTCTCACTCCCATGTTTATGCCAGTCTAGACGCTCTTGATTCCCTTACAGAGACATATCAATATATAGGTTTTAAGATTCTTACTAGTCAGATATATTCCTCGCCGGGAAATACTGTGTTTTGTGTCCCTTTCACTGAGGAAGGTGTAGGTCTTGTCTATTCCGTAGTTGGTTTTTGGAACGGTACCTGTACTAATATGAAACTCTGGTTTGATGCATCACCCCACCTATCCTTCACCCTTAAGCAGGCATAAGAGTGTTTTCTAAATGTGAGACTCTGTTCTCTTTCCTAACTCTGTTCATGTGTAGCCATGTTAACAGGACCTTCATAAGTGATATCTTATGATAAGTTTTCTTTTCTCTGTGACTTATTTCACTTAGAATCATCGAACCTGAATCCACTCATTTTGCTGCTACTGGCCTTATGACATTGATTTCATAGCTGAGGGATATTCCATCTTATGTAAGTAACACAATTTCTTGAACCATTTTTGTGATTCCTGGGATATTTAAGGTGTATCCATGTTGAGGTTCTTGTAAGCAGTGCAGCCCTCAATTTTGGGGTGGCTCTGTCTTATTGATTTTCAGTGCTAGCAAGGTATATTCCCTAGACTGGAAGTGCCCTTGGCTCTGTAGCTCTGTTGATTACTTGTTTTAGGAAACACAATGCACTCCTCCAGAGAGGCAGTTGGCAATTTACATCCTGCCCATCAGCATAACTAGGCTCCCTGTTCTCCAGGGCCTTTCTTGCCATTCTGGTTTTTACACATTTTGCGGATGTCCCTTTTTACCGGTGGGAAGTGATACTTCTTTGTAGTGCAGATTTGAATTGCCCACTTGCTTGCTTGGCCAAAAAGGGCGTATGCGTTTTCTCCTGAATATACTCAGGAGAAAATGTATACGCCCTTTTTGGCCAAGTGCATCATTGTCGAAGTTGTGTCCCTCTTCCTGTCCTTTAAAGGTGATTCCAATGTACCTCTTGAAATCTGTTTCCTGCTATTCTCGCTCACATTCAAGTCCACCTCGTTGCCTTCCATCAAAGGATTTTTGGACGATAGTTGTCCTTTATTACTCTGCCAGTTTGTGAATTGTTGTGCCCTGAGCTCCATTATTCAACTCATTTTTTGTGAGCTGACGGCAGGTCCAAAACTTTGGTTCAGGAACTATACTGGTTCCCGACGGATGGCTGAGACTTTGGCTACTTTTTCTACCTGCCGGGAAATTAGAGTGACATGTGCCCGTCCAAATGCCTAACAACTACTCTCTCATTCGTTCTCCCTCTTCCCTTTCATCCTGTGCCATATTGGCAACTTGTGCGAACCAGGAGGTTAAAGGGGCTGTCTCTACAATTTGGGACATTGATAGTAAAGCAGTTGGAAAGTCAAAGCGGAGCACCAGTAGAGGGACTATTAGTTGAGTTTTAGAAACCTTTCATATTCACAATGTGTCCATTGTCTAGGTTTCACATACATGTTTTAGCTGTAGTAATATTCCCTTCAACCTGGAGAGTTGTAACCCTTGGAATGTGTGCCATGCATTATTGCTTTAAATGGTCTGCATTTGCTCACCAAATCTCACCAATCCTCTCAGTCCCAGGTGTCCAGCCTTATTCCACATCCAGCTGTCGTTGTAGACAAGGTCATTCCAGGTTTCTTCAGTGCCCCTGAAGGAATTGTATAGAATTTCCCTGTTTTTTTGTTTTGTTTTTCAAATTCATTTTTATAGAGGGTTTGAGCTGATTCTCACTGCCATGTTTATGCCAGTCTAGACACACTTGATTCACTTACGGAGACATATAAGTACAGAGGTTTTAAGATTCTTACTAGTCAGATATATTCCTCTGCAGGAATTATGGGGTTTTGAGTCCCTTTCACTGAGGAAAGTGTTGGTCTTGTCTTTTCCGTAGTTGGTTTTTGGAATGGTACTTGTACTAGTATCACACTCTGGTTTTATGCATCACCCCACCTCCCTTCCCCCTTAAGCAGGCATAAGAGTGTTTTCTAAATGTGAGATTCTGTTCTCTTTCATAGCTCAGTTCGTGTGTAGACATGTTTACAGGGCCTTCATAAGTGATATCTTATGATAAGTTTCTTCTTCTCTGTGACTTATTTCACTTAGAATCATCGTACCTGAATCCACTCATTTTGCTGCTACTGGCCTTATGACATTGATTTCATGGTTGAGGCGTATTCTATTGTACGTAAGTAACACAATTTCTTGAACCATTTTTGTCTTTCCTGGGATATTTAAGGTGTACCCAAGTTGAGGGTCTTGTAAGTAGTTCAGCCTTCAATTTTGTGTTTGCTCTGTTTTATTGATTTTCAGTTTTACCAAGGTATATTCCCTAGACTGGAAGTGCCCTTGGCTCTGTAGCTCTGTTTTTTTACCTGTTTTAGGGAACGCAATGCACTCCTCCAGAGAGGCAGTTGTCAATTTACATCCTGCCCATCAGCATAACAAGGCTCCCTGTTCTCCAGGGCCTTTCTTGCCTTTCTGGATTTTACACATTTTGCGTATATCCCTTTTTACAAGTGGGAAGTGATACTTCTTTATAGTGCAGGTTTTCATTGCCCACGTGCTTGCTTGGCCAAAAAGGGCGTATGCATTTTCTCCTGAATATATTCAGAAGAAAATGCATACGCCCTTTTTGGACAAGTGCATCGTTGTCGAAGTTGTGCCCCTCTTCCTGTGCTTTAAAGGTGATTCCAATGTACCTCTTGAAATCTGTTTCCTGCTATTCTCGCTCACTTTCAAGTCCGCCTCGTTGCCTTCCCTCAGCGGATTTTTGGACGATAGTTGTCCTTTATTACTCTGCAGTTTGTGAGTTGCTGTGCCCCTGAGCTCCATTTTTCAACTCGTTATTTGTGAGATGACGGCAGGTCCAAAACTTTGGTTCAGGAACTATACTGGTTCCCGGCGGGTGGCTGAGACTTTGGTTAATTCTTATACCTGCCAGGAAATTAGAGTGACATGTGCCCGTCCAAATGCCTAACAGCTACTCTCTCATTGGTTCTCCCTCTTCCCTTTCATCCTCTGCTAAATTGGCAAACTGTGCCATCCAGGAGGTTAAAGGGGCTGTCTCTCCAAGTTGGGACATTGATAGTAAAGCAGTTGGAAAGTCAAACCGGAGCACCAGGAGAGGGACTATTTGTTGAGTTTTAGAAACATTTCGTATTCACAATGTGTCCATTCTCTAGGTTTCACATACATGTTATAGCTGTAGTAATATTCCCTTCAACCTGGAGAGTTGGGATCCTTGGAATGTGTGCCATGCATTATTGCTTTAAATGGTCTGCATTTGCTCACCATATCTCACCAATCCTCTCAGTCCCAAGTGTCCAGCCTTATGCCTCATCCAGCTGTCGTTGTAGATAGGGTCATTCCAGGTTTCATCAGAGTCCCTGAAGGAATTGTAGAGAATTTCGCTGTTTTTTTGTTTTGTTTTTCAAATTCCTTTTTATAGTGGGTTTGAGCTGATTCTCACTGTCATGTTTATGCGAGTCTAGACACACTTGATTCCCTTACGGAGACATATCAATACATAGGTTTTAAGATTCTTACTAGTCATATATATTCCTCTGCGGGAAATATGGTGTTTTGAGTCCCTTTCACTGAGGAAGGTGTAGGTCTTGTCTTTTCCGTAGTTGGTTTTTGGAACGGTACCTGTACTAATATCACACTCTGGTTTTATGCATCACCCCACCTCTCCTTCCCCCTTAAGCAGGCATAAAAGTGTTTTCTAAATATGAGACACTGTTCTCTTTCGTAACTCAGTTCAGGTGTAGCCATGTTTACAGGACCTTCATAAGTGATATCTTATGATAAGTTTCATTTTCTCTGTGACTTATTTCACTTAGAATCATCGTACCTTAATCCACTCATTTTGATGCTACTGGCCTTATGACATTGATTTCATGGCTGAGGGATATTCTATCGTACGTAATTAACACAATTTGTTGAACCATTTTTGTCTTTCCTGGGGTAGTTAAGGTGTACCCAAGTTGAGGTTCTTGTAAGCAGTGCAGCCCTAAATTTTGGGGTGGCTCTGTCTTATTGATTTGCATTTTTCCCAAGGTATATTCGCTAGACTGGAAGTGCCCTTGGCTCTGTAGCTCTGTTGTTTAGCTGTTTTAGGGAACACAATGCAGTCCTCCAGAGAGGCAGTTGGCAAATTACAACCTACCAGTCAGCATAATTAGGCTCCCTGTTCTCCAGGTCCGGTCTTGCCTTTCTGTTTTTTATACATTTTGCGGATGTCCCCTTTGATCGGTGGGAAGTGACACTTCTTTGTAGTGCAGATTTGCATTGGCCGCTTGCTTGCTTGGCCAAAAAGGGCGTATGCTTTTTCTCCTGAATATATTCAGGAGAAAACGCATACGCCCTTTTTGGCCAAGTGCATCATTGTCGAAATTGTGCCCCTCTTCTTATGCTGTAAAGGCGATTCCAATGTACCTCTTGAAATCTGTTTCCTGCTATTCTGGCTCGCTTTCAAGCCCGCCTCGTTGCCTTCCCTCAACAGACTATTGGACGTTAGTTGTCCTTTATTTCTCTGCCCGTTTATGAAGTGCTGTGCCACTGAGCTCCATTTTTCAACTCGTTTTTGGTGAGCTGACCACAAGTACAAAATTTTGGTTCTGGACCTCTACTGGTTCCCGGCGGGTGGCTGAGACTTTGGTTAATTCTTCTTCCTGCCGGGAAATTAGAGTGACCTGTGACCATCCAAATGCCTAACAGCTACTCTGTCATTGGTTCTCCCTCTTCCCTTTCATCCTCTGCCAAATTGACAACCTGTGTGAAACAGGAGTTTAAAGGGGCTGTCTCTCCAATTTGGGAGATTGATAGTAAAGCAGTTGGAAATTCAAACCAGAGCACCAGGAGAGGGACTATTAGTTGAGTTTTAGAAACCTTTCGTTACTTCACAGATTATCCCTTCTCTAGGTTTCCCGTACATGTTATAGCTGTAGTAATATTCCCTTCTTCCTTAAGAGTTGGGACCCAAGGAATGGGTGCCACACATTATTGCTTTAAAGGGTCTGCAATTGCTCACTGAATCTCACCAATCCTCTCAGTCCGAAGTGTCCAGGCTTATGCCACATCCAGCTGTCGTAGATAGGGTCATTCTAGGTTTCATCAGAGCCCCTGAAGGAATTGTAAAGAATTTCCCTGTTTTTTTGTTTTGTTTTTAAATTCCTTTTTATCATGGGTTTCACCTGATTTTCACTGCCATGTTTATGCCAGTCTAGACACACCTGATTCCCTTACGGAGACATATCAATACATAGGTTTTAAGATTCTTACTAGTCAGATATATTCCTCTGCGGAGAATAGGGGTTTTGAATCCCGTTCACTGAGGAAGGAGTAGGTCTTGTCTATTCTGTATTTGGATTATGTAATGGTACCTGTGTTAATATCAAATTCTGGCTTTATGCATCTCCCCACCTCTCCTTTCCCCTTAAGCAGTCATAAGTATATTTTCTACATGTGAGACTCTGTTCTCTTTACTAATTCAGTTCATGTGTACCCATGTTTACATTTCCTTTATAAGTGATATCTTATGTCAGAATGCTCCATGGCTCTTGTCATCATAATGCTCCATGATGCTTGTCACCACGATTATCCATGGTCTTCTCATCACAATACTCGACGGTGTTGCCATCACATTGCTCCATGCCCTGGTCATCACAATGCTTCATGTCCCTTGTCATCACAGTTCACCTCCTCTTTGTCTTCACAATGTTCCATGACACTTCTCATCACAATGTTACATGCTCTTGTCATCACAATTCTCCATGAACTTGTCATCGAAATTCTCCCTGTACCCTGTCATAGCAAGATCCATATGTTTGTCAACACAATGCTTCATGACATTGTTTTAAAAATTCTCAATGTCCCTTGTAATCACAATGCTCCCTGCCATTGTCATCACAGTGCTCCATGACACTTGTCAGCACAATGCTCCATGCCCTTGTCATCACAATGCTCCATTACACCTGTCATAACAATGCTCCATGACCCCTGCCATCACAATGTTCCACGGCCTTGTCATCACAATGCTCCATGACCCATGTCATCTCAATGTTCCCTGACACCTGTCATCACAATGCTCCTTGCCCCTTGTCAGTACAGTGCTCCATGATGCTCGTCATCACAATTGCCCAAGGTCTTCTCATCACAATCCTTCACGGTTTTACCATCACAATGCTCCATGCCCTGGTCATCTCAATGTTCCATGTCCCTTTTCATCACAATTCTCCACGTCCTTGTCATCACAATGCTTCTTGACACTTCTCATCACAATGATATATGTTCTTGTCATCACAAATCTCCATGCACTTGTCATCGCAATGCTCTATGACCCGTTTCATAGCAAGCTCCATGTGCTTTTCATCACAATGCTTCACGACCTTGTCATCAAAATTCTCAATGGCGCTTGTCATCACAGTGCTCCATGCCCTTGTCATCACAATTCTCCATGACCCTTGTCATCGCAATGTTCCAAGCCCTTGTCATCAAAACGCTCCATTACCTTTGTCATTACAATCCTCCATGACACTTGGTATCACAATGTGCCGTGCCATTGTCATCACAATGAACAATGACATATGTAATCACAATGCTCCCTGACACCTGTCTTCACAATACTCCATGACCTTGTCATCACAATGTTCCCTGCCCTTGTCATCACAATGTGCCATGCCAACTGTCATCACAATAATCCATGAAATATGTCAGACCAAAGTTCCATGCCCCTGTCATCAAAATGCTCCATGCCCTTGTCGTCAAAATGCTCCATGACCCCTGTCATCACAATGCTCCGTGACTCCAGTCATCACAATGCTTCATGACAATTGTCCTCACAATGGTCCATGCCCTCGTCACACAAGGCTCTGTGACCTTTGTCACCACAATGCTCCATGCCCTTGTCATCTCAATGTGACATGCCACTGTCATCACAATAATCCATGAAACATGTCAGAACAATGTTCCATGCCTCTGTCATCACAATGCTCCATGCCCTTGTCATCATAATACTCCATGACCTTTGTCATCACAATTCTCAATACACTTGTCATCACAATGCTCCCTAACACTTGTCGGCAGAATGCTTCTTGAACCCTGTCATGAAAAGGCTCCATGCCTTTTTCATCACAATGCTCCATGTCATTTTCATCACAATGCTCCATGCCATTTTCATCACAATACTCCACAAGCTAGTCATCAGAATTCTCCTTGACCATTGTCATTACAATGCTCCATGACCGCTGTCATCAGAATTCTCTATAACAACTGCCATCACAATGCTCCATGCCCCTTGTCATTACAGTGCTCCATTACACTCTTCATCACAGTTATCCATGGTCTTCTCATCACAATGCTCCACGGTCTTGCCATCACAATGCTGCATGCCCTGGTCATCACAATGCTCCATGTCTTTGGTGATCACAGTTCTCCACGTCCTTGGAATCACTATGCTCCATGACACTTCTCCTCACAGTGTTAAATGCTTTGTCATCACAATTCTCTATGCACTTTTCATCACAATGCTCCATGACCCCAGTCATAGCCAGCTCCATGTGGTTGTCATCCCAATGCTTCATAATTTGTCATCAAAATTATCAATGGCCCTTGTCATCACAATGCTCCATGCCCTTGTCATCACAATGCTCCAAGCCCTTGCCATCACAATGATCCATTACCTTTGTCATCACAATCCTCCATGACACTTGGTATCACAATGCTCCATGGCATTGTCATCACAAGAGACCATGACATATGTCATCACAATGCTCCCTGACACCGGTCTTCAAAATAATCCATTACCTTGTCATCACAATGATCCATGCCCTTGTCATAATAATGCACCATGCCCACTGTCATCACAATAATCCATGAAAATTGTCAGACCAATGCTCCATGCCCCTGTCATCACAATGCTCCATGCCCTTTTCATCACAATGCTCCAAGAACCCAGTAATCACAATGCTCTATGCCCCTTTTCATCAGAATGCTCCATGAGACCTGTCATCACAAGGGTCCATGGTCTTCTCATCACAATGCTCCAGCACCATGTCATCACAATGTTCCATTCCCTTGTCATCACAATGTTCTATGACACCTGTCATCACAATACTCCATGAACATTTTCAGCCCAATGTTCCATGACCTTCTCATCACAATGATTCATGACCCATGTCATCAAAATGCTCCATGAACACTGTCATCAAAATGCTCCATGACCATTGTCATCACATTGATCCATGCCCTTGTCATCCCAGTGTTCCATGGCCCCTGCAATCACAATGCTCTGTGACGCTTGTCATCACATTGCTCAGTGACACTTGTAATCACAATGCTCCATGCTTTGTCAGCAAAATCCTACATGACATTGTCATCACAATGCTCCATGCGCTTGTCATCATAATTCTCCATTACCATTGTCATCAAAATCCTCCATGAACCTTGGGATCACATTGCTTCAAGCCCTTGTCATCAAAATGCTCCATGTTCCTTGAAATCAAAATGATCCATGACCTCTGTCATCACAATGCTCCAAACACTTGTGATCACAATGTTCCATAACACTTGTCATCACAACACATTTTGATGCCTGTCATCACAATTATCCATGGACTTCTCATGACAATGCTCCATGAACATTGTCATCACAGTGCTCAATACACTTATCATCACAATGCTCCCTGTCATTTCTCGTCAGAATGCTCATTGAACCGTGTCATGAAAAGGCTCCATGCACTTTTCATCACAATGCTCCATGCCATTGTCATCACAACACTTCACAAGCTTGTCATCAGTATCCTCCATGACCCTTGTCATCACAATGCTCCATGACACTTGTCATAACAATGTTACATGATCTTGTCATCACAATTCTCCATGCACTTGTCATCGCAATGCTCCATGACACGTCATTGCAAGCTCCATGTGCTTTACATCACAATGCTTCACGACCTTGTCATCAAAATTCTCGATGGCGCTTGTCATCACAATGCTCCATGCCCTTGTCATCACAATGCTCCATGACCCTTGTCATCGCAATGTTCCAAGCCCTTGTCGTCAAAACGCTCCATTACCTTTGTCATCACAATCCTCCATGACACTTAGTATCACAATGTGCCATGCCATTGTCATCACAATGAACAATGACATATGTAATCACAATGCTCCCTGACACCTGTCTTCACAATACTCCATGACCTTGTCATCACAATGTTCCCTGCCCTTGTCATCACAATGTGCCATGTGCACTGTCATCACAATAATCCATGAAACATGTCAGACCAAAGTTCCATGCACTTGTCATCAAAATGCTCCATGCCCTTGTCGTCAAAATGCTCCATGACCCCTGTCATCACAATGCTCCGTGACTCCAGTCATCAAAATGCTTCATGACCTTTGTCCTCACAATGGTCCATGCCCTCGTCACAAAAGGCTCTGTGACCTTTGTCAACACAAAGTTCCATGCCCTTGTCATCTCAATGCTCTAACACCTCTGTCATCACAAAGCTCCATGACGCATGTCATCAGAATTTTCCATGGCCTTCTCATCACAATGCTCCAAGCCCTTTTCATCACAATGCTCCAACACCTCTGTAATCAAAATGCTCCATGCCACTTTTCATCTCAATGCTCCATGAACCCTGTCGTCACAATGCACCGTGCCCATCACCATAATATTTCATGCTATTGTCATCACAATGAAATCAAAATTCTCAATGACCTCTGTCATCACAATGCACCAAACCGTTCTGAACACAATGTTTCGTTACACTTGTCATCACAATGCCCCATGACGCTGGTCATCACAATTATCCATGGTCTTCTCATCACAATGCTCCATGATCGTTGTCATCACAATGCTCAATACACTTATCATCACAATGCTCGCTGACAGTTGTCATCAGTATGCTCCTTGAACCCTGTCATGACAAAGCTCCATGCCTATTTCATCACAATGATCCATTCCCTTTTCATCACAATGCTCAAAGACCCATGTTGTCACAATGCTCCCTGACTCCAGACATCACAATGCTTCATGACATTTGTCATCACAATGGTCCATGACCTGGTCACACAAAGCTCTGTGACCTTTGTCACCACAATGCCCCATGAAATATTTATCACAATGCTCTGTGAACCTTGTCATCACAAAGCTCCATGTCTTTGTAAGCACAATGCTCCATGACACTTGTCATCACAATGCTCGATGTGCGTGTCAGCACAATGCTCCATAACCCTTGTCATCACATTGCACCATGCACTTGTCATCACAATGCTCCACATCCTTGTCATCAAAATGCTCCATAAATCTGGTCATCACAATGCTCCATGCACTTCTCCTCAAAATGCCTTCTCACCACTGATATCACAATGTTCCATCACTAGTCATCACAATACTCCCTCACCCCTGTCATCACTATATTCCATGACCCTTGTAATCACAATTCTCCATGCCCTTGTCATCACAAAGCTCCATGACGCATGTCATCAGAATGCTCCATGGCCTTCTCATCACAATGCTCCATGCCCTTGTCATCACAATGCTCTAACAACCCTGTAATCACAATGCTCCATGCCCCTTTTCACCTCAATGCTCCATGAACCCTGTCATCACAATGCACCGTGCCCATCACCATAATATTTCATGCTATTTTCATCACAATGAAATCAAAATGCTCAATGACCTCTGTCATCACAATGCACCAAACCCTTCTGATCACAATGTTACATAACACTTGTCATCACAATGCCCCATAACGCTGGTCATCACAATTATCCATGGTCTTCTCATCAAAATGCTCCATGATCTTTGTCATCACAATGCTCAATACACTTATCATCACAATGCTCCCTGACAGTTGTCATCAGTTTGTTCCATGAACCCTGTAATGACAAGGCTCCATGCATTTTTCATCACAATGATCCATTCCCTTTTCATCAGAATGCTCCGAGACCCCTGTAATCACAATGCTCCATGTACTTGTCATCACAATGCTATATGCCCTTGTCATCACATTGCTTCAAAACCCCTGTAATCTCAATGCTTCATGCAACTTTTCATCAGAATGCTCCATGCCCTTGTCATCACAATGCTCCATGACCATTGTCATCGCAATGTTCCAAGCCCTTGTCATCAAAATGCTCCATTATCTTTGTCATCACAATCCTCCATGACACTTGGTATCACAGTGCTCCATGCCATTGTCATCACAATGGACAATGACATATGTCATCACAGTGCTCCCTGACACCTGTCTTCACAATACTCCATCACCTTGTCATAACAATGTTCCATGCCCCTGTCATCACAAAGCACCCTGCCCACTGTCATCACAATAATGCATGAAACATGTCAGACCAACGTTCCATTCCCCTGTCATCACAATGCTCCATGCCCTTGTCATCACAACGCTCCATGACCCCTGTCATCACAATGATCCGTGACTCCAGTCATCACAATGCTTCATGACCTTTCTCCTCACAATGGTCCATGACCTGGTCTCACAAGGCTCTGTGACCTTGGTCACCACAATGCTTCATGCCCTTGTCATCTCTATGCTCCATGCCCACTGTCATCACAGTAATCCATGAAACTTGTCAGACCAATGTTCCATGCCCCTGTCATCACATTGCTCCGTGCCCTTGTCATCACAATGCTCCATGACCGCTGTCATCACAATGCTCTTTGACTCCAGTCATCACAATGATTCATGACCTTTCTCATCACAATGGTCCATGCCCTCGTCACACAAGGCTCTGTGATCTTTGTCACCACAATGCTCCATGAAATTTTCATCACAATGCTCTGTGTCCCTTGTCATCACAGTGCTCCATGCCTTTTTCAGCACAATGCTCCATGACACTTGTCATCAAAATGCTCCATGCGATTGTCAGCACAATGCTCCATGACACATGTCATCACAATGTGCCATGCTCTTTTCATCACAATGCTCCACATCCTTTTCTTCGCTATGCTCCATAAAACTTGTCATCAAAATCCTCCATGACACTTGGTATAACAATGCTCCATGCCATTGTCATCACAATTGACAATGACATATGTCATCACAATGCTCCCTGACAGTTGTCATCAGTATGCTCCTTGAACCCTGTCATGACAAGGCTCCATGCATTTTTCATCACAATGATCCATTCCCTTTTCATCACAATGCTCCAAGACCCCTGTAATCACAATGCTCCATGTCCTTGTCATCACAAATCTCCATGACGCATGTCAACACAATGCTCCATTGCCTTCTCATCACAATGCTCCATGCCCTTGTAATCACATTGCTTCAAAACCCCTGTAATCTCAATGCTCCATGCACATTTTCGTCAGAATGCTCCATGCCCTTGTCATCACAATGCTCCATGACCCTTTTCATCTCAATGTTCCAAGCCCTTGTTATCAAAATGCTCCATTACATTTGTCATCACAATCCTCCATGACACTTGGTATCACAATGCTCCATGCCATTGTCATCACAATGGACAATGACATATGTCATCACAATGCTCCCTGACAGTTGTCATCAGTATGCTCCTTGAACCCTGTCATGACAAGTCTCCATACATTTTTCATCACAATGATCCATTCCCTTTTCATCACAATGCTCCAAGACACCTGTAATCAAAATGCTCCATGTCCTGGTCATCACAAAGCTCCATGACGCATGTCATCAGAATGCTCCATTGCCTTCTCATCACAATGCTCCATGCCCTTGTAATCACATTGCTTCAAAACCCCTGTAATCTCAATGCTCCATGCACATTTTCATCAGAATGCTCCATGCCCTTGTCATCACAATGCTCCATGACCCTTGTCATCTCATGTTCCAAGCCCTTGTTATCAAAATGCTCCATTACATTTGTCATCACAATCCTCTATGACACTTGGTATCACAATGCTCCATGGCATTGTCATCACAATGGGCAATGACATATGTCATCACAATGCTCCCAGACACCTGTCTTCACAATATTCCATACCACTTGTCATCACAATGCTCCATGCACTCCTCATCAAAATGCTCTCTCACCACATATATCACAATGTTCCATCACTAGTCATCACAATACTCGCTCACCCCTGTCATCACAATGTTCCACGACCACTGTCATCACAGTGCTACATGCCCTTAACATCACAATGCTCCATGACCCCTGACGTCACAATGTTCCATAACCGTGTCACAAAATGCTCCATGACCCATTTCATCAGAATGCTTCATGACCCCTGACAACACAATGTTCTATAACCCCTGTCATCAAAATATTCCACGACACTTTTATTCAAAATGCACCATGACCCTGTCATCACAATGCTCCCTGCCCTTCTCATCACAATATACCCCGCCCTTGTCATCAAAATGCCCCATGACATTTGTCATCACAAAGCTCCATGACACTTGGCATCACAATCCTCCATGCCATTGTCATCACAATGCTCAATGAAATCTCTCATCACATTGCTCCATGCCCTTGTCATCACAATGCTCCATGACACCTGTCATCAAAATGCTCCGTGACTCCAATCATCACAATGCTTCATGACCTTTGTCCTCACAATGGTCCATGACCTCGTCACACAAGGCTCTGTGACCCTTGTCACCAAAATGCTCAATGCCCATGTCATCTCAATTCTCCATGCCCACTGTCATCACAATAATCCATGAAACTTGTCAGACCAATGTTCCATGCCCCTCTCATCATATTGCTCCATGCCCTTGTCATCACAATGCTCCATGACCCATGTCATCACAGTGCTCCTTGACTCCAGTCATTACAATGATTCATGACCTTTCTCATCACAATGGTCCATGCCCTCGTCACTCAAGGCTCTGTGATCTTTGTCACCACAATGCTCCATGAAATTTTCATGAAAATGCTCTGTGTCCCTTGTCATCACAATGCTCCATGCTTTTGTCAGCACAATGGTCCATGACACTTGTCATCAAAATGCTCCATGCGCTTGTCAGCACAATGCTCCATGACCCTTGTCATCACAATGCTCGATGCGCGTGTCAGCACAATGCTCCATAACCCATGTCATCACAATGCACCATGCACTTTTCATCACAATGCTCCACATCCTTGTCATCAAAATGCTCCATGAACCTTGTCATCGCAAAGTTCCAAGCCCTTGTCATCAAAATGCTTCTTTACCTTTGTCATCACAATCCTACATGACACTTGGTATCACAATGCTCCATGCCATTGTCATCACAATGGACAATGACATATGTCATCACACTGCTCCCTGACACCTGTCTTCACAATACTCCATGACCTTGTCATCACAGTGTTCCATGCCCTTGTCATCACAATAATCCATGAAACATATCAGACAAATGTTCTCTGCCCCTGTCATCACAATGCGCCATGCCAACTGTCATCACAATAATCCATGAAACATGTCAGACCAATGTTCCATGCCCCTGTCATTCACAATGCTCCATGCCCTTGTCATCACAATGCTCCATGACCCCTGTCATCACAGTGCTCCGTGACTCCAGTCATCACAATGCTTCATGAACTTTGTCCTCACAATGTTCCATGCCCTCGTCACACAAGGCTCTGTGACCTTTGTCACCACAATGCTCCATGCCCTTGTCATGTCAATGCTCCATGCCCACTGTCATCACATTAATCCATGAAACATGTCAGACCAATGTTCCATGCCCCTGTCATCACAATGCGCCATGCCAACTGTCATCAAAATAATCCATGAAACATGTCAGACCAATGTTCCATGCCCCTGTCATCACAATGCTCCATGCCCTTGTCATCACAATGCTCCATGACCCCTGACATCACAGTGCTCCGTGACTCCAGTCATTACAATGATTCATGACCATTCTCATCACAATGGTCCATGCCCTCGTCACACAAGGCTCTGTGATCTTTGTCACCACAATGCTCCATGAAATTTTGATCACAATGCTCTGTGTCCCTTATCATCACAGTGCTCCATGCCTTTGTCAGCACAATGCTCCATGACACATGTCCTCACAATGTGCCAAGCTCTTTTCATCACAATGCTCCACATCATTTTCATCGCTATGCTCCATAAAATTTGTCATCACAATGCTCCATGCACTTCTCATCAAAATGCTCTCTCACCACATATATCACAATTTTCCATCACTTGTCATCACAATACTCACTCACCCCTGTCCTCACAATGTTCCATGACCACTGTCATCACAGTGCTACATGCCCTTATCATCACAATGCTCCATGACCCCTGACATCACAATGTTTCATAACCCCTGTCATCAAAATGTTCCATGACACTTTTCATCAATTTGCTCCATGTCCCTGTCATCACAATGCTCCCTGCCCTTCTCATCACAATGCACCACGACCTTGTCATCAAAATGCTCCATGACCTTTGTCATCACAAAGCTCCATGACCCTTGGCATCACAATACTCCATGCCATTTCATCACAGTGCTACATGAAATCTCTCATCACATTGCTCCATGCCCTTTTCAGCACAGTGCTCCATGACGCTTGTCATCACAATGCTCCATTACCCCTGTCATAACAATGCTCCATGACCCCTGCCATCACAATGTTCCACCGCCTTGGCATCCAAGGCTACATGACCCTTGTCATCACGATGCACCTAGACCCCTGTATTCACAATGCTCCATAACCTTGTCATAACAAAGATCCATGACACATGTCATCAGAATGCTCCATGGCCTTCTCATCACAATGCTCCATGCCCTTGTCATCACAATGCTCCAGGACCCCTGTAATCACAATGCTCCATGCCCCTATTCATCAGAATGCTCCATGAGACTTGTCATCACAAGGCTCCATGGTCTTCTCATCACACTGCTCCAGGAGGTTGTCATCACAATGCTCCATTACCTTGTCATCCCAATGCTCCTTGACCACTGTCATCACAATAATCCATGAACATTTTCAGGCCAATGCTCCTTGACCTTCTCATCACAATGCTCCATGACCCTTGTCATCAAAATGCTCCAAGAACTCTGTAATCACTATGCTCCATGTCCTTGTCATCACAAAGCTCCATGATGCATGTCATCAGAATGCTCCATTGTCTTCTCATCACAATGCTCCTTGCCCTTGTAATCACATTGCTTCAATACCCCTGTAATCACAATGCTCCTTTTACCTTTTAAACAGAATGCCCCATGCCCTTGTCATCACAATGCTCCAACACCCCTGTAATCACAGTGTTCCTTGCCCCTTTTCATCTCAATGCTCCATGAACCCTGTCATCACAATGCACCGTGCCCATCACCATAATATTTCATGCTATTGTCATCACAATGAACTCAAAATGGTCAATGACATCTGTCCTCAAAATGCACCGAACCCTTCTGATCACAATGTTCCATAACACTTGTAATCACAATGCCCCTTGATGCTGGTCATCAAAATTATCCATGGTCTTCTCATCACAATGCTCCATGACCTTGTCATCACAATGCTCCATGGTCTTCTCATCACACTGCTCCAGGAACTTGTCATCAAAATGCTCCATTCCCTTGTCATCACAATGCTTCTTGACCACTGTAATAACAATGCTCCATGACACCTGTCATCACAATGCTCCATGCCCCTTGTCATTACAGTGATCCATGACGCTCTTCATCATAATTATCCATGGACTTTTCATCACAATGCTCCACGGTCTTGCTATCACAATTCTCCATGCCCTGTTCATCACAATGCTCCATGTCCCAAGTCATTACAATTCTCCACGTCCTTGTCATCACAATGGTTCTTGACACTTCTCATCACAATGTTACATGATCTTGTCATCACAATTCTCCATGCACTTGTCATCGCAATGCTCTATGACCACTGTCATAGCAAGCTCCATGCGCTTGTCATCACAATGCTTCACGTCGTTGTCATCAAAATTCTCAATGGCCCTTGTCATCACAATGCTCCAACACCCCTGTAATCACAATGCTCCATGCCCCTTTTCATCTCAATGCTCCATGAAAATTGTCAACACAATGCACCGTGCGATCACCATAATATTTCATGCTATTGTCATCACAATGAAATCAAAGTGCTCAATGACCTCTGTCATCACAATGCACCAAACCCTTCTGATCACAATGTTCCATAACACTTGTCATCACAATGCCCCATGACGCTAGTCATCACAATTATCCATGGTCTTCTCATCACAATGCTCCATGATCTTTGTCATCACAATGCTCAATACACTTATCATCACAATGCTCCCTGACTGTTGTCATCAGTATGCTCCTTGAAGCCTGTCATGACAAGGCTCCATGCATTTTTCATCACAATGATCCATTCCCTTTTCATCACAATGCTCCAAGACCCCTGTAATCACAGTGCTCCATGTCCTTGTCATCACAAAGATCCATTACACATGTCATCAGAATGCTCCATTGCCTTCTCATCACAATGCTCCATGCCCTTTTAATCACATTGCTTCAAAACCCCTGTAATCTCAATGCTACATGCACCTTTTCATCAGAATGCTCAATGCCCTTGTCATCACAAGGCTCTATGACCCTTGTCATCACAATGTTCCAAGCCCTTGTCATCAAAATGCTCCATTACCTTTGTCATCACAATCCTCCATGTCACTTGGTATCACAATGCTCCATGCCATTGTCATCACAATGGACGATGACATATGTCATCACAATGCTCCCTGACACCTGTCTTCACAATAATCCATGACCTTGTCATCACAATGTTCCATGCCCTTGTCATCACAATGCGCCATGCCCACTGTCATCACAATAATCCATGAAACATGTCACACCAATGTTCCATGCCCCTGTCATCACAATGCTCCATGCCCTTGTCATCACAATGCTCCATGACCCCTGCCATCACAATGCTCCTTGACTCCAGTCATCACAATGCTTCATGACATTTGTCCTCACAATGGTCCATGCCCTCGTCACACAAGGCTCTGTGACCTTTGTCACCACAGTGCTCCATGCCCTTGTCATCTCAATGCTCCATGCCCACTGTCATCACAATAATCCATGAAACTTGTCAGACCAATGTTCCATGCCCCTGTCATCACATTGCTCCATGCCCTTGTCATCAAAATGCTCCATGACCCATGTCATCACAATGCTCCGTGACTCCAGTCATCACAATGATTCATGACCTTTCTCATCACAATGGTCCATGCCCTCATCACACAAGGCTCAGTGATCTTTGTCACCACAATGCTCCATGAAATTTTAATCACAATGCTCTGTGTCCCTTGTCATCACAATGCTCCATACCTTTGTCAGCACAATACTCCATGACACTTGTCATCAAAATGCTCCATGCGCTTGTCAGCAAATTTCTCCATCACACATGTCATCACAATGTGCCAAGCTCTTTTCATCACAATGCTCCACATCCTTTTCATCGCTATGCTCCATAAAACTTGTCATCACAATGCTCCATGCACTTCTCATCAAAATGCTCTCTCACCACATATATCACAGTGTTCCATCACTAGTCATCACAATACTCGCTCACCTCTGTCATCACAATGTTCCATGACCACTGTCATCACAGTGCTACATGCCCTTATCATCACAATGCTCCATGACCCCTGACATCACAATGTTCCATAACCCCTGTCACAAAATGCTCCATGACCCCTTTCATCACAATGCTTCATGACCCCTGACATCACAGTGCTCCATAACACCTGTCATCAAAATAATCCATGACACTTTTATTCAAATTGCTCCATGACCCTGTCATCACAATGCTCCCTGCCCTTCTCATCACAATGCACCACGCCCTTGTCATCAAAATGCCCCATGACAATTGTCATCACAAAGCTCCATGACCCTTGGCCTCACAATGCTCCATGCCATTGTCATCACAATGCGCAATAAAATCTCTCATCACATTGCTCCATGCCCTCGTCATCACAATGTTCCATTACACCTGTCATAACAATGCTCCATGAGCCCTGCCATCACAATGTTCCACGGCCTTATCATCACAAGGCTCCATGATCCTTGTCATCACAATGCACCAAGAACTCTGTAAGCACAATTCTCCATGCCAATTTTCATCTCAATGCTCCATGAACACTGTCATCACAATGCACCATGCCCATCATCATAATGATTCATGCTATTGTCATCACAATGAAATCAAAATGCTCCATGGCCTCTGTCATCACAATGCTCCAAACCCTTTTGATCACAATGTTCCATAACACTTGTCATCACATGCCCCATAACGCTCGTCATCACAATTATGCAAGGTCTTCTCATCATAATACTCCATGACCTTTGTCACCACAATGCTCAATACACTTGGCATCACAATGCTCGCTGACACTTGTCATCAGTATGCTCCTTGAAAACTGTCAGGACAAGGCTCCATGCCTTTTTCATCACAATGATCCATTCCCTTTTCATCACATTGCCCCAAGACCCCTGTTATCACAATGCACCGTGACTCCAGTCATCACAATGCTTCATGACATTTGTCATCACAGTGGTCCATGACCTGGTCACACAAAGCTCTGTGACCTTTGTCACCACAATGCTCCATGAAATTTTTCTCACAATGCTCTGTGACCCTTGTCATCACAAAGCTCCATGACGCATGTCATCAGAATGCTCCATTGCCTTCTCATCACAATGCTCCATGCCCTTGTCATCCCAATGCTTCAAAACCCTTGTAATCACAATGCTCCATGCAACTTTTCATCAGAATTCTCCAGGTCCTTGTCATCACAATGCTCCATGACACTTCTCATCACAATGTTACATGATCTTGTCATTACAATTCTCCTTGAACTTGTCATCGCAATGCTCTATGACCCCTGTCATAGCAAGCTCCATGCGCTTGTCATCACAATGCTTCACGAGCTTGTCATCAAAATTCTCAATGGCCCTTGTTATCACAATGCTCCATGCACTTCTCATCACAATGCTCCATGACACTTGTCATCACCGTGTCCCAAGCCCTTGTCATCAAAATGCTCCATTAACTTTGTCATCACAATCCTCAATGACACTTTTTATCACAAAGCTCCATGCCATTGTCATCACAAGGGACAATGACATATATCATCACAATGCTCCCTGACACCTGTCTTCACAATACTCCATGACCTTGTCATCACAATGTTCCATGCCCTTGTCATCACAATGCGCCATGCCCACTGTCATCACAATAATCCATGAAACTTGTCAGACAAATGTTCCATGCCCCTGTCATCACAATGCACCATGACCTTGTCATCACAATGCTCCATGACCACTGTCATCACAATGCTCCGTGACTTCAGTCATCACAATGCACCACGACCTTGTCATCAAAATGCTCCATGACCTTTGTCATCACAAACTCCATGACCCTTGGCATCACAATGCTCCATGCCATTTCATCACAATGCTACATGAAACCCCTCATCACATTGCTAAATGCCCTTGTCAGCAGAATGCTCCATGACACTTGTCATCACAATGCTCGATACTCTTCTCATCACAATGCTCCATGCCCTTGTCATTACAATCCCCCATGACACATGTATGACAGTGTTCCGTGCCCTAGTCATCACAATGCTCCATGCCGAATCTCATCACAATAATCCATGAAATTTTCCGACTAATGTTCCATGCTCTTGTCATCACAATGCTCCATTACCCCTATCATAACAATGCTCCATGAACCGTGCCATCACAATGTTCCATGGCCTTGTCATCCAAGGCTCCATGACCCTTTTCATCAGAGTGATCCAAAACCCCTGTAATCACAATTTTCCATGCCCTTGTCGTCACAAAGTACATGACACATGTCATCAGAATGCTCCGAGGACTTCTCATCAGAATGCTCAATGCCCTTGTCATCACAATGTTCCATAACACCTGTTTTCAAAATGTTCCATGACACTTTTCATCAATTTGCTCCAAGACCATGTCATCACAATGCTCCCTTCCCTTCTCATCACAATGCACAACGACCTTGTCATCAAAATGCTTCATGACCTCTGTCATCACAATGCACCACACCCTTGTCATCAAAATGCCACATGAACATTGTCATCACAAAGCTCCATTACCCCTGTCATAACAATGATCCATGACCCCTGCCATCACAAGGTTCCACGGACTTGTCATCACAAGCCTCCATAACCCTTGTCATCACAGTGCTCCAAGACCCCTGTAATCACAATGCTCCATGCCCTTGGCATCACAAAGCTCCATGACGCATGTCATCTGAAATCTCCATGGCCTTATCATCACAATGATCCATGCCCTGGTCATCACAATGCTCCAACAGCCCTGTAATCATAATGCTCCATGCCTCTTTTTATCTCAATGCTCCATCAACCCTTTCATGACAATGCACCGTGTCCATCACCATAATATTTCATGCTATTGCCATCACAATGAAATCAAAATGCTCAATGATCTCTGTCATCACAATGCACCAAACCCTTCTGATCACAATGTTCCCTAACACTTGTCATCACAATGCCCCATGAGGCTGGTCATCACAATTATCCATGGACTTCTCATCACAATGCTCCATGATCTTTGTCAACACAATGCTCAATACACTTATCATCACAATGCTCCCTGACAGTTGTCATCAGTATGCTCCTTGAACCCTGTCATGACAAGGCTCCATGCATTTTTCATCACAATGATCCATTCCCTTTTCATCACAATGCTCCAAGACCACTGCAGTCAGAATGCTCCATGTACTTGTCATCACAAAACTCCATGACGAATGTCATCAGAATGCTCCATTGCCTTCTCATCACAATACTCCATGCCCTTGTCATCACAATGCTTCAAAACCCCTGTAATCACAATGCTCCATGCACCTTTTCATCAGAATGCTCCATGACCCTTTTCATAAAAATGCTTCATGACCCCTGACATCACAATGTTCCATAACCCCTGTCATCAAAATGTTCCATGACACTTTTCATAAATTTTCTCCATGACCCTGTCATCACAATGCTCCCTGCCTTTCTCATCACAATGCACCACGACCTTGTCATCAAAATGATCCATTACCTTTGTCCTCACAATCCTCCATGACACTTGTTATCACAATGCTCCATGCCATTTTCATCACAATGGACAATGACATATGTCATCACAATGCTCCCTTACACCTGTCTTCACAATACTCCATGACCTTGTCATCACAATGTTCCATGCCCTTGTCATCGCAATGCTCCATGCACTTGTCATCACAATAATCCATGAAACTTGTCAGACCAATGTTCCATGCCCCAGTCATCACAATGCTTCATGACCTTGGTCATCACAATGCTCAATGACCCCTGTAATCACAATGCTCCGTGACTCCAGTCATCATAATGCTTCATGACCTTTGTCATCACAATGGTCCATTCCCTCGTCACACAAGGCTCTCTGACCTTTGTCACCCCAATGCTCCATATCCTTGTCATCACAAAGCTCCATGACGCATGTCATCAGAATGCTCCATTGCCTTCTCATCACAATGCTTCTTGCCCTTGTCATCACAATGCTTCAAAACCCCTGTAATCACAATTCTCCATGCACCTTTTCATCAGAATGCTCCATGACCCTTTTCATCAAAATGCTCCATGACCCCTGACATCACAATGTTCCATAACCCCTGTCATCAAAATGTTCCATGACACTTTTCATCAGTTTGCTCCATGACCCTGTCATCACAATGCTCCCTGCCCTTCTCATCACAATGCACCACGACTTTGTCATCAAAATGCTCCATGACCTTTGTCATCACAAAGCTCCATGACCCTTGGTATCACAATGCTCCATGCCATTTCATCACAATGCTACATGAAACCTCTCATCACATTGCTCCTTTCCCTTGTCAGCACAATGTTCCATGACGCTTGTCATCACAATGCTCGATACTCTTCTCATCACAATGCTCCATGCCCTTGTCATTACAATCCCCCATGACACATGTGTCACAGTGTTCCGTGCCCTAGTCATCACAATGCTCCATGCCGAATCCCATCACAATATTCCATGAAATTTTCAGACCAATGTTCCATGCCCTTGTCATCACAATGCTCCATTAACCCTGTCATAACAATGACCCCTGCCATCACAATGTTCCATGGCCTTGTCATACAAGGCTCCATGACCCTTGTCATCCCAGTGCTCCAAGAACCCTGTAAGCACAATTTTCCATGCCCTTGTCGTCACAATGATTCATGACGCATGTCATCAGAATGCTCCGAGGCCTTCTCATCACAATGCTCCATGCCCTTGTCATCACAATGATCCAAGACCCCTGTAATCACAATGCTGCATGCCCCTTGTCATTACAGTGCTCCATGACGCCCGTCATCACAATTATCCGTGATCTTCTCATCACAATACTCCACGGTCTTGCTGTCACAATGCTCCATATCCCATGTCATCACAATTCTCCAAGTCCTTGTCATCACAATGCTCCATGATACTTCTTATCACAATGTTACATGATATTTTCATCACAATTCTCCATGCACTTGTCATCGCAATGCTCTATGACCCCTGTAATCACAATGCTCCATGTCCTTTTCATCACAAAGCCCCATGATGCATGTCATCAGAATGCTCCATTGCCTCCACATCACAATGCTACATGCACTTATCATCACAATGCTCCATGACTCCTCACATCACAATGTTCCATAACCCCTGTAATCAAAATGCTCCATGACCCTTTTCATCACAAAGCTACATGACCCCTGACATCACAATGTTCTATAACACCTGTCATCAATATGTTCCATGACACTTTTCATCTAATTGCTCCATGACCCTGTCATCACAATGCTCCCTGTCCTTCTCATCACAATGCACCATACCCTTGTCATCAAAATGCTCCATGACCTTTGTCATAACAAAGGTCCATGACCCTTGGCATCACAATGCTCCATGCCATTTCATCACAATGCTACATGGAACCTCTCATCACATTGTTCCATGACCCTGAAATCACAATGCTCCATGACCACAGTCATCACAGCGCTCCTTGACCCCTGACAACACAATGATCTGGGAATCTTGTCATCAAAATGCTCCATGACCCTTGTCATCACAATGCTCCATGAAGCCTCTCATCACATTACTCAATGCCCTTGTCGTTACAATCCTACATGTCCCATGTATCACAGTGTTCCGTGCCCATGTCATCACAATGCTCCTTCCCCACTGTCATCACAATAATCCATGAAACTTTTACTTCCAATGCTCGATGCCCTTGTCATCACAATGCTCTATTGCCCATGTCATAACCATGCTCCATGACGCCTGCCATCACAATGTGCTATGGCCTTTTCATCACAAGGATCCAATACCCCTGTAATCACAATGCTCCATGCCCCTTTTCATCAGAATGCTCCATGGGAATTGTCATCACAAGGCTCCATGGTCCTCTCATCACAATGCTCCAGGACCTTGTCATCACAATGGTCCATGCCCATGTCATCAAAAGGCTCTGTGAAATATGTTCACCACATTGCTCCATGAAATTTTCATCACAATGCTCCGTGACTCCAGTCATCACATTGCTTTATGACATTTGTCCTTACAATAGTCCATGCCCTCATCACACAAGGCTCTGTGACCTTTGTCACCACAATGCTCCATGCCCTTGTCATCTCAATGCTCCATGCCCACTGTCATCACAATAATCCATGAAACTTGTCAGAACAATGTTCCATGCCCCTCTCATCACATTGCTCCATTCCCTTGTAATCACAATGCTCCATGGCCCCTGTCATCACAATGCTCCGTGACTCCAGTCATCACAATGATTCATGACCTTTGTCCTCACAATGGTCCATGCCCTCGTCAAACAAGGCTCTGTGATCTTTGTCACCACAATGATCCATGAAATTTTCATCACAATGCTCTGTGTCCCTTGTCATCACAATTATCCATGCCTTTGTCAGCACAATTCTCCATGACAATATTCCTCACAATGCTCCATGTGCTTGTCCGCACAAGGCCCCATGACCTGTGTCATCACAATGCGCCATGCGCTTGTCATCACAATGCTCCACAACCGTGTCATCACAGTGCTCCATAAAACTTGTCATCACAATGCTCCATGCACTTCACATCAAAATGCTCTCCCACCACTGATATCATGAAGTTCCATCACTAGTCATCACAATACTCCCTCACCCCTGTCATCAAAATGTTCCAGGACACCTGTCATCAAAATGCTCCATGACCTTTTTCATCATAATCCTCCATGACCCCTGACATCACAATGTTCCATAACCACTGTCATAAAAATGTCCCATGACAATTTTCATCAAATTGCTCCATGACCCTTTCATCACAATGATCCCTGCCCTTCTCATACACAGTTCACCACGTGCTTGTCATCAGAATGCTCCATGACTTTTGTCATCACAAAGCTACATGACCCTTGGCATCACAATGCTCCATGCCCTTGTCATCAAAATGCTCCATGAACACTCTCATCACATTGTTCATTGCCCTTGTCATCACAGGCTCCGTGATGCTTTTCATCACAATGCTCGATGCTCTTCTTAACACAATGCTCCATGCCATTGTCATTACAATCTGCCATGACCCATGTATCACAGTGTTCCGTGCCCTTGTCATCACAATGCTCCATGCCCCCTCTCATCACAATAAACCATGAAGCTTTTCAGACCAATGCTCCATGCCCTTGTCATTGAAATGCTCCATTACCCCTGTTATAACAATGCTCCATGACACCTGCCATTACAGTGTTCCATGGCCTTGTCATCACAAGGCTCCATAAACCTTGTCATCACAATGCTCCGTGTCCTTGCCATCAAAAAGCTCCATGACGCATGTCATCAGAATGCTCCATGGTGTTCTCATTCACGATGCTCCATGTCCCTGTCATCACAATTCCCCTAGACCTCTGTAATCAAAATGCTCAATGCCCCTTTTCATCTCAATGCTCCATGAACCGTTTCATCACAATGCACCATGCCCATCATGATAATGCTTCATGCTATTGTCATCAAAATGAAATCAAAATGCTCCATGACCTCTGTCATCACAATGATCCAAAACTTTGTGATCACAATGTTCCATAGCACTTGTCATAACAATGCCCCATGACGCACATCATCACAATTATCCATGGCCTTCTATTCACAATACTCCATGACCTTTGTCATCACAATGCTCAATACACTTGTCATCACAATGCTCGCTGACACTTGTCATCAGTATGCTCCTTGAACCCTGTCATGACAAGGCTCCATGAATTTTGCATCACAGTGATCCATGTGCTTTTCATTACAATGCTCTGTGACCCTTGTCATCGCAATGCACCATGCCTTTGTCAGCACAATGATCCATGACACTTGTCATCACAATGCTCCATGTGCTTTTCAGCAAAATGCTCCTTGAACCATGTCATCACAATGCACCATGCGCTTGTCATCACAATGCTCCAAGACCCCAGTAATCACAATTCTCCATGCACATTTTCATCAGAATGCTCCATGAGACTTGTCATCACAAGGCTCCATGGTCTTCTCATTACAATGCTCCAGGACGTTGTCATCACAATGCTCCATGACCCAAGTCATCACAATACTCCATGAACATTTTCATCCCAAAGCTCCATGACCTTCTCTTCTCACTTCTACATGACCCTTGTCATCACAATGCTCCATGACCACTCTCATCACAACCCTCCATGACCCCTGACAACACAGTGATCCGGGACTCTTGTCATCAAAATGCTCCTTAAACCTTGTCATCAAAATGATCCATGCCCTTGTCATCCCAATGCTCCATGACACCTCTAATCACAATGCTCTGTGACGCTTGTTATCACAGTGCTCCGTGACCCTTGTCATCACAATGCTCCATGCCTTTGTCAGCAAAATGCTCCATGACCTTGTCATCACAGTCCTCCATGACCCTTGGGATCACATTGCAACATTCTCTTTTTATCTCTGTCTTTATTTTCTGTTTTTTATAGATTTTCAGATGTCCCTTTTTACGGGTGGGAAGTGACAATTCTTTGTAGTGTGGATTTGCATTGCGGGCTTGCTTGATTGGCCAAAAAGTGTGTATTCATTTTCTCCTGGATATATTCAGCAGAAAATGCATACGCCCTTTTTGGCCAAGTGCATCATTGTCAAAGTTGTTACGCTTTCCCTGTGCTTTAAAGGCGATTCGAATTTACCACTTGAAATATGTTTTGTGCAATTCTGCCTCATTTTCAAGTCTGCTTCGTTGCCTTCCCTCAACAGATTTTTGGAAGAGAGTTGTCCTTTATAACTCTGCAGGTTCGTGAATTGCTGTGCCCCTCAGCTCCAATTTTCAACTCGTGTTTTTGTGAGCTGACCACAAATCCACAATTTTGCTACAGGACTTATACTGGTTCCGGGGGTGCAGGCTGACGCTTTGGATAATTTTTCCTTCCAGACGGGAAAATAGAGTGACATGTGTCCGTCCAAATGCCTACAGCTACTCTCTGTTTGGTTCTCCCTCTTCCCTTTCATCCACTGCACAATTTGCAAACTGTGCGAAGCAGGAGCTTATAGGGGCTGACTCTCCAAGTTGGGAGACTGATAGTAAAGCAGTTGGAATGCCAAACTGGAGCACAAGGAGGGGAAAAATTAGGAGCCTTTTAGAAATCTTTTGCCATCACATGGTGTCCATTCTCTAGGTTTCCCATACATTTTATAACTGTAGTGATATTCCCTTCTACCTGGAGAGTTGGGACCCATGGAATGGGTGGCAGGCATTACTGCTTTAAAGGGTCTGCATTTTCTCACCCAATCTCACCAGTCCTCTCAACCCCAAGTGTCCAGCCTTATGTCTCATCTAGCTGTCTTTGCAGATGGGGTCATTCCAGGTTTCATCAGATCCCCTGAAGGAATTGTGTAAGAATTCCGCTGTTTTTTTTTTTGTTTTGTTTTTGAAATTCATTTTTATAATGGGGTTGAGCTGATTTTCACCGACATGTTTATGCCGGTCTAGACATACTTGATTCCCTTATGGAGACATATCAATATATAGGTTTTAAGTTTCTAACTAGTCAGATATATTCCTGTGCTGGGAATTGGGGTTTTGAGTCCCGTTCACTGAGGAAGGTGTAGGTTTTGTCTATTCTCTATTTGCTTCATGGAATGGTACATGTGCTAATATCACACTCTGGTTTTATGCATCACCCCAACTCTCCTTCCCCCTTAAGCGGTCATAAGAGTGTTTTCTCAATGTGAGACTCTGTTATCTTTCCTCAGTTCATGTATAACCATGTTTACAGGACCTTCATAAGTGATATCTTATGATAAGTTTCTTTTTCTGTGTGACTTATTTCACTTAGAATCATCGTACCTAAATCCACTCATTATGCTGCTACTGGCCTTATGACATTGATTTCATGTCTGAGTGATATTCAATTGTACAAAATTACCACAAGTTCTTTACGCAATTTTCTCTTTCCTGGAATATTTAAGTTGTACTGATGTTGAGGTTCTTGTATGCAGAGCAGCCATAAACTTTAGGGTGCCTGTGTCTTGTTGATATTTAGTCTTCCCAAGTTATATGCCCATGAGTGGAAGTGCCCTATGCTCGGTAGCTTTGTATTTTAGATGTTTTAGGAAACAGCATACACTTCTTCAAAGTGGCTCTTGGATATTTGTACCCCACCCATCAGCGTGACTAGCTCCCTGTTCTCCATGGCCTCTCCTGAATTTCTGGTTTGTACATATTTTTTGGATGGCCTTTCTGAGCAGTGGAAATTGAGACTTCTTTGTTGTGCAGATTTGCATTTCCCGCTTGCTTGGTTGGCCAAAAATTCTGTATGTGTTTTTTTCCTGAAGTTATTCATGAAAAAAACGCATACACCCTTTTGCCCAACTACATCATTTTAGAAATTCTGCTGCTTTTCATAAGCTTTAAATGTGAGTCCAATCTCCCTTTTGAAATCCGTTTCCTGCAATTCTGCCTCTCATTCAGATACTCTTCGTTGCCTTACCTGAATATATTTTTGGACGTTGGTTATCATTTTTATATTTGCAGGTTTTTGAATTGTCTGCTCCTGAGCTCCATTTTGCAACTCGCTTTTTTTGTGAGTGGCCACCAAACCATTGTATTGCTTCCGGCCCTATTCTGGTTCTGGGGAGGCAGGCTGAGCCTTTGGTTAATTTTTCTTCCTAATGGGAAATTAGAGTGACATGTGCCTGTCAAAACTCCTACAGCTAGTCTCTCATTGGTTCCCCCTCTTCCCGTTTATCCTCTGCACAAATTGCAAGCAGTGTGAAACAGGAGGTTAAAGGTGCTGATTCTCCAAGTGGGGAGATTGTTAGTAATTTGGTTGGAATGGCGAACCCCAGCACCAGGAGATCAAAAATGAGGTGCATTTTAGACCCCTTTCCTGATCACACGGTGTACATTCGTCTCGGTCTCCCATGCATGTTTTCGCTGTCAGAAGATTCCCTTGAACCTGCAGATCTGGGACCCATGGAATGGGAATCAGGCAGTATTTCTTTTAAAGGTCTGCATTTCCTCACCCAGCCTCTCTAACATCTCTTAGTGTGCATAGCTTCCTGCCTTATATATCATCCTGCTGTGGGTCTACATGTGTTCAATCCATGTTACATCATAGCCCTTCAACAAAAGTTGTAAGAATTTTTGTCTGTCTCACTGTTTTTATAAATATTTTTAAATTTATTTTTATATTGGTTACAGCTGATTTTCAAAGCTCTGTTTTTTGCTGCTGTACATCCACTTGATTCATGTACTGTGAGAGAACAATGAATTCTTTTTCAGATGCTTACCATTCATATGTATTATTTTCCAGTGACTTGAGTGGGCTGAGTGCAGTTCTTTGAGGTACGTTGTAGGCCTTGTCAGTTATTCAATGTGGTACTTGGAATGGTATCTTTGCTAATTTCAACCTCCTGGTTAATACCTCACCCTTCCTCACCTTTCCATTTAGCAGCCTTATGTCTATTTTCTACATATTTGACTATGTGTCTGTTTTGTAATTTATTTCATGTGTATCCATTTTTGATTCCACCTTTAAGTGACATCTTATGATATGTGTCTTTTTCTTTCTGACATACGTCACTTAGAATGATCGTATGTAAATCCTCCAGAGTTGTTACAACTGGCCTTATTTCATTGATTTCTGGATGAGTAATATTCCCCTCTACATAAGTAAACCATCTACATAAGCAGCCCTAAATTTTGGGGTGGCTCTATCTTATTGATTTTCAGTTTTCCCAACGTATATTCCCTAGACTGGAAGTGCCCTTAGCTCTGTAGCTCTGTTGTTTACTTGTTTTAGGGAACACAGTGCACTCCTCCAGAGAGGCAGTTGGCAATTTACATCCTGTCCATCAGCATAACTAGGCTCCCTGTTCTCCAGGGCCTATCTTGCCTTTCTGGTTTTTACACATTTTGCGGATGGCCCTTTTGACCGGTCTGAAGTGATACTTCATTGTAGTGCAGATTTGAATTGCCCGCTTGCTTGCTTGGCCAAAAAGCACGTATGCATTTTCTCCTGAATATATTCAGGAGAAAACGCATACGCCCTTTTTGGCCAAGTGAATCATTGTCGAAGTTGTGCCCCTATTCCTGGGCTTTAAATGCGATTCCAATGTACCTCTTGAAATCTGTTTCCTGCTATTCTGGCTCGCTTTCAAGTCTGCCTCGTTGCCTTCCCTCATCAGATTTTCGGGCGATTGTTGTCCTTTACTACTCTGCCAGTTTGTGCATTGCTGTGCCCCTGAACTCCATTTTTCAACTCGATATTTGTGAGCTGACCGCAAGTCCAAAATTTTGGTGCAGGACCTATACTGGTTGCCAGCGGGTGTCTGAGACTTTGGTTAATTCTTCTTCCTGCTGGGAAATTAGAATGACATGTGCCCGTCCAAATGCCTAACAGCTACTCTCTCATTAATTCTCCCTCTTCCCTTTTATCCTCTACAATATTGTCCACCTGTGACAACCAGGAGGTTAAAGGGCCTGTCTCTCCAAGTTGGGAGATTGATAGTAAAGCAGTTGGAAAGTCAACCTGGAGCACAAGGAGAGGGATTATTAGTTGAGTTTTAGAAACCTTTCATATTAACAGTGTGTCTATTCTCTAGGTTTCCAGTACATGTTATAGCTGTACTAATATTCCCTTCAACCTGGAGAGTTGGGACCCGTGGAATGTGTGCCACGCAGTATTGCTTTAAATGGTCTGCATTTGCTCACCGAATCTCACCAATCCTCTCAGTCCCAAGTGTCCAGCCTTATGCCACATCCAGCTGTCATTGTAGATAGGGTGATTCCAGGTTTCATCAGAGCCCCTGAAGGAATTGTAAAGAATTTCCCTGTTATTTTGTTTTGTTTTTGAAATTCCTTTTTATAGTCCGTTTGAACTGATTCTCACTGCCATGTTTATGCCAGTCTAGAGAAACTTGATTCCCATAAGGAGACTTATCAATACATAGGTTTTAAGATTCTTACCAGTCAGATATATTCCTCTGCGGGAAATATGGGGTTTTGAATCCCTTTCACTGAGGAAAGTGTAGGTTTGTCTATTCCGTATTTGGTTTTTGGAACGGTACCTGTACTAATATCAAACTCTGGTTTTATGCATCACCCCACCTCTCCTTTACCCTTAAACAGGCATAAGAGTGTTTTCTAAATGTGAGACTCTGTTCTGTTTCCTAACTCAGTTCATGTGTAGCCATGTTTACAGGACTTTCATAAGTGATATCGTATGATAAGTTTCTTTTTCTCCGTGACTTATTTCACTTAGAATCATCGTACCTTAATCCACTCATTTTGCTGGACTTATGACATTGATTTCATGGTTGACTGATACTCTATCGTGTGTAAGTAACACAATTTCTTGAATTATTTTGTCTTTGCTGGTATATTTAAGGTGTACCCACGTTGAGGTTGTTGTAAGCAGTGCAGCCCTAAATTTTGGATGGCTCTGTCTTATTGCTTTTCAGTTTTCCCAAGGTATATTCCCTAGACTGGAAGTGCCCTTGGCTCTTTAGCTTTGTTGTTTCCTTGTTTTAGGGAACACAGTGCACTCCTCCAGAGAGGCAGTTGGCAATTTACATCCTGTCCAGCAGCATAACTAGGCTCCCTGTTCTCCATTGCCTGTCTTGCCTTTCTGGCTTTTACACATTTTGCGGATGTCCCTTTTGACAGGTGGGAAATGATACTTCTTTGTAGTGCAGATTTGAATTGCCCCCTTGCTTGCTTGGCCAAAAAGGGCGTATGCATTTTCTCCTGAATATATTCACGAGAAAACGCATAAGCACTTTTTGGCCAAGTGCATCATTGTCGAAGTTGTGCCCCTCTTCCTGTGCTTTAAAGGCGATTCCAATGTACCTCTCGAAATCTGTTTCCTGCTATTCTGGCTCGCTTTCAATTCCGCCTCGTTGCCTTCCCTCAACAGATATTTGGACGATTGTTGTCCTTTATTTCTCTGCCAGTTTGTGCATTGCTGTGGCCCTGAGCTCCATTTTTCAACTCGTTTTTTGTGAGCTGACCGCAAGTCCAAAATTTTGGTTCAGGACCTATAGTGGTTACCGGCGGGTGGCTGAGACTTTGGTTAATTCTTCTTCCTGCCGGGAAATTAGAGTGACATGTGCCCATCCAAATGCCTAACAGCTACTCTCTCATTGGTTCTCCATCTTCCCTTTCATCCTCTGCCAAATTGGCAACCTGTGCGAACCAGGAGGTTAAAGGAGCTGTCTCTCCAAGTTGGGAGATTGATAGTAAAGCAGTTGGAAATTCAAACTGGAGCACCAGGAGAGGGACTATTAGTTGAGTTTTAGAAACCTTTTGTATTCACACTGTGTCCATTCTCTATGTTTCCCGTACATGTTATAACTGTAGTAATATTCCCTAGAACCTGGAGAGTTGGAACCCTTGGAATGTGTGCCATATAATATTGCTTTAAAGGGTCTGCATTTGCTCACTGAATCTCACCAATCCTCTCAGTCCCAAGTGTCCAGCCCTATGCCACATCCAGCTGTCGTTGTAGATAGGGTCATTCCAGGTTTCATCAGAACCCCTGAAGGAATTGTAAAGAATTTCCCTGTTTTTTTGCTTTGTTTTTGAAATTCCTTTTTATAGGGGGATTGAGCTGATTCTCACTGCCATGTTTATGGCAGTCAAGACACACTTCATTCCCTTATGGAGACATATCAATACATAGGTTTTAAGTTTCTTACTAGTCAGATATAAAGCTCTGCGGGAAATATGGGTTTTTGAGCCCATTTCACTAAGGAAAGTGTAGGTCTTTTCTATTCCGTAGTTGGTTTTTGGAACGGTACATGTACTAATATAAACTCTGGTTTTATGCATCACCCCACCTCTCTTTCCCCCTTAAGCAGGCATAAGATTGTTTTCTATATGTGAGACTCTGTTCTGTTTCCTAACTCAGTTCATGTGTAGCCATGTTTACAGGACCTTCATAAGTGATATCTTATGATAAGTTTCTTTTTCTCTGTGACTTATTTCACTTAGAATCCTCGTACCTGAATCCACTCATTTTGCTGCTACTGGCCTAATGACATTGATTTCATGACTGACTGATATTCCATCGTATGTAAGTAAAACAATTTCTTGAACCAATTTTGTCTTACCTAGGATATATAAGGTGTACCCAAGTTGAGGTTCTTGTAAACAGTGCAGACCTAAATTTTGGGTGGCTCTGTCTTATTGATTTTCAGTTTTCCCAAGGTATAATCCCTAGACTGGTAGTGCCCTTGGCTCTGTAGCTCTGTTGTTTCCTTGTTTTAGGGAACACAGTACACTCCTTCAGAGAGGCAGTTGGCAATTTACATCCTGTCCATCAGCAAAACTAGGCTCCCTGTTCTTCAGGGCGTATGTTGTCTTTCTGGATTTTACACATTTTGCGGATTTCCTTTTGCCCGGTGGGAAGTGATACTTCTTTGTATTGCAGATTTGCATTGCCCGCTGCTTGCATGGACAAAAAGCGCGTATGCGTTTTCTGCTGAATATATTCAGGAGAAAACGCATAAGCCCTTATTGGCCAAGTGAATCATTGTCGAAGTTGGGCCCCTATTCCTGTGCTTTAAAGACAATTCCAATGTACTTCTTGAAACCTGTTTCCTGCTATTCTGGCTCGCTTTCAAGTCCGCCTCGTTGCCTTCCCTCAACAGATTTTCGGACGAATGTTGTCCTTTACTACTCTGCCAGTTTGTGCATTGCTGCCCCTGAGCTCCATTTTTCAACTCGTTTTTTCTGAGCTGACCGCAAGTCCAAAATTTTGGTTGAGGACCTATACTGCTTCCAGGCGGGTGTCTGAGAATTTGGTTAATTCTTCTTCCTGCCGGGAAATTAGAATGACATGTGCCCGTTCATATGCCTAACAGCTACTCTCTCATTGGTTCTCCCTCTTCCCTTTCATCCTCTACAAAATTGGCCACCTGTGAGAACCAGGATGTTAAAGGAGATGTCTCTCCAACTTGGGAGATTGATAGTAAAGGAGTTGGAAAGTCAAACCGGAGCACCAGGAGAGGGATTATTAGTTGAGTTTTAGAAACCTTTCATATTCACAGTGTGTATATTCTCTAGGTTTCCCGTACATATTATAGCTTTAGTAACATTCCCTTCAACCTGGAGAGTTGGGACCCTTCGAATGTGTGCCATGCATTATTGCTTGAAATGCTCTGGATTGCTCACCGAATCTCACCAATCCTCTCAGTCCCAAGTGTCCAGCCTTATGCCACATCCAGCTGTCGTTGTAGAAAGGGTCATTCCAGGGTTCATCAGAGTCCCTGAATGAATTTTAAAGAATTTCCCTGATTTTTGTTTTGTTTTTGAAATTCCTTTTTATAGTGGGTTTGAGCTGATTCTCACTGCCATGTTTATGCCAGTCTAGACCCACTTCATTCCCTTACGGACACATATCAATACATAGGATTTAAGATTGTTACTAGTCAGATATATTCCTCTGCGGGAAATATGGGGTTTTGCGTCCCTTTCACTGAGGAAGGTGTAGGTCTTGTCTATTCCATATTTGGGTGTTTTAACGGTAGCTGTACGAATATCAAACTCTGGTTTTATGCATCACCCCTCTGCTCCTTTCCCCTTAAGCAGGCATAAGATTTATTTCTAAACGTGAGACTCTGTTCTCTTTCCTAACTCAGTTCATGTGTAGCCATGTTTACAGGAACTTCATAAGTGATATCTTATTATAAGTTTCTTTTTCTCTGTGACTTATTTCACTTAGAATCATCGTACCTGAATCCAATCATTTTGCTGCTACTGGCCTATGACATTGATTTCATGGCTTAGGGATATTCCATCGTACGTTAGTAACACATTTTCTTGAACCATTTTTGTCTTTCCTGCGATATTTAAGGTGTACCCAAGTTGAGGTTCGTGTAAGCAGTGCAGCCCTAAATTTTGGAGTGGCTATGCCTTATTGATTTTCAGTATGCCCAAGGTATATTCCCTAGACTGGAAGTGCCCTTGGCTCTGTAGCTCTGATGTTTACCTGTTTTAGGGAACACAATTCACTCCTCCAGAGAGGGAGTTGGCAATTTACATCCTGCACATCAGCATAAAAAGGCTCCCTGTTCTCCAGCGCCTGTCTTGCCTTCCTGGTTTTTACACATTTTGCGGATGTCCCTTTTCACCACTTGGAAGTGATACTTCTTTGTAGTGCAGATTTGCATAAATGGCTTGCTTGCTTGGACAAAAAGGATGTATGCGTATTCTCCTTAATATCTTCAGGAGAAAACACATACGCCCTTTTTGTCCAAGTGCATCATGGTCGAAGTTGTGCCCCTCTTCCTGTGCTTTGGAGGCGATTCCAATGTAGCTCTTGAAATCTGTTTCCTTCTATTCTGGCTCGCATTCAGGTCCACCCCGTTGCCTTCCCCCAACAGATTTTTCGACGATATTTGCCCTTTAGTACTCTGCCAGTTTGTGAATTGCTGTGCCCCTGATCTCCATTTTTCAACTCATTTTTTGTGAGCTGACCACAAGTCCAAAATTTTCGTTCAGGAACTCTACAGTTTCCCAGTGGGTGGCTGAGAATTTGATTAATTCTTCTTCCTGCCGAGCAATTAGAGTGACATGTGCCCGTCGAAATTCCTAACAGCTATTCTCTCATTGGTTGTCCCTCTTCCCTTTCATCCTCTGCCAAACAGGCAACCTGTGAGAACCAGGAGGTTAAAGGGGATGTCTCTCCAAGTTGGGAGATTGATAATAAAGCAGTTGGAAATTCAAAGCGGAGCACCATAAGAGGGACTCTTAGTTGAGTTTTAGAAACCTTTCGTATTCACAGTGTGTCCATTCTCTAGGTTTCCCGTACATGTTATAGCTGTAGTAATATTCCCTTCAACCTGGAGAGTTGGGACCCTTGGAATGTGTGCCACGCATTATTCCTTTGAATGGTCTGCATTTGCTCACTGAATCTCAACAAACCTCTCAGTTCCAGGTGTCCAGGCTTATGCCACATCCAGCTGTCCTTGTAGAGAGGGTCATTCCAGGTTTCATCAGAGCCCCTGTAGGAATTGTAAAGAATTTCCCTGTTGTTTTGTTTTGGTTTTGAAATTCCTTTTTATAGTGGGTTTGAGCTGATTCTCACTGCCATCTTTATGCCAGTCTAGACCCACTTCATTCCCTTACAGACACATATCAATACATAAGTTTTAAGATTCTTACTAGTCAGATATATTCTTCTGCGGAAAATATGGGGTTTTGTGTCCCTTTCACTGAGGAAGGTGTAGGTCTTGTCTATTCCATATTTGGGTTTTGGAACGGTAGCTGTACGAATATCAAACTCTGGTTTTATGCATCACCCCTCCGCTCCTTTCACCTTAAGCAGCCATAAGATTGTTTTCTAAACGTGAGACTCTGTTCTCTTTCCTAACTCAGTTCATGTGTAGCCACGTTTACAGGAACTTCATAAGTGATATCTTATTATAAGTTTCTTTTTCTCTGTGACTTATTTCACTTAGAATCATCGTACCTGAATCCACTCATTTTGCTGCTACTGGCCTTATGACATTGATTTCATGGCTGAGGGATATTCCATCGTACGTAAGTACAATTTCTTGAACCAATTTTGTCTTTCCTGGGATTTTTAAGGTGTACCCAAGTTGAGGTTCTTGTAAGCAGTGCAGACCTAAATTTTGGGGTGGCTCTGTCTTATTGATTTTCAGTTTTCCCAAGGTATATTCCCTAGACTGGAAGTGCCCTTGGCACGGTAGCTGTGTTGTTTACTTGTTTTAGGGAACACAATGCCCTCCCCCATACAGATAGTTGGAAATTTACATCCCGCCCATCAGCATAACTAGGCTCCCTGTTCTCCAGGGCCTGCCTTGCGTTTCTGGTTTTTACACATTTTGCGGATGTCCCTTTTGACCCGTGGGAAGTGACACTTCTTTGTAGTGCAGATTTGCATTGCCTGCTTGCTTGCTTGGCCAAAAGGGTGTATGCATTTTCTCCTTAATATATTCAGGAGAAAACACATACGACCTTTTTGGCCAAGTGCATCATTGTCGAAATTGTGTCCCTCTTCCTATGCATTGAAGGCAATTCCAATGTACCTCTTGAAATCTGTTTTCTGCTATTCTGGCTCGTATTCAAGTCTGCCTCGGTGCCTTTCCTCAACAGATTTTTGGTCAATACTTGTCCATTATTACTCTGTCAGCTTGTGAATTGCTGTGCCCCTGAGCTCCATTTTTCAACTCGTTTTTTGTGAGCTGACCGCAAGTCCAAAATTTTGGTTCAGGACCAATACTGGTTCCCGGCGGTTGGCTGAGACTTTGAATAATTCTTCTTCATGCCGGGAAACTGGAGTGACATGTGCCCGTCCAAATGCCTAACAGCTATTCTCTCATTGGTTCTCCATCTTCCCTTTCATCCTCTGCCAAATTGGCAACCTGTGAGAACCAGGAGGTTAAAGGGGCTGTCTCTCCAAGTTGGGAGATTGATAGTAAAGCAGTTGGAAAGTCAAACCGGAGCACCAGGAGAGGGACTCTTAGTTGAGTTTTAGAAACCTTTCATATTCACACTGTTTCCATTCTCTAGGTTTCCCGTACATGTTATAGATGTAGTAATATTCCCTTCAACCCGAAGAGTTGGGATCCTTGGAATGTGTGCCACACATTATTGCTTTAAATGGTCTGCTTTTGCTGACCCAATATCACCAATCCTCTCAGTCCCAAGTGTCCAGCCTTATGCCACATCCAGCTGTCGTTGTAGATAGGGTTATTCCAGGTTTCATCAGAGCCCCTGAAGGAATTGTAAAGAATTTCCCTATTTTTTTGTTTTGTTTTGAAATTCCTTTTTATAGTGGGTTTGAGCTGATTCTCACTGCCATGTTTATGCCAGTCTAGACACACTTGATTCCCTTACGGAGTCATATCAATACATAGGTTTTAAGATTCTTACTAGTCAGATATATTCCTCTGCGGGAAATATGGGGTTTTGAGTCCCTTTCAATGACGAAGGTGTAGGACTTGTATAATCCATAGTTGGTTTTTGGAACGGTACCTGTACTAATATCAAACTCTGGTTTTATTCATCACCCCACCTCTCCTTCCCCCTTAGGCAGGCATAAAAGTGTTTTCTAAATGTGAGTCTCTGTTCTCCTTCCTAACTCAGTTCATGTGTAGCCATGTTTACAGGACCTTCATAAGTGATATCTTATGATAAGTTTCTTTTTCTGTGTGACTTATTTCACTTAGAATCATCTTACCTGAATCCACTCATTTTGCTGCTACTGGCCTTATGACATTGATTTCATGTCTGAGGGATATTCCATCGTACTATATTAACACAATTTCTTGAACCGTTTTTGTTTTTGCTGGGATATTTAAGGTGTACCCAAGTTGAGGTTCTTGTAAGCAGTGCAGCCCTAAATTTTGGGGTGGCTCTATCTTATTGATTTTCAGTTTTCCCAAGGAATATTCCCTAGACTGGAAGGGCCCTTGGCTCTGTAGCTCTGGTTTTTACCTGTTTTAGGGAACACAATGCACTCCTCCAGAGAGGGCGTTGGCTATTTACATCCCGCCCATCAGCATAACAAGGCTCCCTGTTCTCTTGGGCCTGTCTTGCCTTTCTGGTTTTTACACATTTTGCGGATGTCCCTTTTGACCGGTGAGAAGTGATACTTCTTTGTAGTGCAGATTTGCATTGCTGGCTTGCTTGCTTGGACAAAAAGGGCGTATGCGTTTTCTCCTTAATATATTCAGGAGAAAACACGTACGCCCTTTTTGGCCAAGTGCATCATGGTCGAAGTTGTGCCCCTCTTCCTGTGCTTTGGAGGCGATTCCAATGTACCTCTTGAAATCTGTTTCCTGCTATTCCGGCTCATATTCAGGTCCACCTCGTTGCCTTCCCCCAACAGATTTTTCGACGATATTTGCCCTTTAGTACTCTGCCAGTTTGTGAATTGCTGTGCACCTGATCTCCATTTATCAACTCATTTTTTGTGAGCTGACCACAAGTCCAAAATTTTGGTTCAGGAACTCTACAGTTTCCCAGTGGGTGGCTCAGAATTTGATTAATTTTTCTTCCTTCCGCCCAATTAGAGTGACATGTGCCCGTCCAAATTCCTAACACCTATTCTCTCATTGGTTCTCCCTCTTCCCTTTCATCCTCTGCCAAACAGGCAACCTGTGAGAACCAGGAGGTTAAAGGGTTTGTCTCTCCAAGTAGGGAGATTGATAATAAAGCAGTTCGAAATTAAACCGGAGCACCATAAGAGGGACTCTTAGTTGAGTTTTAGAAACCTTTCGTATTCACAGTGTGTCCATTCTCTAGGTTTCCCGTACATGTTATAGCTGTAGTAATATTCCCTTCAACCTGGAGAGTTGGGACCTTTGGAATGTGTGCGACGCATTATTGCTTTAAATGGTCTGCATTTGCTCACTGAATCTCACCAAACCTCTCAGTCCCAGGTGTCCAGGCTTATGCCACATCCAGCTGTCCTTGTAGAGAGGGTCATTCCAGGTTTCATCAGAGCCCCTGTAGGAATTGTAAAGAATTTCCCTGTTTTTGTGTTTTGTTTTTGAAATTCCTTTTTATAGTGGGTTTGAGCTCATTCTCACTGCCATGTTAATGCCAGTCTTGACCCACTTCTTTCCCTTATGGACACATATCAATACATAGGTTTTAAGATTCTTACTAGTCAGATATATTCCTCTGAGGGAAATATAGGGTTTTGAGTCCCTTTCACTGAGGAAGGTGTAGGTCTTGTCTATTCCATATTTGGGTGTTTGAATGGTAGCTGTACGAATATCAAACTCTGGTTTTATGAATCACCCCTCCGCTCCTTTCCCCTTAAGCAGCCATAAGAGTGTTTTCTAAACGTGAGACTCTGTTCTCTTTCCTAACTCAGTTCATGTGTAGCCATGTTTACAGGAACTTCATAAGTGATATCTTATTATAAGTTTCTTTTTCTCTGTGACTTATTTCACTTAGAATCATCGTACCTGAATCCAATCATTTTGCTGCTACTGGCCTTATGACACTGATTTCATGGCTGAGGGATATTCCATCGTACGTAAGTCCAATTTCTTGAACCAATTTTGTCTTTCCTGGGATATTTAAGGTGAACCCAAGTTGAGGTTCTTGTAAGCAGTGCAGACTTAAATTTTTGGGTGGCTCTGACTTATTGATTTTCAGTTTTCCCAAGGTATATTCCCTAGACTGGAAGTGCCCTTGGCACTGTAGCTGTGTTGTTTACTTGTTTTAGGGAACACAGTGCACTCCCCCATAGAGGCAGTTGGTAATTTACATCCCGCCCATCAGCATAACTAGGCTCCCTGTTCTACAGGGCCTGCCTTGCCTTTCTGGTTTTTACACATTTTGCGGATGTCCTTTTTGATCCGTGGGAAGTGATACTTCTTTGTAGTGCTGATTTGCATTGCCTGCTTGCTTGCTTGGCCAAAAAGGGCGTATGCATTTTCTCCTGAATATATTCAGGAGAAAACGCATACGCCCTTTTTGGCCAAGAGCATCATTGTCGAAAATGTGCCCCTCTTCCTGTGCATTGAAGGCAATTCCAATGTACCTCTTGAAATCTGTTTCTTGCTATTCTGGCTCGCATTCAAGTCTGCCTCGTTGCTTTCCCTCAACAGATTATTGGTCGAAAGTTGTCCTTTATTACTCTGCCAGTTTTTGAATTGCTGTGCCCCTGAGCTCCATTTTTCAACTCGTTTTTTGTGAGCTGACCGCAAGTCCAAAATTTTGGTTCAGGACCAATATTGGTTCCCGGCGGTTGGCTGAGACTTTGATTAATTCTTCTTCCTGCCGGGAAATTGGAGTGACATGTGTCCGTCCAAATGCCTAACAGCTATTCTCTCATTGGTTCTCCATCTTCCCTTTCATCCTCTGCCAAATTGGCAACCTGTGAGAACCAGGAGGTTAAAGGGGCTGTCTCTCCAAGTTGGGAGATTGATAGTAAAGCAGTTGGAAAGTCAAACCGGAGCACCAGGAGAGGGACTCTTAGTTGAGTTTTAGAAACCTTTCATATTCACACTGTGTCCATTCTCTAGGTTTCCCGTATATGTTATAGCTGTAGTAATATTCCCTTCAACCTGGAGAGTTGGGACCCTTGGAATGTGTTCCACGCATTATTGCTTTAAATGGTCTGCATTTGCTCACTGAATCTCGCAAATCCTCTAAGTCCCAAGTGTCCAGCCTTATGCCACATCCAGCTGTCGTTGTAGATAGGGTCATTCTTGGTTTCATCACAGCCCCTGAAGGAATTGTAAAGAATTTCCCTGTTTATGTGTTTTGTTTTTGAAATTTCTCTTTATAGTGGGTTTGAGCTGATTCTCACTGCCATGTTTATGCCAGTCTAGACACACTTGATTCCCTTACAGAGACATATCAATACAAATGTTTTAATATTCTTACTAGTCAGATATATTCCTCTGCAGGAATATTGGGTTTTGAGTCCCTTTCACTGACGAAAGTGTAGGTCTTGTCTATTCTGTAGTTGGTTTTTGGAACGTTACCTGTACTAATATCAAACTCTGGTTTTATGCATCACCCACCTCTCCTTCCCCCTTAAGCAGACATAAGAGTGTTTTCTAAATGTGAGACTCTGTTCTGTTTCTTAACTCAGTTCATGTGTAGCCATGTTTACAGGACCTTCATAAGTGATATCTTATGATAAGTTTCTTTTTCTCTGTCACTTATTTCACTTAGAATCATCGTACCTGAATCCACTCATTTTGCTGCTACTGGCCTATGACATTGATTTCATGGCTTAGGGATATTCCATCGTACGTTAGTAACACATTTTCTTGAACCATTTTTGTCTTTCCTGCGATATTTAAGGTGTACCCAAGTTGAGGTTCGTGTAAGCAGTGCAGCCCTAAATTTTGGGGTAGCTCTCTCTTATTGATTTTCTGTATGCCCAAGGTATATTCCCTAGACTGGAAGTGCCCTTGGCTCTGTAGCTCTGGTGTTTACCTGTTTTAGGCAACACAATGCACTCCTCCAGAGAGGGAGTTGGCAATTTACATCCCGCACATCAGCATAAAAAGGCTCCCTGTTCTCCAGCGCCTGTCTTGCCTTCCTGGTTTTTACACATTTTGCGGATGTCCCTTTTCACCACTCGGAAGTGATACTTCTTTGTAGTGCAGATTTGCATTGCTGGCTTGCTTGCATGGACAAAAAGGGTGTATGCGTTTTCTCCTTAATATCTTTAGGAGAAAACACATGTGCCTTTTTTGGCCAAGTGCATCATGGTCGAAGTTGTGCCCCTCTTCCTGTGCTTTGGAGGCGATTCCAATGTACCTCTTGAAATCTGTTTCCTGCTATTCCGGCTCGCATTCAGGTCCACCTCGTTGCCTTCCCCCAACAGATTTTTCGACGATATTTGCCCTTTAGTACTCTGCCAGTTTGTGAATTGCTGTGCCCCTGATCTCCATTTTTCAACTCATTTTTTGTGAGCTGACCACAAGTCCAAAATTTTCGTTCAGGAACTCTACAGTTTCCCAGTGGGTGGCTGAGAATTTGATTAATTCTTCTTCCTGCCGAGCAATTAGAGTGACATGTGCCCGTCGAAATTCCTAACAGCTATTCTCTCATTGGTTGTCCCTCTTCCCTTTCATGCTCTGCCAAACAGGCAACCTGTGAGAACCAGGAGGTTAAAGGGGATGTCTCTCCAAGTTGGGAGATTGATAATAAAGCAGTTGGAAATTCAAAGCGGAGCACCATAAGAGGGACTCTTAGTTGAGTTTTAGAAACCTTTCGTATTCACAGTGTGTCCATTCTCTAGGTTTCCCGTACATGTTATAGCTGTAGTAATATTCCCTTCAACCTGGAGAGTTGGGACCCTTGGAATGTGTGCCACGCATTATTCCTTTGAATGGTCTGCATTTGCTCACTGAATCTCAACAAACCTCTCAGTTCCAGGTGTCCAGGCTTATGCCACATCCAGCTGTCCTTGTAGAGAGTGTCATTCCAGGTTTCATCAGAGCCCCTGTAGGAATTGTAAAGAATTTCCCTGTTGTTTTGTTTTGTTTTTGAAATTCCTTTTTATAGTGGTTTTGAGCTGATTCTCACTGCCATTTTTATGCCAGTCTAGACCCACTTCATTCCCTTACAGACACATATCAATACATAGGTTTTAAGATTGTTACTAGTCAGATATATTCCTCTGCAGAAAATATGGGGTTTTGTGTCCCTTTCACTGAGGAAGGTGTAGGTCTTGTCTATTCCATATTTGGGTTTTGGAACGGTAGCTGTACGAATATCAAACTCTGGTTTTATGCATCACCCCTCCGCTCCTTTCACCTTAAGCAGCCATAAGAGTGTTTTCTAAACGTGAGACTCTGTTCTCTTTCCTAACTCAGTTCATGTGTAGCCATGTTTACAGGTACTTCATAAGTGATATCTTATTATAAGTTTCTTTTTCTCTGTGACTTATTTCACTTAGAATCATCGTACCTGAATCCAATCATTTTGGTGCTACTGGCCTTATGACATTGATTTCATGGCTGAGGGATATTCCATCGTACGTAAGTACAATTTCTTGAACCAATTTTGTCTTTCCTGGGATATTTAAGGTGTACCCAAGTTGAGGTTCTTGTAGGCAGGGCAGACCTAAATTTTGGGGTGGCTCTGTCTTATTGATTTTCAGTTTTCCCAAGGTATATTCCCTAGACTGGAAGTGCCCTTGGCACTGTAGCTGTGTTGTTTACTTGATTTAGGGAACACAATTCCCTCCACCATACAGGTAGTTGGAAATTTACATCCCGCCCATCAGCATAACTAGGCTCCCTGTTCTCCAGGGCCTGCCTTGCGTTTCTGGTTTTTACACATTTTGCGGATGTCCCTTTTGACCCGTGGGAAGTGACACTTCTTTGTAGTGCAGATTTGCATTGCCTGCTTGCTTGCTTGGCCCAAAAGGGCGTATGCATTTTCTCCTGAATATATTCAGGAGAAAACGCATACGACCTTTTTGGCCAAGTGCATCATTGTCGAAATTGTGTCCCTCTTCCTGTGCATTGAATGCAATTCCAATGTACCTATTGAAATCTCTTTCCTGCTATTCTGGCTCGCAATCAAGTCTGCCTCGTTGCCTTTCCTCAACAGATTTTTGGTCGATACTTGTCCATTATTACTCTGTCAGTTTGTGAATTGCTGTGCCCCTGAGCTCCATTTTTCAACTCGTTTTTTGTGAGCTGACCGCAAGTCCAAAATTTTGGTTCAGGACCAATACTGGTTCCCGGCGGTTGGCTGAGACTTTGATTAATTCTTCTTCCTGCCGGGAAATTGGAGTGACATGTGCCCGTGCAAATGCCTAACAGCTATTCTCTCATTGGTTCTCCATCTTCCCTTTCATCCTCTGCCAAATTGGCAACCTGTGAGAACCAGGAGGTTAAAGGGGCTGTCTCTCCAAGTTGGGAGATTGATAGTAAAGCAGTTGGAAAGTCAAACCGGAGTACCAGGAGAGGGACTCTTAGTTGAGTTTTAGAAACCTTTCATATTCACACTGTGTCCATTCTCTAGGTTTCCCGTACATGTTAAAGCTGTAGTAATATTCCCTTCAACCTGGAGAGTTGGGATCCTTGGAATGTGTGCCACGCATTATTGCTTTAAATGGTCTGCTTTTGCTGACCCAATATCACCAATCCTCTCAGTCCCAAGTGTCCAGCCTTATGCCACATCCAGCTGTCGTTGTAGATAGGGTTATTCCAGGGTTCATCAGAGCCCCTGAAGGAATTGTAAAGAATTTCCCTATTTTTTTGTTTTGTTTTGAAATTCCTTTTTATAGTGGGTTTGAGCTGATTCTCACTGCCATGTTTATGCCAGTCTAGACACACTTGATTCCCTTACGGAGACATATCAATACATAGGTTTTAAGATTCTTACTAGTCAGATATATTCCTCTGCGGGAAATATGGGGTTTTGAGTCCCTTTCACTGATGAAGGTGTAGGATTTGTATAATCCATAGTTGGTTTTTGGAACGGTACCTGTACTAATATCAAACTCTGGTTTTATTCATCACCCCACCTCTCCTTCCCCCTTACGCAGGCATAAAAGTGTTTTCTAAATGTGAGTCTCTGTTCTCCTTCCTAACTCAGTTCATGTGTAGCCATGTTTACAGGACCTTCATAAGTGATATCTTTTGATAAGTTTCTTTTTCTCTGTGACTTATTTCACTTAGAATCATCTTACCTGAATCCACTCATTTTGCTGCTACTGTCCTTGTGACATTGATTTCATGTCTGAGGGATATTCCATCGTACTATATTAACACAATTTCTTGAACCATTTTTGTCTTTGCTGGGATATTTAAGGTGTACCCAAGTTGAGGTTCTTGTAAGCAGTGCAGCCCTAAATTTTGGGGTGGCTCTATCTTATTGATTTTCAGTTTTCCCAAGGTATATTCCCTAGACTGGAAGTGCCCTTGGCTCTGTAGCTCTGGTTTTTACCTGTTTTAGGGAACACAATGCACTCCTCCAGAGAGGGCGTTGGCTATTTACATCCCGCCCATCAGCATAACAAGGCTCCCTGTTCTCTTGGGCCTGTCTTGCCTTTCTGGTTTTTACACATTTTGCGGATGTCCCTTTTGACCGGTTGGAAGTGATACTTCTTTGTAGTGCAGATTTGCATTGCTGGCTTGCTTGCTTGGACAAAAAGGGCGTATGTGTTTTCTCCTTAATATATTCAGGAGAAAACACGTACGCCCTTTTTGGCCAAGTGCATCATGGTCGAAGTTGTGCCCCTCTTCCTGTGCTTTGGAGGTGATTCCAATGTACCTCTTGAAATCTGTTTCCTGCTCTTCCGGCTCGCATTCAGGACCACCTCGTTGCCTTTCCCCAACAGATTTTTCGACGATATTTGCCCTTTAGTACTCTGCCAGTTTGTGAATTGCTGTGCACCTGATCTCCATTTATCAACTCATTTTTTGTGAGCTGACCACAAGTCCAAAATTTTGGTTCAGGAACTCTACAGTTTCCCAGTGGGTGGCTCAAAATTTGATTAATTTTTCTTCCTTCCGCCCAATTAGAGTGACATGTGCCCGTCCAAATTCCTAACACCTATTCTCTCATTGGTTCTCCCTCTTCCCTTTCATCCTCTGCCAAACAGGCAACCTGTGAGAACCAGGAGGTTAAAGGGTTTGTCTCTCCAAGTAGGGAGATTGATAATAAAGCAGTTCGAAATTAAACCGGAGCACCATAAGAGGGACTCTTAGTTGAGTTTTAGAAACCTTTCGTATTCACAGTGTGTCCATTCTCTAGGTTTCCCGTACATGTTATAGCTGTAGTAATATTCCCTTCAACCTGGAGAGTTGGGACCTTTGGAATGTGTGTGAAGCATTATTGCTTTAAATGGTCTGCATTTGCTCACTGAATCTCACCAAACCTCTCAGTCCCTGGTGTCCTGGCTTATGCCACATCCAGCTGTCCTTGTAGAGAGGGTCATTCCAGGTTTCATCAGAGCCCCTGTAGGAATTGTAAAGAATTTCCCTGTTTTTGTGTTTTGTTTTTGAAATTCCTTTTTATAGTGGGTTTGAGCTGATTCTCACTGCCATGTTAATGCCAGTCTTGACCCACTTCATTCCCTTATGGACACATATCAATACATAGGTTTTAAGATTCTTACTAGTCAGATATATTCCTCTGAGGGAAATATAGGGTTTTGAGTCCCTTTCACTGAGGAAGGTGTAGGTCTTGTCTATTCCATATTTGGGTGTGGGAACGGTAGCTGTACGAATATCAAACTCTGGTTTTATGAATCACGCCTCCGCTCCTTTCCCCTTAAGCAGCTATAAGAGTGTTTTCTAAACGTGAGACTCTGTTCTCTTTCCTAACTCAGTTCATGTGTAGCCATGTTTACAGGAACTTCATAAGTGATATCTTATTATAAGTTTCTTTTTCTCTGTGACTTATTTCACTTAGAATCATCGTACCTGAATCCAATCATTTTGCTGCTACTGGCCTTATGACATTGATTTCATGGCTGAGGGATATTCCATCGTACGTAAGTACAATTTCTTGAACCAATTTTGTCTTTCCTGGGATATTTAAGGTGTACCCAAGTTGAGGTTCTGGTAAGCAGTGCAGACCTAAATTTTGGGGTGGCTCTGTCTTATTGATTTTCAGTTTTCCCAAGGTATATTCCCTAGACTGGAAGTGCCCTTGGCACTGTAGCTGTGTTGTTTACTTGTTTTAGGGAACACAATGCACTCCCCCATAGAGGCAGTTGGTAATTTACATCCCGCCCATCAGCATAACTAGGCTCCCTGTTCTCCAGGGCCTGCCTTGCCTTTCTGTTTTTTACACATTTTGCGGATGTCCCTTTTGACCCGTGGGAAGTGATACTTCTTTGTACTGCTGATTTGCATTGCCTGCTTGCTTGCTTGGCCAAAAAGGGCGTATGCGTTTTATCCTGAATATATTCAGGAGAAAACGCATACGACCTTTTTGGCCAAGTGCATCATTGTCGAAATTGTGCCCCTCTTCCTGTGCATTGAAGGCAATTCCAATGTACCTCTTGAAATCTGTTTCCTGCTATTCTGGCTCGCATTCAAGTCTGCCTCGATGCCTTCCCTCAACAGATTTTTGGTCGAAAGTTGTCCTTTATTACTCTGCCAGTTTTTGAATTGCTGTGCCCCTGATCTCCATTTTTCAACTCGTTTTTTGTGAGCTGACCGCAAGTCCAAAATTTTGTTTCAGGACCAATACTGGTTCCCGACGGTTGGCTGAGACTTTGATTAATTCTTCTTCCTGCCGGGAAATTGGAGTGACATGTGCCCGTCCAAATGCCTAACAGCTATTCTCTCATTGGTTCTCCATCTTTCCTTTCATCCTCTGCCAAATTGGCAACCTGTGAGAACCAGGAGGTTAAAGGGGCTGTCTCTCCAAGTTGGGAGATTGATAGTAAAGCAGTTGGAAAGTCATACCGGAGCACCAGGAGAGGGACTTTTTGATGAGTTTTAGAAACCTTTCATATTCACACTGTGTCCATTCTCTAGGTTTCCCGTACATGTTATATCTGTAGTAATATTCCCTTCAACCTGGAGAGTTGGGACCCTTGGAATGTGTTCCACACATTATTGCTTTAAATGGTCTGCATTTGCTCACTGAATCTCGCAAATCCTCTCAGTCCCAGGTGTCCAGCCTTATGCCACATCCAGCTGTCGTTGTAGATAGGGTCATTCTTGGTTTCATCAGAGCCCCTGAAGGAATTGTAAAGAATTTCCCTGTTTATGTGTTTTGTTTTTGAAATTCCTCTTTATAGTGGGTTTGAGCTGATTCTCACTGCCATGTTTATGCCAGTCTAGACACACTTGATTCCCTTACAGAGACATATCAATACAAATGTTTTAATATTCTTACTAGTCAGATATATTCCTCTTTAGGAATATTGGGTTTTGAGTCCCTTTCACTGACAAAAGTGTAGGTCTTGTCTATTCTGTAGTTGGTTTTTGGAACGTTACCTGTACTAATATCAAACTCTAGTTTTATGCATCACCCCACCTCTCCTTCCCCTTAAGCAGACATAAGAGTGTTTTCTAAATGTGAGACTCTGTTCTGTTTCCTAACTCAGTTAATGTGTAGCCATGTTTACAGGACCTTCATAAGTGATATCTTATGATAAGTTTCTTTTTCTCTGTGACTTATTTCATTTAGAATCATCGTACCTGAATCCACTCATTTTGCTGCTACTGTTCTATGACATTGATTTCATGGCTTAGGGATATTCCATCGTACGTTAGTAACACATTTTCTTGAACCATTTTTGTCTTTCCTGCGATATTTAAGGTGTACCCAAGTTGAGGTTCGTGTAAGCAGTGCAGCCCTAAATTTTGGGGTGGCTCTGTCTTATTGATTTTCAGTATGCCCAAGGTATATTCCCTAGACTGGAAGTGCCCTTGGCTCTGTAGCTCTGGTGTTCACCTGTTTTAGGCAACACAATGCACTCCTCTAGAGAGGGAGTTGGCAATTTACATCCCGCACATCGGCATAAAAAGGCTCCCTGTTCTCCAGCGCCTGTCTTGCCTTCCTGGTTTTTACACATTTTCCAGATGTCCCTTTTGACTGGTGGGAAGTGAGACTTCTTTGTAGTGCAGATTTGCATTGTTGGCTTGCTTGCTTGGACAAAAAGGGAGTATGCTTTTTATCCTTAATATATTCAGGAGAAAACACATATGCCCTTTTTGGCCAAGTGCATCATGGTCGAAGTTGTGCCCCTCTTCCTGTGCTTTGGAGGCGATTCCAATGTACCTCTTGAAATCTGTTTCCTTCTATTCTGGCTCACATTCAGGTCCACCTCGTTGCCTTCCCCCAACAGATTTTTCGACGATATTTGCCCTTTAGTACTCTGCCAGTTTGTAAATTGCTGTGCCCCTGATCTCCATTTTTCCACTCATTTTTTGTGAGCTGACCACAAGTCCAAAATTTTCGTTCAGGAACTCTACAGTTTCCCAGTGGGTGGCTGAGAATTTGATTAATTCTTCTTCCTGCCGAGCAATTAGAGTGACATGTGCCCGTCCAAATTCCTAGCAGCTATTCTCTCATTGGTTCTCCCTCTTCCCTTTCATCCTCTGCCAAACACGCAACCTGTGAGAACCAGGAGGTTAAAGGTGATGTCTTCCCAAGTTGGGAGATTGATAATAAAGCAGTTGGAAATTCAAACCGGAGCACCATAAGAGGGACTTTTAGTTGAGTTTTAGAAACCTTTCGTATTCACAGTGTGTCCATTCTCTAAGTTTCCCGTACATGTTATAGCTGTAGTAATATTCCCTTCAACCCGGATAGTTGGGACCCTTGGAATGTGTGCCACGCATTATTGCTTTGAATGGTCTGCATTAGCTCACTGAATCTCAACAAACCTCTCAGTCCCAGGTGTCCAGGCTTATCCCACATCCAGCTGTCCTTGTAGAGAGGGTCATTCCAGGTTTCATCAGAGCCCCTGTAGGAATTGTGAAGAATTTCCCTGTTTTTGTGTTTTATTTTTCAAATTCCTTTTTATTGTGGGTTTGAGCTGATTCTCACTGCCATGTTTATGCCAGTCTAGACCCACTTCATTCCATAACGGACACATGTCAATACATAGGTTTTAAGATTCTTACTAGTCAGATATATTCCTCCGTGGAATATATGGGGTTTTGTGTCCCTTTCACTGAGGAAGGTGTAGGTCTTGTCTATTCCATATTTGGGTTTTGGAATGGTAGCTGTACGAATATCAAACTCTGGTTTTATGCATCACCCCTCCGCTCCTTTCCCCTTATGCATGCATAAGAGTGTTTTCTAAACGTGAGACTCTGTTCTCTTTCCTAACTCAGTTCATGTGTAGCCATGTTTACAGGAACTTCATAAGTGATATCTTATTATAAGTTTCTTTTTCTCTGTGACTTATTTCACTTAGAATCATTGTACCTGAATCCAATCATTTTGCTGCTACTGGCCTTATGACATTGATTTCATGGCTGAGGGGTATTCCATCGTACGTAAGTACAATTTCTTGAACCAATTTTGTCTTTCCTGGGATATTTAAGGTGTACCCAAGTTGAGGTTCTTGTAGGCAGTGCAGACCTAAATTTTGGGGTGGCTCTGCCTTATTGATATTCAGTTTTCCCAAGGTATGTTCCCTAGACTGGAAGTGCCCTTGGCACTGTAGCTGTGTTGTTTACTTGTTATAGGGAACACAATGCCCTCCCCCTTACAGGCAGTTGGAAATTTACATCCCGCCCATCAGCATAACTAGGCTCCCTGTTCTCCAGGGCCTGCCTTGTCTTTCTGGTTTTTACACATTTTGCGGATGTCCCTTTTGACCGATGGGAAGTGATACTTCTTTTTAATGCAGATTTGCATTGCCCGCTTGCTTGCTTGGCCAAAAAGGGCGTATGCGTTTTCTCCTGAATATATTCAGGAGAAAACGCATACACACTTTTTTGCCAAGTGCAACATTGAGGAAGTTGTGGCCCTCTTCCTGTGCTTTGAAGACGATTCCAATGTACCTCTTGAAATCGGTTTCCTGCTATTCCGGCTTGCTTTCAAGTCCGCCTCGTTGCCTTCCGTCAACAGATTTTTGGACGATAGTTGCCCTTTAGTCCTCTGCCATTTTGTGAATTGCTGTGCCCCTGAGCTCCATTTTTCAACTAGTTTTTTGTGAGCTGACCACAAGTCCAAAATTTTGGTTCAGGGCCTATACAGTTTCCCAGTGGGTGGCTGAGAATTTTATTAATTCTTCTTCCTGCCGGGAAATTAGAGTGACATGTGCCCATCCAAATGCCTAACAGCTACTCTTTTATTGGTTCTACATCTGCCCTTTCAGCCTCTGCCAAATTGGCAACCTGTGCGAACCAGGAGGTTAAAGGGGCTGTCTCTCCAACTAGGGAGATTGATAGTAAAGCAGTTCGAAAGTCAAACCAGACCAGCAGATGAGGGATTATATGTTGAGTTTTAGAAACCGTTCATATTCACAGTGTGTCCATTCTCTAGGTTTGCCGTACATGTTATAGCTGTAGTAATATTCCCTTCAACCTGGAGAGATGGGACCCTTGGAATGTGTGACACGCATTATTGCTTTAAATGGTCTGCATTTGCTCACTGAATCTCACCAATCCTCTCAGTCCCAAGTGTCCAGTCTTATGCCAAATCCAGCTGTTGTTGTAGATATGGTCATTCCATGTTTCATCAGAGCCCCTGAAGGAATTGTAAAGAATTTCCATGTTTTTTTTTTTTTTTTCTTTTTTTTTTTTTTTTTTGCAGTACGCTGGCCTCTCACTGTTGTGGCCTCTCCCGCTGCGGAGCACAGGCTCCAGACGCACAGGCTCAGCGGCCATGGCTCACGGGCCCAGCCGCTCCGCGGCATGTGGGATCTTCCCAGACCGGGGCACGAACCTGTGTCCCCTGCATCGGCAGGCGGACTCTCAACCACTGCACCACCAGGGAAGCCCTTTGTTTTGTTTTTGAAATTCCTTTTTATACTGGGTTTGAGCTGATTCTCACTGCCATGTTTATGCCAGTCTACACACTCTTGATTCCCTTATGGAGACATATCAATACATAGGTTTTAAGATTATTACTGATCAGATATATTCCTCTGAAGGTAATATGTGGTTTGGAGTCCCATTCCCTGAAGAAGGTGTAGGTCTTGTCTATTCCGTAGTTGGTTTCTGGAACGGTACCTGTACTAATATCAAACTCTGGTTTTATGTATCACCCCACCTATCCTTCCCCCTTAAGCAGGGATATGAGTGTTTTCTAAATGTAAGACACTGTTCTCTTTCCTAACTCAGTTCATGTGTAGCCATGTTTACAGGACCTTCATAAGTGATATCTTATGATAAGTTTCTTCTTCTCTGTGACTTATTTCACTTAGATTCATCGTAACTGAATCCACTCATTTTGCTGCTACTGGCCTTATGACATTGATTTCGTGGCTGAGGGATATTCCATCATACGTAATTACCACAATTTCTTGAACCATTTTTGTCTTTCCTTGGATATTTAAGGTGCACCCAAGTTGAGGTTCTTGTAAGCAGTGCAGCCCTGAATTTTGCGGTGGCTCTGTCTTATTGATTTTCAGTTTTCCCAAGGTATCTTCTCTAGACTGGAAGTGCCCTTGGCTCTGTAGCTCTGTAGTTTACTTGTTTTAGGGAAGAAAATCCACTCCTCCAGAGAGGCAGTTGGCAATTTACATCCTGCCCATCAGCATAAATAGGATCCCTGTTCTTCAGGGCCTGTCTTGTCTTTCTGGTTTTTACAGATTTTGCAGATGTCCCTTTTGACCGGTGGGAAGTGATACTTCTTTGTAGTGCAGATTTGCATTGCCCGGTTGCTTGCTTTGCCAAAATGTGCGTATGCGTTTTCTCCTGAATATATTCAGGTGTAAACGCATACGCCCTTTTTGGCCAAGTGCATCATTGTCGAAGTTGTGCCCCTCTTCCGGTGTTTTAAAGGCGATTCCAATGTACCTCTTGAAATCTGTTTCCTGCTATTCTGGCCCGCTTTCAAGTCCGCCTCGTTGCCTTCCCTCAAAAGATTTTTGGACGATAGTTGTCCTTTATTACTTTGCCAGTTTGTGAATTGCTTTGCCCCTGAGCTCCATTTTCAACTTGTTTTTTGTGAGCTGACGGCAAGTACGAAATTTTGGTTCAGGACCTATATTGGTTCCTGGAGGGTTGCTGAGACTTTGGTTAATTCTTCATACTGCCAGGAAATTAGAGTGACATGTGACCATCCAAATGCGTAACAGGTACTCTCTCTTTGATTCTACCTCCTCCCTTTCAGCCTCTGCCATATTGGCAACCTGTGCGAACCAGGAGGTTAAAGGGGATGTCTCTCCAAGTTGGGAGATTGATAGTAAATCAGTTGGAAAATCAAACCGGAGCACCAGGAGAGGGATTATTAGTTGAGTTTTAGAAACCTTTCGTATTCACAGTGTGTCCATTCTCTAGGTTTCCCGTACATGTTATATCTGTAGTAAAATTCCCTTCAACCTGCAGAGGTGGGACCCTTGGAATGTGTTCCACGCATTATTGCTTTAAATGGTCTGCATTTGCTCACCGAAGCTCACCAATCCTCTCAGTCCCACGTGTCCAGCCTTATGCCACATCCAGCTGTCATTGTAAATAGGATCATTCCAGGTTTCATCAGAGCCCCTTAAGGAATTGTAAAGAATTTCCGTGTTTTTTTGTTTTGTTTTTGAAATTCCTTTTTATAGTGGATTTGAACTGATTCTCACTGCCTTGTTTATGCCAGTCTAGACACACTTGATTCCCTTACAGAAACATATCAATACATAGGTTTTAAGATTCTTACTAGACAGATATATTCCTCTGCTGCAAATATGGGGTTTTGAGTCCCTTTCATTGAGGAAGGTGTAGGTCTTGTCTAATCCGTAGTTGGTTTTTTTAACGGTACCTGTACTAATATCAAACTCTGGTTTTATGCATCACCCAACCTCTCTTTCCCCCTTGAACAGGCATAAGAGTGTTTTCTAAATGTGAGACTCTATTCTCTTTCCTAACTCAGTTCATGTGTAACCATGTTAACAGGACCTTCATAAGTGATATCTTATGATAAGTTTCTTTTTCTCTGTGACTTATTTCATTTAGAATCATCGTACCTGAATCCACTCATTTTGCTGCTACTGGCCTTATGACATTGATTTCATGGCTGAGGGATAATCCATCGTACGTAAGTACCAAAATTTCTTGAACCAATTTTGTCTTTCCTGGATTATTTAAGGTGTACCCAAGTTGAGGTTCTTGTAAACAGTGCAGCCCTAAATTTTGGGGTGGCTCTGTCTTATTGATTTTCAGTTTTCCCAAGGTATATTCCCTAGACTGGAAGTGCCCTTGGCTCTGCAGCTCTGTTGTTTAATTGTTTTAGGGAACACATTTCACTCCTCCAGACAGGCGGTTGGCAATTTACATCCTGTCCAGCAGCATAACTAGGCTCCCTGTTCTCCAGGGCCTTTCTTGCCTTTCTGGTTTTTACACGTTTTGCGCATATACCTTTTGACAGGTGCGAAGTGATACTTTTTTGTAGTGCAGATTTGCATTGCCCGCTTGCTTGCTTGCCCAAAAAGGGCGTTTGCCTTTTCTCCTGAATATACTCAGGAGAAAAGACATACGACTTTTTGGGCAAGTGTATCATTGTCGACGTTGTGCCCCTCTTCCTGTGCTTTAAAGGCGATTCCAATGTACCTCTTGAAATGTTTTTCCTGCTATTCAGGCTAACTTTCAAGTCCGCCTCGTTGTCTTCCCTCAACAGACTTTTGGACAATAGTTGTTCTTTATTACTCTGCCAGTTTGTGAATTGCTGTGCCCCTTAGCTCCATTTTTCAACCTGTTTTTTGTGAGGTAACCGCGAGTCCAAAATATTGTTTCAGGACCTATACTGATTCCCAGTGGGTTCCTGAGACTTTGGATAATTCTTCTTACTGCCGGGAAATTAGAGTGACATGTGACCGTCCAAATGCATAACAGCTACAATCTCATTGGTTCTCCCTCTTCCCTTTCAATTACTACCAAATTGGCAACCTGTGCGAACCAGGATGTTAAAGGGGCTGTCTCTCCAAGGTGCGAGATTGATAGTAAAGCAATTGGAAAATCAAGCCGGAGCAACAGGAGAGGGATTATTAGTTGAGTTTTAGAAACATTTCGTATTCACAGTGTGTCCATTCTCTAGGGTTCCCGTACATGTTATAGCTGTAGTAATATTCCCTTCGACCTGGAGAGTTGGGACCCTTGGAATGTGTGCCACGCATAATTGCTTTAAATGGTCTGCATTTGCTCACCGAATCTCACCAATCCTCTCAGTCCCTAGTTTCCAGCTTTATGCCACATCAAGGTTTCGTTGTAGATAGGATCATTCCAGGTTTCATCAGAGCCCCTGAAGGAATTGTAAAGAATTTCCCTGTTTTTTTGTTTTGTTTTTGAAATTCCTTTTTATAGTCGGTTTGAGCTGATTCTCACTGACATATTTATGCCAGTGTACACACACTTGATTCCCTTAAGAAGGCATATCAATACATAGGTTTTAAGATTCTTATTAGTCAGATATATTCCTCTGAGGGAAATATGGGGTTTTGAGTCCCTTTCACTGAGGAAGGTGTAGTTCTTGTCTATTCCATAGTTGTTTTCTGGAACGGTACCTGAACTAATATCAAACTCTGGTTTTATGCAACACCCCACCTCTCTTTCCCCCTTAAGCAGGCATAAGAGTGTTTTCTAAATGTGAGACTCTGTTCTCTTTCCTAACTCAGTTCATGTGTAGCCATGTTTACAGGAACTTCATAAGTGATATCTTATGATAAGTTTCTTTTTCTCTGTGACTTATTTCACTTAGATTCATCGTACCTGAATCCACTCATTTTGCTGCTACTGGCCTTATGACATTGATTTTGTGGCTGAGGGATATTCCATCATACGTAAGTACCACAATTTTTTAAACCATTTTTGTATTTCCTGGGATATTTAAGGTGTCCCCAAGTTGAGGTTCTTGTGAGCAGTGCAGCCCTAAATTTTGGGGTGCCTCTGCCTTATTGATTTTCTGTTTTCCAAAGGTATATTCCCTAGACTGGTTGTGTCCTTGGCTCTGTAGCATAGTTGTTTACTTGTTTGAGGGAACACAATGCTGTCCTCCAGAGAGGCATTTGTCAATTTACATCCTGCCCATCAGCATAACTATGCTCCCCGTTCTCCAGGGCCTGTCTTATCTTTCTGGTTTTTACACATTTTGCGGATGTCCCTTTTGACCATTGGGAAGTGATACTTCTTTGTAGTGCAGATTTGCATTGCCCGCTTGTTTGCTTGGCCAAAAAGGGCGTATGCATTTTCTACTGAATATATTCAGGAGAAAACGCATACGCCCTTTTTGGCCAAGTGCATCATTGTCGAAGTTGTGCCGCTCTTCCTGAGCTTTAAAGGAGATTCCAATGTACCACTTGAAATCTGTTTCCTGCTATTCTGTCTCGCTTTTAAGTCCGCCTCATTGCCTACCCTCAGCAGATTTTTGGACGATAGTTGTCCTTTATTACTCTGCCTGTTTGGGAAATATTGTGCCCCTGTGCTCCATTTTTCAACTGGATTTTTGTGAGCTGACCGCAAGTCCACAATTTTGGTTCAGGACCTATACTGGTTCCCGGCGGGTGGCTGAGACTTTGGTTAATTCTCCTTCCAGCCGGGAAATTAGAGTGACATGTGCCCATCCAAATGCCTAACAGCTACTCTCTCATTGGGTCAACCTCTTCCATTTCATCCTCTGCCAAATTGGCAACATGTGCGAACCAGGATTTTAAGGGGGGGCTGTCTCTCCAAGTTGGGAGATTGATAGTAAAGCATTTGGAAATTCACATCGGATCACCAGGAAAGGGACTATTACTTGAGTTTTAGAAAACTTTCGTATTCACCGTGTGTCCATTCTCTAGGTTTCCCGTACATGTTATAGCTGTAGTAATATTCCCTTCAACCTGGAGAGTTAGGACACTTGGAATGTGTGCCACGCATTATTGCTTTAAATGGTCTGTAATTGCTCACCGAATCTCAGCAATCCTCTCAGTCCCAGGTGTCCAGGCTTATGCCACATCCAGCTGTCGTTGTAGATAGGGTCATTCCAGGTTTCATCAGAGCCCCTGAAGGAATTGTAAAGAAATTCCCTGTTTTTTTGTTTTGTTTTTGAAATTCCTTTTTATAGTCGGTTTGAGCTGATTCTCACTGCCATGTTTATGCCAATATAGACACACTTGCTTCCCTTACGGAGACATATCAATACATAGGTTTTAAGGTTCTTACTAGTCAGATATATTCCTCTGCAGGAAATATGGGGTTTTGTGTCCCTTCACTGAGGAATGTTTAGATCTTGTCTATTCCATATTTGGTTTTTGGAACGGTACCTGTACTACTATCAAACTCTGGTTTTATGCATCACCCCACCTTCCCTTCCCCCTTAAGCAGGCATAAGAGTGTTTCCTAAATCTGAGACTCTGTTCTCTTTCCTAAATCAGTTCATGTGAAGCCATGTTTACAGGTCCTTCATAAGTGATATCTTATGATAAGTTTCTTTTTCTCTGTGACTTATTTCACTTAGAATCTTCGTACCTTAATCCACTCATTTTGCTGCTACTGGCCTTATGACATTGATTTCATGGCTGAGGGATATTCCATCATACGTAAGTAACACTATTTCTTGAAACATTTTTGTCTTTCCTCGGATATTTAAGGTGTACGCAAGTTGAGGTTCTTGTAAGCAGTGAAGCCCTAAATTTTGGGGTGGCTCTGTCTTATTGATTTTCAGTTTTCCCAAGTTATATTCCCTAGAGAGGAAGTGCCCTTGGCTCTGTAGCTCTCTTGTTTACTTCTTTTAGGGAACACAGTGAACTCCTCCACAAAGGCAGTTGGTAATTTACATCCCGCCCCTCAGCATAACTAGGCTTCCTGTTCTCCAGGGCCTGTCTTGCCTTTCTGATTTTTACACATTTTGCAGATATCCCTTTGACCGGTGGGAAGTGATACATTTTGTACTGCAGATTTGCATTGCCTGCTTGCTTGCTTGGCCAAAAAGGGCGTATGCGTTTTCTCCTAAATATATTCAGGAGAAAATGCATACGCGCTTTTTGGCCAAGTGCATCATTGTCGAAGTTGTGCCCCTCTTCCTGTGCTTTAAAGGAGATTCCAATGTACCTCTTGAAATCTGTTTCCTGCTATATTGGCTCGCTTTCAAGTCCACCTGGTTGCCTTCCCTCAGCAGGTTTTTGGACTATAGTTGTCCTTTATTACTCGGCCAGTTTTTGAATTGCTGTGCCCCTGAGCTCCATTTTTCAACTCGTTTTTTGTGAGCTGACCGCAACTCCAAACTTTTGGTTCAGGACCTATACTGGTTCCCGGTGTGGTGGCTGAGACTTTGGTTAATTCTTCTTCCTGCTATGAAATTAGAGTGACATGTCCCCGTCCAAATGCCTAACAGCTAATCTCTCATTGGTTCTCCATCTTCCCTTTCATCCTCTGCCAAATTGGCAAACTGTGCAAACCAGGAGGTTAAAGGGGCTGTCCCTCCAATTTGGGAGATTGATAGTAAAGCAGTTGGAAATTCTAGCTGGAGAACCAGGAGAGGGACTATTAGTTGAGTTCTAGAAACCTTTCTTATTCAGAGTGTGTCCATTCTCTAGGTTTCCCGTACATGTTATAGCTGTAGTAATATTCCCTTCAACCTGGAGAGTTGGGACCCTAGGAATGTGTGCCATGCATTATTGCTTTAAATGGTCTTCATTTGCTCACCGAATGTCACCAATACTCTCAGTCCCAAGTGTCCAGCCTAATGCCACATCCAGCTGTCGTTGTAGATAGGGTCATTCTATGTTTCATCAGAGCCCCTGAAGGAATTGTAAAGAATTTCCCGGGTTTTTTTTGGTTTTGTTTTTGAAATTCTTTTTTATAGTGGGTTTGAGCTGATTCTCGCTGCCATGTTAATGCCAGTATAGACACAGTTGATTCCCTTATGGAGACATATCAATATATAGGTTTTAAGATTCTTACTACTCAGATATATTCCTCTGCAGGAAATATGGGGTTTTGAGTCCCTTTCACTGAGGAAAGTGTAGGTCTTTTTATTACGTATTTGGTTTTTGGAATGCTACCTGTACTAATATCAAACTCTGGTTTTATGCATCACCCCACCTCTCCTTCCCCCTTAAGCAGTCATAAGAGTGTTTTCTAAAAGTGAGACTCTGTTCTCTTTCCTAATTCAGTTCATGTTTAGCCATGTTTACATTTCCTTCATAAGTGATATCTTATGTCAGAAGGCTCCATGGCTCTTTTCATCATAAAGCTCCATGATGCTCGTCATCACAATTATCCATGGTCTTCTCATCACAATGCTCCACGGTCTTGCCATCACATTGCTCCATGTCCTGATCATCACAATGCTCCTTTACCTTTGTCACCACAATCCTCCATGACACTTGGCATCACAATGCTCCATGTCATTGGCATCACAATGGACCGTGACATATGTCATCACATTTTCCCCTGACACCTGTCTTCACAATAATCCATGACGTTGTCATCACAATGTTCCATGCTCTTTTCATCACAATGCACCATGCCCACTGTCATCACAATAATCCATGAAATTTGTGAGACCAATGCTCCATGCCCTTGACATCCCAATGCTCCATGACCCCTGTCATCACAATGCTCCGTGACTCCATTCACCACAATGCTTCATGATCTTTGTCATCACAATGGTCAATGCCTTCGTCATCACAAGGCTCTGTGACCTGTGTCACCACAATGCTCCATGAACTTTTCATCACAATGCTCCATGACCCTTGTCATCACAATGCTCCATGCCTTTCTCAGCACAATACTCAATGACCCTTGTCATCACAATGCTCCATGCGCTTGTCAGCAAAATGCTCCACCAGCTTGTCATCACAATGCCGCATGCACTTCTCATCAAAATGATCCGTCACCACTGATATCACAATGTTCCATCACTAGTCATAACAATACTCCCTCAGCCTTTTCATCACAATTTTCTCTGGCCTCTGTCATCACAATACTACATGCCCTTATCATCAAAGTGCTCCATGACCCCTGATATCACAATGCTCCATAACCCATGTAATCAAAATGCTCTGTGACCCTTTTCATCACAATGCTCCATAACACATGTCATCAAAATGCTCGATGACATTTGTCATCACAAAGCTCCATGACCATTGGCATCACAATGCTCCATTCCAATGTCATCACAATGCTCCATGAAGCCTCTCATCACATTTCTCCATGCACTTGTCATCCCAAATATCCATGACCCTTGTAATCACAATGCTCCATGTCCTTCTCAACACAATGCTACATGCCCTTGTCATTACAATCCAGCATGATCTATGTATCACAGTGTTTCGTGCCCTTGTCATCACAATGCTCCATGCCCACTCTCATCAAAATAATCCATGAAATTTTTCAGACCAATGTCCCATACCCTTGTCATCACAATGCTCCATTACCCCTGTCATAACAATGCTCCATGACCCCTGCTTTCACAATGTTCCACGGCCTTGTCATCACAAGCCTCCATGACCCTTGTCCTCACAATGCTCCAAGACCCCTGTAATCACAATGCTCCATGCCACTTTTCTTCTCAATGCTTCATGAACCATGTCATCACAATGCACCGTGCCCATCACCATAATATTTCATGCTATTGTCATCACAAGGAAATGAAAATTCTCAATTACCTCTGTCATCACAATGCTCCAAACCCTACTAATCACAATGTTCCATAACACTTGTCATCACAATTCTCCATGACACTTGGCATCACAATGTTCCATGCCATTGTCATCGCAACTGACCATGACATATGTCATCACAATGCTCCCTGACATGTGTCTTCACAATACTCCATGACCTTGTCATCACAATGCTCCATGCCCTTGTCATCACAATGAGCCATGCCCACTGTCATCACAATAATCCATGAAAATTGTCAGACCAATGTTCCATGCCCCTGTCATCACAATGCTCCGTGACTCTAGTCATCACAATGCTTTATGACATTTTATATAACAATGGTCCATGCTCTTGTCACACAAGGCCCTGTGACCTTTGTCAACGCAGTGCTCCATGCCCTTGTCATCACAATGTCCCATGCCCACTGTCATCACAATAATCCATGAAACTTGTCAGACCAATGTTCCATGCCCCTTTTTTCACAATGCTCCATGCTCTTGTCAGCACAATGCTCCACATCCTTTTCATCACTATGCTCCATAAAACTAGTCATCAAAATGCTCCCTGCCCTACTCATCACAATGCACCACAACCTTGTCATCAAAATGCTCCATGACCTTTCTCATCACAAAGCTCCATGACCCTTGGCATCACAATGCTCCATGCAATTTCATCACAATGCTACTTGAAACCTCTCATCACATTGCTCCATGCCCTTGTCACCTCAATGATCCCTGACACTTGTCATCCAAATGTTCGATACTCTTCTCATCACAATGCTCCAGGCCCTTGTCATTACAATCCTCCATGACACATGTATCACAGTGTTCTGTGCCCTAGTCATCACAGTGCTCCATGCCGAATCTCATCAGAATAATCCATGAAATTTTCAGACCAATGTTCCATGCCCTTGTCATCACAATGCTCCATTACCCCTTTCATAACAATGCTCCATGACCCCTGCCATCACCATGTTCCACCACCATGGCATCCAAGGCTCCATGACCCTTGTCATCACAATGCTCCAAGACCCCTGTAATCACAATGCTCCTTGCCCTTGTCATCACAAAAATCCATGACACATGTCATCAGAATGCTCCATGGCCTTCTCATCACAATGCTACATGCCCTTGTCATCACAATGCTCCAAGACCCATGTAAGCACAATGCTCCATGCCCCTATTCATCAGAATGCTCCATGAGACTTGTCATCACAAGGCTCCATGGTCTTCTCATCACACTGCTCCAGGACCTTGTCATCACAATGCTCCATTCCCTTGTCATCACAATGCTCCATGACCCCTCTCATCACAATGCTCCATGACACCTGGCATCACAATGCTCCATGCCCCGTGTCATTACAGTGATCCATGACGCACTTCATCATAATTATCCATGGACTTTTCATCATAGTGCTCCACGGTCTTGCTATCGCAATTCTCCATGCCCTGTTCATCACAATGCTCCATGTCCCATGTCATTACAATTCTCCACGTCCTTGTCATCACAATGCTTCGTGACACTTCTCATCACAATGTTACATGACCTTGTCATCACAATTCTCCATGCACTTGTCATCGCAATGCTATGACCCCTTTCATAGCAATCTCCATGCGCTTGTCATCACAATGCTTCACGACGTTGTCATCAAAATTCTCAATGGCCCTTGTCATCACAATGCTCCATGACACTTGTCATCACAATGCTCCATGACACTTGTCATCACAATGTTCCAAGCCCTTGTCATCAAAATGCTCCATTACCTTTGTCATCACAATCCTCCATGACACTTGGTATCACAATGCTCCATGCCATTGTCATCACAATGGACAATGACATATGTCATCACAATGCTCCCTGGCAACTGTCTTCACAATATTCCATGACCTTGTCATCACAAAGTTCCATGCCCTTGTCATCACAATGCGCCATGCCAACTGTAATCACAATAATCCATGAAACATGTCAGACCAATGTTCCATGCCCTGTCATCACAATGATCCTTGCCCTTGTCATCACAATGCTCCATGACACCTGTCATCACAATGCTCCGTGACTCCAGTCATCACAATGCTTCATGACTTTTGTCCTCACAATGGTCAATGCCCTCGTCACACAAGGCTCTGTGACCTTTGTCACCACAATGCTCCATGCCCTTCTCATCACAATGCACCACACGCTTGTCATCAAAATGCCCCATGACAATTGTCATCACAAAGCTCTATGACACTTGGCATCACAATGCTCCATGCAATTGTCATCACAATGCTCAATGAAATCTCTCATCACATTGCTCCATGCCCTTGTCATCACAATGCTCAATTACACCTGTCATAACACTGCTCCATGACCCCTGCCATCACAATGTTCCACGGCCTTGTCATCACAAGGCTCCATGACCCTTGTCATCACAATGCTCCAAGACCTCTGTAATCACAATTCTCCATGCCCCTTTTCATCTCAAATCTCCATCAACCCTGTCATCACAATGCACCATGTCCATCATCATAATGATTCATGCTATTGTCATCACAATGAAATCAAAATGTTCCATGTCCTCTGTCATCACAATGCTCCAAACCCTTCTGATCACAATGTTCCATAACACTTGTCATCACATGCCCCATGACGCTCGTCATCACAATTATGCAAGGTCTTCTCATCACAATGCTCCATGACCTTTGTCACCACAATGCTCAATACACTTGGCATCACAATGCTCGCTGACACTTGTCATCAGTATGCTCCTTGAACACTGTCATGACAATGCTCGATGCATTTTTCATCACAATGATCCATTCCCTTTTCATCACAATGCTCCAAGACCCCTGTAATGACAATGCTCCATGTCCTTGTCATCACAAAGCTCCATGACGCGTGTCATCAGAATGCTCCATTGCCTTCTCATCACAATGTTCCATGCCCTTGTAATCACATTGCTTCAAAACCCCTGTAATCTCAATGCTCCATGCACCTTTTCATCAGAATGCTCCATGACCCTTTTCATCAAAATGCTCCATGACCCCTGACATCACAATGTTCCATAACCCCTGTCATCAAATTGTTCCATGACACTTTTCATCAATTTGCTCCATGACCCTTTCATCACAATGCTCCCTGCCATTCTCATCACAATGCACCACGACCTTGTCATCAAAATGCTCCCTGACGTTTGTCATCACAAAGCTCCATGACCCTTGGCATCACAATGCTCCATGCAATTTCATCACAATGCTACATGAAACCTCTCATCACATTGCTCCATGCCCTTGTCACCACAATGCTCCATGACCCTTGTCATCACCATGCTCCAAGAACCCTTTAATCACAATGTTCCATGCCCCTATTCATCAGAATGCTCCATGAGACTTGTAATCACAAGGCTCCATGGTCTTCTCATCATACTGCTCCAGGACCTTGTCATCACAAAGCTCCATTCCCTTGTCATCACAATGCTGCATGACCTTTGTCATCACAAAGCTCCATGACCCTTGGCATCACAAATACTCCATGCCATTTCATCACAATGATACATGAAACCTTTCATCACATTGCTCCATGCCCTTGTCACCACAATGCTCCATGCCCTTGTCATTACAATCCTCCATGACACATGTATAACAGTGTTCCGTGCCCTAGTCATCACAATGTTCCATGCCGAATCTCAACACAATAATCCATGAAATTTTCAGACCAATGTTCCATTCCCTTTTCATCACAATGCTCCATTACCCCTGTCATAACAATGCTCCATGACCCCTGCCATCACAATGATCCACCGCCTTGGCATCCAAGGCTCCATGACCCTTGTCATCACAATGCTCCAAGACCCCTGTAATCACAATGCACCATGCCTCTGTCATCACAAAGATCCATGACAAATGTCATCAGAATGCTCCATGGCCTTCTCATAACAATACTCCATGCCCTTGTCATCACAATGCTCCAAGACCCCTGTAATCACAATGTTCCATGCCCCTATTCATCAGAATGCTCCATGAGACTTGTAATCACAAGGCTCCCTGGTCTTCTTATCACACTGCTCCAGGACCTTGTCATCACAAAGCTCCATTCCCTTGTCATCACAATGCTCCTTGACCACTATAATCTCAATACTCCATGAACATTTTCAGGCCAATGCTCCATGACCTTCTCATCACAATGCTCCATGACCCTTGTCATCACAATGTTCCAAGCCCTTGTCATCAAAATGCTCCATTACCTTTGTCATCACAATCCTCCATGACACTTGGTATCACAATGCTCCATGCCATTGTCATCACAATGGACAATGACATATGTCATCTCAATGCTCCCTGACACCTGTCTTCACAATAATCCATGACCTTGTCATCACAATGTTCCATGCCCTTGTCATCACAATGCGCCATGCCCACTCTCATCACAATAATCCATAAATCTTGTCATCACAATGCTCCATGACCCCTGTCATCACAATGATCCGTGACTCCAGTCATCACAATGCTTCATGACCTTTGTCATCACAGTGGTCCATGCCCTCTTCAAACAAGGCTCTGTGATCTTTTTCACCACAATGCTCCATGAATATTTCATCTCAATGCTCTGGGTCCCTTGTCATTAAAATGCTCCAGGCCTTTGTAACCAAAATGCTCCATGCCCTAGTCATCACAATGCACCATGCGCTTGTCATCACAATACTCCACATCCTTATCATTGCTATGCTCCATAACACTTGTCATCACAATGCTCCATGCACTTCTCATCAATATGCTCTCTCACCACATATATCACAATGTTCCATCACTAGTCATCACAATACTGGCTCACCCCTGTCATCACAATGTTCCATAACCCCTGTCATCAAAATGTTCCATTACCTTTGTCATCACAATCCCCCACGACACTTGGTATCACAATGCTCCATGCCTTTGTCATCACAATGGACAATGACATATGTCATCACAATGCTCCCTGACACCTGTCTTCACAATATTCCATGACCTTGTAATCACAATGTTCCATGCCCTTGTCATCACAATGCGCCATGCCCACTGTCATCACAATAATCCAGGAAACTTGTCAGACAAATATTCCATGCCACTGTCATCACAATGCTCCATGCCCTTGTCATCACAATGCTCCATCACCCCTGTTATCACAATGTTCCGTGACTCCAGTCATCACAATGCTTCATGACCTTTGTCATCACAATGGTCCATGCCCTCGTCACACAAGGCTCTGTGACCTTTGTCAACACAATGCTCCATGCCCTTGTCATCACAATGATCCATCCTCACTGTCATCACAATAATCCATGAAACTTGTCAGACCAATGTTCCATGCCCTCTTCACACAAGGCTCTGTGATCTTTGTCACCACAATGCTCCATGAACATTTCATCACAATGCTCTGTGTCCCTTGTCATCACAGTGCTCCATGCCTTTGTCAGCACAATGCTCCATGACACTTGTCATTAAAATGCTCCATACGCTTTTCAGCACAATGCTCCATGACCCCTGTCATCACAATGCTCCATGACTCCAGTCATCATAATGCTTCATGACCTATCTCATCACTATGGTCCATGCCCGCGTCAAACAAGGCTCTGTGATCTTGTCACCACAATGCTCCATGAATATTTCATCACAATGCTCTGTGTACCTTGTCATCAAAATGCTCCATGCCTATGTCAGCACAATGCTCCATGACACTTGTCATCAAAATGTTCCATGCGCTTTTCAGTACAATGCTGTATGACACATGTCATCACAATGTGCCAAGCACTTGTCATCACAATACTCCATATCCTTATCATTGCTATGCTCCTTAACATTTGTCATCACAATGATCCATGCCCTTCTCATCAAAATGCTCTCTCACCATATATATCACACTGTTCCATCACTAGTCATCACAATACTCCCTCACCCCTGTCACCACAGTGTTCCATGACCCCTGTCTTCACACTGCTACATGACCTTATCATCACAATGCTCCATGAGCCCTGACATCACAATGTTCCATAACCCCTGTCACAAAATGCTCCATGACCCATTTAATCACAATGCTTCATGACCCCTGACATCACAAAGTTCCATAACCCCTGTCATCAAAATATTCCATGACACTTTTATTCAAATTGCTCCATGACCCTGTCATCACAATGCTCCCTGCCCTTCTCATCACAATGCACCACACCCTTGTCTTCAAAATGCCCCATGACCTTTGTCATCACAAAGCTCCATGACCCTTGGCATCGCAATGCTCCTTCTCATTGCCAGCACAATGCTCCATCAAATATCTCATCACATTGCTCCATGCCCTTTTCATCACAATGCTCCATTACACCTGTCATAACAATGCTCCATGACCCCTGCAATCACAATGTTCCACGGCCTTGTCATCACAAGGCTCCATGACCCTTGTCATCAAAATGCACCAAGACCTCTTTAATCATAATTCTCCATGCCCCTTTTCATCTCAATGCTCCATGAACCCTGTCATCAAAATGCACCATGGCCATCATCATAATGATTCATGCTATTGTCATCACAATGAAATTAAAATGCTCCATGACCTCTGTCATCACAATGCTCCCAACCTTTCTGATCACAATGTCCGATAACACTTGTCATCACAATACCACATGACGCTCGTCATCACAATTATGAAAGGTCTTCTATTCACAATGCTCCATGACCTTTGTCAACACAATGCTCAATACACTTGTCATCACAATGCTCCGTGACACTTGTCATCAGTATGCTCTTTGAACACTGTCAAAACAAGGATCCATGCCAATTTCATCACAATGATCCATTCCCATTTCATGACAATGCTCCAAGACCACTGTTATCACAGTGCTCTGTGACTTCAGTCATCACAATGCTTCATGACATTTGTCATCACAATGGTCCATGATCTGGTCACACAAAGCTCTGTGACCCTTGTCACCACATGGCTCAATGAACTTTTAATCACAATGCTCTGTGATCCTTGTCATCACAAAGCTCCATGCCTTTTTCAGCACAATGCTCCATGACCCTTGTCATCACAATGCTCGATGCGTGTGTCAGCACAATGCTCCATAACCCATGTCATCACAATGCGCCATGCACTTGTCATCACAATGCTCCACATCCTTGCCATCAAAATGCTCCATAAACCTTGTCATCACAATTCCCCATGCACTTCTCCTCAAAATGCTCTCTCACCACTGATACAACAATGTTCCATCCCTAGTCATCACAATACTCCCTCACCCCTGTCATCACAATGTTCCATGACCCCTGGCATCACAATGCTACATGCCCTTATCATCACAATGCTCCATGACACCTGACATCACAATGTTCCATAACCCCTGTAAACAAAATGCTCCATGACCCTTTTCATCAAAAAGCTCCATGACCACTGACATCACAATGTTCTATAAACTCTGTCATCAAAATATTCCATGACCCTTTTCATCAAATTGTTCCATGACCCTGTCATCACCATGCTCCCTGCCCTTCTCATCACAATGCACCATGCCCTTGTCATCAAAATGCTCCATGACCTTTGTCATCACAAAGGTCCATGACCCTTGGCATCACAATGCTCCATTCCATTGTCATCACAATGTTCCATGAACACTCTCATCACATTGCTCCATGCACTTGTCATCCAAATCTCAATGACGCGTGTAATCACAATGCTCGATGCCCTTCTCATCACAATACTCCATGTCCTTGTCATTAAAATCCTGCATGATCGATGTATCACAGTGTTCCGTACCCTTGTCATCACAAAGCTCAATTACAACTGTCATAACTATGCTCCATGACCCCTGCCATCACAAGGTTCCACGGCCTTGTCATCACAAGCCTCGATGACCCTTGGTATCAAAATGCTCCGAGACCCCTGTAATCACAATGCTCCATGCCCTTGTCATCACAAAGCTCCATGACGCATGTCATCAGAATGTTCCATGGCCTTCTCATCACAATGGTCCTTGCCGTTGTAATCACAATGTTCCAACACCACTGTAATTACAATGCTCCATGCTCCATTTCAGCTTAATGCTCCATGAACCCTGTCATCACAATGAACCGTTCCCATCACCATAATATTTCATGCTATTGTCATCAAAATGAAATCAAAATTCTCAATGACCACTGTCATCACAATGCACCAAACCCTTCTGATCAAAATGTTCCATAACACTTCTCATCACAATGCCCCATGAGGCTGGTCATCACAATGATGCATGCCCTTTTCATCACAATGCTCCATGTGCTTGTCATCACAAAGCTCCATGACGCATATCATCAAAATGCTCCATTGTCTTCTCATCACAATGATCCATGCCCTTGTCACCACAATGCGTCAAAACCCCTGTAATCACAATGCTCCATGCACCTTTTCATCAGAATGCTCCATGACCCTTTTCATCACAATGCTCCATGACCCCTGACATCACAATGTTCCATAACCCCTGTCATCAAAATGTTCCATGACACTTTTCATCAATTTGCTCCATGACCCTGTCATCACAATGCTCCCTACCCTTCTCATCACAATGCACCACGACCTTGTCATCGAAATGCTCCATGACCTTTGTCATCACAAAGCTCCATGACCCTTGGCATCACAATGCTCCATGCCATTTCATCACAATGCTACATGAAATCTCTCATCACATTGCTACATGCCCTTGTCATCACAAGCCTCCATGACCCTTGTCATCACAGTGCTCCAAGACACGTGTAATCACAATGCTCCATGCCCTTGTCATCACAAAGTTCCATGACGCATGTCATCTAAATGCTCCATGGCCTTATCATCACAATGTTCCATGCCCTTGACATCACAATGCTCCAACAGCCCTGTAATCAAAATGCTCCATGTCTTTTTTATCTCAATGCTCCATGAACCCTTTCATCACAATGCACCGTGTCCATCACCATAATATTTCATGCTATTGTCATCACAATGAAATCAAACTGCTCAATGATCTCTGTCATCACAATGCACCAAAACCTTCTGATCACAATGTTCCATAACACTTTTCATCACAATGCCCAATGAGGCTGGTCATCACAATTATCCAAGGACTTCTCATCACAATGCTCCATGATCTTTGTCATCACAATGCTCATTACACTTATCATCACAATGCTCCCTGACAGTTGTCATCAGTATGCAACTTGAACCCTGTCATGACAAGGCTCCATGCATTTTTCATCACAATGATCCATTCCCTTTTCATCACAATGCTCCAAGACCCCTGCAATCACAATGCTCCATGTCCTTGTCATCACAATGCTTCAAAACCCCTGTAATCACAATGCTCCATGCACCTTTTCATCAGAATACTCCATGTCCCTTTTCATCAAAATGCTCCATGACCCCTGACATCACAATGTTCCATAACCCCTCTCATCAAAATGTTCCATGACACTTTCCATCAGTTTGCTCCATGACCCTGTCATCACAATGCTCCCTGCCCTTCTCATCACAATGCACCACGACCTTGTCATCAAAATGCTCCATGACCTTTGAAATCACAAAGCTCCATGAACCTTGGCAGCACAATACTCCATGCCATTTTATCACAATGCTACATGAAACCTCTCATCACATTGCTTTATGACCCTTTGCATCACAATACTCCATGCCATTTTATCACAATGCTACATGAAACCTCTCATCACATTGCTCCATGTCCTTGTCAGCACAATGCTCCATGATGCTTGTCATCACAATGCTTCAAAACCCCTGTAATCTCAATGCTCCTTGCACCTTTTCATCAGTATGCTCCATGACCCTTGTCATCACAAGGCTCCATGGCCCTCTCATCACAATGCTCCAGGACATTCTCATCACATTGCTCCATTCCCTTCTCATCACAATGCTACATGACCACAGTCATCAAAATGATCCATGCCACTTCTCATCAGAATGTACCATGTGCTACTCATCCCAATGCTCCATGACCCCTGTAATCACAATGCTCCTTCACGCTTGTCGTCTCAGAGCTCCATGACACTTGTCATCACAATTCTCCATGCCTTTGTCAGCAAAATGCTACATGACCTTGTCATCACAATGCTCCATGGAATTGTCATCACAATTCTCCATTACCAGTGTCTTCACAATCCTCCGTGAACCTTGGGATCACATTGTTTCATGCCCTTGTCATCACAATGCTTCGTGATTCTTGAAATCAAAATGTTCCATGACCTGTGTCATCACAATGCTCCAAACTCTTGTGATCACAATGTTCCATAACAGTTGTCATCACAACGCTCCATGATGCCTGTCATCACAATACTCCATGCCCTTGTCATCACAATGCTCCATGAACTTTGTCATCACAATGCTCAATACACTTGTCATCACAATGCTCCCTGACACTTTTCGTCAGAATGCTCCTTGAATCCTGTCATGAAAAGGCTTCATGACTTTTTCATCACAATGCTCCATGCCCTTTTCATCACAATGCTCCATGCCATTGTCATCACAATACTCCACAAGCTTGTCATCAGAATGCTCCATGACTCTTGTCATCACAATGCTCCATGACCCATGTCATCAAAATGCTCCATGACACCTGTCTTCACAATGCTCCATGCCCCTTGTCATTAGAGTGCTCCATGACGCTCGTCATCAAAATTATCCATGGTCTTCTCATCACAATGCTCCACGGTCTTGACATCACAATGCTCCATAACACTACTCATCACAATGTTACATGGTCTTGTCATCACAGTTCTCCATGAACTTGTCATCGCAATGCTCCATGACCCCTGTCCTAGCAAGCTCCATGTGCTTTTAATCACAATGCTTCAGGAACTTGTCATCAAAATTCTCAATGACCCTTGTCATCACAATCCTCCATGCCCTTGTCATCAAAATGCTCCATGACCCTTTTCATCACAGTGCTCCAAACCCCTGTCATCAAAATGCTCTATTAACGTTGTCATCACATTCCTCCATGACACTTGGCATCACAATGCTCCATGCCCCTTGTCGTTACAGAGATCCATGACACTCTTCATCATAATTATCCATGGTTTTTTCATCATAATGCTCCACTCTTTGTTATCACAATTCTCCATTCCCTGTTCATCACAATGCTCCATGTCCCATGTCATTACAATTCTCCAAGTCCTTGTCATCACAATGCTCCGTGACACTTCTCATCACAATGTTACATGATCTTGTCATCACAATTCTCCTTGCACTTGTCATAGCAATGCTCTATGACCACTGTCATAGCAAGCTCCATGAGTTTGTCATCACAATGCTTCACGACGTTTTCATCAAAATTCCCAATGGCCCTTGTCATCACAATGCTCCATGCCCTTTTCATCACAATGCTCCATTACCCTTGTCATAACAATGTTCCAAGCCCTTGTAATCAAAATGCTCCATTACCTTTGTCATCACAATCCTCCATGACACTTGGTATCACAATGCTCCATGCCATTGTCATCACAATGGACAATGACATATGTCATCACAATGCTCCCTGACACCTGTCTTCACAATACTCCATGACCTTGTCATCACAATGTTCCACGACATTGTCATCACAATGTGCCATGCCCACTCTCATCACAATAATCCATAAATCTTGTCAGAACAATGCTCCATGACCCATGCCATCACAATGTTCCACGGCCTTGTCATCACAAGGCTCCATGACCCTTGTCATCACAATGCACCAAGACCTCTGTAATCACAATTCTCCATGCCCCTTTTCATCTCAATGCTCCATAGCCCATGTCATCACAATGCACCATGCACTTGTCATCACAATTCTCCACATCCTTGTCATCAAAATGCTCCATAAACCTTGTCATCACAATGCTCCATGCACTTCTCCTCAAAATGCTTTCCCACCACTGATATCACAATGTTCCATCACTAGTCATCACAATACTCCCTCACCCCTGTCATCACAATATTCCATGACCCCTGTAATCACAATTCTCCATGCCCTTGTCATCACAAAGCTCCATGACGCATGTCATCAGAATGCTCCATGGCCTTCTCATCACAATGCTCCATGCCCTTGTCATCACAATGCTCCAACACCCCTGTAATCACAATGCTCCATGCCCCTTTTCATCTCAATGCTCCATGAAACCTGTCATCACAATGCACCGTGCCCATCACCATAATATTTCATGCTATTGTCATCACAATGAAATCAAAATGCTCAATGACCTCTGTCATCACAATGCACCAAACCCTTCTGATCACAATGTTCCATAACACTTGTCATCACAATGCCCCATGACGCTGGGCATCACAATTATCCATGGCTTTCTCATCAGAATGCTTCATGATCTTTGTCATCACAATGCTCAATATACTCATCATCACAATGCTCCCTGACAGTTGTCATCAGTATGCTCCTTGAACCCTGTCATGACAAGGCTCCATGCATTTTTCATCACAAAGATCCATTTCCTTTTCATCACAATGCTCCAAGACCCCTGCAATCACAAGGCTCCATGTCCTTGTCATCACACAGCTCCATGACGCATGTCATCAGAATGCTCCATTGCCTTCTCATCAAATTGCTCCATGCCCTTGTAATCACATTGTTTCAAAACCCCTGTAATCTCAATGCTCCATGCACCTTTTCATCAAATGCTCCATGACCCTTTTCATCAAAATGCTCCAATACCCCTGACATCACAATGTTCTATAACCCCTGTCATCAAAATGTTCCATGACACTTTCCATCAATTTGCTCCATGACCCTGTCATCACAATGCTCCCTGCCCTTCTCATCACAATACACCACGACCCTGTCATCAAAATGCTCCATGACTTTGGCATCACAAAGCTCCATGACCATTGGCATCACAATGCTCCATGCCATTTCACCACAATGCTACATGAAACCTCTCATCACATTGCTCCATGACCTTGTCTCCACAATGCTCCATGACGCTTGTCATTACTATGCTCGATACTCTTTTCATCACAATGCTCCATCCCTTGTCATTACAATCCTCCATGACACATGTATCACAGTGTTCCGTGCCCTAGTCATCATAATGTTCCATGCCGAATCTCATCACAATAATCCATGAAATTTTCAGACCAATGTTCCATGCCCTTGTCATCACAATGCTCCATTACCCCTGTAATAACAATGCTCCATGACCCCTGTCATCACAATGTTCCACCGCCTTGGCATCCAAGGCTCCATGACCCTTGTCATCACAATGCTCCAAGACCCCTGTGATCACAATGCTCCATGCCCTTGTCACCACAAAGATCCATGACAAATGTCATCAGAATCCTCCGAGGCCTTCTCATCACAATGCTCCATGCCCTTGTCAACAGAATGCTCCAAGACCCCTGTAATCACAACGCTATGCCCCTATTCATCAGAATGCTCCATGAGACTTGTCATTACAAGGCTCCATGGTCTTCTCATCACACTGCTCCAGGACCTTGTCATCACAATGCCCCATTCCCTTGTCATCACAATGCTCCTTGACCACTGTCATCACAATACTCCATGAACATTTTCAGGCCAATGCTCCATGACCTTCTCATCACAGTGCTCCATGACCCTTGTCATCACAATCCTCCATGCCCCTTGTCATTACAGTGATCCATGACGCTCTTCATCATAATTATCCATGGTCTTTTCATCACATTGCTCCACGGTCTTGCTATCACAATTCCCCATGCCCTGTTCATCACAATGCTCCATGTCCCATGTCATTACAATTCTCCACGTCCTTGTCATCACAATGCTTCGTGACACTTCTCATCACAATGTTACATGATCTTGTCATCACAATTCTCCATGCACTTGTCATCACAATGCTCTATGACCCCTGTCATAGCAAGTTCCATGTGCTTGTGATCACAATGTTTCACGACGCTGTCATCAAAATTATCAATGGCCCTTGTCATCAGAATGCTCCAAGCCCTTGTCATCACAAAGCTCCATGACACATGTCATCAGAATGCTCCATTGCCTCCTCATCACAATGCTCCATGCCCTTGTCATCACATTGCTTCAAAACCCCTGTAATCTAAATGCTCCATGCACCTTTTCATCAGAATGCTGCATGCCCTTGTCATCACAATGCTCCATGACCCTTGTCATAGCAATGTTCCAAGCCATTGTCATCAAAATGCTCCACTACCTTTGTCATCACAATCTTCCATGACACTTGGTATCACAATGCTCCATGCCATTGTCATCACAGTGCACAATGACATATGTCATCACAATGCTCACTGACACCTGTCTTCACAATAATCCATGACCTTGTCATCACAATGTGCCATGCCCTTGTCATCACAATGCGCCATGCCCACTGTCATCACAATAATCCATGAAACATGTCAGACCAATGTTCCATGCCCCTGTCATCACAATGCTCCATGCCCTTGTCATCACAATGCTCCATGACCCCTGTCATCACAATGCTCCATGACTCCAGTCATCACAATGCTTCATGACCTTTGTCCTCACAATTGTCCAAGCCCTCGACACACAAGGCTCTGTGACCTTTGTCACCACAATGCTCCATGCTCATATCATCTCAATTCTCCATACCCACTGTCATCACAATAATCCATGAAATTTGTCAGACCAATGTCCCATGCCCCTGTCATCATATTGCTCCATGCCCTTGTCATCACAATGCTCCATGACCCCTGTCATCACAGTGCTCCATGACTCCATCACCACAACGATTCATGACATTTCTCATCACAATGTTCTATGCCCTCGTCACACAAGGCTCTGTGATCTTTGTCACCACAATGCTCCATGAAATTTTCATCACAATGCTCTGTGTCCCTTGTCATCAAAGTGCTCCATGCCTTTGTCAGCACAATGCTCCATGACACTTTTCATCAAAATGCTACATGCACTTGTCAGCACAATGCTCCATGACACATGTCATCACAATGTGCCATGCTCTTTTCTTCACAATGCTCCACATCCTTTTCATCGATATGCTCCATAAAATTTGTCATCACAATGCTCCATGCACTTCTCATCAAAATGCTCTCTCAACACATATATCACAATGTTCTATCACTAGTCATCACAATATTCCCTCACCCCTGTCATCACAATGTTCCATGACCACTGTCATCGCAGTGCTACATGCCCTTATCATCACAATGCTCCATGACCCCTTACATCACAATGTTCCATAACCCCTGTCATCAAAATATTCCATGACACTTTTATTCAAATTGCTCCATGACCCTGTCATCACAATGCTCCCTGCCTTTCTCATCACAATGCACCACGCCCTTGTCATCAAAATGCCCCATGACATTTGTAATCACAAAGCTCCATGACCCTTGGCATCACAATGCTCCATGCCATTGTCATCACAATGCTCAATGAAATCTCTCATCACATTGCTCCATGCCCTTGTCATCACAATGCTCCATTACACCTGTCATTACAATGCTCCATGAACCCTGCCATCACAATGATCCACGGCCTTGTTATCACAAGGTTCCATGACCCTTGTCATCACAGTGCTCCAAGACCTCTGTAATCACAATTCTCCATGCCACTTTTCATCTCAATGCTCCATGAACCCTGTCATCACAATGCACCGTGCCCATCATCATAATGATTCATGGTATTGTCATCACAATGAAATCAAAATGCTCCATGTCCTCTGTCATCACAATGCTCCAAACCCTTCTGAACACTATGTTCCATAACACTTGTCATCACATGCCCCATGACGCTCATCATCACAATTATGCAAGGTCTTCTAATCACAATGCTCCATGATATTTGTCACCACAATGCTCAATACACTTGGCATCACAATGCTCGCTGACACTTGTCATCAGTATGCTCCTTGAACACTGTCATGACAAGACTCCATGCCTTTTTCATCACAATGATCCATTCCCTTTTCATCACAATGCTCCAAGACCCCTGTTATCACAATGCTCCATGACTCCAGTCATCACAATGCTTCATGACACTTGTCATCACAATGGTCCATGACCACGTCACACAAAGCTCTGTGACCTTTGTCACCACAATGCTCCATGAAATTTTTATCACAATGCTCTGTGACCCTTGTCATCAGAAAGCTCCATGCCTTTGTCAGCACAATGCTCCATGACACTTGTCATCAAAATGCTCCATTAACCCTGTCATCACAATGTTCCATAACCCCCGTTATCAAAATGTTCCATGACACTTTTCATCAATTTGCTCCGTCTCCCTGTCATTACAATGCTCCCTGCCCTTCTCATCACAATGCACCACGACCTTGTCATGAAAAGGCTCCATGACATTTGTCATCACAAAATCCATGACCTTTGGCATCACAATGCTCCATGCCATTTCATCACAATGCTACATGAAACCTCTCATCACATTGCTCCATTCCCTTGTCACCACAATGCTTCATGATGCTTGTCATCACAGTCCTCCTTACTCTTCTCATCACAATGTTCCATGCCCTTGTCATTACAATCCTCCATGACACATGTATCACAGTGTTCCGTGCCCTAGTCATCACAATGTTCCATGCCGAATCTCATCACAATAATCCATGAAATTTTCATACCAATGTTCCATGCCCTTGTCATCACAATGCTCCTTTACCCCTGTCATAATAATGCTCCATGACCCCTGCCATCACAATGTTCCACCGCCTTGGCATCCAAGGCTCCATGACCCTTGTCATCACAATGCTCCAAGACCCCTGTAATCACAATGCTCCATGCCTTTGTCATCACAAAGTTCCATGACACATGTCATCAGAATGCTCCATGGCCTTCTCATCACAATGCTCTATGCCCTTGTAATCACAATGCTCCATGACCCCTCTTATCACAATGCTCCATGACACCTGTCATCACAATGCTACATGAGAATTGTCATCACTAGGCTCCATGGTTTTCTCATCACACTGCTCCAGGACCTTGTCATCACAATGCTCCATTCCCTTGTCATCACAATGCTCCATGACCCCTCTTATCACAATGCTCCATGACACCTGTCATCACAATGCTCCATGCTCCTTGTCATTACAGAGATCCATGACGCTCTTCATCATAATTATCCATGGTCTTTTCATCATAATGCTCCACTGTCTTGGTATCACAATTCCTCATTCCCTGTTCATCACAACGCTCCATGTCCCATGTCATTACAATTCTCCATGTCCTTGTCATCACAATGCTTCGTGACACTTCTCATCACAATGTTACGTGATATTGTCATCACAATTATCCATGCACTTGTCATCGCAATGCTCTATGACCCCTCTCATAGCAAGCTCCATGAGCTTGTCATCACAATGCTTCACGACGTTGTCATCAAAATTCCCAGTGGCCCTTGTCATCACAATGCTCAATGCCCTTGAAATCACAATGCTCCATGACCCTTGTGATAACAATGTTCCAAGCCCTTGTCATCAAAATGCTCCATTACCTTTGTCATCACAATCCTCCATGACACTTGTTATCACAATGTTCCATGCCATTGTCATCACAATGGACAATGACATATATCATCACAATGCTCCCTGACACCTGTCTTCACAATACTCCATGACATTGTCATCACAATGTTCCAAACCTTGTCATCACAATGCGCCATGCCCACTCTCATCACAATAATCCATAAATCTTGTCAGAGCAATGCTCCATGACCCCTGTCATCACAATGCTCTGTGACACCAGTCATCACAATGCTTCATGACCTTTATCATCACAGTGGTCCATCCCCTCTTAACACAAGGCTCTGTGATCTTTTTCACCACAATGCTCCATGAATATTTCATCACAATGCTCTGTGTCCCTTGTCATCAAAATGATCCATGCCTTTTTCACCACAATGCTCCATGCCCTTGTCATCACAATGCTCCATGCTCATTGTCATCCAAATAATCCATTAAACTTGTCAGACCAATGTTCCATGCCCCTGTCATGACATTGCTCCATGCCTTTGTCATCACAATGCTCCATGACCCCTTTCATCACAATGCTCCGTGACTGCAGTCATCACAATGCTTCATGACCTATCTCATCACAATGGTCCATGCCCTCGTCACACAAGGATCTGTGATCATTTTCACCACAATGCTCCATGAATATTTCATCACAATGCTCTGTGTCCCTTGTCATCAAAATGCTCCATGCCTTTGTCAGCACAATGCTCCATGACACATGTCATCAAAATGCTCCATGCGCTTGTCAGCACAAGGCTCCATGACCCATGTCATGAAAATGTGCCATGCGCTTGTCATCACAATACTCCACATCCTTATCATTGCTATGATCCATAACCCTGGTCATCACAATGCTCCATGCACTTCTCAACAAAATGCTCTCTGACCACATATATCACAATGTTACATCACTAGTCATCACATTAGTCCCTCAGCCCTGTCATCACAGTGTCCCATGACCACTGTCATCACAGTGCTATATGCCCTTATCATCACAATGCTCCATGAACCCTGTCATCACATTGCTACCTGCCTTTATCATCACAATGCTCCATGACCCCTGACATCACAATGTTCCATAACCCCTGTCACAAAATGCTCCATGACCCATTTCATCACAATGCTTCATGAACCCTGACATCACAATGTTCCATAACCCCTGTCATCAAAATATTCCATGACCCTTTTCATCAAATTGCTCCATGACCCTGTCTTCACAATGCTCCCTGTCCTTCTCATATCAATGCACCATGCCCTTTTCATCAAAATGCCCCATGACATTTGTCATCACAATGCTCCATGACACTTGGCATCACAATGCTCCATGCCATTGTCATCACAATGCTCAATGAAATCTCTCATCACATTGCTCCGTGCCCTTGTCATCACAATGCTCCTTTACACCTGTCATAACAATGCTCCATGACACCTGCCATCACAATGTTCCACGGCCTTGTCATCACAAGGCTCCATGGCCCTTGTCATCACAATGCACCAAGACCTCTGTAATCACAATTCTCCATGCCCCTTTTCATCTCAATGCTCCATAACCCATGTCATCACAATGCACCATGCACTTGTCATCACAATTCTCCACCTCCTTTTCATCAAAATGCTCCATAAACCTTGTCATCACAATGCTCCTTGCACTTCTCCTCAAAATGCTTTCTCACCACTGATATCACAATGTTCCATCACTAGTCATCATAATACTCCCTCACCCCTGTCATCACAATATTCCATGACCCCTGTAATCACAATTCTCCATGCCCTTGTCATCACAAAGCTCCATGACGCATGTCATCAGAATGCTCCATGGCCTTCTCATCACAATGCTTCATGCCCTTGTCATCACAATGCTCCAACACCCCTGTAATCACAATGCTCCATGCCCCTTTTCATCTCAATGCTCTATGAACCCTGTCATCACAATGCACCGTGCCCATCACCATAATATTTCATGCTATTGTCATCACAATGAAATCAAAATGCTCAATGACCTCTGTCATCACAATGCACCAGACCCTTCTGATCACAATGTTCCATAACACTTGTCATCACAATGCCCCATGACGCTGGTCATCACAATTATCCATGGTCTACTCATCACAATGCTCCATGATCTTTGTCATCACAATGCTCCATACACTCATCATCACAATGCTCCCTGACAGTTGTTATCAGTATGCTCCTTGAACCCTGTCATGACAAGGCTCCATGCATTTTTCATCACAATGATCCATTCACTTTTCATCACAGTGCTCCAAGATCCCTGTAATCACAATGCTCCATGTCCTTGTCATCACACATCTCCATGACACATGTCATCAGAATGCTCCATTGCCTTCTCATCAAATTGTTCCATGTCCTTGTAATCACATTGCTTCAAAACCCCTGTAATCTCAATGCTCCATGCACCTTTTCATCAAATGCTCCATGACCCTTTTCATTAAAATGCTCCATTACCTCTGACATCACAATGTTCCAAACCCCTGTCATCAAAATGTTCCATGACACTTTCCATCAATTTGCTCCATGACCCTGTCATCACAATGCTCCATGCCCTTCTCATCACAACGCACCACGACCTTTTCATCAGAATGCTCCATGCCCTTGTCATCACAATGCTCCATGACCCCTGTCATCACAGTGCTCCGTGACTCCAGTCATCACAATGATTCATGACCTTTCTCATCACTATGGTCCATGCCTTCGTCACACAATGCTCTGTGATCTGTGTCACCACAATGCTCCATGAAATTTTCATCACAATGCTCTGTTTCCCTTGTCATCACAATGCTCCATGCCTTTGTCAGCACAATGCTCCATGACACTTGTCATCAAAATGCTCCATGCGCTTGTCAGCACAATGCTCCATGACACATGTCATCACAATGTGCCATGCCCTTTTCATCACAATGCTCCATGACACCTGACATCACCATGTTCCATAACCCCTGTCACAAAATGCTCCATGACCCATTTCATCACCGTGCTTCATGACCCCTGACATCACAATGTTCCATAACCCCTGTCATCAAAATATTCCATGACCCTATTATTCAATTTGCTCCATGACCTCTGTCATCACAATGCACCAAACCCTTCTTATCACAGTGTTCCATAACACTTGTTATCACAATGCCCCATGACGCTGGTCATCACTATTATCCATTGTCTTCTCATAACATTGCTCCATGATCTTTGTCATCACAATGCTCAATACACTTATCATCACAATGCTCCCTGACAGTTGTCATCAGTATGCTCCTTGAACCTTGTCATGACAAGGCTCCATGCATTTTTCATCAAAATGATCCATTCCCTTTTCATCACAATGCTCCAAGACCCCTGTAATCACAATGTTCCATGTCCTTGTCATCACAAGGCTCCATGACGCATGTCATCAGAATGCTCCATTGCCTTCTCATCACAATGCTCCATGCCCTTGTGATCACATTGCTTCAAAACCCCTGTAATCTCAATGCTCCATTCACCTTTACATCAGAATGCTCCATGAGAATTGTCATCACAAGGCTCCATGGTCCTCTCATTACAATGCTCCAGGACCTTGTCATCACAATGGTCCATGCCCACGTCATCAAAAGGCTCTGTGAATTATGTCACCACATTGCTCCATGAAATTTTCATCACAATGCTCCATGACTCCAGTCATCACAATGCTTCATGACTTTGGCCTCACAATGGTCCAAGCCCTCGTCACACAAGGCTCTGTGACCTTTGTCACCTCAATGCTCCATGCCCTTGTCATCTCAATGCTCCATGCCCACTCTCATCACAATAATCCATGATACTTGTCAGACCAATGTTCCATGCCCCTGTCATCACATTGCTCCATGCCCTTGTCATCACAGTGCTCTATGACCCCTGTCATCACAATGCTCCGTGACTCCAGTCATCACAATGATTCATGACCTTTCTCATCACAATGGTCCATGCCCCCGTCACACAAGGCTCTGTGATCTTTGTCACCACAATGCTCCATGAAATTTTCATCACAATGCTCTGTGTCCCTTGTCATCACAATACTCCATGCCTTTGTCAGCACAATTCTCCATGACAATATTCATCACAATGCTCCATGCGCTTGTCTGCACATTGCCCCATGACCTGTGTCATCACAATGCGCCATGCGCTTGTCATCACAATGCTCCACAACCTTGTCATCACAGTGCTCCATAAACCTTGTCATCACAATGCTCCATGCACTTCACATCAAAATGCTCTCCCACCACTGATATCATAAAGTTCCATCACTAGTCATCACAATACTCCCTCACCCCTGTCATCACAATGTTCCAGGACCCCTGTCATCAAAATGCTCCATGACCCTTTTCATCATAATCCTCCATGACCCCTGACATCACAATGTTCCATAACCCCTCTCATAAAAATATCCCATGACAATTTTCATTAAATTGCTCCATGACCCATTCATCACAATGATCCCTGCCCTTCTCATACACAGTTCACCACGCGCTTGTCATCAAAATGCTCCATGACCTTTGTCATCACAAATCTACATGACACTTGGCATCACAATGCTCCATATCCTTGTCATCAAAATGCTCCATGAACACTCTCATCACATTGTTCCATGCCCTTGTCATTACAGGCTCCGTGATGCTTTTCATCACAATGCTCGATGCTCTTCTTAACACAATGCTCCATGCCCTCGTCATTACAATCTGCCATGACCCATGTATCACAGTGATCCGTGCCCTTGTCATCACAATGCTCCATGCCCCCTCTCATCACAATAATCCATGAAGCTATTCAGACCAATGCTCCATGCACTTGTCATCAAAATGCTCCATTACCCCTGTTATAACAATGCTCCATGACACCTGCCATTACAATGTTCCACGGCCTTGTCATAACATAGCTCCATAACCCTTGTCATATCAATGCTCCATGTCCTTGCCATCAAATAGCTCCATGACGCATGTCATCAGAATGCTCCATGGCCTTCTCATTCACGATGCTCCATGCCCTTGCCATCACAATTCTCCTAGACCTCTGTAATCAAAATGCTCAATGCCCCTTTTCATCTCAATGCTCCATGAACCGTGTCATCACAATGCACCATGCCCATCATCATAATGCTTCATGCTATTGTCATCAAAATGAAATCAAAATGCTCCATGACCTCTGTCATCACAATGCTCCAAACCCTTGTGATCACAATGTTCCATAACACTTGACATAACAACGCCCCATGATGCTCATCATCACAATTATCCATGGAGTTCTATTTACAATACTCCATGACATTTGTCATCACAATGCTCAATACACTTGTCATCACAATGCTCGCTGACACTTGTCATCAGTATGCTCCTTGAACCCTGTCATGACAAGGCTCCATGAATTTTGTATCACAATGATCCATGTCCTTTTCATCACAATGCTCTGTGACCCTTGTCATCGCAATGCACCATGCCTTTGTCAGCACAATGATCCATGACACTTGTCATCACAATTCTCCATTTGCTTTTCAGCACAATGCTCCTTGACCCATGTCATCACAATGCACCATGCGCTTGTCATCACAATGCTCCACATCCTTGTCATCACAATGCTCCATAAACCTTGTCATCACAATGCTCCATGCACTTCTCATCAAAATGCTCTTTTACCACTGATATCACAATGTTCCATCGCTAGTCTTCACAATACTCCCTCACCCCTGTCGTCACAATGTTCCATGACCCCTATCATCACTATGCTACATGCACGTATCATCAAAATGCTTCATGACCAATGACATCACAATGCTCCATAATCCCTGTCATCAAAATGCTCCATTACCATTTTCAGCACAATGCTCCATGACCCCTGACATCACAATTTTCCATATCTACTCTCATCAAAATATTCCATGACATTTTCACCGAATTTCTCCATTACGCTGTTAGCACAATGCTCCCTGCCATTTTCATCACAACGCACCACGACCTTGTCATCAAAATGCTCCATGACCTTTGTCATCACAAAACTCCATGACACTTGGCATCACAATGCCCCATGCCATTGTCATCACAATAGTCCATGAAGCCTCTCATCACATTGCTCCATGCCCTTGTCACCACAATGCTCCATGACACTTGTCATCACAATGCTCGATGCCCTTCTCATCACAATGCCCCAAGCCCTGTCATTACAATCCTCCATGACCCATGTATCATAGTGTTCTGTGCCCTTGTCATCACAATTCTCTATGCCCACTATCATCACAATAATCGATGAAACATTTCAGACCAATTCTCCATGCCCTTTTCATCACAATGCTCCATTACCCCTGTCATAACAATGCTCCATGACACCGGCCTTCACAAGTTTCCACGGCCTTGTCATCACAAAACTCCATGACACTTGTCATCACAATGCTCCAAACTCTGTAATAACAATTCTGCATACATTTGTCATCACAAAGCTCCATGAGGCATGTCATCAGAATGCTCCATGGCCTTCTCATTCAAGATGCTCCATGCCCTTTTCATCACAATGGTCCAAGACACCTGTAATCACAATGCTCCATACCCCTTTTCATCTCAATGCTCCATGAACCGTGTCATCACAATGCACCATGCCCATCATCATAATGCTTCATGCTATTGTCATCAAAATGAAATCAATATGCTCCATGACCTCTGTCATCGCAATGCTCAAAACACTTGTGATCACAATGATCCATAACACTTGTCATCACAACGCCCAATGATGCTCATCATCACAGTTATCCTTGGGCTTCTATTCACAGTACTCCATTACCTTTGTCATCACAATGCTCAATACACTTGTCATCACAATGCTCCCAGACACTTGTCGTCAGTATGCTCCTTGAACCCTGTCATGACAAGGCTCCATGCATTTTTCAACACAATGATCCATGCCCTTTTCCTCACAATGCTCCAAGACCCCTGGAATCACAATGCTCCATGCCATTGTCATCACAAAGCTTCATGACACATGTCTTCAGAATGCTCCATGGCCTTCTCATCACCATGCTCCATGCCCTTTTCATCACAATGCTCCATTCCCATGTAATCAAAATACCCCATTACCCCTGTCACCACAATACTCCATGAACATTTTCAGCCCAATGCTCCATGACCTTCTCCTCTCAATGCTCCATGAACCCTGTCATCACAATGCTCCATAAACCCTCTCATCACAATGAACCGTGACTCCAGTCATCACAATGCTTCATGACCTTTGTCATCTCAATGGTCCATGCCATTGACACACAAGGCTCTGTGACCTTTGTCACCAAAATGCTCCATGAACTTTTCATCACAATACTCTGTGACTCTTGTCATCAAAATGCACCATGCCTTTGTCAGCACAGTGCTCCATGATCCATGTCATCACAATGCGCCATGCGCTTGTCATCACAAATCTCCATGAGGCTTGTCATCACAACGCTCGATGCACTTCTCATCACAATGCTCCATGACCTTGTCATTACAATCCTGCATGATCTATGTATCACAGTGTTCCTTTCCCTTTTCATTACAATGCTCCATGCCCTTGTCATCACAATGCTCCATGACCCTTGTCATCACGGTGCTCCAAACCCTTGTCATCAAAATGCTCCATTACCTTTGTCATCACAATCCTCCATGACACTTGGCATCACAATGCTCAATGCCATTGTCATCACAATGGACCATGACATATGTCATCATTATGCTCCCTGACACCTGTCTTCACAATACTCCATGACCTTGTCATCACAATGCTCCATGCCCTTGTCATCACAATGAGCCATGCCCACTGTCATCACAATAATCCATGAAACTTGTCAGACCAATGTTCCATGGCCCTGTCATCACAGTGCTCTATGCCCTTCTCATCACAATGCTCCATGAAACCTGTCATCACAATGCTCCGTGACTCCAGTCATCACATTGCTTTATGACATTTGTAATCACAATGTTCCATGCCCACGTCACACAAGGCTCTGTGACCTTTGTCACCACAATGCTCCATGCTCTTGTCATCACAATGTGCCATGCCCACTATCATCACAATAATCCATGAATCTTGTCAGAACAATGTTCCATGCCCCTGTCATCACAGTGCTCCATGCCCTTGTCATCACAATGCTCCAAGACCCTTGTCATCACGATGCTCTAAACCCTTGTCTTCAAAATGCTCCATTACGTTTGTCATCACAATCCTCCATGACATTTGGCATCACAATGCTCCATGCAATTGTCATCGCAATGGACCATGACATATTTCATCAAAATGCTCCCTGACACCTGTCTTCACAATACTCCCTGACCTTGTCATCACAATGCTCCATGCCCTATTCTTCACAATGTGTCATGCCCACTCTCATCACAGTAATCCATGAAACTTGTCAGACCAAAGTTCCATGCCCCTGTCATCACAATGCTCCATGCCTTTGTGATCACAATGCTCCATAACCCCTGACATAACAATGCTCCATGATCCCTGCCATCACAATGTTCCACGGCCTTGTAATCCAAGGCTCCATGACCCTTGTCATAACAATGCTCCAAGACACCTGTAATCACAATGCTCCATGCCCTTGTCATCACAAAGATCCATGACGCATGTCATCATTATCCTCCATGGCCTTCTCAAAACAATGCTCCATGCCCTTGTCATCACAATGCTCCAGGACCCCTGTAATCACAGTGCTCCATGCCCCTTTTTATCTCAATGCTCCATGAACCCTGTCATCACAATGCACCATGCACATCATCATAATGCTTCATGTTATTGTCATCACAATGAAATCAAAACGCTCCATGACATCTGTCATCACAATGCTAAATACCCTTGTGATCACAATGTTCCATAGAACTTGTCATCACAATGCCCCATGATGCTCGTCATCACAATTATGAATGGTTTAATCATCACAATGCTCCATGACTTTTGTCACCACAATCCTCAATACACTTATCACCACAATCCTCCCTGACACTTGTCATAAGTATGCTCCATGAACACTGTCATGAAAAGGCTCCATGCCTTTTTCATCACAATGATCATTTCCCTTTTCATCACAATGCTCCAAGACCCCTGTAATCACAATGCTCCCTGCCCTTGTCATCACAAAGCTCCATGACACATGTCATCTGAATGCTCCATGGCATTCTCATCACAATGCTCCATGCCCTTGGCATCACAATGCTCCAAGTACACTGTCATCACAATGCTCCGTGACTACAGTCATCACAGTGCTTCATGACATTTGTCATCACAATGTTCCATGACCTCATCACACAAGGCTTTGTGACCTTTGTCACCACAATACTCCATGAACTATTCATCACAGTGCTCTGTGACCCTTGTCATCACAAACCTCCATGCCATTGTCAGCACAATGCTCCATGACCGTTGTCAGCAAAATGCTCGATGCGCGTGTAAGCACAATGCTCCATAACCCATGTCATCACAATGCTCCCTGCACTTCTCATCACAATGCACCACTCACTTGTTATCAAAATGCTCCATGACTTTGTCATCACAAAATTCCATGACACTTGGCATCACAGTGCTCCATTCCATTGTCATCACAATGCTCCATGAACACTCTCATCACATTGCTGCATGCACTTGTCATCACAAATCTCCATGAGGCTTGTCATCACAACGCTCGATGCCCTTCTCATCACAATGCTACATGTCCTTGTCATTACAATCCTGCATGATCTATTTATCACCGTGTTCCGTGCCCTTGTATTAACAATGCTCCATGACCCCTGCCATCACAGAGTTCCACGGCCTTGTCATCACAAGCCTCCATGAACCTTGTCATCACAATGCTCCAAGACACCTGTAATCACAATGATCCATGCATTTGTCATCACAAAGCTCCATGACGCATGTCATCAGAATGCGCCTTCGACTTCTCATCACAATGCTCCATGACCTGGTCATCGCAATGCTCCAAGACCCCTGTAATCACAATGCTCCATGCCCCTTTTCATCTCAATGCTCCGTGAACCCTGTCATCTCAATGCACCATGGCCATCACCATAATATTTCATGCTATTGTCATCACAATGAAATCAAAATGCTCAATGACCTCTGTCATCACAATGCTCCAAACCCTTCTGATCACAATGTTCCATAACTCTTGTCATCACAATGCCCCATGAGGCTGGTCATCACAATTATCAGTGGTCTTCTTATCACAATGCTCCTTGATCTTTGTCATCACAATGCTCAATACTCTTATCATCACAATGCTCCCTGACTCTTCTCATCAGTATGCTCCTTGAACCCTGTCATGACAAGGCTCCATGCAATTTTCATCACAATGCTCCATGCCCTTTTCATCACAATGCTCCATGACATTGTCATCATATTACTCCACAAGCTTGTCATCAGAATGCTCCTCGACCCTTGTCATCACAATGCTCCATTTTCCCTGTCATCACAATGCTCCATGATCCCTGTCATCACAATGCTCCATGCCCCTTGTCATTACAGTGCTGCATGACGCTCGACATCACAATTATCCATGGTCTTCTCATCACAGTGTTCCACGGTCTTGCCATCACAATGCTCCATGACACTTCTCATCACAATGTTACATGATCTTGTCATCACAATTCTCCATGCACTTGTCAGACCAATGCTCCATGCCCCCGTCATCACAATGCTCCATGCCCTTGTCATCACAATGCTCCATGATTCCAGTCATCACAATGCTTCATGACCTTTGGCATCAAAATGGTCCATGCCCTCGTCATCACAGGGCTCTGTGAAATTTGTCACCATAATGCTCCATGAACTTTTCATTCACAATGCTCTGTGATCCTTGCCATCACAATGCTCCATGCCTTTGTCAGCAGAGTTCTCCATGACCCTTGTTATCACAATGCTCCATGCGCTTGTTATCAAAATTTTCCACAAACTTGTCATCAGAATGCTCCATAAAACTTGTCATCACAATGCTCCATGTATTTCTCATCAAAATGCTCTCTCACCACTGATATCAAAATGTTCCATCACTAGTCATCAAAATACGCCCTCACCCCTGTCATGACAATGTTCCACGGCCTTGTCATCACAAGGCTCCATGATCCTTGTCATCACAATGCTCCAAGACCCCTGTAATCACAATGCTCCATGCTATTGTCATCACAAAAATCCATGACGCATGTCATCAATCTGCTCCATGGCCTTCTCATCACAATGCTCCATGCCGTTGTCATCACAATGCTCCAAGACAACTGTAATCAAAATGCTCCATGCCACTTTTCATCTCAATCCTCCATGAACTCTGTAATCACAATGAACCATGCCCATCATCATAATGCTTCATGCTATTGTCATCACAATGAAATCACAATGCTCCATAACTTCTGTCAACACAATGCTCCAAACCCTTGTGATCACAATGTTCCATAACACTTGTCATCACATCGCCCCATGATGCTCATCATCCCAATTATCCATGGTCTTCTCATCACAATGCTCCATGACCTTTGTCATCACAATGCTCAATACACTTGTCATTACAATGCTCCCTGACACTTGTTGTCAGAATGCTCCTTGAACCCTGTCATGACAAGGCTCCATGCCATTTGCATCACAATCACCCATGCCATTTTCATCACAATGCCTCAAGACCCATGTAATCACAATGCTCCACACCCCTTTTCATCAGAATGCTCCATGACACTTGTCATCACAAGGCTCCATGGTCTTCTCCTCAAAATGCTCCAGGACCTTGTCATCACAATGCTCCATTCCATTGTCATCGCAATGCTCCATGACCACTGCCATCACAATACTCAATGAATATTGTCAGCTCAATGCTCCATGAACTTCTCATCACAGTGCTCCATGACCCCTGTCATCACAATGCTCCATGCCCCTTGTCATTACAGTGCTGCATTACGCTCGACATCACAATTATCCATGGTCTTCTCATCACAGTGCTCCACGGTCTTGCCATCACAATGCTCCATGACACTTCTCTTCACAATGCTCCAGGACCTTGTCATCACAATGCTCCGTGACCACTGTCATCACAGTGCTCCATGCCACCGGACAACACAATGATCCAGGACTCTTGTCATCAAAATGCTCCATGACCCTTGTCATCACAATGATCAATGCCCTTGCCATCCCAATGCTCCGTGACCGCTGTAATCACAATGCTCCATGACGCTTTTCATCACAGTGTTCCATGACACTTGTCATCAAAATGCTCCATGCATTTGTCAGCAAAATGCTACATGACCTTGTCATCACAATGCTCCATGTGCTTGTCATCACAATACTCCATTCCCATTGTCATCAAAACCCTCCATGAATCTTGGGTTCACAATGCTTCATGCTCTTGTCATCACAATGCTCCATGCACATTGAAATGAAAATGATACATGACTTCTGTCATCACAATGCTCAAAACCCTTGTGATCACAATGTTCCATAACATTTGTCATCACAACGCTCCATGATGCCTGTCATCACAATGCTCCATAACCTTTGTCATCACAATGCTCAATACACTTGTCATCACAATGCTCCCTGACACTTGTTGTCAGAATGCTCCTTGAACCCTGTCATGAAAAGGCTCCAAACATTTTTCCTCACAATGCTCCATGCCATTGTCATCACATTACTCCACAAGCTTGTCATCAGAAAGGTCCATGACACTTGTCATCACAATGATCCAAGACACCTGTCATCACAATGCTCTATGCCCCTTGTCATTACAGTGCTCCATGACGCTCATCATCACAATTATCCATGGTCGTCTCATCACAGTGCTCCACGGTCTTTCCATCACAATGCTCCATGCACTGGTCATCAAAATTCTACATGTCCTTATCATCAAAATGCTCCATGACACTTCTCATCACAATGTTACATGCTCTTGTCATCACAATTCTCCATGCACTTGTCATCGCAATGCTCTATGACCCCTATCACAGCAAGCTCCATGCCCTTGTCATCACAATGCTCCATGCACCTGAAAATGAAAATGATACATGACTTCTGTCATCACAATGCTCAAAACCCTTGTGATCACAATGTTCCATAACATTTGTCATCACAACGCTCCATTATGCCTGTCATCACAATGCTCCATGACCTTTGTCATCAGAATGCTCAATACACTTGTCATCACAATGTTCCCTGACACTTGTTGTCAGAATGCTCCTTGAACCCTGTCATGAAAAGGATCCAAGCATTTTTCATCACAATGCTCCATGCCCTTTTCCTCATAATGCTCCATGCCATTGTCATCACATTACTACACAAGCTTATCATCAGAATGGCCCATGACACTTGTCATCACAATGATCCATGACACCTGTCATCACAATGCTCTATGCCCCTTGTCATTACAGTGCTCCATGACGCTCATCATCACAATTATCCATGGTCTTCTCATCACAGTGCTCCACGGTCTTTCCATCACAATGCTCCATGCACTGGTCATTACAATTCTACATGTCCTTATCATCAAAATGCTCCATGACACTTCTCATCACAATGTTACATGCTCTTGTCAATACAATTCTCCATGCACTTGTCATCGCAATGCTCCATGACCCCTGTCATATAGCAAGCTCGGTGCAATTTTCATCACAATGCTTCACGACCTTCTCATCAAAATTCTCAATGGCCCTTCTCCTCACAATGCTCCAAGATCTTGTCATCACATTGCTCCATGACCCTTGTCATCACGATGCTCCAAGCCCTTGTCTTCAAAATGCTCCATTACTTTGTAATCACAATCCTCCATGACACTTGGTATCACAATGCTCCATGACATTGTGCTCTCAATGGACCATGACCTATGTCATCACAACACTCCCTGTCACCTTTCTTCACAATATTCCATGACCTTGAAATCACAATGCTCCATGCCCTTGTCATCAAAATGCACCATGTCCACCGTCATCACAATAACCCATGAAACTTGTTAGACCAATTTTGAATGCCACTGTCATCACAATGCTCCATGCCTTTGTCATCACAAAGCTCCATGACGCATGTCATCAGAATGCTCAATTGCCTTCTCATCACAATGCTCCATGCCCTTGTCATCACAGTGCTCCAAGACCACTTTAATCACAATGCTCCATGCCCCTTTTCATCTCAATGCTCCATGAACCCTGTCATCACAATGCACCATGCCCATCATCAAAATTCTTCATGCTATTGTCATCACAATGAAATCAAAATGCTCCATGACCTCTGTCATCACAATGTTCCAAACCCTTGTGATCACAATGTTCCATAACACTTGTCATCACAACGCCCCATGACGCTCATCATCACAATTATCCATGGTATTCTCATCACAATGCTCCATGACCTTTGTCATCACAATGCTCAATACACTTGTCATCACAATGCTCCCTGACACTTGTCATCAGTATGCCCCTTGAACCCTGTCATGACAAGGCTCCATGCCTTTTCCATCACAATGATCCATTCCCTTTTCATCACAATGCTTCAAGACCCCTGTAATCACAATGCCCCATGCCCTTCTCATCACAAAGCTCCATGACGCATGTCATCAGAACGCTCCATGGTCTTCTCATCCAAATGCTCCATGCCCTTGTCATCACAATGCTCCAAGACCCCTGTAATCACAATTCTCCACGCCCATTTTCATCAGAATGCTCCATGAGACTTGTCATCACAAGGCTCCATGGTCTTCTCATTACAATGCTCCATGACCCATGTAATCACAATACTCCATGAACATTTTCAGCCCAAAGCTCCATGACCTTCTCATCTCACTTCTACATGACCCTTGTCATCACAATGCTCCATGACCACTGTCATCACAACCCTCCATGACCCCTGACCACACAGTGATCCGGGACTCTTGTCATCAAAATGCTCCATAACACTTGTCATGACAATGATCCATGCCCTTTTCATCCCAGTGCTCCATGACCCTTGTCATCGCAATGCTCCATGCCTTTGTCATCAAAATGCTCCATGACCTTGTCATCACAGTCCTCCATGACCCTTGGGATCACATTGCAACATGCTCTTGTTATCTCTGTCTTTATTTTCTGTTTTTTCCAGATTTTCGGATGTCCCTTTTGACCGGTGGGAAGTGACAATTCTTTGTAGTGTGAATTTTCATTGCGGGCTTGCTTGATTGGCCAAAAAGGGCGTATTCATTTTCTCCTGGATATATTCAGCAGAAAATGCATACGCCCTTTTTGGCCAAGTGCATCATTGTCGAAGTTGTTACACTTTTCCTGTGCTTTAAAGGTGATTCCAATTTACCTCTTGAAATATGTTTTGTGCAATTCTGCCTCATTTTCAAGTCTGCTTCGTTGCCTTCCCTCAACAGATTTTTGGAAAAGAGTTGTCCTTTATAACTCTGCAGGTTTGTGAATTGCTGTGCCCCTGAGCTCCAATTTTCAACTCGTGTTTTTGTGAGCTGACCACAAATCCACAATTTTGCTACAGGACCAATACTGGTTCCGGGGGTGCAGGCTGACACTTTGGATAATTCTTCCTTCCAGACGGGAAATTAGAGTGACATGTGTCCGTCCAAATGCCTACAGCTACTCTCTGATTGGTTCTCCCTCTTCCCTTTCATCCACTGCACAATTTGCAAACTGTGCGAAGCAGGAGCTTATAGGGGCTGACTCTCCAAGTTGGGAGATTGATAGTAAAGCAGTTGGAATGCCAAACTGGAGCACAAGGAGGGGAAAAATTAGGAGCCTTTTAGAAATCTTTTGCCATCACAGGGTGTCCATTCTCTAGGTTTCCCATACATGTTATAACTGTAGTGATATTCCCTTCTACCTGGAGAGTTGGGACCCATGGAATGGGTGGCATGCATTACTGCTTTAAAGGGTCTGCATTTTCTCACCCAATCTCACCAGTCCTCTCAGCCACAAGTGTCCAGCTTTATGTCTCATCTAGCTGTCTTTGCAGATGGGGTCATTCCAGGTTTCATCAGATCCCCTGAAGGAATTGTGTAAGAATTTCGCTGTTTTTTTTTGTTTGTTTTGTTTTTGAAATTCATTTTTATAATGGGGTTGAGCTGATTTTCACCAACATGTTTATGCCGTTCTAGACACACTTGATTCCCTTATGGAGACATATCAATATATAGGTTTTAAGTTTCTTACTAGTCAGATATATTCCTGTGCTGGGAATTGGGGTTTTGAGTCCCGTTCACTGAGGAAGGTGTAGGTTTTGTCTATTCTGTATTTGCTTCATGGAATGGTACATGTGCTAATATCAAACTCTGGTTTTATGCATCACCCCAACTCTCCTTCCCCCTTAAGCAGGCATAAGAGTCTCATTGTGAGACTCTGTTCTCTTTCCTCAGTTCATGTGTAGCCATGTTTACAGGAACTTCATAAGTGATATCTTATGATAAGTTTCTTTTTCTGTGTGACTTATTTCACTTAGAATCATCGTACCTAAATCCACTCATTTTGCTGCTACTGGCCTTAAGACATTGATTTCATGTCTGAGTGATATTCAATTGTACAAAATTACCACAAGTTCTTTACGCAATTTTCTCTTTCCTGGAATATTTATGTTGTACTGATGTTGAGGTTCTTATATGCCGAGCAGCCCTAAACTTTGGGGTGCCTGTGTCTTGTTGATATTTAGTCGTCCCATGTTATATGCCCATGAGTGGAAGTGCCCTATGCTCGGTAGCTTTGTATTTTAGATGTTTTAGGAAACAGCATACACTACTTCAGAGTGGCTCTTGGATATTTATACCCCACCCATCAGCGTGACTAGCTCCCTGTTCTCCATGGCCTCTCCTGCATTTCTGGTTTGTACATATATTTTGGTTGGCCTTTCTGAGCAGTGGAAATTGAGACTTTTATGTTGTGCAGATTTGCATTTCCCGCTTTCTTGGTTGGCCAAAAACTCTGTATGTGTTTTTTTCCTGAAGTTATTCATGAAAAAAACGCATACACCCTTTTGCCCAACTACATCATTTTAGAAATTCTGCTGCTTTTCATATGCTTTAAATGTGAGTCCAATCTCCCGTTTGAAATATGTTTCCTGCAATTCTGCCTCTCATTCAGATCCTCTTCGTTGCCTTACCTGAATATATTTTTGGACGTTGGTTACCCTTTTTATCTTTGCAGGTCTTTTAATTGTCTGCTCCTGATTTCCATTTTGCAACTCGCTTTTTTTGTGAGCTGGCCGCCAAACCATTGTATTGCTTCCGGCCCTATTCTGGTTCTGGGGAGGCAGGCTGAGCCTTTGGTTAATTTTTCTTCCTAATGGGAAATTAGAGTGACATGTGCCTGTCAAAACTCCTACAGCTAGTCTCTCATTGGTTCCCCCTCTTCCCGTTTATCCTCTGCACAAATTGCAAACTGTGTGAAACAGGAGGTTAAAGGTGCTGATTCTCCAAGTGGGGAGATTGTTAGTAATTTGGCTGGAATGGCGAACCCCAGCACCAGGAGATCAAAAATTAGGTGCATTTTAGACCTCTTTCCTGATCACACGGTGTACATTCGTCTCGGTCTCCCAGGCATGTTTTCGCTCTCAGAAGATTCCCTTGAACCTGCAGATTTGGGACCCATGGAATGGGAATCAGGCAGTATTTCTTTTAAAGTTCTGCATGTCCTCACCCAGCCTCTCTAACATCTCTTAGCGTGCATAGCTTCCAGCCTTATATATCATCCTGCTGTGGGTCTACATGTGTTCAATGCATGTTACATCATAGACCTTCAACAAAAGTTGTAAGAATTTTTGTCTGTCTCACTGTTTTTCTAAATAATTTTTAATTTATTTTTATATTGGTTACAGCTGATTTTCAAAGCTCTGTTTTTTGCTGCTATACATCCACTTCATTCATGTACTGTGAGACAACGATAAATTCTTTTTCAGATGCTTACCATTCATATGTATTATTTTCCAGTGACTTGAGTGGGCTGAGTGCAGTTCTTTGAAGTACCGTGTAGGCCTTGTCAGTTATTTAATTTTGTACTTGGAATGGTATCTTTGCTAATTTCAACCTCCTGGATAATACCTCACCCTTCCTCACATTTCCATTTAGCAGCCTTATGTCTATTTTCTACATATTTGACTATGTTTCTGTTTTGTAATTTATTTCATGTGTAGCCATTTTTTATTCCACCTTTAAGTGACATCTTTGATATGTGTCTTTTTCTTTCTGACATACGTCACTTAGAATAATCGTATGTAACTCCTCCAGAGTTGTTACAACTGGCCTTATTCCATTGATTTCTGGTTGAGTAATATTCCACTCTACATAAGTAAACCATCTACATAAGCAGCCCTAAATTTTGGGGTGGCTCTATCTTATTGATTTTCAGTTTTCCCAAGGTATATTCCCTAGACTGGAAGTGCCCTTGGCTCTGTAGCTCTGTTGTTTCCTTATTTTAGGGAACACAATGCACTCCTCCAGAGAGGTAGTTCGCAATTTACATCCTGTACATCAGCATAACTAGGCTCCCTGTTCTCCAGGGCCTATCTTGCCTTTCTGGTTTTTACACATATTGTGGATGGCCCTTTTGACCGGTGGGAAGTGATACTTCATTGTAGTGCAGATTTGCATTGCCCGCTTGCTTGCTTGGCCAAAAAGCACGTATGTGTTTTCTCCTCAATATATTCAGGAGAAAACACATATGCCCTTTTTGGCCAAGTGCATCAATGTCGAAGTTGTGCCCCTATTCCAGTGTTTTAAATGTGATTCCAATGTACCTCTTGAAATCTGTTTCCTGCTATTCTGGCTCGCTTTCAAGTCCTCCTCGTTGCCTTCCTTCAACAGATTTTCAGACGATTTTTGTCCTTTACTACTCTGCCAGTTTGTGCATTGCTGTGCCCCTGAGCTCCATTTTTCAACTCGTTTTTTGTGAGCTGACCGCAAGTCCAAAATTTTGGTTCAGGACCTATACTGGTTCCCGGCGGGTGTCTGAGACTTTGGTTAATACTTCTTCCTGCCGGGAAATTAGAATGACATGTGCCCTTCCAAATGCCTAACAGCTACTCTCTCATTGGTTCTCCCTCTTCACTTTCATCCTCTACAACACTGGCCACCTGTGAAAACAAAGAGGTTAAAGGGGCTGTCTCTCCAAGTTGGGAGATTGATAGTAAAGCAGTTGGAAAGTCAAACCGGAGCACCAGGAGAGGGATTATTAGTTGAGTTTTAGAAACCTTTCATATTCACATTGTGTCCATTCTCTAGGTTTCCAGTACATGTTATAGCTGTAGTAATATTCCCTTCAACCTGGAGCGTTGGGACCCTTGGAATGTGTGCCACATATTATTGTTTTAAATGGTCTGCATTTGCTCACCGAATCTCACCAATTGTCTCAGTCCCAAGTGTCCAGGCTTATGCCACATCCAGTTGTGGTTGTAGATAGGGTCATTCCAGGTTTCATCAGAGCCACTGAAGGAATTGTAAAGAATTTCCCTGTTTTTTTGTTTTGTTTTTGAAATTCCTTTTTATAGTGTGTTTGAACTGATTATCACTGCCATGTTTATGCCAGTCTAGACAAACTTGATTCCCTTACGGAGACATATCAATACATAGGTTTTAAGATTCTTACCAGTCAGATTTATTCCTCTGCGGGAAATATGGGGTTTTGAGTCCCTTTCACTGAGGAAAGTGTAGGTCTTGTCTATTCTGTAGTTGGTTTTTCGAACTGTACCTGTACTAATATCAAACTCTGGTTTTATGCATCACCCCACCTCTCCTTCCCCCTTATGCAGGCATAAGAGTGTTTTCTAAATGTGAGACTCTGTTCTCTTTCCTAACTCAGTTCATATGTAGCCATGTTTACAGGACCTTCATAAGTGATATCTTATGATAAGTTTCTTTTTCTCTGTGACTTATCTCACTTAGAATCATCGTACCTGAATCCACTCACTTTGAAGCTACTGGATTTATGACATTGATTTCATGGCTGACTGATATTCCATCGTACGTAAGTAACACAATTTCTTGAAACATTTTTGTCTTTTCTGGGACATTTAAGGAGTACCCAAGTTGAGGTTCTTGTAAGCAGTGCAGCCCTAAATTTTGGGGTGGCTCTGTCTTATTGATTTTCAGTTTTCCCAAGGTATATCCCCTAGACTGGAATTGCCCTAGGCTCTGTAGCTCTATTGTTTCCTTGTTTTTGGGAACACAGTGCACTCCTCCAGAGAGGCAGTTTGCAATTTACATCCTTTCCATCAGCATAACTAGGGTCCCTGTTCTCCAGGGCGTATCTTGCCTTTCTGGTTTTTACACATTTTGCGGATGTCCCTTTTGACCGGTGGTATGTGATACTTCATTGTAGTACAGATTTGCATTGGCCGCTTGCTTGCTTGGCCAAAAAGCGTGTATGCGTTTTCTCCTGAATATATTCAGGAGAAAACGCATACACCCTTTTGGGCCAAGTGCATCATTGTCGAAGTTGTGCCCCTATTCCTGTGCTTTAAAGGCGATTCCAATGTACCTCTTGAAATCTGTTTCCTGCTATTCTGGCTCGCTTTCAAGTCCGCCTCGTTGCCTTCCATCAACAGATTTTCGGACGATTGTTGTCCTTTATTACTCTGCAAGTTTATGCATTGCAGTGCCCCTGAGCTCCATTTTTCAACTCGTTTTTTGTGAGCTGACCGCAAGTCCTAAATTTTGGTTCAGGACCTATACTGGTTCCCGGCGGGTTTCTGAGACTTTGGTTAATTCTTCTTTCTGCCGGGAAATTAGAATGACATGTGCCCGTCCAAATGCCTAACAGCTACTCTCTCATTGGTTCTCCCTCTTCCCTTTCATCCTCTCCCAAATTGGCCACCTCTGAGAACCAGGAGCTTAAAGGGGCTGTCTCTCCAAGTTGGGAGATTGATAGTAAAGCTGTTGGAAAGTCAAACCAGAGCACCAGGAGAGGGATTATTAGTTGAGTTTTAGAAACATTTCGTATTCACAGTGTGTACATTCTCTAGGTTTCCCGTACATGTTATAGCTGTAGTAATATTCCCTTCATCCTGTAGAGTTGGGACACTTCGAATGTGTGCCACACATTTTTGCTTTAAAGGGTCTGGATTGCTCACTGAATCTCACCAATCCTCTCAGTCCCAATTGTCCAACCTTATGCCACATCCAGCTGTCGTTGTGGATAGGGTCATTCCAGGTTTCATCAGAGCCCCTGAAGGAATTGTAAAGTATTTCCCTTATTTTTGTTTTGATATTGAAATTCCTTTTTATAGTGTGTTTGAACTGATTCTCACTGCCATGTTTATGCCAGTCTAGACAAACTTGATTCCCTTACGGAGACATAACAATACATAGATTTTAAGATTCTTACCAGTCAGATATATTCCTCTGTGGGAAATATGGCGTTTTGAGTCCCTTTCACTGAGGAAAGTGTAGGTCTTGTCTATTCTGTATTTGGTTTTTGGAACGGTATCAGTACTACTATCTAACTCTGGTTTTATGCATCTCTCCACCTCTCTTCCCCCTTAAGCAGGCACAAGAGTGTTTTCAAATGTGAGGCTCTGTTCTCTTTCCTAACTCAGTTCATTTGTAGCCATGTTTAGAGGACCTTCATAAGTGATATCTTATGATAAATTTATTTTTCTCTGTGACTTATTGCACTTAGAATCATCGTACCTGAATCCACTCATTTTGCTGCTACTGGCCTCATGACATTGATTTCATGGCTGAGGGTTATTACATTGTATGTAAATACCACAATTTTTTGAAACATTTTTGTCTTTCCTGGGATATTTAAAGTGTACCCAAGTTGAGGTTCTTGTAAGCAGTGCAGCCCTAAATATTGGGGTGGCTCTATCTTATTGATTTTCAGTTTTCCCAATGTATATTCCCTAGACTGGAAGTGCCCTTGGCTCTGTAGCTCTGTTGTTTACTTGTTTTAGGGAACACAGTGCATTCCTCCTGAGAGGCAGTTGGCAATTTACATCCTGCCCATCAGCATAACTAGGCTCCCTATTCTCCATTGCCTGTCTTGCCTTTCTGGGTTTTACACATTTTGCGGATGTCCCTTTCGACCGGTGGGAAATGATACTTGTTTGTAGTGCAGATTTGTATTGCCCGCTTGCTTGCTTGGCCAAAAAGGGCCTATGCATTTTCTCCTGAATATATTCACGAGAACATGCACACGCCCTTATTGGCCAAGTGCATCATTTTCGAAGTTGTGCCCCTCTTCCTGTGCTTTAAAGGCGATTCCATTGTACCTCTTGAAATCTGTTTCTTGCTATTCTGGCTCGCTTTCAATTCCGCATCGTTGCCTTGCCTCAACAGATTTTTGGACGATTGTTGTCCATTATTTCTCTGACAGTTTGTGCAATGTTGTGCCCCTAAGTTACATTTTTCAACTCGTTTTTTGTGAGCTGACCGCAAGTCCAAAATTTTGGTTCAGGACCTATACTGGTTCCCGGCGGGTGGCTGAGACTTTGGTTAATTCTCCTTCCTTCCGGGAAATTATAGTGACATGCGCCCGTCCAAATGCCTAACAGCTACTCTCTCATTGGTTCTCCTTCTTCCCTTTCATCCTCTGCCAAATTGGCAACCTGTGCGAACCAGGAGGTTACAGGGGCTGTCTTTCCAATTTGGGAGATTAATAGTAAAGTACTTGCAAAGTCAAACCGGAGCACCAGGAGAGGGATTATTAATTGAGTTTTAGAAACCTTTCATATTCACAGTGTGTCCATTCTCTAGGTTTCCAGTACATGTTATAGCTGTAGTAATATTCCCTTCAACCTGGAGAGTTGGGACCCTTGGAATGTGTGCCACATATTATTGCTTTAAATGGTCTGCATTTGCTCACCGAATCTCACCAATCGTCTCAGTCCCAAGTGTCCAACCTTATGCCACATCCAGCTGCCGTTGTGGATAGGGTCACTCCAGGTTTCATCATAGCCCCTGAAGGAATTGTAAAGAATTTCCCTGATTTTTGTTTTGTTTTTGAAATTCCTTTTTATAGTGGGTTTGAACTGATTCTCACTGCCATGTTTATGCCAGTCTAGACAAACTTGATTCCCTTACGGAGACATATCAATACATAGATTTTAAGATTCTTACCAGTCAGATATATACCTCTTTGGGAAATATGGCGTTTTGAGTCCCTTTCACTGAGGAAAGTGTAGGTCTTGTCTATTCCGTATTTGGTTTTTGGAACGGTATCTGTACTAATATCTAACTCTGGTTTTATGCATCTCTCCACCTCTCCTTCCCCCTTAAGCAGGCACAAGAGTGTTTTCTAAATGTGAGGCTCTGTTCTCTTTCCTAACTCAGTTCATGTGTAGCCATGTTTAGAGGACTTTCATAAGTGATATCTTATGATAAATTTCTTTTTCTCTGTGACTTATTTCACTTAGAATCATCGTACCTGAATCCACTCATTTTGCTTCTACTGGCCTCATGACATTGATTTCATGGCTGATGGTTATTACATTGTATGTAAATACCACAATTTTTTGAAACATTTTTGTCTTTCCTGGGATATTTAAGGTGTACCCAAGTTGAGGTTCTTGTAAGCAGTGCATCACTAAATATTGGGGTGGCTCTATCTTATTGATTTTCAGTTTTCCAATGTATATTCCCTAGACTGGAAGTGCCCTTGGGTCTGTAGCTCTGTTGTTTACTTGTTTTAGGGAACACAGTGCATTCCTCCAGAGAGGCAGTTGGCAATTTACATCCTGCCAATCAGCATAACTAGGCTCCCTGTTCTCCAGGGCCTATCTTGCCTTTCTGGCTTTTACACATTTTGCGGATGTCCCTATTGACCGGTGGGATGTGATACTTCATTGTAGTGCAGATTTGCATTGCCCGCTTGCTTGCTTGCCAAAAAGCGCGTATGTGTTTTCTCCTGAATATATTCTGGAGAAAACTCATATGCCCTTTTGGGCCAAGTGCATCATTGTCGATGTTGTGCCCCTATTCCTGTGCATTAAAGGTGATTCCAATATACCTCTTGAAATCTGTTTCTTGCTATTCTGGCTCGTTTTCAATCCGCATCATTGCCTTGCCTCAACAGATTTTTGGACGATTGTTGTCCTTTACTTCTCTGACAGTTTGTGCATTGTTGTGCCCCTAAGTTCCATTTTTCAACTCGTTTTTTGTGAGTTGACCGCAAGTCCAAAATTTTGGTTCAGGACCTATACTGGTTCCCGGCGGGTGGCTGAGACTTTGGTTAATTCTCCTTCCTTCCGGGAAATTAGAGTGACATGTGCCCGTCCAAATGCCTAACAGCTACTCTCTCATTGCTTCTCCTTCTTCCCTTTCATCCTCTGCCAAATTGGCAACCTGTGCGAACCAGGAGGTTACAGGGGCTGTCTTTCCAAGTTGGGAGATTAATAGTAAAGTACTTGCAAAGTCAAACCGGAGCACCAGGAGAGGGATTATTAATTGAGTTTTAGAAACCTTTCATATTCACATGGTGTCCATTCTCTAGGTTTCCAGTACATGTTATAGCTGTAGTAATATTCCCTTCAACTTGGAGAGTTGGGACCCTTGGAATGTGTGCCACATATTATTGCTTTAAATGGTCTGCATTTGCTCACTGAATCTCACCAATCGTCTCAGTCCCAAGTGTCCACGCTTATGCCACATCCAGCTGTGGTTGTAGATAAGATCATTCCAGGTTTCATCACAGCCCCTGAAGGAATTGTAAAGAATTTCCCTGTTTTTTAGTTTTATTTTAGAAATTCCTTTTTATAGGGGGATTGAGGTGATTCTCACTGCCATGTTTATGGCAGTCAAGACACACTTCATTCCCTTACGGAGACGTATCAATACATAGGTTTTAAGTTTCTTACTTGTCAGATATATACCTCTGCAAGACATATGGGGTTTGGAGTCCATTTCACTGAGGAAATTGTAGGTCTAGTCTATTCCGTAGTAGGTTTTTGGAACGGTACCTGTACTAATATCAAACTCTGGTTTTACGCATCACCCCACCTCTTCTTCCCCCTTAAGCAGGCATAATAGTGTTTTCTAAATGTGAGACTCTGTTCTCTTTCCTAACTCAGTTCATATGTAGCCATGTTTACAGGACCTTCATAAGTGATAACTTATGATAAGTTTCTTTTTCTCTGTGACTTATTTCACTTAGAATTATCGTACCTGAATCCACTCAGTTTGAAGCTACTGGCCTTATGACATTGATTTCACGGCTGACTGATATTCCATCGTACGTAAGTAACACAATTTCTTGAAACATTTTTGTCTTTCCTGGGATATTTCACGTGTACCCAAGTTGAGGTTCTTGTAAGCAGTGTAGCCCTAAATTTTGGGGTGACTCTGTCTTATTGATTTTCCGTTTTCCCAAGGTATATCCCCTAGACTGGAATTGCCCTTTGCTCTGTAGCTGTGTTGTTTCCTTGTTTTAGGGAACACAATGCACTCCTCCAGAGAGACAGTTTGCAATTTACTTCCGTTCCATCAGCATAACTAGGCTCCCTGTTCTGCAGGGCATATCTTGCCTTTCTGGTTTTTACACATTTTGCGGATGTCCCTTTTGACCGGTGGGGTATGATACTTGTTTGTAGTGCAGATTTGAATTGCCCGCTTTCTTGCTTGGCCAAAAAGGTCCTATGCATTTTCTCCTGAATATATTCACGAGAAAACGCATACGCCCTTTTTGGCCAAGTGCATCATTGTCGAAGTTGTGCCCCTCTTCCTGTGCTTTAAAGGCGATTCCAATGTACCTCTTGAAATCTGTTTCCTTCTATTCTGGCTCGCTTTCAAGTCCGCCTCGTTGCCTTCCCTCAACAGATATTTGGACGATTGTTGTCCTTTATTTCTCTGCCAGTTTGTGAATTGCTGTGGCTCTGAGCTCCATTTTTCAACTCTTTTTTTGTGAGCTGACCGCAAGTCCAAAGTTTTGGTTCAGTACCTATACTGGTTACCGGCGGGTGGCTGAGACTTTGGTTAATTCTTCTTCCTGCCGGTAAAATAGAGTGACATGTGCCCGTCCAATTCCCTAACAGCTACTCTCTCATTGGTTCTCCATCTTCCCTTTCATCCTCTGCCAAATTGGCAACCTGTGCGAACCAGGAGGTTAAAGGAGCTGTCTCTCCAAGTTGGGAGATTGATAGTAAAGCAGTTGGAAATTCAAACTGGAGCACCAGGAGAGGGACTATTAGTTGAGTTTTAGAAACCTTTTGTATTCATACTGTGTCCATTCTCTAGGTTTCACGTACATGTTATAATTGTAGTAATATGCCCTACAACCTGGAGAGTTGGGACCCTTGGAATGTGTGCCACGCATTATTGCTTTAAATGGTCTGCATTTGCTCACCGAATCTCACCAAACCTCTCAGTCCCAAGTGTCCAGCATTATGCCACCACCAGCTGTCATTGTAGATAGTGTCTTTCCAGGTTTCATCGGAGCCCCTGAAGGAATTGTAAAGAATTTCCCTGTTTTTTTGTTTTGTTTTTGAAATTCATTTTTATAGTGGTTTTGAGCCGATTCTAACTGCCATGTTTATTCCAGTCTAGACGCACTTGATTCCCTTATGGAGACTTATCAATACTTAGGTTTTAAGATTCTTACTAGTCAGATATATTTCTCTGCGAGAAATATGGGGTTTTGAGTCCATTTAACTGAGCAAAGTGTAGGCCTTGTCTATTCCATATTTGGTTTTTTGGAAGGGTACTTGTACTAATATCAAACTCTGGTTTTATGCATCACCCCACCTCTCCTTCCCCTTTGAGCAGGCATAAGAGTGTTTTCTAAATGTGAGACTCTGTTCTCTTTCCTAACTCAGTTCATGTGTAGCCATGTTTATAGGACCTTCATAAGTGATATCTTATGATAAGTTTCTTTTTCTCTGTGACTTATTTCACTTAGAATCATCGTACCTGAATCCACTCATTTTGCTGTTACTGGCCTTATAACATTGATTTCATGGCTGAGGTATATTCCATTGTACGTAATTAACACAATTTCTTGAACCATTTTTGTCTTTCCTTGGATATTTAAGGTGTACCCAAGTTGAGGTTCTTGTAAGCAGTGCAGCACTAAATTTTGCGGTGGCTCTTTCTTATTGATTTTCAGTATTCCCAAGGTATATTCCCTAGACTGGAAGTGCCCTTGGCTCTGTTGCTCTGTTGTTTCCTTGTATTAGGGAACACAATGCACTCCTCCAGAGAGGCAGTTGGCAATTTACATCCGGCCCATCAGCATAACTAGGCTCCCTGTTCTCCAGGGCCTGTCTTGCCTTTTTTTTTTTTTACACATTTGCGGATGTCCCTTTTGACCAGTGGGAAGTGATACTTCATTGTAGTTCAGATTTGGTTGCCCGATTGCTTGCTTGGCCAAAAAGGACTTATGCGTTTTCTCCTTAATATATGCAGGAGAAAACTCATACGCCTTTTCTGGCCAAGTGCATCATTGTCGAAGTTGTGCCACTCTTCCTGTGCTTTAATGGCGATTCCAATGTACCTCTTGAAATCTCTTTCCTGCTATTCTGGCTCGCTTTCAAGTCTGCCTCGTTGACTTCCCTCAACATATTTTTGGACGATTGCTGTCCTTTATTTCTCTGCCAGTTTGTGAATTGCTGTGGCCCTGAGCTCCATTTTTCAACTCGCTTTTTGTGAGCTGACCGCAAGTCCAAAATTTTGGTTCAGGACCTATACTGGTTACCGGCGGGTGGCTGAGACTTTGGTTAATTCTTCTTCCTGATGGGAAATTAGAGTGACATGTGCCCGTCCAAATGCCTAACAGCTACTCTCTCATTGGTTCTCCCTCTTCCCTTTCATCCTCTGCCAAATTGGCAAACTGTGCGAACCAGGAGGTTAGAGGGGCTGTCTCTCCAAGTTGGGAGATTGATAGTAAAGCAGTTGGAAATTCAAACTGGAGCACCAGGAGAGGGAATATTAGTTGAGTTTTAGAAACCTTTTGTATTCACACTGTGTCCATTCTCTAGGTTTCACGTACATGTTATAATTGTAGTAATATGCCCTACAACCAGGAGAGTTGGGACGCTTGGAATGTGGGACACTCATTATTGCTTTAAATGGTCTGCATTTGCTCACCGAATCTGACGAATCGTCTCAGTCCCAAGTGTCCAGGCTTATGCCACATCCAGCTGTGGTTTTAGATAGGGTCATTCGAGGTTTCATCAGAGCCCCTGAAGGAATTGTAAAGAATTTCCCTGTTTTTTTGTTTTGTTTTTGAAATTCCTTTTTATAGTGGGTTTGATCTGATACTCACTGCCATGTTTATGCCAGTCTAGACAAACTTGATTCCCTTACGGAGACATAACAATACATAGATTTTAAGATTCTTACCAGTAAGATATATTCCTCTTCGGGAAATATGGCGTTTTGAGTCCCTTTTACTGAGGAAAGTGTAGGTCTTTTTTATTCCGTATTTGGTTTTTGGAACGGTACCTGTACTAATATCAAACTCTGGTTCTATGCATCACCCCACCTCTCCTTCCCCCTTAAGCAGGCACAAGAGTGTTTTCTAAATGTGAGGCTCTGTTCTCTTTCCTAACTCAGCTCATGTGTAGCCATGTTTAGAGGACCTTCATAAGTGATATCTTATGATATATTTATTTTTCTCTGTGACTAATTTCACTTAGAATCATCGTACCTGTATCCACTCATTTTGATGCTACTGGGCTTATGACATTGATTTCATGGCTGAGGGATATTACATCGTATGTAAATACCACAATTTTTGAACCATTTTTGTCTATCCTGGGATATTTAAGGTGTACCCATGTTGGGGTTCTTGTAAGCTGTGCAGCCCTAAATATTGAGGTGGCTCTATCTTATTGATTTTCAGTTTTCCCAAGTTATATTCCGTAGACTTTAAGTGCCCTTGGCTCTGTAGCTCTGTTGTTTACTTGTTTTAGGGAACACAATTCACTCCTCCAGAGAGGCAGTTGTCAATTTATATCCTGCCCATCAGCATAACTAGGCTTCCTCTTCTCCATTGCCTGTCTTCCCTTTCTGCATTTTAAACATTTTGCGGATGTCCCTTTTGACCGGTGGGAAATGATACTTCTTTGTAGTGCAGATTTGCATTGCCCGCCTGCTTTCTTGGCCAAAAAGGGCATATGCATTTTCTCCTGAATATATTCAGGAGAAAACGCATACGATCTTTTTGGCCAAGTGCATCATTGTCGAAGTTGTGCCCCTCTTCCTGTGCTTTAAAGTAATTCCAATGTACCTCTTGAAATCTGTTTTCTGCTATTCTGGCTCGTTTTCAAGTCCGCCTCTTTGCCTTCCCTCAGCAGAATTTTAAAAGATTGTTGTCCTTTATTACTCTGCCAGTTTGTGAATTGCTGTGGCCCGGAGCTCCATTTTTCAACTCGTTTTTTGTGAGCTGACCGCAAGTCCAAAATTTAAGTTCAGGACCTATACTGGTTCCCGGCAGTTGGCTGAGACTTTGCTTAATTCTTCTTCCTGCCGGGAAATTAGAGTGACATATGCCCGTCCAAATGCCTAACAGCTACTCTCTCATTGGTTCTCCGTCTTCCCTTTCATCCTCTGCCAAATTGGCAACTTCTGCGATCGAGAAGGTTAAAGGGGCTGTCTCTCCAAGTTGAGAGATTGATAGTAAAGAAGTTGGAAATTCAAACCGGAGCACCGGGATAGGGACTATTTGTTCAGTTTTAGAAACCTTTTGTATTCACACTGTGTCCATTCTCTAGGTTTCCCGTACATGTTATAACTGTAGTAATATTCCCTTCAACCTGGAGAGTTGGGACCCTTGGAATGTGTGCCACACATTATTGCTTTAAAGGGTCTGCATTTGCTCACTGAATCTCACCAATCCTCTCAGTCCCAAGTGTCCAGCCTTATGCCACATCCAGCTGTCATTGTAGAAAGGGACATTCTAGGTTTCATCAGAGCCCCTGAAGGAATTGTAATGAATTTCCCTGTTTTTGTGTTTTGTTTTTGAAATTCCTTTTTATAGTGGGTTTGAACTGATTCTCACTGTCATGTTTATGCCAGTCTAGACAAACTTGTTTCCAATATGGAGACATATCAATACATAGGTTTTAAGATTCTTATCAGTCAGATATATTCCTCTGTGGGAAATATGGGGTTTTGAGTCCCTTGCACTGAGGAAAGTGTAGGTCTTGTCTATTCCGTATTTGGTTTTTGGAACGGTACCTGTACTAATATCAAACTCTGGTTTTATGCATCACCCCACCTCTCCTTCCCCGTTTATCAGGCATAAGAGTGTTTTCTAAATGTGAGACTCAGTTCTCTTTCCTATCTCAGTTCATGTGTAGGCATGTTTACAGGACCTTCATAAGTGATATCTTATGATAAGTTTCTTTTTCTCTCTGACTTATTTAACTTAGAATCATCGTACCTGAATCCACTCATTTTGCTGCTTCTGGCCTTATGACATTGATTTCATTAATGAGGGATATTCCATCGTACATAAGTACCACAAATTCTTGAATCAATTTTGTCTTTCCTGGGATATTTAAGGTGTACCCAAGTTGAGGTTCTTGTAAGCAGTGAAGCCCTAAATTTTGGGGTGGCACTGTCTTACTGATTTTCAGTTTTCCCAAGGTATATTCCCTAGGCTGGAAGTGCCCTTGGCTCTGTAGATCTGTTGTTTAATTGTTTTAGGGAACACAATGCACTCCTCCAGAGAGGCAGATGGCAATTTACATCCTGCCCATCAGCATAACTAGGCTCCCTGTTCTCCAGGGCCTATCTTACCTTTCTGGTTTTTACACATTTTGCAGATGTTCCTTTTGACTGCTGGGAACTGATACGTTTTGTACTGCAGAATTGCATTGCCCGCTTGCTTGCTTGGTCAAAAATTGCGTATGAATTTCCTCCTAAATATATTCCGGAGGAAACACATACACCCTTTTTGGGCAAGTTCTTCATTGTTGAAATTGTGCCCCTCTTCCTGTGCTTTAAAGGCGATTTCAATGTACCTCTTGAAATCTGTTTCCTGCTCTTCTGGCTTGCTTTCAAGTCCGCCTTGTTGCCTTCCCTCAACAGATTTTTGGACGATAGTTGCCCTTTATTACTCTGCTAGTTTGTGAATTGCTGTGCCCCTGAGCTCCATTTTTCAACTCGTTTTTGTGAGCTGACCGCAAGTCCAAAATTTTTCTTCAGGATCTATACTGGTTCCCGGCGGGTGGCTGAAAGTTTGGTTAATTCTTCTTTCTGTGGGAAATTAGAGTGACATGTGCCCGTCCAAATGCCTAACAGCTAATCTCTCATTGGTTCTCCCTCTTCCCTTTCATCCTCTGCCAAATTGGCAACTTCTGTGAACGAGGAGTTTAAAGGGGCTGTCTCTCCAAGTTGGGAGATTGATAGTAAAGCAGTTGGAAATTCAAAGTGGAGCACCTGGAGAGGGACTCTTAGTTGAGTTTTATAAACCTTTTGTATTAACTGTGTGTCCATTCTCTAGGTTTCCCGTACATGTTATAGCTGTGGTAATATTCCCTTCAACCTGGAGAGTTGGGACCCTTGGAATGTGTGCCACACTTTATTGCTTTAAATGGTCTGCATTTGCTCACTGAATCTCACCAAAACTCTCAGTCCCAAGTGTCCAGGCTTATGCCACATCCAGCTGTCCTTGTACAGGGGGCCATTCCAGGTTTCATCAGAGACCCTGTAGCAATTGTAAAGAATTTCCCTGTTTTTTTGTTTTGTTTTTGAAATTCCTTTTTATAGTGGGTTTTAGCTGATTCTCACTGCCATGTTTATGCCAGTCTAGACACACTTGATTCCCTTATGGAGACATATCAATACATAGGTTTTAAGATACTTACTAGTCAGATATATTACTGTGCGTGAAATATGGGGTTTTGAGTACCTTTCCCTGAGGAAGGTGTAGGTCTTGTCTATTCCATATTTGGTTTTTGGAAAGGTAGATGTACGAATATCAAACTCTGGTTTTATGCATCACCCCTCCTCTCCTTTCCCCTTAAGCAGGCATAAGAGTGTTTTATAAATGTGAGACTCTGTTCTCTTTCCTAACTCAGTTCATGTGTAACCATTTTTACAGGACCTTCATAAGTGATATCTTATGATAAGTTTCTTTTTCTCTCTGACTTATTTCACTTAGAATCATCGTACCTGAATCCACTCATTTTGCTGCTTCTGGCCTTATGACATTGATTTCATTAATGAGGGATATTCCATCGTACATAAGTACCACAAATTCTTGAACCAATTTTGTCTTTCCTGGGATATTTAAGGTGTACCCAAGTTGAGGTTCTTGTAAGCAGTGAAGCCCTAAATTTTGGGGTGGCACTGTCTTACTGATTTTCAGTTTTCCCAAGGTATATTCCCTAGGCTGGAAGTGCCCTTGGCTCTGTAGATCTGTTGTTTAATTGTTTTAGGGAACACAATGCACTCCTCCAGAGAGGCAGATGGCAATTTACATCCTGCCCATCAGCATAACTAGGCTCCCTGTTCTCCAGGGCCTATCTTGCCTTTCTGGTTTTTACACATTTTGCAGATGTTCCTTTTGACTGCTGGGAACTGATACGTTTTGTACTGCAGAATTGCATTGCCCGCTTGCTTGCTTGGTCAAAAATTGCGTATGAATTTCCTCCTAAATATATTCCGGAGGAAACACATACACCCTTTTTGGGCAAGTTCTTCATTGTTGAAATTGTGCCCCTCTTCCTGTGCTTTAAAGGCGATTTCAATGTACCTCTTGAAATCTGTTTCCTGCTCTTCTGGCTTGCTTTCAAGTCCGCCTTGTTGCCTTCCCTCAACAGATTTTTGGACGATAGTTGCCCTTTATTACTCTGCTAGTTTGTGAATTGCTGTGCCCCTGAGCTCCATTTTTCAACTCGTTTTTGTGAGCTGACCGCAAGTCCAAAATTTTTCTTCAGGATCTATACTGGTTCCCGGCGGGTGGCTGAAAGTTTGGTTAATTCTTCTTTCTGTGGGAAATTAGAGTGACATGTGCCCGTCCAAATGCCTAACAGCTAATCTCTCATTGGTTCTCCCTCTTCCCTTTCATCCTCTGCCAAATTGGCAACTTCTGTGAACGAGGAGTTTAAAGGGGCTGTCTCTCCAAGTTGAGAGATTGATAGTAAAGCAGTTGGAAATTCAAAGCGGAGCACCTGGAGAGGGACTCTTAGTTGAGTTTTATAAACCTTTTGTATTAACTGTGTGTCCATTCTCTAGGTTTCCCGTACATGTTATAGCTGTGGTAATATTCCCTTCAACCTGGAGAGTTGGGACCCTTGGAATGTGTGCCACACTTTATTGCTTTAAATGGTCTGCATTTGCTCACTGAATCTCACCAAAACTCTCAGTCCCAAGTGTCCAGGCTTATGCCACATCCAGCTGTCCTTGTACAGGGGGCCATTCCAGGTTTCATCAGAGACCCTGTAGCAATTGTAAAGAATTTCCCTGTTTTTTTGTTTTGTTTTTGAAATTCCTTTTTATAGTGGGTTTTAGCTGATTCTCACTGCCATGTTTATGCCAGTCTAGACACACTTGATTCCCTTATGGAGACATATCAATACATAGGTTTTAAGATACTTACTAGTCAGATATATTACTGTGCGTGAAATATGGGGTTTTGAGTACCTTTCCCTGAGGAAGGTGTAGGTCTTGTCTATTCCATATTTGGTTTTTGGAAAGGTAGATGTACGAATATCAAACTCTGGTTTTATGCATCACCCCTCCTCTCCTTTCCCCTTAAGCAGGCATAAGAGTGTTTTCTAAATGTGAGACTCTGTTCTCTTTCCTAACTCAGTTCATGTGTAACCATTTTTACAGGACCTTCATAAGTGATATCTTATGATAAGTTTCTTTTTCTCTTTGACTTATTTCACTTAGAATCATCGTACCTGAATCCACTCATTTTGCTGCTTCTGGCCTTATGACGTTGATTTCATGGCTGAGGGATATTCCATCTTATGTAAGTACCACAATATCTTGAACGAATTTTGTCTTTCCTGGGATATTTAAGGTGTACCCAAGTTGAGGTTCTTGTAAGCAGTGCAGCCCTAAATTTTGGGGTGGCTCTGTCTTATTGATTTTCAGTTTTCCCACGGTATATTCGCTATACAAGAAGTGCCCTTGGCTATGTAACTCTGTTGCTTAATTGTTTTAGGGTACACATTGCACTCCTCCAGAGAGGCGGTTGGCAATTTACATCCTGCCCATCAGCATAACTAGGCTCCCTGTTCTCCAGGGCCTGTCTTGCCTTTCTGGTTTTTACACATTTTGGGGATGTCCCTTTTGACCGTTGGGAAATGATACTTAATTGTAGTGCAGATTTGCATTGCCTACTTGCTTGCTTTGCCCAAATGTTGTTTGCGTTTTCTCCTGAATATATATTCAGGAGAAAATGCATACGCCCTTTTTGGCCAACTGCATCATTGTCGAAGTTGTGCCCCTCTTCCTGTGCTTTAAAGGCGATTCCAATGTACCTCTTGAAATCTGTTTCCTGCTATTCTGGCTCGCTTTCAAATCCGCCTCGTTGCCTTCCCTCAACAGATGTTTGGCCGATAGTTGTCCTTTATTACTCTGCCAGTTTGTGAATCGCTGTGCCCCTGAGCTCCATTTTTCAACTCCTTTTTTGTGAGCTGACCGCAAGTCGAAAATTTTGGTTCAGGACCTATGCTCGTTCCCGGCGTGAGGCTGAGACTTTGGTTAATTCTTCTTCCTGCCGGGAAACCAGAGTGACATGTGCCCATCCAAATGCCTAACAGCTACTCTCTCATTGGTTCTACCTTTTCCCTTTCATCCTCTTCCAAATTGGCAACCTCTGCGAACCAGGAGGTTAAAGGGGCTGTCTCTTCAAGTTGGTAGATTGATAATAAGGCAGTTGGAAATTCAAACCAGAGCTCCAGGAGAGGGACAATTAGTAGAGTTTTAGAAACCTTTCGTATTCACAGTGTGTCCATTCTCTAGGTTTCCCGTACATGTTATAGCTGTAGTAATATTCCCTTCAAACTGGAGCGTTGGGACCCTTGGAATGTTTGTCATGCATTATTGCTTTAAATGGTCTGCATTTGCTCACTGAATTTCGCAAATCCTCTCAGTCCCAAGTGTCTAGCCTTATGCCACATCCAGCTGTCGTTGTAGATACGGTCATTCTAGGATTCATCAGGGCCCCTGAAGGAATTGTACAGAATTTCCTGTTTTTTTTTCTGTTGTTTGTTTTTAAAATTCCTTTTTATAGTGGTTTTGAGCTGATTCTCACTGCCATGTTAATGGCAGTCTAGACACACTTGATTCCCTTATGGAGACATATCAATATATCGGTTTTAAGATTATTACTAGTCAGATATATTCCTCTGCGGGAAATATGGGGTTTTGAGTGCCTTTCACTGAGGAAGGTGTAGGTCTTGTCTATTCCATATTTGGTTTTTGGAATGGTACCTGTACGAATATCAAACTCTAGTTTTATGCATCACCCCTCCTCTCCTTTCCCCTTAAGCAGGCATAAGAGTGTTTTCTAAATTAGAGGCTCTTTTCTCTTTCCTAACTCTGTTCATGTGTAGCCATGTTTACAGGACCTTCATAAGTGATATCTTATGATAAGTTTCTTTTTCTCTGTGACTTATTGCACTTAGAATCATCGTACCTGAATCCACCCATTTTGATGCTACTGGCCTTATGACATTGATTTCATGGCTGAGGGATATTCCATCGTACGTAAGTACCACAATTCCTTGAACCAATTTAGTCTTTCCTGGGATATTTAAGGTGCTCCCAAGTTGAGGTACTTGTAAGCAGTGCAGCCCTAAATATTGGGGTGGCTCTGTCTTTTTGATTTTCAGTTTTCCCATGGTATATTCCCTAGACTGGAAGTGCCCTTGGCTCTGTAGCTCTGGTGTTTACCTGTTTTAGGGAACACAATGCACTCCTCCTGAGAGGGAATTGGCAATTTACATCCCGTCCATCACCATAACAAGGCTCCCTGTTTTCCAGGGCCTGTCTTGCCTTTCTGGGTTTTACACATTTTGCGGATGTCCCTTTTGACCGGTGGGAAGTGATACTTCTTTGTAGTGCAGATTTGCATTGCCCGCTTGCTTGCTTGGCCAAAAAGGGCGTATGCGTTTTCTCCTGAATATATTCAGGAGAAAACGCATATGCCCTTTTTGCCCAAGTGCATCATTGTCGAAGTTGTGCCCCTCTTCCTGTGCTTTGAAGGCGATTCCAATGTAACTCTTTAAATTTGTTTCCTGCTATTCCTGCTCACTTTCAAGTCCACCTTGTTGCCTTCCTTCAACAGATTTTTGGACGATAGTTGCCCTTTAGTACTCTGCCAGTTTGTGAATTGCTGTGCCCCAGAGCTCCATTTTTCAACTCACTTTTTGTGAGCTGACCACAAGTCCAAAATGTTGGTTCAGGACTTATAAAGGTTCCCAATGGGTGACTGAGAATTTGATAAATTCTTCTTCCTGCTGGGAAATTATAGTGACATGTGCCCGTCCAAATGCCTAACAGCTACTCTCTCATTGGTTCTCCCTCTTCCCTTTCATTCTCTACCAAATTGGCCACCTGTGAAAACCAGGAGCTTAAAGGGGCTGTCTCTTCAAGCTGGGAGATTGATAGTAAAGCAGTTGGAAAGGCAAACTGGAGGACCAGGAGAGGGATTATTAGTTGAGTTTTAGAAACCTTTCGTATTCACAGTGTGTCCATTCTCTACGTCTCCCGTACCTGTTATTGCTGTAGTAATATTCCCTTCAACCTGGAGAGTTGGGACCCTTGGAATGTGTGCCACGCATTATTGCTTTAAAGGGTCTGCATTTGCTCACCTAATCATACGAATCCTCTCAGCCCCATGTGTCCAGCCTTATGCCACATCCAGCTGTCGTTGTAGAATGGGTATTTCTAGGTTTCATCAGAGCCCCTGAAGGAATTGTAAAGAATTTCCCTGTTTTTGTGTTATGTTTTTGAAATTCCTTTTTATAGTGGGATTGAACTGATTCTCACTGCCATGTTTATGCCAGTCTAGACAAACTTGATTCCCTTACGGAGACATATCAATACATAGGTTTTAAGATTCTTATCAGTCAGATATATTCCTCTGTGGGAAATATGGGGTTTTGAGTCCCTTTCACTGAGGAAGGTGTAGGTCTTGTCTATTCCGTATTTGGTTTTTGAACGGTACCTGTACTAATATCAAACTCTGGTTTTATGCATCACCCCACCCCTCCTTCCCCGTTTATCAGGCATAAGAGTGTTTTCTAAATTTGAGACTCTGTTCCCTTTCCTATCTCAGTTCATGTGTAGGCATGTTTACAAGACCTTCATAAGTGATATCTTATGATAAGTTTCTTTTTCTCTGTGACTTATTTCACTTAGAATCATCGTACCTGAATCCACTCATTTTGTTGCTACTGGCCTTATAACATTGATTTCATGGCTGAAGGATATTCCATCGTACGTAAGTAACACAATATCTTGAACCATTTTTGTCTTTCCTAGGATATTTAAGGTGTACCCACGTTGAGGTTCTTGTAAGCAGTGCAGCACTAAATTTTTCGGTGGCTCTGTCTTATTGATTTTCAGTATTCCCAAGGTATATTCCCTAGACTGGAAGTGCCCTTGGCTCTGTTGTTCTGTTGTTTCCTTGTTTTAGGGAAAACAATGCACTCCTGCAGAGAGGCAGTTGACAATTCACAACCCGCCCATCAGCATAACAAGGCTCCCTCTTTTCCATGGCCTGCCTTGCCTTTCTGGTTTTTACACATTTTGCGGATGTCCCTTTTGACCGGTGGGAAGTGATACTTCTTTGTAGTGCAGATTTGCATTGCCCGGTTGCTTGCTTGGCCAAAAAGGGCGTATGCGTTTTCTCCTGAATATATTCAGGAGAAAACGCATACGCACTTTTTGGCCAAGTGCATCATTGTCGAAGTTGTGCCCCTCTTCCTGTGCTTTGAAGGCGAATCCAATGTACCTCTTGAAATCTGTTTCCTGCTATTCTGGCTCGCATTCAAGTCCGCCTCGTTGCCTTCCCTCAACAGGTTTTTGGACGATAGTTGCCCTTTAGTACTCTGCCAGTTTTTGAATTGCTGTGCCCCTGAGCTCCATTTTTCAACTCATTTTTTGTGAGCTGACCACAAGTCCAAAATTTTGGTTCAGGACCTATACAGGTTCCCAGTGGGTGGCTGAGAATTTGATTAATTCTTCTTCCTGCCGGGAAATTAGAGTGACATGTGCCCGTTCAAATGCCTAACAGCTATTCTCTCATTGGTTCTCTATCTTCCCTTTCATCCTCTGCCAACCTGGCAACCTGTGAGTACCAGGAGGTTAAATGGGCTGTCTCTGCAAGTTGGAGATTGATAATAAAGCAGTAGGAAATTGAAACTGGAGCACCAGGAGAGGGACTATTAGTTGAGTTTTAGCAACCTTTCGTATTCACAGTGTGTCCATTCTCTAGGTTTCCCGTACATGTTATAGCTGTAGTAATATTCCCTTCAACCAAGAGAGTTGTGACCCTTGGAATGCGTGCCACATATTATTGTTTTAAATGGTCTGCATTTGCTCACCAAAACTCACCAATCCTCTCAGTCCCAAGGGTCCAGCCTTATGCCACATCCAGCTGTCGTTTTATATATGGTCATTCCAGGTTTCATCAGAGACCCTGAAGGAATTGTAAAGAATTTCCCTGTTTTTTTGTTTTGTTTTGGAAATTACTTTTTATAGTGGGTTTGCGCTGATTCTCACTGTCATGTTTAAGCCAGCCTAGACACACTTGATTCCCTTACAGAGACATATCAATACATAGGTTTTAAGTTTCTTACTAGTCAGATATATTCCTCTGCGGGAAATATGGGGTTTTGAGTCCCTTTCACGGAGGAAGGTGTAGGACTTGTATAATCCGTAGTTGGTTTTTGGAATGGTACCTGTACGAATATCAGGCTCTGGTTTTATGCATCACCCCACCTCTCCTTCCCCCATAAGCAAGCATAAGAGTGTTTTATAAATGTGAGACTCTGTTCTCTTTCCTAACTCATTTCATGTGTAGCCATGTTTACAGGACCTTCATAAGTGATATCTTATGATAAGTTTCTTTTTCTCTGTGACTTATTTCACTTAGAATCATCGTACCTGAATCCACTCATTTTGTTGCTACTGGCCTATGACATTGATTTCATGGCTTAGTGATATTCCATCATACGTTAGTAACACAATTTCTTTAACCATTTTTGTCTTTCCTGGGATATTTATTGTGTACCCAAGTTGAGGTTCTTGTAAGCAGTGCAGCCCTAAATTTTGGGGTGGCTCCGTCTTATTGATTTTCAGATTTCCCATGGTATATTCCCTAGACTGGAAGTGCCTTGGCTCTGTAGCTCTGGTGTTTACCTGTTTTAGGGAACACAATGCACTCTTTCAGAGAGGGAGTTGGCAATTTACATCCCGCCTATCATCATAAAAAGGCTCCCTGTTCTCGAGGGGTTGTCTTGCTTTTCTGGTTTTTACACATTTTGCGGATGTCCCTTTTTACCGGTGGGAAGTGATACTTCTTTGTAGTGCAGATTTGCATTGCCCGCTTGTTGCTTGACCAAAAAGGGCGTATAGGTTTTCTGCTGAATATAATCAAGAGAAAACGCATACACCCTTTTTGGCCAAATGCATAATTGTCGAAGTTGTGCCCCTCTTCCTGTGCTTTGAAGGTGATTCCAATGTACCTCTTGAAATCTGTTTCTTCCTATTCAGACTCGCTTTCAAGTCTGCCTCGTTGACTTCCCTCAACAGATTTTTGGACAGTAGTTGCCCTTTAGTACTCTGCCAGTTTGTGAATTGCTGTGCCCCTGAGCTCCATTTTTCGACTCATTTTTTGTGAGCTGACCACAGGTCCAAAATTTTGGTTCAGGACCTATACAGGTTCCCAGTGGGTAGCTGAGAATTTGATTAATTCTTCTTCCTGCCGGGAAATTACAGTGACATGTTCCCCTCCAAATGCCTAACAGCTATTCTCTCATTGGTTCTCCATCTTCCCTTTCATCCTCTGCCATACTGGCAACCTGTGAGAACCAGGAGGTTAAAGGGGCTGTCTCTCCAATTTGGGACATTGATAGTAAAGCAGTTGGAAATACAAACCGGAGCACCAGGAGAGGGACTACTAGTTGAGTTTTAGAAATCTTTGATATTCACATTGTGTCCACTCTCTAGGTTTCCCGTACATGTTATAGCTGTGGTAATATTCCCTTCAACCTGGAGAGTTGGGAAACTTGGAATGTGTGCCACGCATTATTGCTTTAAATGGTCTGCATTTGCTCACTGAATCTCACCAAACCTCTCAGTCCCTGGTGTCCAGGCTTATGCCACATCCAGCTGTACTTGTAGAGAGGTTCATTCCAGGTTTCATCAGAGCCCCTGTTGGAATTGTAAAGAATTTCCCAGTTTTTTTGTTTTTTTTTTATGAAATTCCTTTTTATAGTGGGTTTGAGCTGATTCTCACTGCCATGTTTATGCCAGTCTAGACCTACATCATTCCCTTATGGAGACATATCAATACATAGGTTTTAAGATTCTTACTAGTCAGATATATTCCTCTGCGGGAAATATGGGGTTTTGAGTCCCTTTCACTGAGGAAGGTGTAGGTCTTGTCTATTCCCTATTTGGGTTTTGGACTGGTAGCTGTACGAATATCAAACTCTGGTTTTATGCATCACCCATCCGCTCCTTTCCCCTTAAGAAGGCATAAGAGTGTTTTCTAAACGTGAGACTCTTTTCTCTTTCCTAACTCATTTCATGTGTAGCCATGTTTACAGGAACTTCATAAGTGATATCTTATTATAAGTTTCTTTTTCTGTGTGACTTATTTCACATAGAATCATCGTACCTGAATCCACTCATTGTGCTGCTACTGGCCTTATGACATTGATTTCATGGCTGAGGGCTATTCCATCGTACGTAGGTAACACAGTTTCTTGAACCATTTTTGTCTTTTGTGGGAAATTTAAGGTGTACCCAATTTGAGGTTCTTGTAAGCAGTGCAGCCCTAAATTTTGGAGTGGCTCTGTCTTATTGATTTTCCGTATGCCCAAAGTATATTCCCTAGACTGGAAGTGCCCTTGGCTCTGTAGCTCTGTTGTTTCCTTGTCTTAGGGAACACAATGCACTCCTCCAGAGAGGCAGTTGGCAATTTACATCCTGCCCATCAGCATAACTAGGCTCCCTTTCTCCAGAGCCTGTCTTGCCTTTGTGGTTTTTACACATTTGGGGGATGTCCCTTTTGACTGGTGGGAAGTGATAATTCTTTGTAGTGCAGATTTGCATTGCCCGCTTGTTGCTTGTCCAAAAAGGGCGTATGCATTTTCTCCAGAATATATTCAGGAGAAAACGCATACACCCTTTTTCGCCAAATGTATCATTGTCGAAGTTGTGCCCCTCTTCCTATGCTTTAAAGGCAATTCCATTGTACCTCTTCATATCAGTTTCCGGCTCTTCTTGCTCGCTCTGAAGTCCACATCGTTGCCTTCCCTCAACAGATTTTTGGACGATAGTTGTCCTTTATTACTCTGCCAGTTTGTGAATTGCTGTGCCTCTGAGCTACATTTTTCAACTTGTTTTTTTGTGAGCTGACCGCAAGTCCAAAATTTTGGTTCGGGACCTATACTGTTTCCCGGCAGCTGGCTGAGATTTTGGTTCATTCATTTTCCTGCCTGGAAATTAGAGAGACATGTGCCCGTCCAAATGCCTAACAGCTACTCTCTCATTGGTTCTCCCTGTTCCCTTTCATCCTCTGCCAAATAGGCAACCTGTGAGAACCAGGAGGTTAAAGGGGCTGTCTCTCCAAGTTGGGAGATTGATAGTAAAGCAGTTCGAAAGTCAAACCGGAACACCAGGGGAGGGACTATTAATTGAGTTTTAGAAACATTTCGTATTCACATGGTGTCCATTCTCTAGGTTTCCCGTACATGTTATAGCTGTAGTTATATTCCCTTCAACCTGGAGAGTTGGGACCCTTGGAATGTGTGCCACGCATTATTGCTTTAAATGGTCTGCATTTGCTCACCCAATCTCACCAATCCTCTCAGTCCCACGTGTCCAGCCTTATGCCACATCCAGCTGTTTTTGTAGATAGGGTCATTCCAGGTTTCATCAGAGCCCCTGAAGGAATTGTAAAGAATTTCCCTGTTTTTTGTTTTGTTTTTGAAATTCCTTTTTATAGTGGGTTTGAGCTGATTCTCACTGCCATGTTTATGCCAGTCTACACACTCTTGATTCCCTTATGGAGATATGTCAATGCATAGGTTTTAAGATTATTACCAATCAGATATATTCCTCTGCGGGAAATATGGGGTTTGGGGTCCCGTTCACTGAAGAAGAGGTAGGTCTTGTCTAATGTGCAGTTGGTTTTTGGAACGGTACCTGTACTAATATCAAACTCTGGTTTTATGCATCACCCCACCTATCCTTCCCCCTTAAGCAGGCATAAGAGTGTTTTCTAAATGTAAGACAACGTTCTCTTTCCGAACTCAGTTCATGTGTCGCCATGTTTACAGGACCTTCATAAGTGATATCTTATGATAAGTTTCTTTTTCGCTGTGACTTATTTCACTTAGAATCATCGTACCTGAATACACTCATTTTGAAGCTACTGGCCTTATGACATTGATTTCATGGCTGACTGATATTCCATCGTACGTAAGTAACACAATTTCTTGAACCATTTTTGTCTTTCCTGGGATATTTAAGGTGTAAGCAAGATGACGTTCTTGTAAGCAGTGCAGCCCTAAATTTTGCGGTGGCACTGTCTTATTGATTTTCAGTTTTCCCAAGGTATATTCCCTAGACTGGAAGTGCCCTTGGCTCTGTTGCTCTGTTGTTTCCTTGTTTTTGGGAACACAGTGCACTCCTCCAGAGAGGCAGTTGGCAATTTACATGCTGCCCATCATCATAACTAGGCTCCCTGTTCTCCAGGGCCTGTCTTGTCTTTCTGGTTTTTAAACATTTTGCGGATGTCCCTTTTGACCGGTGGGAAGTGATACTTCATTGTAGTTCAGATTTTAGTTGCCCGCTTGCTTGCTTGGCCAAAAAGGACGTACGCGTTTTCTCCTTAATATATTCACGGGAAAACACATACACTCTTGCTGGCCAAGTGCATCATTGTCGAAGTTGTGCCCCTCTTCCGGTGCTTTAAAGGCGATTCCAATGTACCTCTTGAAATCTGTTTCCTGCTATTCTGGCTCGCTTTCCAGTCCACCTCGTTGCCTTCCCTCAACAGATTTTCGGACGATTGTTGTCCTTTATTACTCTGCCAGTTTGTGCATTGTTGTGCCCCTGAGCTCCATTTTTCAACTCGTTTTTTGTGAGCTGACCGCAAGTCCAAAATTTTGGTTCAGGACCTATACTGGTTACCGGCGGGTGTTTGAGACTTTGGTTAATTCTTCTTCCTGCCGGAAAATTAGAATGACATGTGCCGTCAAAATGCCTAGCAGCTACTCTCTCATTGGTTCTACCTCTTCCCTTTCATTCTCTACCAAATTGGCCACCTGTGCGAACCATGAGGTTAAAGGGGCTGTCTCTCCAAGTTGGGAGATTGATAGTAAAGCAGTTGGAAAGTCAAACCGGAGCACCAGGAGAGGGATTATTAGTTGAGTTTTAGAAACCTTTCGTATTCACAGTGTGTCCATTCTCTAGGTTTCCCGTACATGTTATAGCTGTAGTAATATTCCCTTCATCCTGTAGAGTTGGGACCCTTGGAATGTGTGCCACGCATTATTGCTTTAAAGGGTCTGCATTTGCTCACCGAATCTCACCAATCCTCTCAGTCCCAAGTGTCCAGCCTTATGCCACATCCAGCTGTCGTTTTAGATAGGGGCATTCCAGGTTTCATCAGAGCCCCTGAAGGATTGTAAAGAATTTCCCTGTTTTTTTGTTTTCTTTTTGAAATTCGTTTTTATAATGGGTTTTAGCTGATTCTCACTGCCATGTTTATGCCAGTCTAGACACACTTGATTCCCTTACGGAGACATATCAATACATAGATTTTAAGATTCTTACCAGTCAGATATATTCCTCTGCGGAAAATATGGCGTTTTGAGTCCCTTTCACTGAGGAAAGTGTAGGTCTTTTCTATTCCGTATTTGGTTTTTGGAACGGTACCTGTACTAATATCAAACTCTGGTTTTATGCATCACCCCACCTCTCCTTCCCCCTTAAGCAGGCACAAGAGTGTTTTCTAAATGTGAGGCTCTGTTCTCTTTTCTAACTCAGTTCATGTGTAGCCATGTTTAGAGGACCTTCATAAGTGATATCTTATGATAAATTTATTTTTCTCTGTGACTTATTTCACTTAGAATCATCGTACCTGAATATACTCATTTCGCTGCTACTGGCCTTATGACATTGATTTCATGGCTGAGGGATATTACATCGTATGTAAATACCACAATTTTTTGAACCATTTTTGTCTTTCCTGGGATATTTAAGGTGTACCCAAGTTGAGGTTCTTGTAAGCAGTGCAGCCCAAAATTTTGGGGTAGCTCTATCTTATTGATTTTCAGTTTTTCCAAGGTATATTCCCTAGACTGGAAGTGCCCTTGCCTCTGTAGCTCTGTTGTTTACCTGTTTTAGGGAACACAATGCACTCCTCCAGAGAGGCAGTTGGTAATTTCCATCCTGCCCATCAGCATAACTAGGCTCCCTGTTCTCCATTGCCTGTCTTGCCTTTCTGGCTTTTACACATTTTGCGGATGTCCCTTTTGACCGGTGGGAAGTGATACTGCATTGTAGTTCAGATTTGCATTGCCCTCTTGCTTGCTTGGCGAAAAAGAACGTATGCGTTTTCTCCTCAATATATTCAGGAGAAAACACATACAGCATTTCTGGCCAAGTGCATCATTGTTGAAGTTGTTCCCCTCTTCCTGTGCTTTAAAGGTGATTCCAATGTACCTCTTGAAATCTGTTTCCTGCTATTCTGGCTCGCTTTCAAGTCCCCCTCGTTGTCTTCCATAAACAGATTTTTGGACGATTGTTGTCCTTTATTTCTCTGACAGTTTGTGCATTGTTGTGACCCTATGATCCATTTTTCAACTCGTGTTTTGTGAGCTGACTGCAATTCCAAAATTTTGGTTCAGGACCTATACTGGTTCCTGGCGCGGGGCTGAGACTTTGGTTAATTCATCTTCCTTCCGGGAAATTAGAGTGACATGTGACCGTCCAAATGCCTAACAGCTACTCTCTCATTGGTTCTCCCTCTTCCCTTTCATCCTCTGCCAAATTGGCAACCTGTGCACACCAGGTGGTTAAAGGAGCTGTCTTTCCAAGTTGGGAGATTGATAGTAAAGGAGTTGGAAAGTCAAACCGGAGCACCGGGAGAGAGACTATTAGTTGAGTTTTAGAAACCTTTCATATTCACAGTGTGTCCATTCTCTAGGTTTCCCGTAGATGTTATAGCTGAAGTAATATTCCCTTCAACATGGAGAGTTGGGACCCTTGGAATGTGTGCCACACATTATTGCTTTAAATGGTCTGCATTTGCTCACCGAATCTCACCAATCCTCTCAGTCCCAAGTGTCCAGCCTTATGTCACATCCAGCTGTCATTGTAGATAAGGTCATTCCAGGTTTCATCAGAGCCCCTGAAGGAATTGTAAAGAATTTCTCTGTTTTGTTGTTTTGTTTTTGAAATTCCTTTTTATAGTGGGTTTGAACTGATTCTCACTGCCATGTTTATGACAGTCAAGACAAATTTGTTTCCCTTAGGTAGACATATCAATACATAGGTTTTAAGATTCTTATCAGTCAGATATATTCCTCTGCGGGAAATATGGGGTTTTGAGTCCCTTTCACTGAGGAAAGTGTGGGTCTTGTCTATTCCATATTTGGTTTTTGGAACGGTACCTGTACTAATATCAAACTCTGGTTTTATGCATCACCCCACCTCTCCTTCCCCCTTAAGCAGGCATAAGAGTTTTTTTCTAAATGTTAGACTCTGTTCTCTTTCCCAACTCAGTTCATATGTAGCCATGTTTACAGGACCTTCATAAGTGATAACTTATGATAAGTTTCTTTTTCGCTGTGACTTATTTCACTTAGAATCATCGTACCTGAATACACTCATTTTGAAGCTACTGGCCTTATGACATTGATTTCATGGCTGACTGATATTCCATCGTACGTAAGTAACACAATTTCTTGAACCATTTTTGTCTTTCCTGGGATATTTAAGGTGTAAGCAAGATGACGTTCTTGTAAGCAGTGCAGCCCTAAATTTTGCGGTGGCACTCTCTTATTGATTTTCAGTTTTCCCAAGGTATATTCCCTAGACTGGAAGTGCCCTTGGCTCTGTTGCTCTGTTGTTTCCTTCTTTTAGGGAACACAATGCACTCCTCCAGAGAGGCAGTTGGCAATTTACATGCTGCCCATCATCATAACTAGGCTCCCTGTTCTCCAGGGCCTGTCTTGCCTTTCTGGTTTTTAAACATTTTGCGGATGTCCCTTTTGACTGGCGGGAAGTGATACTACATTTTAGTTCAGATTTTAGTTCCCCGCTTGCTTGCTTGGCCAAAAAGGACGTACGCGTTTTCTCCTGAATATATTCAGGGGAAAACACATACACTCTTGCTGGCCAAGTGCATCATTGTCGAAGTTGTGTCCCACTTCCTGTGCTTTAAAGGCGATTCCAATGTACCTCTTGAAATCTGTTTCCTGCTATTCTGGCTCGCTTTCAAGTCCACCTCGTTGCCTTCCCTCAACAGATTTTCGGACGATTGTTGTCCTTTATTACTCTGCCAGTTTGTGCATTGTTGTGCCCATGAGCTCCATTTTTCAACTCGTTTTTTGTGAGCTGACCTCAAGTCCAAAATTTTGTTTCAGGACCTATACTGGTTCCCGGCGGGTGTTTGAGACTTTGGTTAATTCTTCTTCCTGCCGGAAAATTAGAATGACATGTGCCGTCCAAATGCCTAGCAGCTACTCTCTCATTGGATCTACCTCTTCCCTTTCATTCTCTACCAAATTGGCCACCTGTGCGAACCAGGAGTTTAAATGGGCTGTCTTTCCAAGTTGGGAGATTGATAGTAAAGCAGTTGGAAAGTCAAACCGGAGCACCAGGAGAGGGATTATTAGTTGAGTTTTAGAAACCTTTCGTATTCACAGTGTGTCCATTCTCTAGGTTTCCCGTACATGTTATAGCTGTAGTAATATTCCCTTCATCCTGTAGAGTTGGGACCCTTGGAATGTGTGCCACGCATTATTGCTTTAAAGGGTCTGCATTTGCTCACCGAATCTCACCAATCCTCTCAGTCCCAAGTGTCCAGCCTTAAGCCACATCCAGCTGTTGTTTTAGAATGGGTCATTCCAGGTTTCATCAGAGCCCCTGAAGGATTGTAAAGAATTTCCCTGTTTTTTTGTTTTCTGTTTGAAATTCGTTTTTATAATGGGTTTTAGCTGATTCTCACTGCCATGTTTATGCCAGTCTAGACACACTTGATTCCCTTACGGAGACATATCAATACATAGATTTTCAGATTCTTACCAGTCAGATATATTCCTCTGCGGGAAATATGGCGTTTTGAGTCCCTTTCACTGAGGAAAGTGTAGGTCTTTTCTATTCCGTATTTGGTTTTTGGAACGGTACCTGTACTAATATCAAACTCTGGTTTTATGCATCACCCCACCTCTCCTTCCCCCTTAAGCAGGAACAAGAGTGTTTTCTAAATGTGAGGCTCTGTTCTCTTTCCTAAGTCAGTTCATGTGTAGCCATGTTTAGAGGACCTTCATAAGTGATATCTTATGATAAATTTATTTTTCTCTGTGACTTATTTCACTTAGAATCATCGTACCTGAGTATACTCATTTCGCTGCTACTGGCCTTATGACATTGATTTCATGGCTGAGGGATATTACATCGTATGTAAATACCACAATTTTTTGAACCATTTTTGTCTTATCTGGGATATTTAAGGTGTACCCAAGTTGAGGTTCTTGTAAGCAGTGCAGCCCAAAATTTTCGGGGTGGCTCTAAATTATTGATTTTAAGTTTTTCCAAGGTATATTCCCTAGACTGGAAGTGCCCTTGCCTCTGTAGCTCTGTTGTTTACTTGTTTTAGGGAACACAATGAACTCCTCCAGAGAGGCAGTTGGTAATTTCCATCCTGCCCATCAGCATAACTAGGCTCCCTGTTCTCCATTGCCTGTCTTGCCTTTCTGGCTTTTACACATTTTGCGGATGTCCCTTTTGACCGGTGGGAAGTGATACTGCATTGTAGTTCAGATTTGCATTGCCCGCTTGCTTGCTTGGCGAAAAAGAACGTATGCGTTTTCTCCTCAATATATTCAGGAGAAAACACATACGGCATTTCTGGCCAAGTGCATCATTGTTGAAGTTGTTCCCCTCTTCCTGTGCTTTAAAGGTGATTCCAATGTATCTCTTGAAATCTGTTTCCTGCTATTCTGGCTCGCTTTCAAGTCCCCCTCGTTGCCTTCCCTCAACAGATTTTTGGACGATTGTTGTCCTTTATTTCTCTGACAGTTTGTTCATTGATGTGACCCTATGATCCATTTTTCAACTCGTGTTTTGTGAGCTGACTGCAATTCCAAAATTTTGGTTCAGGACCTATACTTGTTCCTGGCGCGTGGCTGAGACTTTGGTTAATTCTTCTTCCTTCCGGGAAATTAGAGTGACATGTGACCGTCCAAATGCCTAACAGCTACTCTCTCATTGGTTCTCCCTCTTCCCTTTCATCCTCTGCCAAATTGGCAACCTGTGCACACCAGGAGGTTAAAGGGGCTGTCTTTCCAAGTTGGGAGATTGATAGTAAAGGAGTTGGAAAGTCAAACCAGAGCACGGGGAGAGAGACTATTAGTTGAGTTTTAGAAACCTTTCATATTCACAGTGTGCCCATTCTCTAGGTTTCCCGTACATGTTATAGCTGTAGTAATATTCCCTTCAACATGGAGAGTTGGGACCCTTGGAATGTGTGCCACACATTATTGCTTTAAATGGTCTGCATTTGCTCACCGAATCTCACCAATCCTCTCAGTCCCAAGTGTCCAGCCTTATGCCACATCCAGCTGTCATTGTAGATAGGGTCATTCCAGGTTTCATCGGAGCCCCTGAAGGAATTGTAAAGAATTTCTCTGTTTTTTGGTTTTGCTTTTGAAATTCCTTTTTATAGTGGGTTTGAGCTGATTCTCACTGCTATGTTTATGGCTGTCAAGACAAATTTGTTTCCCGTAGGGAGACATATCAATACATAGGTTTTAAGATTCTTATCAGTCATATATATTCCTCTGTGGGAAATATGGGGTTTTGAGTCCCTTTCACTGAGGAAAGTGTGGGTCTTGCCTATTCCATATTTGGTTTTTGGAACGGTACCTGTACTAATATCAAACTCTGGTTTTATGCATCACCCCACCTCTCCTTCCCCCTTAAGCAGGCTTAAGAGTTTTTTCTAAATGTTAGACTCTGTTCTCTTTCCTAACTCAGTTCATATGTAGCCATGTTTACAGGACCTTCATAAGTGATATCTTATGATAAGTTTATTTTTCGCTGTGACTTATTTCACTTAGAATCATCGTACCTGAATACACTCATTTTGAAGCTACTTGCCTTATGACATTGATTTCATGGCTGACTGATATTCCATCGTACGTAAGTAACACAATTTCTTGAACCATTTTTGTCTTTCCTGGGATATTTAAGGTGTACGCAAGTTGACGTTCTTGTAATCAGTGCAGCCCTAAATATTGTGGTGGCACTGTCTTATTGATTTTCAGTTTTCCCAATGTATATTCCCTAGACTGCAAGTGCCCTTGGCTCTGTTGTTCTGTTGTTTCCTTCTTTTAGGGAACACAATGCACTCCTCCAGAGAGGCAGTTGGCAATTTACATGCTGCCCACCATCATAACTAGGCTCCCTGTTCTCCAGGGCCTGTCTTGCCTTTCTGGTTTTTAAACATTTTGCGGATATCCCTTTTGACCGGTGGGAAGTGATACTTCATTGTAGTTCAGATTTTAGTTGCCCGCTTGCTTGCTTGGCCAAAAAGGACGTATGCGCTTTCTCCTTAATATATTCAGGGGAAAACACATACACTCTTGCTGGCCAAGTGCATCATTGTCGAAGTTATGCCCCTCTTCCTGTGCTTTAAAGGCGATTCCAATGTACCTCTTGAAATCTGTTTCCTGCTATTCTGGCTCGCTTTCAAGTCCGCCTCGTTGCCTTCCCTCAACAGATTTTTGTATGATAGTTGTCCTTTATTACTCTGCCAGTTTTTGAATAGCTGTGCCGCTGAGCTCCATTTTTCTACTCGTTTCTTGTGAGCTGACCGCAAGTCCAAAATTTTGGTTCAGGACCGATACTTGTTAGTGGCGCGTGGCTGAGACTTTGGTTAATTATTCTTCCTGCTGGGAAATAAGAGTGACATGTGCCCGTCCAAATGCCTAACAGCTACTCTCTAATTGGTTCTACCTCTTCCCTTTCAGCCTCTGCCAAATTGGCAATGTGTGCGAACCAGGAGGTTAAAGGGGCTGTCTAAACAAGTTGGGAGATTGATAGTAAAGCAGTTGGAAAGTCACACCAGAGCACCAGGTGTGGGATTATTAGTTGAATTTTAGAAACCTTTCGTATTCACAGTGTGTCCATTCTCTAGGTTTCCCACACATGTTATAGCTGGAGTAATATTCCCTTCAATCTGTAGAGTTGGGACCCTTGGAATGTGTGCCACACGTTATTGCTTTAAATGGTATGCATTTGCTCACTGAATCTCACCAATTCTCTCAGTCCCAACTGTCCAGCATTATGCCACATCCAGCTGTCATTGTAGATAGGGTCATTCCAGGTTTCATCAGAGCCCCTGAAGGAATTGTAAAGAATTTCCCAGTTTTTTGTTTTGAATTTGAAATTCCTTTTTATACTGGGTTTGAGATGATTCTCACTGCCATGTTTATATCAGTCAAGACACACTTCATTCCCTTATGGAGACATATCAATACATAGGTTTTAAGTTTCTTACTAGTCAGATATATACCTCTGTGGGAAATATGGGGTTTTGAGTCCCTTTCACTGAGGAAAGTGTAGGTCTTTTCTATTCCAGAGTTGGGTTTTGGAATGGTACATGTACTAATATGAAACTCTGGTTTTATGCATCACCCCACCTCTCCTTCCCCCTTAAGCAGGCATAAGAGTGTTTTCTAAATGTGAGACTGTTCTCTTTCCTAACTCAGTTCATGTGTAGCCATGTTTACAGGACCTTCATAAGTGATATCTTATTATAAGTTACTTTTTCTCTGTGACTTATTTCACATAGAATCATCGTACCTGAATCCAATCATTTTGCTGCTACTGGCCTTATGACATTGATTTCATGGCTGACTGATATTCCATCGTACGTAAGTAACACAATTTCTTGAACCATTTTTGTCTTTCCTGGGATATTTAAGGTGTACCCAAGTTGAGGTTCTTGTAAGCAGTGCAGCCCTAAATTTTCGGTGGCTCTGTCTTATTTATTTTCAGTTTTCCCAAGGTATATTCCCTAGACTGGAACTGCCATTGGCTCTGTAGCTCTGTTGTTTCCTTGTTTTAGGGAACACAATGCGCTCCTCCAGAGAGGCTGTTGTCAATTTACATCCTGCCCACCAGCATAACTAAGCTCCCAGTTCTCCAGGGACTGACTTGCCTTCCTGGTTTTTACACATTTTGCGGATGTCCCTTTTGACCGGAGGGAAGTGATACTTCATTGTTGTGTAGATATGCATTGCCCGCTTGCATGATTGGCCAAAAAGGGCTTATGCGTTTACTCCTGAATATATTCAGGAGAAAACACATATGCCCTTTCTGGCCAAGTGCATCATTGTCGAAGTTGTGCCCCTCTTCCTGTGCTTTAAAGTCGATTCCAATGTACCTCGTGAAATCTGTTTCCTTCCATTCTGGCTCGCTTTGGAGTCCGCCTCGTTGCCTTACTTCCATAGATTTTTGGACGATTTTTGTCCTTTATTACTCTGACATTTTGTGCTTTGTTGTGCCCCAAAGCTCCATTTTTCAACTCGTTTTTTTTGAGCTGACCGCAAGTCCAAAATTTTGGTTCAGGACCTATACTGGTTCCTTGCGGGTGGCTGAGACTTTGGTTAATTCTTCCTACTGCCGGGAAATTAGAGTAACATAAGCCCGTCCAAATGCCTAACAGCTACTGTCTCATTGGTTCTCCCTCTTCCCTTTCATCCTCTGCCAAATTGGCAACCTGTGCGAATCAGGAGGCTAAAGGGGCTGTCTTTCCAAGTTGGGATATTGATAGTAAAGCAGTTGGAAAGTCAAACCGGAGCACCAGGAGTGGTACTATTTGTTCAGTTTTAGAAAGCTTTCGTATTCACATTGTGTCCATTCTCTAGGTTTCCCGTTCATGTCATAGCTGTAGTAATATTCCCTTCAACCTGGATATTTGGGAACCTTGGAATGTCTGCCACGCGTTATTGCTTTAAAGTGTCTGCATTTGCTCACCGAATCTCACCAATCCTCTCAGTCCCAAGTGTCCAGCCTTCTTCCACATCCAGCTGTCGTTGTAGATAGGGTCATTCCAGGTTTCATCAGAGCCCCTGAAGGAATTGTAAAGAATTTCCCAGTTTTTTTTTTTTTTTGAAATTCCTTTTTATAGTGGTTTTGAATTTATTCTCAATGCCATGTTTATGCCAGTCTAGACACACTTGATTCCCTTTCAGAGACATATCGATACATAGGTTTTAAGATTCTTACTACTCTGATATATTCCTCTGCAGGGAATATGAGTGTTCAGTCCCATTCACTGAGGAAGGAGTAGGTCTTGTCTATTCTGTATTTGGATTATGGAACTGTACCTGTGCTAATATCAAACTCTGGTTTTGTACATCTCCCCACCTCTCTTTCCCCTTAAGCAGGCATAAGTATGTTCTCTAAATGTGATACACTGTTCTCTTTCCTAATTCAGTTCATATGTAGCCATGTTTACATTTATTCATAAGTGATATCTTATGTCAGAATGCTCCATGGCTCTTGTCATCATAATGCTCTATGATGCTCTTCATCACAATTATCCATGTTCTTCTCATCACAATGCTCCACAGTCTTGCCATCACATTGCTCCATGCCCTGATCATCACAATGCTCCTTTACCTATGTCATCACAATCGTCCATGACACGTGTCATCACAATGCTCCATGTTATTGGCATCACAATGGACCATGACATATGTCATCACAATGCTCCCTGACACCTGTCTTCACTATAGTCCATGACGTTGTCATCACAATGTTCCATTCTCTTTTCATCACAATGCACCATGCCCACTGTCATCAGAATAATCCAAGAAATTTGTGAGACCAATGCTCCATGCCCCTTTCATCACAATGTTCCATGACTCCATTCATCACAATGCTTCATGATATTTGTCATCACAATGGTCAATGCCCTCGTCATCACAAGGCTTGTGACCTGTGTAACCACAGTGCACCATGAACTTTTCATCACAATGCTCCATGCATTTCTCAGCACAACACTCAATGACACTTGTCATCACAATGCTCCATGCGCTTGTCAGCAAAATGCTGCACCAGCTTGTCATCACAATGCTCCATGCACTTCTCATCAAAATGCTCTAACACAACTGATATCACAATGTTCCATCACTAGTCATCACAATATTCCCTCATCCTTGTCATCACAATGTTCCATGACCGCTGTCACCACAATACTACATGCCCTTATCATCACAGTGCTCCATGACCCATGACATCACAATTCTCCATAACCCATGTCATCAAAATGCTCCATGACCTTTTTCGTCACAATGCTCCATGACCCCTTACCTCACCATGCTCCATAACCCATGTCATCAAAATGCTCCATGACCTTTGTCATCACAAATCTCCATGACGCTTGTCATCACAATGCTCGATGCCCTTCTCATAACAATGGTCCATGCCCTTGTCATTACAGTCCTCCATGAACCCTGTACCACAGTGTTCTGGGCCCTTGTCATCACAATGCGCCAGGCCCACTCTCATCATAATAATCCATGAAACATTTCAGACCAATGCCCCATGGCCTTGTCATCACAATGCTCCATTACCCCTGTCATAACAATGCTCCCTGACCCCTGTCATCACAATGCACCGTGCCCATCACCATAATATTTCATGCTATTGTCATCACAATGAAATCAAAATGCTCAATGACCTCTGTCATCAAAATGCTCCAAACCCTTCTGATCAGAGTGTTCCATAACACTTGTCATCACAATGCCCCATGAGGCTGGTCATCACAATTATCCATGGTCTTCTCATCACAATGCTCCATGATCTTTGTCATCACAATGCTCTATAAACTTATCATCTCAATGCTCCCTGACAGTTGTCATCATTATGCTCCTTGAAACCTGTCATGACAAGGCTCCATGCATTTTTCATCACAATGATCCTTTCCTTTTTCATCACAATGCTCCAAGACCACTGTAATCAAAATGCACCATGTCCTTGTCATCACAAAGCTCCATGACGCATGTCATCAGAATGCTCCATTGCTTCTCATCACAATGTTCCATGCCCTTGTCATCACAATTCTTCCAAACCCCAGTAATCACAATGCTCCATGCACCTTTTCATCAGAATGCTCCATAACCCTTTTCATCGCAATGTTCCAAGCCCTTGTCATCAAAATGCTCCATTACCTTTGTCATCACAATCCTCCATGACACTTGGTATCACAATGCTCCAAGCCATTGTCATCACAATGGACAATGACATATGTAATCACAATGATCCCTGACACCTGTCTTCACAATACTCCATGACCTTGTCATCACAATGTTCCATGCCCTTGTAATCACAATGCGCCTTGCCCACTGTCATCACAATAATCCATGAAACATGTCAGACCAATGTTTCATTCCCCTCTCATCACATTGCTCCATGCCCTTGTCATCACAAAATTCCATGACCCCTGTCATCACAATGCTCCGTAACACCAGTCATCACAATGATTCATGACCTTTCTCATCACAGTGGTCCATGCACTCGTCACACAAGGCTCTCTGAACTTTGTCACCACAATGCTCCGTGCCCTTGTCATCTCAATGCTCCATGCCCACTGTCATCAAAATAATCCATGAAACTTGTCAGACCAATGTTCCATGCCCCTGTCATCACATTGCTCCATGCCCTTGTCATCACAATGCTCCATGACCCCTGTCATCACAATGCTCCGTGACTCCATTCATCACAATGATTCATGACCTTTCTCATCACAATGGTCCATGCCCTCGTCACACAAGGCTCTGTGATCTTTGTCACCACAATGCTCCATGAAATTTTCATCACAATGCTCTGTGTCCCTTGTCATCACAATGCTCCATGCCTTTGTCAGCACAATGCTCCATGACACTTGTCATCAAAATGCTCCATGCGCTTGTCAGCACAATGCTCCATGACACATGTCATCACAATGTGCCAAGCTCATTTCATCCCAATGCTACACATCCTTTTCATCGCTATGCTCCATAAAACTTGTCATCACAATGCTCCATGCACTTCTCACCAAAATGCTCTCTCACCACATATATCACAATGTTCCATCACCAGTCATCACAATACTCCCTCAACACTGTCATCACAATGTTCCATGACCCCTGTCATCAAAATGCTACATGCCCTTATCATCACAATGCTCCATGACTACTGACATCACAATGTTCCATAACCCCTGTCATCAATATATTCCCTGACCCTTTCCATCAAATTGTTCCATGAACCTGTCATCAGAGTGCTCCCTGCCCTACTCATCACAATGCACCACGCCCTTGTCATCAAAATGCTCCATTACATTTGTCATCACAAAGCTCCATGACCCTTGGCATCACAATGCACCATTCCATTGTCATCAGAAGGCTCCACAAAACATCTCATCACATTACTCCATGCACTTGTCATCCCAAATCTCCATGACGCTTGTCATCACAATGCTCGATGTCTTTCTCATCACAATGATCCATGCCTTGTCATTACAATCCTCCATGACCCATGTATCACCGTGTTCCCTGCCCTTGTCATCACAATGCTCCATGCCCACACTCATTTCAATAATACATGAAATTTTTCAAACCAATGCTCCATGCCCTTGTCATCACAATGCTCCATTACCCCTGTCATAACAATGCTCCATTACCCCTGCCATCACAAGGTCCCACGGCGTTGTCATCACAAGGCTCCATGAAGATTGTCATCACAATGCTCCAAGACACCTGTAATAACAATGCTTCATACCCCTTTTCATCTCAATTCTCCATGAACACTGTCATCAAAATGCACCATGCCAATCATCATAATGCTTCATGGCATTGTCATCACAAAGAAATCAAAATGCTCCATGACATCTGTCATCACAATGCTCCAAACCCTTCTGATCACAATGTTCCATAACACTTGTCATCACAATGCGCCATGACGCTCGTCATCACAATTATCCATGGTCTCCTCATCAAAATGCTCCATGACCTTTGTCAACACAATGCTCAATACACTTGTCATCACAATGCTCCCTGACACTTGTCTTCAGTATGCTACTTGAAACCTGTCATGACAAGGCTCTTTGCCTTTTCCTCACAATGATCCATGCACTTTTCATCACAATGCTCCAAGACCCCTGTAATCACAATGCTCCATGTGCTTGTCATCACAAATCTCAAGGACGCATGTCATCAGAATGCTCCATGGCATTGTCATCACCATGCTCCATGCCCTTGTCATCACAATGCTCCAAGACCCCTCTAATCACAATGCTCCATGCACTTGTCATCTCAATGTTCCATGACCCATGTCATAGCAAGCTCCGTGCGCTTGTCATAACTATGCTTCACGACCTTGTCATCAGAATTCTCAATGGCCCTTGTCACCACAATGCTCCAAGCCCTTGTCATCACAATGCTCCATTACCTTTGTCATCACAATCCTCCATGACACTTGGCTTCACAATGATCCATGATATTGTCTTCACAATGCACCAGGACATATGTAATCACAATACTCCCTGATACCTTTCTTCACAATAATCCATGACCTGGTCATAACAATGCTCCATGCCATTGTCATCAAAATGCGCCATGCACACTTTCATCACAATAATCCATGATACTTCTCAGACCAATGCTCCAAGCCCCTGTCATCACAATGCTCCGTGACTCCAGTCATCACACTGCTTCTGGACCTTTGTCATCACAATGGTCCATGCCCTTGTAATCACAGGGCTCTGTGCACTTTGTCACCATAATGCTCCATGAACTTATCATCACAATGCTCTGTGACCCTTGTCATCACAATGCTCCATGCCTTTGTCATCACAATGCTCCATGCGCTTGTCAGCACAATGCTCCATGACCCATGTCATCACAATATGCCATGCGCTTGTCATCACAATGTTCCACATCTTTGTCATCCCAATGCTCCATAAACCTTGTCATTACAAAGCTCCATGCACTTCTCATTAAAATGCTCTTTCACCACAGATATCAAAATGTTCCGTCACTAGTCATTACAATACTCCCACACCCCTGTCATGACAATGTTCCACGGCCTTGTCATCACAATGCTCCAAGACCACTGTAATCACACTGCTCCATGCTCTTGTCATCACAAAGCACCATGACGCATGTCATCAGACAGCTCCATGGCTTTCTCATCACAATGCTCCATGCACTTTTCATCACAATGCTCCATGAACTCTGTCATCACAATGAACCATGCCCATCATCATAATGCTTCATGCTATTGTCATCACAATGAAATCAAAATGCACCATAACCTCTGTCATCACAATGCTCCAAACCATTGTGTTCACAATGTTCCATAACACTTGTCATCACAACTCCCCATGACGCTCATCATCACAATTATCCATGGTCTTCTCATCACAATGCTCCATGACCTTTGTCATCACAATGCTCAATACACTTGTCATCACAATGCTACCTGACACTTGTCGTTAGTATGCTCCTTGAACCCTCTCATGACAAGGCTCCATGCCCTTTCATCACAATCATCCATGCCCTATTCTTCACAATGCTCCAAGACCCATGTAATCACAATGCTCCATGCACCTTTTCATCAGAATGCTCCATGATACTTGTCATCACAAGGCTCCATGGTCTTCTGCTTACAATGCTCCAGGACCTTGTCATCACAATGCTCCATTCCATTGTCATCACAATGCTCCATGACCCATGCCATCACAATACTCAATGAATACTGTCAGTCCAATGCTCCATGAACTTCTGATCGCAATGCTCCATGACCCCTGTCATCACAATGCTCCATGACCCCTGTCATCACAACGCTCCATGACACCAGACAACACAATGATCCGGGACACTTTTCATCAAAATGCTCCATGACACTTGTCATCACAATGGTCCATGCCCTTGCCATCACAATGCTCCATGAGCCCTGTCAACACAATGCTCCATGACTCCAGTCATCACAATGCTTCATGACCTTTGTCATCACAATGGTCCATGCCCTCGTTTTCACAAGGCTCTGTGATATTGGTCACCACAATGCTCCATGAAATTTTCATCATAATGGTCTGTGACCGTTGTCATCACAATGCTCCAAGGCTTTCTCAGTAAAATGCTCCATGACCATTGTCATCACAATGCTCCATGCCCTTGTCAGCACAGTGCGCCATGACACTTGGCAACACAAGGCTCCAAGCCCTTATCATCACAATGCTCCATTACCTTTGTCATCACAAACCTCCATGACACTTGGCATCACAACGCTCCATGGCATTGTCATCACAATGGGCCATGACTTATGTCTTCAAAATGCTCCCAGACACCTGTCTTCAAATACTGCATGACCTTGTCATCACAATGCTCCATGCCCTTTTAATCACAATGCGCCATTCCCACTGTCATCGCAATAATCCATGAAACGTGTAAGACCAATGCTCCATGCCCCTGTCATCACAATGCTCCATGCCCTTGTCATCACAATGCTCCATGACCCGTCACCATAATGTACCGTGACTCCTGTCATCACAATGCTTCATGACATTTCTCATCACAATAGTCCATGCCCTCGTCATCACAAGTCTCTTTGACATTTGTCACCACAATGCTACATGGACTTTTCGTCACCATGCTCTGCGACCCTTGTCATCACAATGCTCTAGGACACTTTTCATCACACTGCTCCATCACCCCTGACATCACAATATTCTATAACCCATGTAATCAAAATGTTCCATGACCCTTTTCAACAAATTGCTCCATGACCCTGTCAACACAATGCTCCCTGCCCTTCGCATCACAATGCACCATGCTCTTGTCATCAAAATGCTCCTTGACATTTGTCATCACATAGCACCATAAACTTTGGCATCACAATGCTCCATGCCATTGTCATCACAATGCTCCAAGACCCCTGTAATCACAATGCTCCATGCATTTGTCATCGCAATGCTCCATGACCCCTGTCATAGCAAGCTCCATGTGCTTGTCATAACAAAGCTTCACGAACTTGTCATCAAAATTCTCAAAGGCCCTTGTCACCACAGTGCCCCAAGCCCTTGTCATCACAATGCTCCATTACCTTTGTCATCACAATCCTGCATGACACTTTGCTTCACAATGCTCCATGACATTGTCATCACAATGCACCAGGACATATGTCATCACAATGCTCCCTGATACCTGTCTTCACAATAATCCATGACCTGGTCATAAAAATGCTCCATGCCCTTGTCATCACAATGCTCCATGCCCTTGTAATCACAATGCTCCGTGACTCCAGTCATCACACTGCTTCTTGACCTTTGTCATCACAATGCTCCATGCCCTTGTAATCACAGGGCTCTGTGAACTTTGTCACCATAATGCTCCATGAACTTATCATCACAATGCTCTGTGACCCGTGTCATCACAATGCTCCATGCCTTTGTCAGCAGAGTGCTCCATGACCCCTGTCATAACAATGCTCCGTGACTCCAGTCATCACAATGCTTTATGACCTTTGTCATCACAATGGTCCATTCCCTCGTCATGACAATGCTCTGTAACACTTGTAATCACAATGCTCCATGATGCCTGTCATGACAATACTCCTTGCCCGTGTCATCACAATGCTCCATGACCTTTCTCATCACAAAGCTCAATACACTTGTCATCACAATGCTCCCTGACACTTGTCGTCAGAATGCTTCTCGAACCCTGTCATGAAAAGGCTCTATGCCTTTTTCATTACAATGCTCCATGCCCTTTTCATCACAATGCTCCATGCCATTGTCATCACAATGCTCCACAAGCTTGTCATCAGAATGCTCCATGACCCCTGTCATCACAATGCTCCATGACACCTGTCATCACAATGCTCCAGGTCCCTTGTCATTACAGTTCTCCATGACGCTCGTCATCACAATTATCCATGGTCTTCTCATCACAATGCTCCACCGTCTTGCCATCACAATGCTCCATGACACTTCAAATCACAATGTTACAAGCTCTTGTAATCACATTCTCCATGCACTTGTCATCGCAATGCTCCATGACCCCTGTCATCACAATGCTCCGTTACTCCAGTCATCAAAATGCTTTAAGACTTTGCCATCAGAATGATCCATGCCCTCATCATCACAAGTCTCTCTGACCTTTGTCACCACAATGCTCCATGAACTTTTCATCACAATGCTCTGTGACACTTGGCATCACAATGCTCCATGCCCTTGTCAGCACAATGTTCCAAGACACTTGTCATCACAATGCTCCATGAGCTTTGTGGGCACAATGCTCCATGACCGATGTGATCACAATGCGCCATGCGGTTGTCATCACAATGCTCCATAAACATTGTCATCACAATGCTCCATGCATTTCTCATGATAATGCTCTCTCACGACTGATATCAAAATGTTCCATCACTAGTCATCACAATACTCCCTCACCCCTGTCATCAAAATGTTCCATGACCCCTATCATCACAATGCTACATGCCGTTATCATCACAAAGCACCACTCCCTTGTCATCAAAATGCTCCATGACCTTTGTCATCACAAAGCTCCATGACCATTGGCATCACAATGCTCCACGCCATTGTCATCACAATGCTTCATGAAGACTCTCATCACATTGCTCCATGCCCTTGTCATCACAAAGCTCCATGATGCTTGTCATCACAATGCTCGATGCCCTTCTCATCACAATGCTCCATGACATGTCATTAAAATACTCCATGACCCATGTATCACAGTGTTCCGTGTCCTTGTCACCACAATGCTCCATGCCCACTCTCATCACAATAATCCATGAAAATTTTCAGACAAATGCTCCATGCCCTTGTCATCACAAAGCTCCATGACGCATGTCATCAGAATGCTCCATGGCCTTCTCATTCACAATGCTCCATGCCTTTGTCATCACAATGCTCAAAGACACCTCTAATCACAATGCTCCATGTCCCTTTTTATCTCAATGCTCCATGAACCCTGTCATCACAATGCACCATGCCCATCATCATAATGCTTCATGCTATTGTCATCACAATGAAATCAAAATGCTCCACGACCACTGTCATTACAATGCTCCAAACCCTTGTGATCACAATGTTCCATAACACTTGTCATCACAACGCCCCATGACGCTCGTCATCACAATTATCCATGGTCTTCTCATCACAATGCTCCATAACATTTGTCATCACAATGCTCAATACACTTGTCATCACAATGCTCCTTGACTCTTGCCATCAGTATGCTCCTTGAACACTGTCATGACAAGGCTCCATGCCTTTTTCATCACAATGATCCATGCCCATTTCATCAGAATGCTCCAGTACCCCTCTAATCACAATGCTCGTTGCCCTGGTCATCACAAAGCTCCATGACGCATGTCATCAGAATGCTCGTTGGAGATCTCTCACGATGCTCCATGCACTTGTAATCACAATGCTGCAAGACCCCTGTAATCACAATGCTCCATGCCCCTTTTCATCAGAATGCTCCATGAGACTTCTCATCACAAAGCTCCATGGTCTTCTCATCAGAGTGCTCCAGGTCCTGGTCATCACAATGTTCCATGACCCCTTTCATCTGAATACTCCATGAATATTATCCGCTCAATGCTCCATGATGTTCTCATTACAATGCTCCATGACCCCTGTCATCACAATGCTCCATGCTCCTTGATATCAAAATGATCCATGACCTCTGTCATCACAGTGTTCCAAACACTTGCGATCCCATTGTTCCATAACACTTGTCGTCACAGCAGTCGATGATGCCTGTCATCACAATACTCCATGCTCTTGTCATCACAATGCTCCATGACCTTTGTCATCACAATGCTCAATACACTTGTCATCACAGTGTTCCCTGACACTTGTCGTCAGAATGCTTCTCGAACACTTTCATGAAATGGCTCTATGCCTTCTTCATCACAATGCTCCAGGCCATATTCATCACAATGCTCCATGCCATTGTCATCACAATACTCCACAAGCTTGTCATCAGAATGCTCCATGACCCTTGTCATCACAATGCTCCATGACCCCTGTTATCACAATGCTCCATGACACCTGTCATCACAATGCTCCATGCCCCTTGTCATTACAGTTCTCCATGACGCTCGTCATCACAATTATCCATGGTCTTCTCATCACAATGCTCCACCGTCTTGCCATCACAATGCTCCATGACACTTCAAATCACAATGATACATGCTCTTGTAATCACATTCTCCATGCACTTGTCATCGCAATGCTCCATGACCCCTGTCATAGCAAGCTCCATATGCTTTTCATCACAGTGCTTCACGAACTTGTCATCAAAATTCTCAAAAGCGCTTGTCATCACAATGCTCCATGATCATTGTCATCACAAAGCTCCAAGCCCTTGTCATCACAATGCTCCATTACCTTTGTCATCACAATCCTCCATGACACTTGTCATCACAATGCTCCACGCCACTGTCATCACAGTGCACCATGACATAGGTCATCCCAATGCTCCCTGACACCTGACTTCACAATACTCCATGACTTTTCTTCACAGTGCTCCATGCCCTTGTCATCACAATACGCAATGCCCACTGTCATCACAATAATCCATGAAATTTTTCAGACCGTTGCTCCATGCCCCTGTCATCACAATGCTCCATGCAGTTATCATCACAATGCTCCATGACCCCTGTCTTCACAATGCTCCGTGACTCCAGTCATCACAAGGCTTCAAGACTTTGTCATCACAATGGTCCATGCCCTCATCATCACAAGTCTCTGTGACATTTGTCACCACAATGCTCCATGAACTTTTCATCACAATGCTCTGTGACTCTTGGCATCACAATGCTCCATGCCATTGTCATCATAATGCTTCATGAAGCCTCTCATCACATTGCTCCATGCCCTTGTCATCACAAAGCTCCATGACGCTTGTCATCACAAAGCTCGATGCCCTTCTCATTACAATGCTCCATGACCTTGTCATTACAATCCTCCATGACCCATGTATCACAGTGTTCCGTGTCCTTGTCATCACAATGCTCCATGCCCACTCTCATCACATTGTTCCATGACCCCTGTCAACACAATGCTCCATGACCCTTGTCATTACAGTGCTCCATGATGCTCGTCATCACAGTTATTCACGGTCTTCTCATCACAGTGCTCCACGGTCTTGCCATCACAATGCTCCATTCCCTGGTAATAACAATGCTCCATGTCCCTTTTCATCACAATTCTCCATGTCCTTGTCATCACAATGCTCCATGACACTTCTCATCACAATGTTACATGCTCTTCTCATCACAATTCTCCATGAACTTGTCTTCGCAATGCCCCATGACCCCTGTCATAGCAAGCTACATGCCTTTGTCCTCAAAATGCTTCAAAACATTGTCATAAAAATTCTCAATGTCCGTTGTCATCACAATGCTCCATGCCCTTGTCATCACAATGTTCCATGACCCTTGTTATCACAATGCTCCAAGCCGTTGTCATCACAATGCTCCATTACATTTGTCATCACAATCCTCCATTACACTTTGCATCACAATGCTCCATGCCATTGTCATCTCAATGGACCATGACATATGTCATGACAATGCTCCCTGTCACCTGTCTTCAGAGTATTCCATGACCTTGTCATCACAATGCTCCATGCCCTTGTCATCACAATGTGCCATGCCCACTGTCATCACAATAATCCAAGAAACTTGTCAGTCCAATGTTCCATGCCACTGTCATCACAATTCTATATGCCCTTGTCATCACAAAGCTGCATGACGCATGTCATCATAATGCTCCATTGCATTCTCATCACAATGGTCCATGCCCTTGTCTGCACAATGTGCCATGCCCTCACTCATCACAATAATCCTTGAAAGTGGTCAGACCAGTTGTCCATGCACCTATCATCACAATGCTCCATGCCATTGTCATCACAATGCACCGTGAACCCTGTCATCACAATGCTCCATGACTCCAGTCATCACAGGGCTTCATGACCTTTGTCATCACAATGGTCCATGCCCTCATCATCACACGTCTCTGAGACCTTTGTCACCACAATGCTCCATGAACTTTTCATCACAACGCTCCGTGACCATTGTCATCATAATGCCCCATGCCTTTGTCAGCACAATGCTCCATGACCCTTGTCATCACAATGCTCCATGCGCTTCTCAGCAAAATGCTCCATGACCCATGTCATCACAATGAGCCATGCGCTTGTCATCACAATGCTCCACAAACTTGTCATCACAATGCTCCATGCACTTCTCATCAAAATGCTCTCTCACCACTGATATCACAATGTTCCATCACTAGTCATCCCAATACTCCCTCAGCCGTGTCCTCACAATGTTCCATGAACCCTGTCATCAAAATGTTCCATGCCCTTGTCATCACAATGCTCCGTGATACATGTCATCAGAATGCTACATGCCCTTGCCATCACAATGCTCCAAGACCCCTGTAATCACAATGTCACTTGCAACTTTTCATCTCAATGCTCCATGAACCCTGTCATCACAATGCACCGTGCCCATCACCATAATATTTCATGCTATTGTCATCACAATGAAATCAAAATGCTCAATGACCTCTGTCATCACAATGCACCAAACACTTCTGAACACAATGTTCCATAACACTTGTCATCACAATGCCCCATGACGCTGGTCATCACAATTATCCATGGTCTTCTCATCACAATGCTCCATGACCTTTCTCATCACAATGCTCAATACACTTGTCATCACAATGCTCCCTGACACTTGTCGTCAGTATGCTCCTTGAACCCTCTCATTACAAGGCTCCATGCTTTTTCAACACAATCACCCATGCCCTATTCATCACAATGCTCCAAGACCCCTGTAATCACAATGCTCCATGCCCCTTTTCATCAGAATGCTCCATGAGACTTGTCATCACAAAGCTCCATGGTCTTCTCCTCACTATGATCCAGGACCTTGTCATCACAATGCTCCATTCCATTGTCATCACAATGCGCCATTACACCTGCCATCACAATACTCAATGAATATTGTCAGCCCAATGCTCCATGAACTTCTGTTCACAATGCTCCATGACCCCTGTCATCGCAATGCTCCATGACCACAGTCATCACAACGCTCCATGACACAAGACAACACAATGATCCGGGACTCTTGTCATCACAGTGCTCCATGACACTTGTCATCAAAATGCTACATGCATTTGTCAGCAAAATGTTACATGACCTTGTCATCACATGCTCCATGTGCTTGTCATCACAATACTCCATTCCCATTGTCATCAAAATCATCCATGAAACTTGGGTTCACATTGCTTCATGCACTTGTCATCACAATGCTCCATGCTCCTTGAAATGAAAATGATACATGACTTCTGTCATCACAGTGCTCCAAATCCTTGTGATCACAATGTTCCATAACACTTGTCATCACAATGGTCCATGATGCCTGTCATCACAATGCTCCATGACCTTTTTCATCACAATGCTCAATACACTTGTCATCACACTGCTCCCTGACACTTGTTGTCAGAATGCCCCATGAACACTGTCATGAAAAGGCTCCATGCCTTTTTCATCACAATGCTCCATGCCCTTTTCATCACAATGCTCAATGCCATTGTCATCACATTACTCCACAAGCTTGTCATCAGAATGCTCCATGACCCTTGTCATCACAATGATCCATGTCACCAGTCATCACAATGTTCCATGCCCCTTGTCATTACAGTGCTCCATGACGCTCGTCATCACTATTATCCATGGTCTTCTCATCACAATGCTCCACGGTCTTGCCATCACTATGCTCCATGCCCTGGTCATCACAATTCTACATATCCTTGTCATCACAATGCTCCATGACACTTCTAATCAAAATGTTACATGCTCTTGTCAATACAATTCACCATGCAATTGTCATCGAAATGCTCCATGACCCCTTCATAGCAAGCTCCATGCGCTTGTCATCACAATGCTTCACGACCTTCTCATCAAAATTCTCAATGGCCCTTGTCAACTCAGTGCTCCATGATCTTGTCATCACAATGCTCAATGACCCTTGTCATCACGATGCTCCATTTCCTTTGTCATCACAATCCTCCATGACACTTGGCATCACAATGACCCATGCAATTGTCATCACAATGGACCAAGACATATGTCATCACAATGCTCCATGACACCTGTCTTCACAATACTGTATGACCTTGTCATCACAATGCTCCATGCCCTTGTCAACACAATGCGCCATGACCACTGTCATCACAGTAATCCATAAAACATGTCATAGCAATGTTCTATGCCCCTGTCATCACAATGCTCCATTCCCTTGTCATCACAATGCTCCATGACCCCTGACATCACAATGCTCCGTGACTCCAGTCATCACAATTCTTCATGACCTTTGTCCTCACAATGGTCCATGCCCTCATCATCACAAGTCTCTGTGACCTTTGTCACCACAATGCGCCATGAACTTTTCATCACAATGCTCCATGACCCTTGTCATCACAATGTTCCATGCCTTTCTCAGCACAATGCACCATGACACATGTCATCACAAAGCTCCTTGCGCTAGTCAGCACAATGCTCCATAACACATGTCATAACAATGCTGGATGTTCTAGTCAGCACAATGCTCCATGACATATGTCATCACAATGCGCCATGCGCTTGTCATCACAATGCTCCACAACCTTGTCATCACAATGCTCCATAAAACTTGTCATCACAATGCTCCATACACTTCTCATCAAAATGCTCTCTCACCAATGATATCACAATGTTCCATCACTAGTCATTAAAATACTCCCTCACCCCTGTCATCACAATGATCCATGACCCCTGTCATCACAATGCTATATGCCCTTATCATCACAATGTTCCATTACCCCTAACATCACAATGTTCCATAACCCCTGTCATCAAAATGCTCCATGACCCTTTTCATCACAATGCTCCATGACCCCTGACATCACAATGTTCCATAACCACTGTCATCAAAATGTTCGATGACCCTTTTCATCAAATTGCTCCATGACCCTGTCAAAACAATGCACCGTGCACTTCTCATCACAATGCACCACGCCTTTGTCATCAAAATGCTCCATGACATTTGTCATCACAAAGCTCCATGACCATTGGCATCACAATGCTCCAAGCCACTGTCATCACAATGCTTCATGAAGCCTCTCATCACATTGCTCCATGTCCTGGTCATCACAAAGCTCCACGATGCTTGTCATCAAAATGCTCCATGCCCTTCTCAACACAATGCTCCATGCCCTTGTCATTACAATACTCCATGACCCATGTATCACAGTGTTCCATGCCCTTGTCATCACAATGCTCCATGCCCTATCTCATCACAATAATCCATAAAACTTTTCAGACCAAAGCTCCATGCCATTGTAATCACAATGCTCCATTACACCTTCATGACAGTGCTCCATTACCCCAGCCATGAAAATGATCCAGGGCCTTGTCATCACAAGGCTCCATAACCCTTGTCATCAAAATGATCCAAGACCCCTGTAATCACAATTCTCCATGCCTTTGTCATCACAAAATTCCACGACACATGTCATCAGAATGCTCCATGGCCTTCTCATCACAATGCTCCATACAATTGCTATCACAGTACTCCATTAGCCCTGTCATAACAATGCTCCATGACCCATGACAACACAATGATCCGGGACTCTTGTCATCAAAATGCTCCATGACACTTGTCATCACAATGCTCCATGCCCTTGTCATCCCAATGCTCCATGACCCCAGTAATCAGAATGCTCCGTGACGCTTGTCATCACAGTGCTCCATGACACTTGTCATCACAATGCTCCATGCCTTTGTTAGCAAAATGCTACATGACCTTGTCATCACAATGCTCCATGTGCTTGTCATCAAAATACTCCTTTACCTTTGTCATCACAATCCTCCATGAATCTTGGGATCACATTGCTTCATGCCCTTGTCATCACAATGGTCCATTCTACTTGAAATCAAAATGATCTATGATCTCTGTCATCACAATGCTCCAAGCCCTTGTGATCACAATGTTCCATAACACTTGTCATCACAACGCTCCATTATGCCTGTCATCACAATACTCCATGCCCTTGTCATCACAATGCTCCCTGACTTTTGTCATCACAATGCTCAATACACTTGTCATCAAAATGCTCCCTGACACTTGTCATCAGAATGCTCCTTGAACCCTGTCATGAAAAGGCTCCATGCCTTTTTCATCACAATGCTCCATGCACTTTGCATCACAATGCTCCATGCCATGGTCATCACAATACTCCACAAGCTTGTCATCAGAATACTCCATGACCCTTGTCACCACAATGCTCCATGAAAATTTTATCACAATGCTCTATGACCCTTGTCATCACAAAGCTCCATGCCTTTGTCAGCACAATGCTCCATGACCCTTGTCATCACAATGCTCGATGCGCATGTCAGCACAATGCTCCATAACACATGTCATCACAATGCACCGTGCACTTGTCATCATAATTCTCCACATCCTTGTCATCAAAATGCTCCATAAACATTGTCATCAAAATGCTCCTTGCACTTCTCCTCCAAATGCCTTCTCACCACTGATATCACAATGTTCCATCACTAGACAACACAATACTCCCTCACCCCTGTCATCAAAATATTCCATGACCACTGTAATCACAATTATCCATGCCCTTGTCATCACAAAGCTCCATGACGCATGTCATCAGAATTCTCCATGGCCTTCTCATCACAATGCTCCATGCCCTTGTCATCACAATGCTCCAACACCCCTGTAATCACAATGCTCCATGCCCCTTTTCATCTCAATGCTCCATGAACCCTGTCATTACAATGCACCGTGCCCATCACCATAATATTTCATGCTATTGTCATCACAATGAAATCAAAATGCTCAATGACCTCTGTCATCACAGTGAACCAAACCCTTCTGATCACAATGTTCCATAACACTTGTCATCACAATGCACCATGACGCTGGTCATCACAATTTTCCATGGACTTCTCATCACAATGCTCCATGATCTTTGTCATCACAATGCTCAATACACTTATCATCACAATGCTCCCTGACAGTTGTCATCAGTATGCTCCTTGAACCCTGTCATGACAAGGCTCCATGCATTTTTCATCACAATGATCCATTCCCTTTTCATCACAATGCTCCAAGACCCCTGTAATCACAATGCTCCATGTCCTTGTCATCACAAAGCTCCATGATGCATGTCATCAGAATGCTCATTTGCCTTCTCATCACAATGCTCCATGGCCTTGTAATCATATTGCTTCAAAACACCTGTAATCTCAATGCTCCATGCAAATTTTCATCAGAATGCTCCATGCCCTTGTCATCACAATGCTCCATGACCCTTGTCATAGCAATGTTCCAAGCCCTTGTCATCAAACTGCTCCATTACCTTTGTCATCACAATCCTCCATGACACTTGGTATCACAATGCTCCATGCCATTGTCATCACAATGGACAATGACATATGTCATCACAATGCTCCCTGACACCTGTCTTCACAATACTCCATGACCTTGTCATCACAAAGTTCCATGCCCTTGTCATCACAATGTGCCATGCCCACTGTCATCACAATAATCAATGAAATATGTCAGACCAATGTTCCATGCCCCTGTCATCACAATGCTCGATGCCCTTGTCATCACAATGCTCCATGACCCCTGTCATCACAATGCTCCGTGACTCCAGTCATCACAATGCTTCATGACATTTGTCCTCACAATGGTCCATTCACTCGTCACACAAGGCTCTGTGACCTTTGTCACCACAATGCTCCATGCCCTTGTCATCTCAATGCTCCATGCCCATTGTCATCACAATAATCCATGAAACTTGTCAGACCAAAGTTCCATGACCCTGTCATCACATTGCTCCATGCCCTTGTCATCACAATGCTCCATGACCCCTGTCATCACAGTGCTCCGTGACTCCAGTCATCACAATGATTCATGACCTTTCTCATCACAACGGTCCATGCCCTCATAACACAAGGCTCTGTGATCAGTGTCACCACAATGCTCCATGAAATTTTCATCACAATACTCTGTGTCCCTTGTCATCACAATGCTCCATGCCTTTGTCAACACAATGCTCCATGACACTTGTCATTAAAATGCTCCATGCGCTTGTCAGCACAATGCTCCATGTCACATGTCATCACAATGTGCCATGCTCTTTTCATCACAATGCTCCACATCCTTTTCATCGCTATGCTCCATAAAACTTGTCATCACAATGCTCCTTGTACTTCTCATCAATATGCTCTCTCACAACATATATCACAATGTTCCATCACTAGTCATCACAATACTCGCTCACCCCTGTCATCACAATGTTCCATGATCACTGTCATCACAGTTCTACATGCCCATATCATCACAATGCTCCATGACACCTGACATCACAATGTTCCATAACCCCTCTCACAAAATGCTCCATGACCCATTTCATCACAATGCTTCATGAACACTGACATCACAATGTTCCATAAAACCTTTCATCAAAATAATCCATGACTCTTTTATTCAAATTGCTCCATGACCCTGTCATCACAATGCTCCCTGCCCTTCTCATCACAATGCACCACGCCCTTGTCATCAAAATGCCCCATGACATTTGTCATCACAAAGCTCCATGATCCTTGTCATCACAATGCACCAAGACCTCTGTAATCACAATTCTCCATGCCACTTTTCATCTCAATGCTCCATGAACACTGTCATCACAATGCACCATGCCCATCATCATAATGATTCATGCTATTGTCATCACAATGAAATCAAAATGCTCCATGTGCTCTGTCATCACAATGCACCAAAACCTTCTGATCTCAATGTTCCATAACACTTGTCATCACATGCCCCATGACGCTCGTCATCACAATTATGCAAGGTCTTCTGATCACAATGTTCCAATACCTTGGTCACCACAATGCTCAATACACTTGGCATCACAATGCTCGCTGACACTTGTCATCAGTATGCTCCTTGAACCCTGTCATGACAAGGCTCCATGCCTTTTTCATCACAATGATCCATTCCCTTTTCATGACAATGCTCCAAGACCCCTGTTATCACAATGCTCCGTGACTCCAGTCATCACAGTGCTTCATGATATTTGTCATCACAATGGTCCATGACCTCGTCACACAAAGCTCAGTGACCTTTTTCATCACAGTGCTCCATGAAATTTTTATCACAATGCTCTGTGACCCTTGGCATCACAAAGCTCCATGCCTTTGTCAGCACAATGCTCCATGACCCTTGTCAACGCAATGTTCCAAGCCCTTGTCTTCAAAATGATCCATTACCTTTGTCATCACAATCCTCCATGACACTTGGTATCACAATGCTCCATGCCATTGTCATCACAATGGACAATGACATATGTCATCACAATGATCCCTGACACCTGTCTTCACAATACTCCATGACCTTGTCATCACAATGTTCCATGCCCTTGTCATCACAATGCGCCATGCCCACTGTCATCACAATAATCCATGAAACATGTCAGACCAATGTTCCATGCCCCTGTCATCACAATGCTCCATGCCCTTGTCATCACAATGCTCCATGACCCCTGTCATCACAATGCTCCGTGACTCCAGTCATCAAAATGCTTCATGAGCTTTGTCCTCACAATGGTCCAAGCCCTCGTGACACAAGGCTCTGTGACCTTTGTCACCACAATGCTCCATGCCCTTGTCATCTCAATGCTCCATGCCCACCATCATCAAAATAATCCATGAAACTTGTCAGACCAATGTTCCATGCCCCTGACATCATATTGCTCCATGACCTTGTCATCACAATGCTCCATGAACCCTGACATGACAATGTTCCATAACCCCTGTCATCAAAATATTCCATGACAATTTTTTTCAAATTGCTCCATGACCCTGTCATCACAATGCTCCATGACCCCTGTAATCACAGTGCTCCGTGATTCCAGTCATCACCATGATTCATGACCTTTCTCATCACAATGGTCCATAACCTCGTCACACAAAGCTCTGTGACCTTTGTCACCACAATGCTCCATGAAATTTTTATCACAATGCTCTGTGACCCTTGTCATCACAATGCTCCATGCCTTTGTCAGCACAATGCTCCATAACCCATGTCATCACAATGCACCATGCACTTGTCATCACAATGCTCCACATCCTTGTCATCAAAATGCTCCATAATATTTGTCATCACAATGCTCCATGCACTTCTCGACAAAATGTTTTCTCACCACTGATATCACAATGTTCCATCACTAGTCATCACAATACTCCCTCACCCCTGTCATCACAATATTCCATGACCCCTGTAATAACAATTCTGAATGCCCTTGTCATCACAATGCTACATTACACCTGTCATAACAATGCCCCATCACCCTTGCCATCACAGTATTCCACGGCCTTGTCTTCACAATGTTCCATGCCCTTGTCATCACAATGCTCCAACACCCCTGTAATCACAATGCTCCATGCCCCTTTTCATCTCAATGCTCCATGAACCCTGTCATCACAATGCACCGTGCCAATCACCATAATATTTCATGCTATTGTCATCACAATGAAATCAAAATGCTCAATGACCTCTGTCATCACAATGCACCAAACCCTTCTGATCACAGTGTTCCATAACACTTGTCATCACAATGCCCCATGACGCTGGTCATCACAATTAGCCATGGTCTTCTCATCACAATGCTCCATGATCTTTGTCATCACAATGCTCAATACACTTATCATCACAATGCTCCCTGACAGTTGTCATCAGTATGCTCCTTGAACCCTGTCATAACAAGGCTCCATGCATTTTTCATCACAATGATCCATTCCCTTTTCATCACAATGCTCCAAGACCGCTGTAGTCACAATGCTCCATGTCCTTGTCATCAAAAATCTCCATGACGCATGTCATCAGAATGCTCCATTGCCTTCTCATCACACTGCTCCATGCCCTTGTAATCACATTGCTTCAAAACCCCTGTAATCTCAATGCTCCATGCCCTTGTCATCACAATGCTCCATGACACTTGTCATCACAATGTTCCAAGCCTTTGTCATCAAAATGCTCCATTACCTTTGTCATCACAATCCTCCATGACACTTGGTATCACAATGCTCCATGCCATTGTCATCACAATGGACAATGACATATGTCATCACAATGCTCCATGACACCTGTCTTCACAATACTCCATGACTTTGTCATCACAATGCGCCATGCCCACTGTCATCACAAAAAACCAAGAAACATGTCAGATCAATGTTCCATGCCCCTGTCATCACAATGCTCCATGCCCTTGTCATCACAATGCTCCATGACCCCTGTCATCACAATGCTCCGTGACTCCAGTCATCACAATGCTTCATGACATTAGTCCTCACAATGGTCCATGCCCTCGTCACACAAGGCTCTGTGACCTTTGTCACCACAATGCTCCATGCCCTTGTCATCTCAATGCTCCATGCCCACTGTCATCACGATAATCCATGAAACTTGTCAGACCAATGTTCCATTCCCCTGTCATCACATTGCTCCATGCCCTTGTCATCACAATGCTCCATGACCACTGTCATCACAATGCACCGTGACTCCAGTCATCACAATGATTCATGACATTTTTCCTCACAATGGTCCATGCCCTCATCACACAAGGCTCTCTGATCTTTGTCACCACAATGCTCCACGATATTTTCATCACAATGCTCTGTGTCCCTTGTCATCACAATGCTCCATGACACTTGTCATCAAAATGCTCCAATGTCTTGTCAGCACAATTCTCCATGACACATGTCATCACAATGTGCCATGCTCTTTTCATCACAATGCTCCACATCCTTTTCATCGCTATGCTCCATAAAACTTGTCATCACAATGCTCCATGCACTTCTCATTAAAAAGCTCTCTCACGACATATATCACAATGTTCAATCACTACTCTTCACAATACTCGCTCACCCCTGTCATCACAATGTTCCATGACCACTGTCATCACAGTGCTACATGCCCTTATCATTACAATCCTCCATGACCCCTGAGATCACAATGTTCCATAACCCCTGTCACAAAATGCTCCATGACACATTTCATCACAATGCTTCATGACCCCTGACATCAAATGTTCCATAACCCCTGTCATCAAAATATTGCATGACCCTTTTATTCAAATTGCTCCATGACCCTGTCATCACAATGCGCCTTGCCCTTCTCATCACAATGCACCACGCCCTTGTCATCAAAATGCCCCATGACATTTGTCATCACAATGCTCCATGACCCTTGGCATCACAATGATCCATGCCATTGTCATCACAATGCTCAATGAAATCTCTCATCACATTGCTCCATGCCCTTGTCATCACAATGCTCCATTACACCTGTCATAACAATGCTCCAGGACCCCTGCCATCAAAATGTTCCTCGCCCTTATCATCACAAGGCTTCATGAGCCTTGTCATCACAATGCACCAAGACGTTTGTAATCACAATTCTCCATGGCACTTTTCATTTCAATGCTCCATAAACCCTGTGATCACAATGCACCATGCCCATCATCATAATGATTCATGCTATTGTCATCAAAATGAAATTAAAATGCTCCATGACTTCTGTCATCACAATGCTCCAAACCCTTCTGATCACAACGATCCATAACACTTGTCATCACAATACCCCATGACGCTCCTCATCACAATTATGCAAGTACTTCTCATCACAATGCTCCATGACCTTTGTCACCACAATGCTCAATACACTTGTCATCACAATGCTCCCTGACACTTGTCATCAGTATGCTCCTTGAACACTGTCATGACAAGGATCCATGCCTATTTCATCACAATGATCCATTCCCTTTTCATCACAATGCTCCAAGACCACTCTTATCACAATGCTCTGTGACTTCAGTCATCACACTGCTTCATGACATATGTCATCACAATGGTCCATGACCTCGTCACACAAAGCTCTGGGACCATTGTCACCACAATGCTCTATGAAATTTTTATCACAATGCTCTGTGACCCTTGTCATCACAAAGCTCCATGCCTTTGTCAGCACAATGCTCCATGAGCCTTGTCATAACAATGCTCGATGTGCGTGTCAGCACAATGCTCCATAACACATGTCATCACAATGCACCATGCACTTGTCATCACAATGCTCCACATCCTTGTCATCAAAATGCTCCATAAAACTTTTCATCAAAATGCTCCATGCACTTCTTCTCAAAATGCCTTCTCACCACTGATATCACAATGTTCCATCACTAGTCATCACAATACTCCCTCACCCCTGTCATCACAATATTCCATGACTCCTGTAATCACAATTCTCCATGCCCTTGTCATCACAAAGCTCCATGACGCATGTCATTAAAATGCTCCATTGCCTTCTCATCACAATGCTCCATGTCCTTGTCATCACAATGCTCCATCACCCCTGTAATCACAATGTTCCATGCTCCTTTTCATCTCAATGCTCCATGAACCCTGTCATCAAAATGCACCGTGCCCATCACCATAATATTTAAAGCTATTGTCATCACAATGAAATCAAAATGCTCAGTGAACTCTGTCATCACAATGCACAAAACCCTTCTGATCACAATGTTCCATAACACTTGTCATCACAATGCCCCATGACGCTGGTCCTCACAATTATCCTTGCTCTTCTCATCACAATGCTCCATGATCTTTTTCATCACAATGCTCAATACACATATCATCACAATGCTCCCTGACAGTTGTCATCAATATGCTCCTTGAACCCTGTCATGACAAGGCTCCATTCATTTTTCATCACAATGATCCATTCTGTTTCCATCACAATGTTCCAAGAACCCTGTAATCACAATGCTCCATGTCCTTGTCATCACAAAGCTCCATGACGCATGTCATCAGAATGCTGCATTGCCTTCTCATCAAAATGCTCCATGCCCTTGTAATCACATTGCTTCAAAACACCTGTAATCTCAATGCTCCATGCACCTTTTCATCAGAATACTCCATACCCCTGTCAACACAATGCTCCATGACCCTTGTCATCGCAATGTTCCAAGCCCTTGTCATCAAAATGCTCCATTACCTTTGCCATCACAATCCTCCATGACACTTGGTATCACAATGCTCCATGCCATTGTCATCACAATGAACAATGACATATGTCATCACAATGCTCCCTGACACCTGTCTTCACAATACTCCATGACCTTGTCATCACAATGTTCCCTGCCCCTGTCATCACAATGCCCCATGCCCTTGTCATCACAATGCACCACGCCCTTGTCATCAACATGCCCCATATCATTTGTCATCACAAATCTGCATGACACTTGGGATCACAATGCTCCATGCCATTGTCATCACAATGCTCAATGAAATCTCTCATCACATTGCTCCATGCCCTTGTCATCACAATGCTCCATTACACCTGTCATAACAATGCTCCATGACCCCTGCCATCACAATGTTCCACGGCCTTGTAATCACAAGGCTCCATGACACTTTTTATCACAATGCTCCACATCCTTTTCATCGGTATGCTCCATAAAATTTGTGATCACAATGCTCCTTGCACTTCTCATCAAAATGCTCTCTCACCACATATATCACAATGTTCCATCACTAGTCATCACAATACTCGCTCACCCCTGTCATCACAATGTTCCATGACCACTGTCATCACAGTGCTACATGCCCTTATCATTACAATACTCCATGACCTTGTCATAACAATGTTCCATGCCCTTGTCATCACAATTTGCCATGCCCACTCTCATCACAATAAACCATAAATCTTGTCAGAGCAATGCTCCATGACCCCTGTCATCACAATGCTCCGTGACTCCAGTCATCACAATGATTCAGGACCTATCTCATCGCAATGCTCCATGTTCTTGTCACACAAGGCTCTGTGATCTTTGTCACCACAATGCTCCATGAATATTTCATCACAATGCTCTGTGTCCCTTGTCATCAAAATGCTCCATGCCTTTGTCACCACAATGCTCCATGCCCTTGTCATCACAATGTTCCATGCCCACTGTCATCACAATAATCCATGAAACTTGTCAGACCAACGTTCCATGCCCGTGTCATCACATCGTTCCATGCCCTTGTCATCACAATGCTCCATGAACCCTGTCATCACAAAGCTCCATGAACTTCTCTTCAAAATGCGCTCTCAACACATATATCACAATGTTCCATCACTAGTCATCACAATACTCGCTCAGCCCTGTCATCACAATGTTCCATGACCACTGTCATCACAGTGCTACATGCCCTTATCTTCACAATGCTCCATGACCCCTGACATCACAATGCTCCATGTCCTTGTCATCACAAAGCTCCATGACACATGTCATCATAATGCTCCATTGCCTTCTCATCACAATGTTCCATGCCCTTGTAATCACATTGCTCAAAACCCCTATAATTCAATGCTCCATGCACCTTTTCATCAGAATGCTTCATGACCCTTTTAATCAAAATGCTGCATGACCCCTGACATCACAATGTTCCATAACCCCTGTCATCAAAATGTTCCATGACACTTTTCATCAATTTGCTCCATAACCCTGTCATCACAATGCTCCCTGCCCTTCTCATCACAATGCACCACGACCTTGTCATCAAAATGCTCCATGACCTTTGTCATCACAAAGCTCCAAGACCCTTGGCATCACAATACTCCATGCCATTTCATCACAATGCTACATGAACACTCTCATCACATTGCTCCATGCCCTTGTCACCACAATGCTCCATGACTCTTGTCATCACATTGCACGATACTCTTCTCATCACAATGCTCCATGCCCTTGTCATTACAATCCTCCATGACACATGTATCACAGTGTTCCATGCCCTAGCCATCACAGTGTTCCATGCCGAATCTCATCACAGTAATCCATGAAATTTTCAGACCAATGTTCCATGCCCTTGTCATCACAATGCTCCATTACCCCTGTCATAATTATGCTCCATGACACCTGCCATCACAATGTTGCACCGCCTTGGCATCCAAGGCTCCATGACCCTTGTCATCACAATGCTCCAAGACCCCTGTAATCACAATGCTCCAGGCCATGGTCAACACAAAGATCCATGACACATGTCATCAGAATGCTCCATGGCCTTCTCATCACAATGCTCCATGCCCTTGTCATCACAATGCTCCAAGACCCATGTAATCACAATGTTCCATGCCCCTATTCATCAGATTGCTCCATGAGAATTGTAATCACAAGGCTCCATGGTCTTCTCATCACACTGCTCCAGGAACTTTTCATCACAAAGCTCCATTCCCTTGTCATCACAATGCTCCTTGACCACTGTCATCACAATACTCCATGAATATTTTCAGGCCAATGCTCCATGACCTTCTCATCACAATGCTCCATGACACCTGTCATCACAATGCTCCATGCCCCTTGTCATTACAGTGATCCATGACGCTCTTCATCATAATTATCCATAGTCTTTTCATCACAATGCTCCACGGTCTTGCTATCACAATTCTCCATGCCCTGTTCATCACAATGCTCCATGTCCCATGTCATTACAATTCTCCACGTCCTTGTCATCACAATGCTTCGTGACACTTCTCATCACAATGTTACATGATCTTGTCATCACAATTCTCCATGCACTTGTCATCGCAATGCTCTATGACCCCTGTCATAACAATGCACCGTGCCCATCACCATAATATTTCATGCTATTGTCATCACAATGAAATCAAAATGCTCAATGACTTCTGTCATCACAATGCACAAAAACCTTCTGATCACAATGTTCCATAACACTTGTCATCACAATGCCCCATGACGCTGGTCATCATAATTATCCATGGTCTTCTCATCACAATGCTCCATGATCTTTGTCATCACAATGCTCAATACACTTATCATCACAATGCTCCCTGACACTTGTCATCAGTATGCTCCTTGAACCCTGTCATGACAAGGCTCCATGCATTTTTCATCACAATGATCCATTCATTTTTCATCACAATGCTCCAAGACTTCTGTAATCACAATGCTCCATGTCCTTGTCATCACAAAACTCCATGACGCATGTCATCAGAATGCTCCATTGCCTTCTCATCACAATGCTCCATGCCCTTGTAATCACATTGCTTCAAAAACCCTGTAATCTCAATGCTCCATGCACCTATTCATCAGAATGCTCCATGCCGTTGTCAACACAATTCTCCATGTCTCTTGTCATCAAAATGCTCCATTACCTTTGTCATCACAATCCTCCATGACACTTGTTATCACAATGCTCCATGCCATTGTCATCACAATGGACAATAACATATGTCATCACAATGCTCCCTGACACCTGTCTTCACAATACTCCATGACCTTGTCATCACAATGTTCCATGCCCTTGTAATCACAATGCGCCATGCCCACTGTCATCACAATAATCCATGAAACATGTCAGACCAATGTTCCATGCCCCTGTCATCACAATGATCCATGCCCTTTTCATCTCAATGCTCCAAGACCCCTGTCATCACAATGCTCCGTGACACCAGTCATCATAATGCTTCATGACCTTTGTCCTCACTATGGTCCATGCCCTCGTCACACAAGGCTCTGTGACCTTTGTCACCACAATGCTCCATGCCCTTGTCATCTCAATGCTCCATGCCCACTCTCATCACAATAATCCATGAAACTTGTCAGACCAATGTTCCATGCCCCTGTCATCACATTGCTCCATGCCCTTGTCATCACAATGCTGCATGATCCCTCTCATAACAGTGTTCCGTGACTACAGTCATCACAATGATTCATGCCCTTTCTCCTCACAGTGGTCCATGCCCCCGTCACACAAGGCTCTGTCATCTTTGTCACCACAATGCTCCATGAAATTTTCATCACAAGGCTCTGTGTCCCTTGTCATCACAATGCTCCATGCCTTTTTCAGCACAATGCTCCATAACTTTTGTCATCACAAAGCTCCATGGCCCTTGGTATCACAATACTCCATGCCATTTCATCACAATGCTACATGAAACTTCTCATCATATTGCTCCATGACCTTGTCACCACAATGCTCCATGACTCTTGTCATCACATTGCACGATACTCTTCTCATCACAGTGCTCCATGCCCTTGTCATTACAGTCCTCCATGACACATGTATCACAGTGTTCCATGCCCTAGTCATCACAATGTTCCATGCCGAATCTCATCACAATAATCCATGAAATTTTCAGACCAATGTTCCATGCCCTTGTCATCACAATGCTCCATTACCCCTGTCATAATTATGCTCCATGACCCTTGTCATCACAATGCTCCAAGACCCCTGTAATCACAATGCTCAATGCCCTTGTCATCACAAAGATCCATGACACATGTCATCAGAATGCTCCATGGCCTTCTCATCACAATGCTCCATGCCCTTGTAATCACAATGCTCCAAGACCCCTGTAATCACAATGTTCCATGCCCCTATTCATCAGAATGCTCCATGAGACTTGTAATCACAAGGCTGCATGGTCTTCTCATCACACTGCTCCAGGACCATGTCATCACAAAGCTCCATTCCCTTGTCATCACAATGCTCCTTGACCACTGTCATCACAAGACTCCATGAATATTTTCAGGCCAATGCTCCATGAACTTCTCATCACAATGCTCCATGACACTTGTCATCACAATGCTCCATGACCACTCTCATCACAATGCTCCATGACACCTGTCATCACAATGCTCCATGCCCCTTGTCATTACAGTGATCCATGACGCTCTTCATCATAATTATCCATAGTCTTTTCATCACAATGCTCCACGGTCTTGCTATCACAATTCTCCATGCCCTGTTCATCACAATGCTCCATGTCCCATGTCATTACAATTCTCCACGTCCTTGTCATCACAATGCTTCGTGACACTTCTCATCACAATGTTACATGATCTTGTCATCACAATTCTCCATGCACTTGTCATCGCAATGCTCTATGACCACTGTCATAGCAAGCTCCATGCGCTTGTCATCACAATGCTTCACGACGTTGTCATCACAATTCTCAATGGCCCTTGTCATCACAATGCTCCATGCCCTTGTCATCACAATGCTCCATGACACTTGTCATCACAATGTTCTAAGCCCTTGTCATGAAAATGCTCCATTACCTTTGTCATCACAATCCTCCATGACACTTGGTATCACAATGCTCCATGCCATTGTCATCACAATGGACAATGACATATGTCCTCACAATGCTCCCTGACACCTGTCTTCACAATAATCCATGATCTTGTCATCACAATGTTCCATGCCCTTGTCATCACAATGCACCATGCCCACTCTCATCACAATAATACATAAATCTTGTCATCATAATGCTCCATGACCCCTGTCATCACAATGCTCCGTGACTCCAGTCATCACAATGCTTCATGACCTTTGTCATCACAGTGGTCCATGCCCTCTTCACACAAGGCTCTGTGATCTTTTTCACCACAATGCTCCATGAATATTTCATCACAACGCTCTGTGTCCCTTGTCATTAAAATGCTCCATGCGTTTGTCACCACAATGCTCCATGCCCTAGTCATCACAATGCTTCATGCCCACTGTCATCACAATAATCCAAGAAACTTGTCAGACCAATGTTCCATGCCCCTGTCATCACATTGCTCCATGCCCTTGTCATCAAAATGTTCCATGACCCCTTTCACCACAATGCTCCGTGAATCCAGTCATCACAATGCTTCATGACCTATCTCATCACTATGGTCCATGCCCTCGTCACACAAGGCTCTGTGATCTTTTTCACCACAATGCTACATGAACTTTTCATCACGTCATCACAACACTCCCTGTCACCTGTCTTCACAATATTCCATGACCTTGAAATCACAATGCTCCATGCCCTTGTCATCAAAATGCACCATGTCCACCATCATCACAATAATCAATGAAACTTTTTAGACCAATTTTGAATGCCACTGTCATCACAAAGCTCCATGACGCAAGTCATCAGAATGCTCCATGGCCTTCTCATCTCAATTCTCCATGCCTTTGTCATCACATTGCTCCAAGACAACTTTAATCACTATGCTCCATGCCCCTTTTCATCTCAATGCTCCATGAACCCTGTCATCACAATGCACCATGACCATCATCATAATGCTTCATGCTATTGTCATCACAATGAAATCAAAATGCTCCATGACCTCTGTCATCACAATGTTCCAAACCCTTGTGATCACAATGGTCCATAACACTTGTCATCACAATGCCCCATGACGCTCGTCATCACAATTATCCATGGTATTCTCATCACAATGCTCCATGACCTTTGTCATCACAATGCTCAATACACTTGTCATCACAATGCTCCCTGACACTTGTCATCAGTATGCTCCTTGAACCCTGTCATGACAAGGCTCCATGCCTTTTCCATCACAATGATCCATGCCCTTTTCATCACAATGCTCCAAGACCCCTGTAATCACAATGCCCCATGCCCTTCTCATCACAAAGCTCCATGACACATGTCATCAGAACGCTCCATGGTCTTCTCATCCAAATGCTCCATGCCCTTGTCATCACAATGCTCCAAGACCCCTGTAATCACAATTCTCCATGCACATTTTCATCAGAATGCTCCATGAGACTTGTCATCACAAGGCTCCATGGTCTTCTCATTACAATGCTCCAGGGCCTTGTCATCACAATGCTCCATTACCCATGTCATCACAATACTCAATGAACATTTTCAGCCCAAAGCTCCATGACCTTCTCTTCTCACTTCTACATGACCCTTGTCATCACAATGCTCCATGACCATTGTCATCACAACCCTCCATGACCCCTGACAACACAGTGATCCGGCACTCTTGTCATCAAAATGCTCCATAACCCTTGTCATGAAAATGATCCATGCCCTTGTCATCCCAATGCTCCATGACCCCTGTAATCACAATGCTCCGTGACGCTTGTCTTCACTGTCCTCCGTGACCCTTGTCATCACAATGCTCCATGCCTTTCTCAGCAAAATGCTCCATGACCTTGTCATCACAGTCCTCCATGACCCTTGGGATCACATTGCAACATGCTCTTGTTATCTCTGTCTTTATTTTCTGGTTTTTACAGATTTTCAGGTGTCCCTTTTGACCGGTGGGAAGTGACAATTCTTTGTAGTGTGGATTTGCATTGAGGGCTTGCTTGATTGGCCAAAAAGGGCGTATTCATTTTCTCCTGGATATATTCAGCAGAAAATGCATACACCCTTTTTGGCCAAGTGCATCATTGTCGAAGTTGTTACGCTTTTCCTGTGCTTTAAAGACAATTCCAATTTACCACTTGAAATATGTTTTGTGCAATTCTGCCTCATTTTCAAGTCTGCTTCGTTGCCTTCCCTCAACAGATTTTTGGAAGATAGTTGTCCTTTATAACTCTGCAGGTTTGTGAATTGATGTGCCCCTCAGCTCCAATTTTCAACGCGAGTTTTTGTGAGCTGACCGCAAATCCACAAATTTGCTACAGGACCTAAATTGGTTCCGGGGGTGCAGGATGACGCTTTGGATAATTCTTCCTTCCAGTCGGGAAATTAGAGTGACATGTGTCCGTCCAAATGCCTACAGCTACTCTCTGATTGGTTCTCCCTCTTCCCTTTCATCCACTGCACAATTTGCAAACTGTGCGAAGCAGGACCTTATAGGGGCTGACTCTCCAAGTTGGGAGATTGATAGTAAAGCAGTTGGAATGCCAAACTGGAGCACAAGAAGGGGAAAAATTAGGAGCCTTTTAGAAATCATTTGCCATCACATGGTGTCCATTCCCTAGGTTTCCCATACATGTTATAACTGTAGTGATATTCCCTTCTACCTGGAGAGTTGGGACCCATGGAATGGGTGGCATGCATTACTTCTTTAAAGGGTCTGCATTTTCTCACCCAATCTCAACAGTCCTCTCAGCCCCAAGTGTCCAGCCTTATGACTCATCTAGCTGTCTTTGCAGATGGGGTCATTCCAGGTTTCATCAGATCCCCTGAAGGAATTGTGTAAGAATTTCGCTGTTTTTTTTTTGTTTGTTTTGTTTTTGAAATTCATTTTTATAATGGGGTTGAGCTGATTTTCACCGACATGTTTATGCCTGTCTAGACACACTTGATTCCCTTATGGAGACATATCAATATATAGGTTTTAAGTTTCTTACTAGTCAGATATATTCCTGTGCTGGGAATTGGGATTTTGAGTCCCGTTCACTGAGGAAGGTGTAGGTTTTGTCTATTCTGTATTTGCTTCATGGAATGGTACATGTGCTAATATCAAACTCTGGTTTTATGCATCACCCCAACTCTCCTTCCCCCTTAAGCAGGAATAAGAGTGTTTTCTCAATGTGAGACTCTGTTCGCTTTCCTCAGTTCATGTGTAGCCATGTTTACAGGACCTTCATAAGTGATATATTTTGATAAGTTTCTTTTTCTGTGTGACTTATTTCACTTAGAATCGTCGTACCTAAATCCACTCATTATGCTGCTACTGGCCTTATGACATTGATTTCATTTCTGAGTGATATTCAATTGTACAAAATTACCACAAGTTCTTTACGCAATTTTCTCTTTCCTGGAATATTTAAGTTGTACTGATGTTGAGGTTCTTGTATGCAGAGCAGCCATAAATTTTGGGGTGCCTGTGTCTTGCTGATATTTAGTCTTCCCAAGTTATATGCCCATGAGTGAAGTGCCCTATGCTCGGTAGCTTTGTATTTTAGATGTTTTAGGAAACAGCATACACTTCTTCAGAGTGGCTCTTGGATATTTATACCCCACCCATCAGCGTGACTAGCTCCCTGTTCTCCATGGCCTCTCCTGCATTTCTGGTTTGTACACATTTTTTGGATGGCCTTTCTGAGCAGTGGAAATTGAGAATTCTTTGTTGTGCAGATATGCATTTCCCGCTTGCTTGGTTGGCCAAAAAGTCTGTATGTGTTTTTTTCCTGAAGTTATTCATGAAAAATCGCATACACCCTTTTGCCCAACTACAACATTTTAGAAATTCTGCTGCTTTTCTTATGCTTTAAATATGAGTCCAATCTCCCTTTTGAAATCTGTTTCCTGCAATTCTGCCTCTCATTCAGATCCTCTTCGTTGCCTTACCTGAATATATTTTTGGACGTTGGTTATCATTTTTATCTTTGCAGGTCTTTGAATTGTCTGCTTCTGAGCTCGATTTTGGAACTCGCTTTTTTTGTGAGCTGGCCGCCAAACCATTGTATTGCTTCCGGCCCTATTCTGGTTCTGGGGAGGCAGGCTGAACCTTTGGTTAATTCTTCTTCCTAATGGGAAATTAGAGTGACATGTGCCTGTCAAAACTCCTACAGCTAGTCTCTCATTGGTTCCCCCTCTTCCCGTTTATCCTCTGCACAAATTGAAAACTGTGTGAAACAGGAGGTTAAAGGTGCTGATTCTCCAAGTGGGGAGATTGTTAGTAATTTGGCTGGAATGGCGAACCCCAGCACCAGGAGATCAAAAATGAGGTGCATTTTAGACACCTTTCCTGATCACATGGTGTACATTCGTCTCGGTCTCCCAGGCATGTTTTCGCTGTCAGAAGATTCCCTTGAACCTGCAGATTTGGGACCCATGGAATGGAAATCAGGCAGTATTTCTTTTAAAGTTCTGCATTTCCTCACCCAGCCTCTCTAACATCTCTTAGTGTGCAAAGCTTCCAGCCTTATATATCATCCTGCTGTGGGTCTACATGTGTTCAATCCATGTTACATCATAGCCCTTCAACAAAAGTTGTAAGAATTTTTGTCTGTCTCACTGTTTTTCTAAATATTTTTAAATTTAATTTTATATTTGTTACAGCTGATTTTCAAAGCTCTGTTTTCTGCTGCTGTACATCCACTTGATTCATGTACTGTGAGACAACAATAAATTCTTTTTCAGATGCTTACCATTCATATGTATTATTTTCCAGTGACTTGAGTGGGCTGAGTGCAGTTCTTTGAGGTACGGTGTAGGCCTTGTCAGTTATTCAATTTGGTACTTGGAATGGTATCTTTGCTAATTTCAACCTCCTGGATGATACCTCACCTTTCCTCACCTTTCCATTTAGCAGCCTTATGTCTATTTTCTACATATTTGACTATGTTTCTGTTTTGTAATTTATTTCATGTGTAGCCATTTTTGATTCCACCTTTAAGTGACATCTTATGATATGTGTCTTTTTCTTTCTGACATACGTCACGTAGAATGATTGTATGTAAATCCTCCAGAGTTGTTACAACTGGCCTTATTTCATTGATTTCTGGATGAGTAATATTCCCCTCTACATAAGTAAACCATCTACATAAGCAGCCCTAAAATTTGGTGTGGCTCTATCTTATTGATTTTCAGTTTTCCCAAGGTATATTCCCTAGACTGGAAGTGCCCTTGGCTCTGCAGCTCTGTTGTTTCCTTGCTTTAGGGAACACAGTGCACTCCTCCAGAGAGGCAGTTGGCAATTTACATCCTGTCCTTCAGCATAACTAGGCTCCCTGTTATCCAGGGCCTATCTTGCCTTTCTGGTTTTTACACATTTTGCGGATGGCCCTTTTGACCGGTGGGAAGTGATACTTCATTGTAGTGCAGATTTGCATTGCCCGCTTGCTTGCTTGGCCAAAAGGCACGTATGTGTTTTCTCCTGAATATATTCAGGTGAAAAGGCATACGCCCTTTTTGGACAAGTGCATCATTGTCAAAGTTGTGCCCCTATTCCTGTGCTTTAAATGTGATTCCAATGTACCTATTGAAATCTGTTTCCTGCTATTCTGGCTCGATTTCAAGTCTGCCACGTTGCCTTCCCTCAACAGATTTTCAGACAATTGTTGTCCTTTACTACTCTGCCAGTTTGTGCATTGCTGTGCCCCTGAGCTCCATTTTTCAACTCGTTTTTTGTGAGCTGACCGCAAGTCCAAAATTTTGGTGCAGGACCTATACTGGTTCCTGGCGGGTGTCTGAGACTTTGGTTAATTCTTCTTCCTGCTGGGAAATTAGAATGACATGCGCCCGTCCAAATGCCTAACAGCTACTCTCTCATTGGTTCTCCCTCTTCCCTTTCATCCTCTACAAAATTGGCCACCTGTGAGAACAAGGAGGTTAAAGGGCCTGTCTCTCCAAGTTGGGAGATTGATAGTAAAGCAGTTGGAAAGTCAACCTGGAGCACCAGGAGAGGGATTATTAGTTGAGTTTTAGAAACTTTTCGTATTCAGAGTGTGTCCATTTTCTAGGTTTCCAGTACATGTTATAGCTGTAGTAATATTCCCTTCAATCTGGAGAGTTAGGACCCTTGGAATGTGTGCCACGCATTATTGCTTTAAAGGGTCTGAATTTGCTCACCGAATCTCACCAATCCTCTCAGTCGCAAGTGTTCAGCCTTATGCAACATCCAGCAGTCATTGTAGATATGGTCATTCCAGGTTTCATCAGAAACCCTGAAGGAATTGTAAAGAATTTCCCTGTTTTTTTGTTTTGTTTTTGAAATTCCTTTTTATAGGGGGTTTGAGCTGATTCTCACTGCCATGTTTATGGCAGTCAAGACACACTTCATTCCCTTATGGAGACATATCAATACATAGGTTTTAAGTTTCTTACTAGTCAGATATATACCTCTGCGGGAAATATGGTGTTTTGAGTGCATTTCACTAAGGAAAGTGTAGGGATTTTCTATTCCGTAGTTGGTTTTTGGAATGGTACATGTACTAATATCAAACTCTGGTTTTATGCATCACCCCACCTCTCCTTCCCCCTTAAGCCGGCATAAGAGTGTTTTCTATATGTGAGACTCTGTTCTGTTTCCTAACTCAGTTCATGTGTAGCCATGTTACAGGACCTTCATAAGTGATATCTTATGATAAGTTTCTTTTTTCTCTGTGACATATTTCACTTAGAATCATCGTACCTGAATCCACTCATTTTGCTGCTACTGGCCTTATGACATTGATTTCATGGCTGACTGATATTCCATCGTATGTAAGTACCACAATTTCTTGAACCATTTTTGTCTTACCTGGGATATTTAAGGTGTACCCAAGTTGAGGTTCTTGTAAGCAGTGCAGCCCTAAATTTTGGGTGGCTATGACTTATTCATTTTCAGTTTTCCCAAGGTATACTCCCTAGACTGGAAGTGCCCTTGGCTCTGTAGCTCTGTTGTTTCCTTGTTTTTGGGAACACAGTGCACTCCTCCAGAGAGGCAGTTGGCAATTTACATCCTGTCCATCAGCAAAACTAGGCTCCCTGTTCTCCAGGGCGTATCTTGCCTTTCTGGATTTTACACATTTTGCGGATGTCCCTTTTGACCAGTGGGAAGTGATACTTCTTTGTAGTGCAGATTTGCATTGCCCGCTGCTTGCATGGCCAAAAAGCGCGTATGCGTTTTCTGATGAATATATTCAGGAGAAAACGCATAAGCCCTTTTTGGCCAAGTGCATCATTGTCGAAGTTGTGCCCCTCTTCCTGTGTTTTAAAGGCGATTCCAATGTACCTCTTGAAATCTGTTTCCTGTTATTCTGGCTCGCTTTCAAGTCCGTGACGTTGCCTTCCCTCAACAGATTTTCGGACGATTGTTGTCCTTTACTACTATGCCAGTTTGTGCATTGCTGCCCCTGAGCTCCATTTTTCAACTCGTTTTTTGTGAGCTGACCGCAAGTCCAAAATTTTGGTTCAGGACCTATACTGGTTCCAGGCGGGTGTCTGAGAATTTGGTTAATTCTTCTTCCTGCCAGGAAATTAGAATGACATGTGCCCGTTCAAATGCCTAACAGCTACTCTCTCATTGGTTCTCCCTCTTCCCTTTCATCCTCTACAAAATTGGCCACCTGTGAGAACCAGGAGGTTAAAGGGGATGTCTCTCCAACTTGGGAGATTGATAGTAAAGGAGTTGGAATGTCAATCCGGAGCACCAGGAGAGGGATTATTAGTTGAGTTTTAGAAACCTTTCGTATTCACAGTGTGTCCATTCTCTAGGTTTCCCGTACATGTTATAGCTGTAGTAATATTCCCTTCAACCTGGAAAGTTGGGACCCTTGGAATGTGTGCCACGCATTATTGCTTTAAACGGTCTGCATTTGCTCACCGAATCTCACAAATCCTCTCAGTCCCAAGTGTCCAGCCTTATGCCACATCCAGCTCTCGTTGTAGATAGTGTCATTCCAGGTTTCATCAGAGCCACTGAAGGAATTGTAAAGAATTTCCCTGTTTATTTTGTTTTGTTTTTGAAATTCCTTTTTATAGTGGGTTTGAACTGATTCTCACTGTCAAGTTTAGGCCAGTCTAGAGAAACTTGATTCCCTTACGGAGACATATCAATACATAGGTTTTAAGATTCTTACCTGTCAGATATATTGCTCTGTGGGAAATATGGGGATTTCAGTCCCTTTCACTGAGGAAACTGTAGGTCTTGTCTATTCCGTATTTGGTTTTTGGAACGGTACCTGTACTAATATCAAACTCTGGTTTTATGAATCACCCTACTTCTCCTTCCTCCTTAAGCAGGCATAAGAGAGTTTTCTAAATGTGAGACTCTGTTCTCTTTCCTAACTCAGTTCATGTGTAGCCATGTTTACAGGACCTTCATAAGTGATATCTTATGATAAGTTTCATTTTCTCTTTGACTTATTTCACTTAGAATCATCGTACCAGAATCCACTCATTTTGAAGCTACTGGCCTTATGACATTGATTTCATGGCTGACTGATATTCCATCGTACGTAAGTAACACAATTTCTTGAAACATTTTTGTCTTTCCTCGTATATTTAAGGTGTACCCAAGTTGAGGTTATTGTAAGCAGTGTAGCCCTAAGTTTTGGGGTGGCTCTGTCTTATTGATTTTCCGTTTTCCCAAGGTATATCCCCTAGACTGGAATTGCTCTTTGCTCCGTAGCTCTGTTGTTTACATGTTTTAGGGAACACAATGCACTCCTCCAGAGAGGCAGTTTGCAATTTACTTCCTTTCCATCAGCATAACTAGGCTCCCTGTTCTCCAGGGCCTATCTTGCCTTTCTGGTTTTTACATATTATGTGGATGTCCCTTTTGACTGGTGGGATGTGATACTTCGTTGTAGTGCAGATTTGCATTGGCCGCTTGCTTGCTTGGCCAAAAAGCGCGTATGCGTTTTCTCCTGAATATATTCAGGAGAAAACACATACGGGCTTTTGGGCCATGTGCATCATTGTCAAAGTTGTGCCCCTACTCCTGTGCTTTAAAGGCGATTCCAATGTACCTCTTGAAATCTGTTTCCTGCTATTCTGGCTTGCTTTCAAGTCCACGTCGTTGCCTTCCCTCAACAGATTTTCAGATGATTGTTGTCCTTTACTACTCTGCCAGTTTGTGCATTGCAGCCCCTGAGCACCATTTTTCAACTCGTTTTTTGTGAGCTGACCGCAAGTCCAAAATTTTGGTTCAGGACCTATACTGGTTCCCGGCGGGTGTCTGAGACTTTGTTAATTCTTCTTCCTCCCGGGAAATTAGAGTGACATGTGCCCGTCCAAGTGCTTAACAGCTATTCTCTCATTGTTTCTCCCTCTCCCCTTTCATCCTCTGCCAAATTGGCAACCTGTGCGAACCAGGAGGTTAAAGGGTCTGTCTCTCCAATTTGGCAGATTGATAGTAAAGCAGTTGGAAAGTCAAACCGGAGCACCAGGAGACGGACTATTAGTTGAGTTTTAGAACCCTTTCATATTCACAGTGTGTCCATTCTCTAGGTTTCCCGTACATGTTATAGCTGTAGTAATATTACCTTCAACCTGGAGAGTTGGGAACCTTGGAATGTGTGCAACGCATTATTGCTATAAAGAGTCTGCATTTGCTCACCGAATCTCACCAATCCTCTCAGTCCCAAGAGTCCAGACTTATGCCATATCCAGCTGTCGTTGTAGATAGGGTCATTCCAGGTTTCATCAAAGCCCCTGAAGTAATTGTAAAGAATTTCCCTGTTTTTTTGTTTTGTTTTTGAAATTCCTTTTTATAGTGGGTTTCAGCTGATTCTCACTGCCTTGTTTACGCCAGTCTAGATACACTTGATTCCCTTACGGAGACATATCAATACATAGATTTTAAGATTCTTACCAGTCAGATATATTCCTCTGCGGGAAATATGGCGTTTTGATTCCTTTCACTGAGGAAAGTGTAGGTCTTGTCTATTCCGTATTTAGTTTTTGGAACGTTACATGTACTAATATCAAACTCTGGTTTTATGCATCACCCCACCTCTCCTTCCCCCTTAAGCAGACATAAGAGTATTTTCTAAATGTGAGGCTCTGTTCTCCTTCCTAACTCAGTTCATGTGTAGCCATGTTTACAGGACCTTCATAAGTGATATCTTATGATAAATTTATTTTTCTCTGTGACTTATTTCACTTAGAATCATCGTACCTGAATCCACTCATTTTGCTGCTACTGGCCTTATGACATTGATTTCGAGGCGGAGGGATATTACATCGTAGGTAAATACGACAATTTTTTGAACCATTTTTGTCTTTCCTGGGATATTTAAGGTGTACCCAAGTTGATGTTCTTGTAAGCAGTGCAGCCCTAAATTTTGGGGTGGCTCTGTCTTATTGTTTTTCAATTTTCCCAAGGTATATTCCCTAGACTGGAAGTGCCCTTGGCTTTGTAGCTCTGTTGTTTACTTGTTTTAGGGAACACAAGGCACTCCTCCAGAGAGGCAGTTGGCAATTTACATCCTGCCCACCAGCATAAGTAGGCTCCCTGTTCTCCAGGGCCTGTCTTACTTTTCTGCTTTTTACACATTTTGTGGATGTCCCTTTTGACTGGTGGGAAGTGACACATCATTGTAGTGTAGATTTGCATTGCCCGCTTGCTTGCTTCTACAAAAAGGCTGTATGCGTTTTCTCCTGAATATATTCAGGAGAAAACATATACGCCCTTTCTGGCCAAGTGCATCATTGTCGAAGTTGTGCCCTTCTTCCTGTGCTTTAAAGGTGATTCCAATGTACCTCTTCAAATCTGTTTCCTGCTATTCTGTCTCGCTTTGAAGTCCGCCTCGTTGCCTTCCCTCAACTGATTTTTTGACGATTTTTGTCCTTTATTTCTCTGACAGTTTGTGCTTTGCTGTCCCCCTTAACTCAATTTTTCAACTCGTTTTTTGTGAGCTGACCGCAAGTCCAAAGTTTTGGTTCAGGACCTATACTGGTTCCCGGCGGGTGGCTGAGACTTTGGTTAATTCTTCTTCCTGCCGGGAAATTAGAGTGACATGTGCCCGTCCAAATGCCTAACAGCTATTCTCTCATTGGTTCTCCCTCTTCCCTTTCATTCTCTGCCAAATTGGCAACACGTGCGATCCAGGAGGTTAAAGGGGCTGTCTTTCCAAGTTGGGAGATTGATAGTAAAGCAGTTGGAAAGTCAAACCGGAGCACCAGGAGAGGGACTATTAGTTGAGTTTTAGAAACCTTTCATATTCACAGTGTGTCCATTCTCTAGGTTTCCCGTACATGTTATAGCTGTAGTAATATTCCCTTCAACCTGGAGAGTTGGGACCATTGAAATGTTTGCCACACGTTATTGCTTTAAATGGTATTTATTTGCTCACCGAATCTCACCAGTCCTCTCAGTCCCAAGTGTCCAGCCTTATGCCACATCCAGCTGTCGTTGTAGATAGGGTCATTCCAGGTTTCATCAGAGCCCCTGAAGGAATTGTAAAGAATTTCCCAGGTTTTTGTTTTGTATTTGAAATTCCTTTTTATACTGGGTTTGAGCTGATTCTCACTGCCATGTTTTTGGCAGTCAAGACACACTTCATTCCCTTATGGAGACATATCAATACATAGGTTTTAATATTCTTACTACTCTGATATATTCCTCTGCGGGGAATATGGGTGTTCAGTCCCGTTCACTGAGGAAGGAGTAGGTCTTGTCTATTCTGTATTTGGATTATGGAACTGTACCTGTGCTAATATCAAACTCTGGTTTTGTACATCTCCCCACCTCTCTTTCCCCTTAAGCAGGCATAAGTATGTTTTCTAAATGTGAGACACTGTTCTCTTTCCTAATTCAGTTCATATGTAGCCATGTTTTCATTTTCTTCATAAGTGATATCTTATGTCAGAATGCTCCATGGCTTTTGTCATCATAATGCTCTATGATGCTCATCAACACAGTTATCCATGGTCTTCTCATCACAATGCTCCACAGTCTTGCCATCACATTGCTCCATGCCCTGATCATCACAATACTCCTTTACCTTTGTCATCACAATCGTCCATGACATGTGTCATAACAATGCTCCATGTCATTGGCAACACGATGGACCATGACATATGTCATCACAATGCTCCATGTCATTGGCATCACGATGGACCATGACATATGTCATCACAATGCTCCCTGACAACTGTCTTCACTATAATCCATGACGTTGTCATCACAATGTTCCATGCTCTTGTCATCACAATGCACCAGGCCCACTCTCATCACAATAATCCATGAAACTTGTCAGACCAATGATCCATGCCCCTGTCATCACAATGCTCCATGCACTTGACATCCCAATGCTCCATGACCCTTGTCATCACAATGCTCCATGACTCCATTCATCACAATGCTTCATGATCTTTGTCATCTCAATGGTCAATGCCCTCTTCATCACAAGGCTCTGTGACCTGTGTCACCAAAATGCACCATGAACTTTTCATCACAGTGCTCCATGCCTTTCTCAGCACAATACTCAATGGAACTTGTCATCACAATGCTCCATGCGCTTGTCAGCAAAATGCTCCACCAGCTTGTCATCACAATGCTCCATGCACTTCTCATCAAAATGGTCTGTCACCACTGATATCACAATATTCCGTCACTAGTCATCACAATACGCCCTCACCCTTGCCATCACAATGTTCCTTGGCCGCTGTCATAAAAATACTACATGCCCTTATCATCACAGTGCTCCATGACGCCTGACATCACATTTCTCCATAACACATGTCATCAAAATGCTCCATGACCTTTTTCGTCACAATGCTCCATGACCCCTTACCTCACCATGCTCCATAACCCATGTCATCAAAATGCTCCATGACCTCTGTCATCACAAATCTCCATGACGCTTGTTATCACAATGCTCTATGCCCTTCTCATAACAATGCCCCATGCCCTTGTCATTACAGTCCTCCATGAACCCTGTACCACAGTGTTCTGGGCCCTTGTCATCACAATGCGCCAGGCCCACTCCCATCACAATAATCCATGAAACTTTTCAGACCAGTGCCCCATGGCCTTGTCATCACAATGCTCCATTACACCTGTCATAACAATGCTCCATGACCCCTGTCATCACAATGCACCGTGCCCATCACCATAATATTTCATGCTATTGTCATCACAATGAAATCAAAATGCTCAATGACCTCTGTCATCAAAACGCTCCAAACCTTTCTGATCACAGTGTTCCATAACACTTGTCATCACAATGCCCCATGAGGCTGGTCATCACAATTATCCATGGTTTTCTCATCACAATGCTCCATGATCTTTGTCATCACAATGCTCAATACACTTATCATCACAATGCTCCCTGACAGTTGTCATCAGTACGCTCCTAGAACCCTGTCATGACAAGGCTCCATGCATTTTTCATCACAATGATCCATTCCCTTTTCACCACAATGCTCTAAGCCCCTGTAATCACAATTCACCATGTCCTTGTCATCACAAAGCTCCATGACGCATGTCATCAGAATGCTCCATTGCTTCTCATCACAATGCTCCATGCCCTTGTCATCACAATTCTTCCAAACCCCTGTAATCTCAATGCTCCATGCACCTTTTCTTCAGAATGCTCCATGACCCTTTTCATCAAAATGCTACATGGCCCCTGACATCACAATGTTCCATAACCCCTGTAATCAAAATGTTCCATGACACTTCATCAATTTGCTCCATGACCCTGTCATCACAATGCTCCCTGTCCTTCTCATCACAATGCACCACGACCTTGTCATCAAAATTCTCCATGACTTTTGTCATCACAAAACTCCATGACCCTTGGTATCACAATGCTCCATGCCATTTCATCACAATGCTCCATGAAACCTCCCATCACATTGCTCCATGCCCTTGTCAACACAATGCTCCATGACGCTTGTCATCACAATGCTCGATACACTTCTCATCACAATTCTCCATGACCTTGTCATTACAATCCACTATGACACATGTATCACAGTGTTCCGTGCCCTAGTCATCACAATGCTCCATTACCGCTGTCATAGAAATGCTCCATGACCCCTGCCATCACAATGTTCCACGGCGTTGTCATCGAAGTCTCCATGACCCCTGTCATCACAATACTCCATTACCGCTGTCATAGAAATGCTCCATGACCCCTGCCATCACAATGTTCCACGGCCTTGTCATCGAAGTCTCCATGACCCCTGTCATCACAATTCTCCATGAATATTTTCAGCCTAATGCTCCATGACCTTCTCATCACAATGCTCATTGACACTTGTCATCACAATGCTCCATGACCCCTCTCATCACAATGCTCCATGACACCTGTCATCACAATGCTCCATGCCCTTTGTCATTAAAGTGATCCATGACACTCTTCATCATAATTATCCATGGTCTTTTCATCACAATGCTCCACGGTCTTGCCATCAGAATTCTCCATGCCCTGTTCATCACAATGCTCCATGTCCCATGTCATTACAATTCTCCAAATCCTTGTCATCACAATGCACCATGACACTTCTCATCACAATGTTATATGATCTTTTCATCACAATTCTCCATGCATTTGTCATCGCAATGCTCTATGACCCCTGTCATAGCAAGCTCCATGGGTTTGTCATCACAATGCATCATTACATTGTCATCAAATTTGTCAATGGCCCTTGTCATCACAATGCTCCATGCCCTTGTCATCACAATGCTCCTTGATCCTTGACATCACAATGTTCCAAGCCCTTGTCATCAAAATGCTCCATTACCTTTGTCATCACAATCCTCCATGACACTTGGTATCACAATGCTCCATGCCATTGTCATCACAATGGACAATGACATATGTCATCACAATGCTCCCTGACACCTGTCTTCACAATACTCCATGAGCTTGTTATCACAATGTTCCATGCACTTGTCATCACAATGCGCCATGCCAACTGTCATCACAGTAATCCATGAAACTTGTCAGACCAATGTTCCATGACCCTGTCATCACAAAGTTCCATGCCCTTGTCATCACAATGCTCCATGACCCCTGTCATCACAATGCTCCATGACTCCAGTCATCACTATGCTTCATGACCATTGTCATCACAGTGGTCCATGCCCTCGTCACACAAGGCTCTGTGACCTTTGTCACCACAATGCTCCATGCCCTTGTCATCACAATGCTCCAAGCCCACTGTCATCACAATAATCCAGGAAAATTTTCAGCGCAATGTTCCTTGCCCCTGTCATCACATTGCTGCATGCCCCTGTCATCACAATACTCCCTAACCTTGTCATCACAATGCTCCTTGACTCCAGTCATCACAATTCTTCATGACCTTTGTCATCACAATCGTCTATGCCCTCATCATCACAAGGCTCTGTGAACTTTTTCACCACAATGCTCCATGAACTTTTCATCCCAATGCTCTGTGAGCCATGTCATCACAATTCTCCATGCCTTTGTCAGCACAATGCTCCATGACATTTGTCATCACAATGCTCCATGCCCTTGTCAGCACAATGCTCCATGACCCATGTCATCACAGTGTGCCATGCGCTTGGCATCATAGTGCTCCCCAACCTTGTCATCACAATGCTCCGTAAAACTTGTCATCACAAAGCTCCATGCACTACACATCAAAATGCTGTCTCACCACTAATATCACAATTTTCCATCACTAGTCATCACAATATTCCCTCTCTCCTGTCATCACAATGTTTCACGGCATTGTCATCACAAGGCTCCATGACCCAAGTAATCACAATGCTCCATGCCAATATTCATCTCAATGCTCCATGAACCTGGTCATCACAATGTACCATGCCCATCAGCATAATGCTTCACGCTATTGTCATCACAATGAAATCAAAATGCTCCATGACCTCTGTCATCACAGTGCTCCAAACCCTTGTGATCACAATGCTCCATAACACTTGTCATCATAACGCCCCATGACGCTCGTCATCACAATTATCCATGCACTTCTCATCACAATGTACCATGACCTTTGTCATCACAATGTTCAATACACTTGGCATCACAATGCTCCCTGACACTTGTCATCAGTATGCTCCTTGAACACTGTCATGACAAGGCTCCATGCCTTTTTCATCACAATGATCCATTTCCTTGCCATCCCAATTCTCCATGACACCTGTAATCACAATGCTCCGTGACGCTTGTCATCACAGTGCTCCATTACCCTTGTCATCAAAAGGCTCCATGCATTTGTCAGCAAAATGCAACATGACCTCGTCATCACAATGCTCCATGCACTTGTCATCAAAATACTCTATTCCCATTGTCATCAAAATCCTCCATGAACCTTGGGTTCACATTGCTTCATGCCATGTCATGACAATGCTCCATGCTACTTGAAATGAAAATGATCCATGACCTCTGTCATCACAATGCTCCAAACCCTTGTGATCACAATGTTCCATAACACTTGTCATCACAAACCTCCATGATGCCTGTCATCACAATGCTCCATGACCATTGTCTTCACAATGCTCAATACACTTGTCATGACAATGCTCCCTGACACTTGACGTCAGAATGCTCCTTGAAACCTGTCATGAAAAGGTTCCATGCCTTTTTCATGAGAATGCACCATGCCTTTTTCATCACAATGCTCCATGCTATTGTCATCACAATACTCCAGAAACTTGTCATCAGAATGCTCCATGACCCTTGTTATCACAATGATCCATGACACTTGTCATCACTATTCTCCATGACCCGTGTCATTACAGTGCTCGATGACACTCGTCATCAAAATGCTCCATGGTCTTGCCATCACAATGCTCCACAGACTTGCCATCACAATGCTCCATGCCCTGGACATCACAATGCTCCATGTCCCTTGTCATCACAATGTTCAATGACACTTCTGATCACCATGATACATGCTCTTGTCATCACAATCCTCCATGACACTTGGCATCACAATGCTCCATGCCATTGTCATCACAATGGACCATGACATATGCCATCACAATGCTCCCTGATAACTGTCTTCACAATAAGCCATGCACATGTCATAACAATGCTCCATGCCCTTGTCATCACAATGCTCCATGCCGTTGTCGTCACAATGCACCATGAACCCTGTCATCACGATGCTCCATGACTCCCGTCATCACAATGTTTCATGACCTTTGTCATCACAATGGTCCATGCCCTCGTCATCAAAAGTCTCTGTGACCTTTGTCACCACAATGCTCCATGAACTTTTCATCACAATGCTCCGTGACCCTTGTCATCACAATGCTCCATGCCTTTGTCAAAAGAGTGCTCCATGACCCTTGTCATCACAATGCTCCATGCGCTTCTCAGCACAATGCTCCATGACCCATGTCATCATAATGTGCCATGCGCTTGTCATCACAATGCTCCACAACTTTGTCATCACAATGCTCCATGCACTTCTCATCAAAATGCTCTCTCACCACTAATATCACAATGTTCCATCACTAGTCATCACAATACTCCATCACCACTGTCATCACAATGTTCCATGACCCCAGTAATCACAATGCTCCATGCCCTTGTCATCACAAAGCTCCATGATTCATGTCATCACAATGCTCCATGGCCTTCTCATCACAATGCTCTATGACCTTGCCATTACAATGCTCCATTACCACTGTCATCACAATGCTCCATGACCACTGACGTCACAGCGCTCCATGACACCTGACAACACAATGATCCGGGACTCTCGTCATTAAAATGCTCCATGACAGTTGAAATCACAATGATCCATGCGCTTGTCATTCTAATGCTCCATAGCCCTTGTAATCAGAATGCTCCGTGACGCTTGTCATCTCAGTGCTCCATGACCCTTGGCATCACAATGCTCCATGCCATTGTCAACACAATGCTCCATGAAACCTATCATCACATTGTTCCATTCCCTTGTCATCACAAAGCTCCATAACACTTGTCATAACAATGCTCGATGCCCTTCTCATCACAATGCTCCATTACCATTGTCATCAAAATGCTCAATACACTTGTCATGACAATGCTCCCTGACACTTGTCGTCAGAATGCTCCTTGAACACTGTCATGAAAAGAGTCCATGCCTTTTTCATCACAATGCTCCATGCCCATTTCATCAAAATGCTGCATGCCATTGTCATCACATTTCTCCACAAGCTTGTCATGAGAATGATCCCTGACCCTTGTCATCACAATGTTCCATGACACCTGTCATCACAATGCTCCATGCCCCTTGTCATTACAGTGCTCCATGACGCTCATCATCACAATTATCCATGGTCTTCTCATCACAATGCTCCACGGTCTTGCCATCACAATGCACCATGCCCTGGTCATCACAATTCTACATGTCCTTGTCATCACAGTGCTCCATGACACTTCTCATCAAAATGTTACATGCTCTTGTCAATACAATTCTCCATGCACTTGTCATCGCAATGCTCCATGACCCTTGTCATGACAATGCTCCATGACACCTGCCGTCACAATGTTCCCCGGCCTTTTCATCCAAGGCTCCATGACCCTTGTCATCACAATGCTCCAAGACCCCTGTAATCACAATGTCCCATGCCTTTGTCATCACAAAGATCCATGACGCATGTCATCAGAATACTCCATGGCCTTCTCATCACAATGCTCCATGCCCTTGTCATCACAATGGTCGAAGATCCCTGTAATCACAATGCTCCATGCCCCTTTTCATTTCAATGCTCCATGACCCCTGTCATCACAATGCTCTGTGACTCCAGTCATCAAAATGATTCATGACCTTTCTCATCACAATGGTCCATGCCCCTGTCACACAAGGCTCTGTGACCATTGTCACCACAATGCTCCATGAACTTTTCATCACAGTGCTCTGTGACCCTTGTCATCACAATGCACCATGCCTTTGTCAGCACAATGATCCATGACACATGTCATCACAATGCTCCATGCGCTTTTCAGCACAATGCTCCTTGACCCATGTCATCACAATGCGCCATGCACTTGTCATCACAATGCTCCACATCCTAGTCATCACAATGCTCCATAAAACTTGTAATCACAATGCTCAATGCACTTCTCATCAAAATGCTTTCTCACCGTTGATTTCACAATGTTCCATCACTATTCATCACAATACTCCCTCAACCCTGTCATCACAATGTTCCATAACCCCAGTCATCACAATGCTACATGCCCTTATCGTCACAATGTACCAATCCCTTGTCATCAAAATGCTCCATGACCACTGTCATCACAACGCTCCATGACCCGTGACAACACAGTGATCCGGGACACTTGTCATCTGAATGCTCCATTACACTTGTCATCAAAATGATCCATGCCCTTGCCATCCCAATGCTCCATGACCCTTGTAATCACCGTGCTCCGTGACGCTTGTCATCACAGTGCTCCATGACCCTTGTCATCAAAATGTTCCGTGCATTTGTCAGCAAATTGCTACATGACCTTGTCATTACAATGCCCCATGTGCTTGTCATAACAGTACTCCATTACCATTGTCATCAAAATCCTCGATGAAACTTGGGTTCACATTGCTTCATGCCCTTGTCATCACAATGCTTCATGGTCGTTGAAATGAAAATGTTCCATGCCCTCTCTCATCACAATGCTCCAAACTCTTGTGATCACAATGTTTCATAACCCTTGTCATCACAACGCTCCATGATGCCTGTCATCACAATGCTGCATGAACTTTGTCATCACAATGCTCAATACACTTGTCATCACAATGCACCCTGACACTTGTCGTCAGAATGCTCCTTGAAACCTGTCATGAAAAGACTCCATGCCCTTTTCATCACAATGCTCCATGCCCTTTTCATCACAATGCTCCATGCCAGTGTCATCACAATTACCCATGATCTTCTCATCACAATGTTCCACGGTCTTGCCATCACAACGCTGAATGCCCTGGTAATCTCAGTGCTCCATGTCCCTTGTCATCACAAATCTCCACGTCCCTCTCATCACAATGCGCCATGACACTTCTCATCACAATGTTATATGCTCTTGTCATCACAATTATCCATGCACTTGTCATCGCAATACTCCATGACCCCTGTCATAGCAAGCTCCATGTGCTTGTCATCGCAATGCTTCACAACGTCATCAAAATTCTCAATGGCCGAGACTTCCGGGTAAGATGGCGGAAGAGTAAGACGCGGAGATCACCTTCCTCCTCACGGATACACCAGAAATACAGCTACACGTGGAACAACTCCTACAGAACACCTACTGAACGCTGGCAGAAGACCCCAGACCTCCCAAAAGGCAAGAAACTCCCCACATACCTGGGTAGGGCAAAGCGGAGAGATTCCCGCACAGAGGATCGGTGCCGAGCGGCACTCACCAGCCCGAGAGGCTTGTCTGCTCGCCCGCCGGGGCGGGCGGCGCTGGAAGCTGAGGCTCGGGCTTCGGTCAGAGCGCAGGGAGAGGACTGGGGCTGGCGGCGAGAACTCAGCCTGAAGGGGGCTAATGTGCCACAGCTAGCCGGGAGGGAGTCCGGGAAAACTCTGGAGCTGCCGAACAGGCAAGAGACTTGTTCTTCCCTCTTGGTTTCCTGCTGCGCGAGGAGAGGGGATTAAGAGCGCTGCTTAAAGGGGCTCCACAGACGGGCGCGAGTCGCGACTGAAAGCGCGGAGCCCAGTGACGGGCGTGGGACGCTGGGGCTGCTGCTGCCGCCGCCAAGAAGCCCGTGTGCGAGCGCAGGTCACTGTCCACACCGCCCTTCCGGGAGCCTGAGCAGCCCGCCACTGCCGGGGTCCCGGGATCCAGGGGCGGCTTCCCTGGGAGAACGCACGGCGCGCCTCGGGCTGGTGCAACGTCACGCCGACCTCTGCCGCTGCAGGCTCGCCCCGCACTCCGTGCCCCTCCCTCCCGCCCGGCCTGAGTGAGCCAGAGTTCCCGAAGAGGCTGCTCCTTTAACCCTTTCCTGTCTGAGCGAAGAACAGACGCCCTCCGGTGACCTACACGCAGAGGCGGGGCCAAATCCAAAGCTGAGACCCGGGAGCTGTGAGAACAAAGAAGAGAAAGGGAAACCTCTCCCAGCAGCCTCAGAAGCAGCGGATTAAAGCTCCACAATCAACTTGATGTACCCTGCATCTGTGGAATACATGAATAGACAACAACTCATCCCAAATTGAGGAGCCAGGAGTCAGTACTGTGCCTCTGAGGTGGGAGAGCCAACTTCAGGACACTGGTCCACAAGAGACCTCCCAGCTCCACATAATATCAAACGGCGAAAATCTTCCAGAGATCTCCATCTCAACACCAGCACCCAGCTTCACTCAACGACCAGCAAGCTACAGTGCTGGACACCCTATGCCAAACAACTAGCAAGACAGGAACACAACGCCACCCAATAGCAGAGAGGCGGCCTAAAATCATAAAAAGTCTGCAGACACCCCAAAACATACCACCAGACGTGGACCTGCCCACCAGAAAGACAAGATCCAGCCTCATCCACCAGAACACAGGCACTAGTCCCCTCGACCAGGAAGCCTACACAACCCACTAAACCAACCTTAGCCACTGGGGACAGACACCAAAAACAACAGGAACTACGAACCTGCAGCCGGCAAAAAGGAGACCCCAAACACAGTAACATAAGCAAAATGAGAAGACAGAAAAACACACAGCAGGAGAAGGAGCAAGATAAAAACCCACCAGACCTAACAAATGAAGAGGTAATAGGCAGTCTATCTGAAAAAGAATTCAGAATAATGATAGTAAAGATGATCCAAAATCTTGGAAATAGAATAGACAAAATGCAAGAAACAGTTAACAAGGACCTAGTAGAACTAAAGATGAATCAAGCATCGATTAAAAACACAATAAATGAAATGAAAAATACTCTAGATGGGATCAATAGCAGAATAACTGAGGCAGAAGAACGGATAAGTGAGGTGGAAGATAAAATAGTGGAAATAACTAATGCAGAGCAAAATAAAGAAAAAAGAATGAAAAGAACAGAGGACAATATCAGAGACCTCTGGGACAACATTAAACGCACCAACATTCGAATTATAGGGGTTCCAGAAGAAGAAGAGAAAAAGAAAGGGACTGAGAAAATATTTGAAGAGATTATAGTTGAAAACTTCCCTAATATGGGAAAGGAAATAGTTAATCAAGTCCAAGAAGCACAGAGAGTCCCATACAGGATAAATCCAAGGAGAAATACGCCAAGACACATATTAATCAAACTGTCAAAAATTAAACACAAAGAAATCATATTAAAAGCAGCAAGGCAAAAACAACAAATAACACACAAGGGAATCCCCATCAGGATAACAGCTGATCTCTCAGCAGAAACTCTACAAGCCAGAAGGGAGTGGCAGGACATAATTAAAGTGATGAAGGAGAAAAACCTGCAACCAAGATTACTCTACCCAGCAAGGATCTCATTCAGATTTGATGGAGAAATTAAAACATTTACAGACAAGCAAAAGCTGAGAGAGTTCAGCACCACCAAACCAGCTTTACAACAAATGCTAAAGGAACTTCTCTAGGCAAGAAACACAACAGAAGGAAAAGACCTACAATAACGAACCCAAAACAATTAAGAAAATGGGAATAGGAACATACATCTCGATAATTACCTTAAATGTAAATGGACTAAACGCTCCCACCAAAAGACACAGATTGGCTGAATGGATACAAAAACAAGACCCATATATATGCTGTCTACAAGAGACCCACTTCAGACCTAGAGACACATACAGACTGAAAGTAAGGGGATGGAAAAAGATATTCCATGCAAATGGAAACCAAAAGAAAGCTGGAGTAGCAATTCTCATATCAGACAAAATAGACTTTAAAATAAAGACTACTAGAAGAGACAAAGAAGGACACTACATAATGATCAAGGGATCGATCCAAGAAGAAGATATAACAATTGTAAATATTTATGCACCCAACATAGGAGCACCTCAATACATAAGGCAAACACTAACAGCCATAAAAGGAGAAATCGACAGTAACACAATCATAGTAGGGGACTTTAACACCCCAGTTTCACCAATGGACAGATCATCCAAAATGAAAATAAATAAGGAAACACAAGCTTTAAATGATACATTAAACAAGATGGACTTAATTGATATTTATAGGACATTCCATCCAAAAACAACAGAATACACATTTTTCTCAAGTGTTCATGGAACATTCTCCAGGATAGATCATATCTTGGGTCACAAATCAAGCCTTGGTAAATTTAAGAAAATTGAAATTGTATCAAGTATCTTTTCCGACCACAATGCTATGAGACTAGATATCAATTACAGGAAAAGAGCTATAAAAAATACAAACACATGGAGGCTAAACAATACATTACTTAATAACGAAGTGATCACTGAAGAAATCAAAGAGGAAATAAAAAAATACCTAGAAACAAATGACAATGGAGACACGACGACCGAAAACCTATGGGATGCAGCAAAAGCAGTTCTAAGAGGGAAGTTTATAGCAATACAATCCCACCTTAAGAAACAGGAAATATCTCGACTAAACAACCTAACCTTGCACCTAAAGCAATTAGAGAAAGAAGAACAAAAACATCCCAAAGTTAGCAGAAGGAAATAAATCATAAAAATCAGATCAGAAATAAATGAAAAAGAAATGAAGGAAACAATAGCAAAGATCAATAAAACTAAAAGCTGGTTCTTTGAGAAGATAAACAAAATTGATAAACCATTAGCCAGACTCATCAAGAAAAAAAGGGAGAAGACTCAAATCAATAGAATTAGAAATGAAAAAGGAGAAGTAACAACTGACACTGCAGAAATACAAAAGATCGTGAGAGATTACTATAAGCAACTCTATGCCAATAAAATGGACAACCTGGAAGAAATGGACAAATTCTTAGAAATGCACAACCTGCCAAGACTGAATCAGGAAGAAATAGAACATATGAACAGACCAATCACAAGCACTGAAATTGAAACTGTGATAAAAAATCTTCCAACAAACAAAAGCCCAGGACCAGATGGCTTCACAGGCGAATTCTATCAAGCATTTAGAGAAGAGCTAACGCCTATCCTTCTCAAACTCTTCCAAAATATAGCAGAGGGAGGAACACTCCCAAACTCATTCTACGAGGCCACCATCACCTTGATACCAAAACCAGACAAGGATGTCACAAAGAAAGAAAACTACAGGCCAATATCACTGATGAACATAGATGCAAAAATCCTCAACAAAATACTAGCAAACAGAATCCAACAGCACATTAAAAGGATCATACACCATGATCAAGTGGGGTTTATCCCAGGAATGCAAGGATTCTTCAATATACGCAAATCAATCAACGTGATACACCATATTAACAAATTGAAGGAGAAAAACCATATGATCATCTCAATAGATGCAGAGAAAGCTTTTGACAAAATTCAACACCCATTCATGATAAAAACCCTGCAGAAAGTAGGCATAGAGGGAACTTTCCTCAACATAATAAAGGCCATATATGACAAACCCACAGCCAGCATCGTCCTCAATGGTGAAAAACTGAAACCATTTCCACTAAGATCAGGAACAAGACAAGGTTGCCCACTCTCACCACTCTTATTCAACATAGTTTTGGAAGTTTTAGCCACAGCAATCAGAGAAGAAAAGCAAATAAAAGGAATCCAAATTGGAAAAGAAGAAGTAAAGCTGTCACTGTTTGCAGATGACATGATACTATACATAGAGAATCCTAAAGATGCTACCAGAAAACTACTAGAGCTAATCAATGAATTTGGTAAAGTTGCAGGATACAAAATTAATGCACAGAAATCTCTGGCATTCCTATATACTAATGATGAAAAATCTGAAAGTGAAATCAAGGAAACACTCCCATTTACCATTGCAACAAAAAGAATAAAATATCTAGGAATAAACCTACCTAAGGAGACAAAAGACCTGTATGCAGAAAATTATAAGACACTGATGAAAGAAATTAAAGATGATACAAATAGATGGAGAGATGTACCATGTTCTTGGATTGGAAGAATCAACATTGTGAAAATGACTCTACTACCCAAAGCAATCTACAGATTCAATGCAATCCCTATCAAAATACCACTGGCATTTTTCACAGAACTAGAACAAAAAATTTCACAATTTGTATGGAAACACAAAAGACCCCGAATAGCCAAAGCAATCTTGAGAACGAAAAATGGAGCTGGAGGAATCAGGCTCCCTGACTTCAGACTATACTACAAAGCTGCAGTAATCAAGACAGTATGGTACTGGCACAGAAACAGAAAGATAGATCAATGGAACAGGATAGAAAGCCCAGAGATAAACCCACGGACATATGGTCACCTTATCTTTGATAAAGGAGGCAGGAATGTACAGTGGAGAAAGGACAGTCTCTTCAATAAGTGGTGTTGGGAAAACTGGACAGGGACATGTAAAAGTATGAGATTCGATCACTCCCTAACACCATACACAAAAATAAGCTCAAAATGGATTAAAGACCTAAATGTAAGGCCAGACACTATCAAACTCTTAGAGGACAACATAGGCAGAACACTCTATGACATAAATCACAGCAAGATCCTTTTTGACCCACCTCCTAGAGAAATGGAAATAAAGACAAAAATAAACACATGGGACCTAATGAAACTTAAAAGCTTTTGCACAGCAAAGGAAACCATAAACAAGACCAAAAGACAACCCTCAGAATGGGAGAAAATATTTGCAAATGAAGCAACTGACAAAGGATTAATCTCCAAAATTTATAAGCAGCTCATGCAGCTCAATAACAAAAAAACAAACAACCCAATCCAAAAATGGGCAGAAGACCTAAATAGACATTTCTCCACAGAAGATACACAGACTGCCAACAAACACATGAAAGGATGCTCAACATCTTTACTAATTAGAGAAATGCAAATCAAAACTACAATGAGATATCATCTCACACCAGTCAGAATGGCCATCATCAAAAAATCTAGAAACAATAAATGCTGGAGAGGGTGTGGAAAAAAGGGAACACTCTTGCACTGCTGGTGGGAATGTGAATTGGTACAGCCACTATGGAGAACGGTATGGAGGTTCCTTAAAAAACTACAAATAGAACTACCATATGACCCTGCAATCCCACTACTGGGCATATACCCTGAGAAAACCATAATTCAAAAAGAGACATGTACCAAAATGTTCATAGCAGCCCTATTTACAATAGCCCGGAGATGGAAACAACCTAAGTGTCCCTCATCGGATGAATGGGTAAAGAAGATGTGGCACATACATACAATGGAATATTACTCAGCCATAAAAAGAAACGAAATTGAGCTATTTGTAATGAGGTGGATGGACCTAGAGTCTGTCATACAGAGTGAAGTAAGTCAGAAAGAGAAAGACAAATACTGTATGCTGACACATATATATGGAATTTAAGAAAAAAAAAGGTCATGAAGAACATAGGGGTAAGACAGGAATAAAGACACAGACCTACTAGAGAATGGACTTGAGGATATGGGGAGGGGGAAGGGTAAGCTGTGACAAAGTGAAAGAGCGGCATGGACATATATACACTACCAAACGTAAGGTAGATAGCTAGTGGGAAGCAGCCGCATAGCACAGGGAGATCAGCTCGGTGCTTTGTGACCGCCTGGAGGGGTGGGATAGGGAGGGTGGGAGGGAGACGCAAAAGGGAGGGGATATGGGAACATATGTATACATATAACTGATTAAATTTGTGATAAAGCAAAAAAAAAAAAAAAAAAAAATTCTCAATGGCCGTTGTCATCACAATGCTCCATGCCCTTGTCATCACAATGCTTCATGACACTTCTCATCACAATGCTCCAAGCCCTAGTCATCACAATGCTCCATTACATTTGTCATCACAATCCTCCATGACACGTGGTATCACAATGCTCCATGCCATTGTCATCACAATGCACCTTGACATATGTCATCACAATGCTCCCTGACACCTGTCTTCACAATAATCCATGACCTTGTCATCACAATGATCCATTCCCTTGTCATCACAAGGCGCCATGCCCACTGTCATCAGAATAATCCATGAAACTTGTCAGACCAATGTTCCATGCCCCTGTCATCACAATGCTCCATGACCCTTGACAACACAATGATCCGGGACTCTAGTCATGAAAATGCTCCATGACCATTGCCATCACAATACTCCATGCCCTTGCCATCCCAATGCTACAAGACACCTGTAATCACAATGCTCCATGGCCCTTTTCATCTCAATGCTCCATGTACCCTCTCATCACAATGCACCATGTCCAACATCATAATGTTTCATGCTATTGTCATCACAATGAAATCAAAATGCTACATGACCTCTGTCATCACAATGCTCCAAACCCTTGTGATCACAATGTTCCATAACACTTGTCATCACAATGCCCCATAACGCTCATCATCACAATTATCCATGGTCTTCTCATCACAATGCTCCATAACCTTTGTCATCACAATGCTCAATACACTTGTCATCACAATGCTCCCTGACTCTTGCCATCAGTATGCTCCTTGAACCCTGTCATGACAAGGCTTCATGCCTTTTTCATCACAATGATCCCGAGCCTTTTCATCATAATGCTCCAAGACCCCTGTAATCACAATGCTCTTTGCCCTGGTCATCACAAAGCTCCATGACGCATGTCATCAGAATGCTCCTTGGCCTTCTCTCACAATTCTCCATGCCCTTGTAATCACAATGCTCCAAGACCCATGTAATCACAATGCTCCATGCCCCTTTTCATCAGAATGCTCCATGAGACTTGTCATCACAAGGCTCCATGGTCTTCTCATCACAATGCTCCATGAAGCCTCTCATCACATTGCTCCATGCCCTTGCCATAACAAAGGTCCATTACGCTTGGTACAATGCTTGATGCCCTTCTCATCACAATGCTCCATGCTCTTGTCATTACAATCTTCAATGACCCATGTATCACAGTGATCCGTGCCCTTGTCACCACAATGCTCCAGGCCCACTCTCATCACAATGCTCCATGACACTTCTCATCAAAATGTTACATGCTCTTGTCATCACAATTCTCCATACATCTGTGATCGCAATGCCCCATGACACCTGTCATAGCAAGCTCCATGCCTTTGTCATCAAAATGCTTCATACCTTGTCATTAAAATTCCCAATGTCCGTTGTCATCACAATGCTCCATGCCCCTGTCATCACAATGCTCCATGACACTTCTCATCACAATGCTCCAAGCCCTTGTCATCACAATGCTCCATTACCTTTGTCATCACAATCCTCCATGACACTTGACATCACAATGCTCCATGCCATTGTCATCTCAATGGACCGTGACATATGTCATCACAACACTCCCTGTCACCTGTCTTCACAATAATCCATGACCTTATAATCACAATGCTCCATGCCCTTGTCATCACAATGCGCCATGCCCACTGTCATCACAATAATCCATGAAACTTGTTAGACCGATTTTCCATGCCACTGTCATCACAATGCTCCATGTCCTTGTCATCACAAAGCTCCATGACACATGTCATCAGAATGCTCCATTGCGTTCTCATCACAATGCTCCATGCCATTGTCATCACAGTGCTCCAAGACAACTTTAATCACAATGCTCCATGCCCCTTTTCATCTCAATGCTCCATGAACCCTGTAATCACAATGGACCAGGCCCATCATCAAAATGCTTCTTGCTATTGTCATCACAATGAAATCAAAATGCTCCATGACCTCCGTCATCACAATGCTCCAAACCGTTGTTATCACAAAGTTCCATAACACTTGTCAACACAACGCCCCATGACGCTCGTCATCACAATTATACAGGGGTTTCTCATCACAATGCTCCATGACATTTGTCATCACAATGCTCAATACACTTGTCATCACAATGCTCCCTGACACATGTCATCAGTATGCTCCTTGAACCCTGTCATGACAAGGCTCCATGCCTTTTCCATCACAATGATTCATGCCCTTTTCATCACAATGCTCCAAGACCCCTGTAATCACAATGCTCCATGCCCTTGTCATCACAAATCTCCATGATGCATGTCATCAGAACGCTCTATGGTCTTCTCATCCAAATGCTCCGTGCCCTTGTCATCCCAATGCTCCAAGACCCTTGTAATCACAATGCTCCTTGACCCTTTTCATCAGACTGCTCCATGAGACTTGTCATCACAAGGCTCCATGGTCTTCTCATCACAGTGCTCCAGGACCTTGTCATCACAGTGCTCCATGACCCCTGTCTGCACAATACTCCATGAATATTTTCAGCCCAAAGATCCATGAACTTCTCATCTCACTTCTCCATGACCCTTGTCATCACAATGCTCCATGACAACTGTCATCACAACCCTCCATGACCCCTGACAACACAGTGATCCGGGACTCTTGACATCAAAATGCTCCATAACCCTTGTCATCACAATGATCCATGTCCTTTTCATCCCAATGCTCCATGATCCATGTAATCACAATGCTCCGTGACGATTGTCATCACAGTGCTCCGTGACCCTTGTCATCACAATGCTCCATGCCTTTGTCAGCACAATGCTACATGGCCTTGTCATCACAATCCTCCATGACCCCTGGGATCACATTGCAACATGCTCTTGTCATCTCTGTCTTTATTTTCTGGTTTTTACAGATTTTCAGATGTCCCTTTTGACCGGTGGGAAGTGACAATTCTTTGTAGTGTGGATTTGTATTGCGGGGATGCCTGATTGGCCAGAAAGGGCGTATGCCTTTTCTCCTGAATATATTCAGCAGAAAATGCATACGCCCTTTTTGGTCAAGTGCATTATTGTCGAAGTTGTTACGCTTTTCCTGTGCTTTAAAGGCGATTCCAGTTTAACTCTTGAAATATGTTTTCTGCAATTCGGCCTCATTTTCAAGTCTGCTTCGTTGCCTTCCCTCAACAGATTTTTGGAAGAGAGTTGTCCTTTATAACTCTGCAGGTTTGTGAATTGCTGTGCCCCTGAGCTCCAATTTTCAACTCGTGTTTTTGTGGGCTGACCGCAAATCTACAATTTTGCTACGGGACCTATACTGGTTCCGGGGGTGCAGGCTGACGCTTTGGTTAATTCTTCCTTCCGGACGGGAAATTAGATTGACATGTGTCCCTCCAAATGCCTACAGCTACTCTCTGATTGGTTCTCCCTCTTTCCTTTCATCCACTGCAAAATTTGCAAACTGTGCGAACCAGTAGCTTATAGGGGCTGACTCTCCAGGTTGGGAGATTGATAGTAAAGCAGTTGGAATGCCAAACTGGAGCACAAGGAGAGGAAAAATTATGAGCCTTTTAGAAATCTTTTGCCATCACAGGGTGTCCATTCTCTAGGTTTCCCATACATGTTATAACTGTATTGATATTCCCTTCTACCTGGAGAGTTGGGACCCATGGAATTGGTGGCATGCATTACTGCTTTAAAGGATCTGCATTTTCTCACCCAATCTCAGAAGTCCTCTCAGCCCCAAGTGTCCAGACTTATGTCTCATCTAGCTGTCTTTGCAGATAGGGTCGTTCCAGGTTTCATCAGAACCCCTGAAGGAATTGTGTAAGAATTTCGCTCTTTTTTTTGTTTTGTTTTGTTTTTGAAATTCATTTTTATAATGGGGTTGAGCTGATTTTCACCGACGTGTTTATGCCTGTATAGACACACTTGATTCCCTTATGGAGACATATCAATATATAGGTTTTAAGATTCTTACTAGTCAGATATATTCCTCTGTGTGGAATAGGGGTGTTGAGTCCCGTTCACAGAGGAAGGTGTAGGATTTGTCTATTCTGAATTTGCTTCATGGAATGGTACCAGTGCTAATATCAAAGTCTGGTTTTATGCATCACCCCACCTCTCCTTTACCCTTAAGCAGGCGTAAGAGTGTTTTCTCAATGTGAGACTCTGTTCTCTTTCCTAACTCAGTTCATGTGTAGCCATGTTTACAGGACCTTCATAAGTGATATCTTATAATAAGTTTCTTTTTCTGTGTGACTTATTTCACTTAGAATCATCGTACCTAAATCCACTCATTATGCTGCTACTGGCCTTATGACATTGATTTCATGTCTGAGTGATAGTCCGTTGTACAAAATTACCACAAGTTCTTTACGCAATTTTCTCTTTCCTGTAATACTTAAGTTGTACTGAAGTTGAGGTTCTTGTATGCAGAGCAGCCTTAAATTTTTGGGTGCCTGTGTCTTGTTGATATTTAGTCTTCCCAAGTTATATGCCCATGAGTGGAAGTGCCCTATGCTCGGTAGCTTTGTATTTTAGATGTTTTAGGAAACAGCATACACTTCTTCAGAGTGGGTCTTGGATATCTATACCACACCCATCAGCGTGACTATGTCCCTGTTCTCCATGCCCTCTCCTGCATTTCTGGTTTGTACACATTTTTTGGATGGCCTTTCTGAGCAGTGGAAATTGAGACTTCTTTGTTGTGCGGATTTGCATTTCCTGCTTGTTTGGTTGGCCAAAATCTCTGTATGTGTTTTTTTACTAAAGATATTCACGAAAAAAACGCATACACCCTTTTGCCCAACTGCATCATTTTAGAAATTCTGCTGCTTTTCATATGCTTTAAATGTGAGTCAAATCTACCTTTTGAAATCTGTTTCCTGCAATTCTGCCTCTCAATCAGATCCTCTTCGTTGCCTTACCTGAATCTATTTTTGGACATTGGTTATCATTTTTATCTTTGCAGGTTTGAATTGTTTGCTCCTGAGCCCCATTTTGCAACTCGCATTTTTTGTCAGCTGGCCGCCAAACCATTGTATTGCTTCCGGCCCTATTCTAGTTCTGGGGAGGCAGGTTTAGCCTTTGGTTAATTCTTCTTCCTAATGGGAAATTAGAGTGACATGTGCCTGTCAAAACTCCTACAGCTAGTCTCTCATTGGTTCCCCCTCTTCCCGTTTATCCTCTGCACAAATTGCAAACTGTGTGAAACAGGAGGTTAAAGGTGCTGATTCTCCAAGTGGGGAGATTGTTAGTAATTTGGCTGGAATGGCGAACCCCAGCACCAGGAGATCAAAAATGAGGTGTATTTTAGACACCTTTCCTTGTCACACGGTGTATATTCGTCTCAGTTTTCCAGGCATGTTTTTGCTGTCGGAAGATTCCCTTGAACCTGCAGATTTCGGACCCAAGGAATGGGAATCAGGCAGTATTAATTTAAAAGGTCTGCCTTTACTCACCCAGGCTCTCTAACATCTCTTAGCATGCATAGCTTCCTGCCTTATATATCATCCTGCTGTGGGTCTACATGTGTTCAATCCATGTTACATCGTAGCCCATCAACAAAAGTTGTAAGAAGTTTTGTCTGTCTCACTGTTTTTATAAATATTTTTAAATTTATTTTTATATTGGTTACAGCTGATTTTCAAAGCTCTGTTTTTTGCTGCTGTACATCCACTTGATTCATGTACTCTGAGAAAACAATAAATTCTTTATCAGATTCTTACCAGTCATATGTATTATTTTGAGTGACTTGAGTGGGCTGAGTGCAGTTCTTTGATGTACCGTGTAGGCCTTGTCTGTTATTCAATTTGGTACTTGGAATGGTATATTTGCTAATTTCAACCTCCTGGATAATACCTCACCCTTCCCCACCTTTCCCATTTAGTAGCCTTATGTCTATTTTCTACATATTAGACTATGTTTCTGTTTTGTAATTTATTTCATGTGTAGCCATTTCTGATTCCACCTCTAAGTGACATCTTATGATATGTGTCTTTTTCTTTCTGACATACGTAACTTAGAATGATCGTATGTAACTCCTCCAGAGTTGTTACAACTGGCCTTATTTCATTGATTTCTGGGTGAGTAATATTCCACTCTACATAAGTACCCCATCTCTTTTATCAATTTTATCCTCCCAGGGACATTTAGGTTATATCCAAGTTGAGGCCGTTTTTAACAGAGAGGTGGTAAACGTTGGGTTGCCTGTTTTCTGTTGATTTTTGTTTTTCCCAAGGTATACGCCCATGAGTGCAAGTGCCCTATGCTCTGTAGCTCATTTTTTGGATGTTTTAGCAAACACAATACACTTCTCCAGAGTGGCCGTTGGCAAATTACATTAGCAATATCAGCCTCAGAGTGCTCCCTTTTCTCCTCATCCTGTCCTACATATCTGGTGTTTACACTTTATGTGGATGGCCCTTCTGACTGAAGTGAAGTGATACATTTTGTAGTATAGATTTCCAGTGCCCACCTGTTTGGTTGGATAAAATGTGTGTATGGCCTTTACTTGAATATATTCAGAAGAAAATGCATACGCCCTTTTTGGCCAACTGCATCATTGGCGATGTTCAGCCCCTTTTCTTGTGCTTTAATGGGGAGTCCTTTCTTCCTCCTCAAATCTGTTTCCTGCAACTCTCCCTTGCTTACAAGTCCTTTTCTGTGACTTACCTCAAGACATTTTTTGACGATAGATATTTTCAACTCTGCAGTTTCATGAATTTTAGTGCCCCTGAGTTCCATTTTTCAACTTGTGTTTTTGGAAACTGGACAGAAAACAGCGGGATTTCCTCTAGCCCTATTCTGTTTCTGTGGGCAATTCTAGCCTTTGATGAATTTGTCTTCCGGATTGGAAATTAGAGTGGGATGTGCCTGTCTGAACACCTAGGACATGTCTCTAATTTTTTCTCATCCTTCCGCTTCATCCTCCAGAGAAATTCCAAACTGTGTGCAACAGGATGTTGACGGTGCTGATATCCCCAAGTGAGGAGATTGTTAGGAAAGATGCTGGAGGGGTGAACCCGAGCACCAGGCGAAGAGGAGATGAGGTGCCTTTTCCAAACTGTTTCCGATCAAACGGTGTACCATCCTCTAGGTGTGACAGGCATGTTTTAGCCATAGGAAGGGTCCCTTGCATGTACGGAGAACACCAGGAATTTTTTCAAATCAGTGCCTCCCCGAACCCCAAACTGGGGAATTTTTAAGCTACGGCTACACATATGTCCATTAAGGGCCTTGGGAAATAGGCAGAGTCCAAACTTTAGATGATTGAAATCTTCGGGATCAGAAGTGCTCACCATCGGCCTTGCTTAGTTTACATTTTATCTGTCATTGATAGATGATGTCAATAAAAATATCTATTCTTTTTCAGATTATTTCCCCTTATAGGTTATTGCAAAATATTCAGTGTAGTTCCCTGTGCTATACAGTAGTTCCTTGTTGATGATCTGTTTTATACATAGCAGTGTGTATGTGTTAATCCCAAACTGTTAATTTATCCCTTCTCCTATCTTTCCCCTTTGGTAATTATAAATTATAAGATTTTATACTTCTCAGAAATGGGGAAGCTGAAAGAGAGGTATCATTCTCAATGGAAAAGCATTCAAAACAAGATTGAAGCTTCAGCCAAGAGTATTCGATGTACATCCTTGGGAATAAATCACTTCATTTCTCTAATGTTGACCTGACAAATAAGACAGACGTCTTCACTGAACTTGCTTATAATAAAGTGATGGAAATATCAAATGTAAGTCTTAGAAACATCTTATTTCACCCGAGCCTTATACACTGCTCTATGTTACCTACAGTTTGGCTCACACATCTGTTCATTGAAGTTACAATGTTCTCAATTTCTGTTACTGATCCTCCAGAGTGGACCCCAACAGGAGTCCCCGTGCCCAGTGTCATTGGAGCCAACAGATCAAGACTGAAATTGGTTCAGAAGCAAAGGAAACTTTATATTTTGAAAACAGAATGGAGAGGTGAGAGCGTGCACTCCCCCGCAGGCTGCGAGCTGGGCTGCTGTGTAGGGATCCCGGCAGCGTCAGCAGGAGGGAGGGGATGGAGCTCTCGAGGGCTGGGTTGGCTGCAGCTCAGGCTCTATGTCGCGGAGTTGCATGGGACCCCACTAGCTGAGGTGTCGGCCCAGCCATTCTGCACTAGGAAATCGGGTCTGAAGTGCCGGGTGTGGGACCTCTGCATGTGGAACCCTAGGAGCACGTGAAATTAGACAAAGCACAAAGGAAAAACAGGTTAGAATTTATTTTATTGCCCAGATTCTCTTTTTATCTCCCAGGAATTTTTAATGAACGTTGCCGGTGATGAACACCTCCTCTGCTTTTTGTCCCGTTCCTCACTCTTGGGGTGTTGAGGGTGCAGACCCTTCTTTTGAAACAGCTTCATGCTGAGGTGGGAGTCCTCATACACGGGGGGAGGGGTAAAACTTCTCCCTAGCAGCCTCCAGGTGAGGTTGGTTGTCCCAAGGTTTCCTGCCTCACTGCTCGTCCGCCTGAGCACCAGCATTGGAAGTGTTATAGATTCTAATGACTTTTAAGGGTCCAGGAAAGACATGCACAGAGATGCTGCGGTGGCAGGTTTCATCCCACCCCACATTTGTTCAGCGACCTTAGGCTGACGGGTTTTGCCAGCCTAGATGCTCTGACCAGTAGTCTGTGCTTTCTTTAATTAGGTCACTGAATTAATGCATAAACAGCACCATGTGTCAGAGCCCTGCCCGCTCAACTCCAAGACAGTCCAGGGTCGGTGGTGATCCAGGACCATGACGTCCACTGAGTCAACGGCCTTTTGAAGTAGCCAGCAGTCCAGCCGGTCATATTGGCCACCATCACCGTGGTTTCTGTAGAGTTTTCTATGGTGAAAGTGTGATATACGTTTCCCCCGCCAAGCTTATTAGCTCTCGTCTGGGTGCAGTAAGTCCTGCAAGCAGTAGTCTGCTCTTTTGGGGCACAGACTTGTTTTCTGAGAGAAACTCCAGGTCAAGTGATGGTCACACGAGTCATCTTGGGGGCCCATTGCCCCCGTTTGTCTCTCTGGAGGTTGGAGTTGGAGGGCCTCCTCACTCGAGGTCAGTGTGTCCACAGAGCGACCCCTGCAAATTCAGGGCATGATGGGTGGTTAGGATCACCACGTGGGGTTCTTTTCCCTTAGGGGGGAGCTGGCCTTGCGGGCTGCTGATTTCCACCTTTTTAGATACCCCAGTATCCGGGCCTGATTGGGCGGTGGGCAACGCCCTTGGTGACCATAGTTTATCATACCTGAAGGGCATTCTTGTGTTGCTCCATTTCAAGTGGTCCCAGTTTTTGCACTACGGCTCCAAGGGCGATTAACCTTTGACTGGGAATGTAAAAGTCAAAGGGTTTAGCTAAATTAGGGAGTTCCTGGGCAAGGGCCTGAATTGACTGCTCTTTCCATTCTTGAAAGGCTGCTTCTGGATTCTATTCAAAAGGATCATCATCTTTTCGTGTCAGTGTTTCATGTAGAGGCCCAGCTATTAGACTGTAGTTATGGATCCAGATGCAGAAAACCTTGGCCTCCCCAGGAACCCCTAAGCTGTCTTCTAGTTTTAGAAGAGGTAAGGCTGCAAATGGCTTCTTCCCTATCCTGGGATGCGTTTCTCCGAATATCTGTGAGAATGAAGCCCAGGCATGTCACCTTAGCCTGGGATATTTGAGCCTTTCTCTTGGACACCTTCTATCCTTTCTTGGCTAGGTAGTTCAGAGGCGTCTTTTGTAGGCCTGGCGATCAGAATGTCATCTGCATATTGAAGGAGGGTTCCCTTTTACAGAGGTAGAACTTTTAGGTCTTTAGAGGACATTTCCCTAATGATGGTGTGGGGATTTTTGAACCATTGGGGCAGGACGGCCCAGCATTATTGCTTTTGTTGCATGTTGTGTCCTGCCCCTCACAAGCCAAAAATTCTTGTGACTCTGAGATGAGTGGAATACAGAAGAAGGCATCATTGAAGTCTAATACAGAATGCCATGGCCTGGTGGATGGTAGACTGACCAGCAAGGTGAAGGAAATAGGAGCTACTGGATGTATATCCTCGGTGGCTTCACTGACTGTCCTGATATACTTTACCAGGTCTCTAGCAGCCCATGGGGCTCTCGTGGTCAGGCCAATCCCAGCATATGGAGCTCACCTGGGCTGCACCTCCACCCCCACAGTCCACGGGGCTCTCGTGGTCAAGTCCCTCCCAGGGTATGGAGCTCACCTGTGCAGCTACACAGCAGCCCATGGGGCTCTCATAGTCAGGCCCTTCCCAGGATATGGAGCTCCCCTGGGCAGGTACCCCAGAAGGGCTGGACACACAGGAACCATGCACATAGACCACCTTGCAGAGAAACCCCAGCTCACCTGTCGCTCAGAGCTGACACAGAACACTTCAGAGCAGGACTTGAACTAACAAACAGCAGCTCTGACAGGTCTGTGACCCCAGGTATCACTGTGTGTGGCCTCTCTCTGCCTGCACTTCCAGACACTTCCACTGCAGCCAGGGCACCAGGCCGCTATCTCCACCCACCATCACTCCTCTCCCTGACTCCTGGGTTCCTCTCATTAGGATAGGGTCTTCTTGAAGTTGTTTTCCACTCATGGACCACATAAAATGATAAGAAAACAAGCCGCAGCTGCAGCCCCTTGTGTATCCTGACTCTCAAGAACCCACACCTGTTCCTTAGGCCTGGCCCGTTTAGCAAGGTTCATTTTCTGCAACTGTGAGCCCCTGAGGGGTGAGGATTGGCTGATTAGGGCAGCCTGACACTGCCTGCCAGCCCTCCCCAGGTGTGACTGGGTTGAGATCAATATAAGCACCTCTCCAGTCAGCAAGAGCTCCTGTAGCTGTGCCTGACGCCATATTCTCTGCCCCGTCAGCAGTGTCGGAGCTGGGGTGGTGGGAGGGAGTGAGGGGCCGTGGCTTTGTGAGTGGCCCAGTGTGAGAGGGGCTCTGCTGGACTTTCTGCAGGAGTTGCCATGCTGCCACCTGCTAAAGAAAAGGATGTGTCATCCATACCTGTCGCTGGAATTTCTCCCCAGGCAAAGGTGAGGAAGTAAAAAAGCAGTGGGGGACGTGGAAGGAGGGGTATCTCAGGCAGGGAAATAGAAAGCTTCCAGAAGAGCATCTGGTGCCAGGACCATCCTGGCTGGCCTGCTGGCACCAAATCGGCCTGCATGCTGTCGCTGGTGTGGCTCCACAGCCCTTCCTCTAGGCTTGCAAGTTCTTGTACATATTCAGGTGTTTTACCTGGAAAGAGTGGGAAGATTTCAGATGCAGCAGGACTGGGGTACAGCTCACATTTACTCAAAGATGCCTCGACATTGTCCCCCAGCTTTGCAATGAGGATGCTTCTTGTGGGGGGGAGCGCTGCTGACTGCATGGGAGATGATTTCCCACTTCTGACCAACTTAAGAATTTTTTACCACTGGAACAAGTGCCCTGATACGATTTTCCTCTGTATAACAGGTGGGTTCTGTTTTGTTTTTTTTTTTTCCTTTTTTCTTTTTGGTTCAAGGTAGGTTTTATTTATTCCTCTTTTTTTTTAATTTAGAGATATAAACATGGAAATAATGAATTTATATAAAGACGTCTATATGAAGGGAAAAACTTTTTTTCTGTTTTATTTTATTAAATATTATTTATTTATTTTTAATTTTTTAAAATTTATTTATTTCTTTTATACAGCAGGATCTTATTGGATATCTATTTTATACATATAAGTGTGCACATGTGAATCCCAGTCTCCCAATTCATCCCACCACCACCCTCCCATGGTGTTCCCCCCTTGGTGTAAATATGTTTGTTCTCTACATCTGTGTCTCTATCTCTTCCCTGCAAACCGGTTCATCTGTACAATTTTTCTAGGTTCCACATATATGCATTAATATACAATATTTGTTTTTCTCTTTCTGACTTACTTCACTCTGTATTACAGTCTCTAGATCCATCAAGGTCTCTACAAATGACCCAATTTCATTCCTATGTATGGCTGAGTAATATTCCATTGTATATATGTACCACATCTTTATCCACTCGTCTGTCTATGGGCACTTAGGTTGCTTTCATTACCTGGCTACTGTAAATAGTGCTGCAATGAACATTGTGGTGAATGTGTCTTTTTGATTTATGGTTTTCTCTCGGTATATGCCCAGTAGTGGGATTGCTGGATTATATGGTAATTCTATTTTTAGCTTTTTAAGGAACCTCCATTCTGCTCTCCATAGAGACTGTATCGATTTACATTCCGAACAATAGTGGAAGAAGGTTCCTTTTCTCCACACCGTCTCCAGCATTTGTTGTTTGTAGATTTTCTGATGATGCCCATTCTAACAGGTGTGACGTGATACCTCATTGTAGTTTCGATTTCCATTTCTCTAATAATTAGTGATGTTGAGCAGATTTTCATGTGCGTCTTGGCCATCTCTATGTCTTCTTGGAAGAAATGTCTATTTAGATCTGCTTCCATTTTTGTATTGGGTTTTTTGTCTTATTAATGTTGACCTGCATGAGCTGTTTATATATATTGGAGATTAATCATTTGTCCATTGATTCGTTTGCAAATATATTCTGCCATTCTGAGGGTTGTCTTTTCGTCTTGTTTGTAGTTTCCTTTGCTTTGCAAATGCTTTTACGTTTCATTAGGTCCCATCTGTTTAGCTTCTTTTTTTTTTTTATTTCATTACTATAGGAGATGGATCAAAAAAAGTTCTTGCTGTGATTTACGTCAGAGTATTCTTCGTAAGTTTTCCTTTCAGAGTTTTATACTGTCTGGTCTTACATTAAGGTCTCTAATCCATTTTGAATATATTTTTATATATGGTGCTGGGGAGTGTTCTAATTTCATTCTTTTACATATAGCTGTCCATAATTCCCAGCACCACTGAGTGAAGAAACTCTCTTTTCTCCATTGTAAAGTCTTGTCTCCTTTGTCATAGATTAGTTGAGCATAGGTGTGTAGGTTTATCCCTGGGTTTTCTTTCTTTTTTTTCCTTTTCCACCTTTATTGGAGTATAATTGCTTTACAATGGAGTGTTAGTTTCTGCTGTATAACAAAGTGAATCAGCTATACATATACAGATATCACCAGATCCCCTCCCTCTTGCATCTCCTTCCCACACTCCATATCCCACCCTTTTAGGTGGTCACAAAGCACTGAGCTGACCTCCCTGTTCTATGTGGCTGCTTCCCAGTAGCTATCAGTATTACATGTGGTAATGTATTTATGGCCATGCCACTCTCTCACTTCGTCCCATCTTACCCATCCCCCTTCCGGTGTCCTAAAGTCCTTTCCCTATGTCTGTGTCCTTTATCCTGTCCTGCCACTAGGGTCTTCAAAATCTTTTTTTTTTTTCCTCATTAGATTCCGTATATCTCTGTTAACATACAGTATTTGTTTTTCCCTTTCTGACTTACTTCACTGTGTAGGACAGATTCTAAGTCCATCCACCTCAGTGCAAATAACTCAGTTTTGCTTCTTTTTATGGCTGAGTGATATTCCATTGTATATATGTGCCATATCTTCCTTATCCATTCATCTGTCCATGGACACTTAGGTTGCTTCCATATCCTGGCTATTGTAAATAGAGCTGCAATGAACATTTTTGTACATAACTGTTTTGAATTATGGCTTTCGCAAGGCAAATGCCCAGTAGTTGGATTGTTGTGTCGTATGGTACTTCTATTGTTAGTTATTTAAAGGAACCTCCGTACTGTTCTCCCTAGTGCCCATATCAATTTACCTTCCTACCCACAGTGCAAGTGTGTTCCCTTTTCTCCAATAAAGGCCTCTCCAGCGTTTATTGTTTTGTAGACTTTTTTGATGATTGCCACTCTGACTGCTGTGAGGTGATACCTCACGGTAGTTTGGATTTGCATTTCTCTAATGATTAGTGATGTTCAGCATTCTTTCATGTGTTTCTTGGTAATCTGTATATCTTCTTTGGAGAAATGTCTATTTAGGTCTTCTGCCCGTTTTTGGATTGGGTTGTTTGTTTTTGTGATATTGAGCTACATGAGGTGCTTGTAAAGTTTGGAGATTAATCCTTTGTCAATTGCTTCATTTGAAAATATTTTCTCCCATTCTGAGGGTTGTTTTTGCATCTTGTTTATGTTTTCCTGTACTGTGTAAAAGCTTTTAAGTTTCATTAGGTCCCATTTGTTGATTTTTGTTTTTATTTCCATTTCTCTAGGAGGTGGGTCAAAAAGGATCTTGTTGTGATTTATGTCATAGTGTGTTCTGCCAATGGTTTCCTCTAAGTGTTTTATAGTGTCTGGTCTTATATTTAGATCTCTGATCAATTTAGAGTTTATTTTTGTGTATGGTGATATGGAGTGTTCTAATTTCATTCTTTTATGTGTAGGGGTCCAGTTTTCGCAGCACCAATTACTGAAGAGACTGTCTTTTCTCCATTGTATATCCTTAGCTCCTTTGTCATAGATGAGATAGGCATAGGTATGTAGGTTTATCTCTGCACTTTCTGTCCTGTTCCATTGATCTTTGTTTATGCCAATCTGCATACACTTGATTCCATTATGGAGACATATAAATACATAGGTTTCAAGATTATTACCAGTCAGGTATATTCCTCTTCAGTGAGTAGGGTGTTCTGTGTCCAGTTCATTGAGAAAGGAGTAGGTCTGGTCTATTACATATTTGGTATATGTAATGGTATCTGTGCTAATTTCAAACCCTGCTTTTACACATCAACCCACATCACCTTTCCCCTTAAGGAGGCATAAGTGTGTTTTCTAAATGTGTAACTCTGTTCTCTTTTGAAATTCAGTTCATGTGTAGCCATGTTTACATTCCCTCTATAAGTGATATATTACAATAAGTTTCTTTTTCTTTGTGGCTCACTTCAGTTAGCATCATCGTACCTAAAGCCACTCATTATGCTGCTATTGGCCTTATGACATTGATTTTATGTCTGAGTGACATTCCATTGTATATAAGTACCACAACATATTTATCCATTTTTTCCCTTTCCTGGGATATTTAAAGTGTACCGAAGTCGAGGTTCTTGTAAACGGAGCAGCCCTAAACTTTGGGCTGGCTGTGTGTTGTGGATTTTTAGTTTTCCCGAAATACACGCCCATGAGTGGAAGTGTGCTATGCTCTGTAGCTCTGTTTTAGAAAACAACATACAGTTCTCCAGAGAGGCTGTTGGCAATTTACATCCTGTCCATCGGCATAACCAGGCTCCCTTTTCTCCATGGCCTGTCCTGTATTTGTGGTTTTTACACTATTTGCGGATGGCCCTTTTGACCGGAGGTGAGTGACACTTCTATGTAGTGTGGATTTGCAATGCCTGATGGCTTGCTTGGCCAAAAAGGGCGTATGCATTTTTTCCTGAATATATTCAAGAAAATACACATATTCCCTTTTCGGCCAAGGGCAACATTGTCGAAGATCTGTCGCTTTTCATGTGCTTTAAAGACGACTCCAATCTACCTCTTGAAATCTGTTTCCTTAAATTCTGCCTTGCTTTCAAATCCTCTTCACTGCCTTACCTCAATATATTTCTGGATGATAGTTGTCCTTTATAACTCTGCAAGTTTGTGAATTGCTGTGCCCCTGATTTCCATTTTTCAACTCGCTTATTTGTGAGCTGGCTGCAATACCGCAGGATGGCTTTAGGCCCTAGTCTGGTTCCGGGGCTGCAGGCTGAGCCTTTGGTTAATTCTTCTTCCTGAGGTGAAACTAGAGAGATATGTGCCCATCCAAACACCTACAGCTAATCTCTCATTTGTTTCCCCTCTTCCTGTTCATCCTCTGCACAATTTGCAAACTGTGCATAACAAGAGGGTCAATCCGCTGACACTCCAAGTGGGGAGATATTCAGTAATGCGGATGGAATGGTGAAGCCGAGCACGACGAAAGGAAAACTGAGGTACCTTTTAGAAAACTTTGCCGATTACACAGTGTACCAACCACTGGGTTTCCCAGGCATTTTTAACTGTAGGAAGATTCCCTTAAACCTGGAGAGTTGGGACCACTAGAATGGGTAGCACAAAGTATTGCTCTAAGTGGTGTTCTTTTGCTCACACAACCTCAGCAATCTTGTCAGCTCCAAGTGTCCAGTCTTATCTCTCATCCAGAGGTGGGTGTAAAGTTGGTCAATCCACGTTGCATCACAGGCCCTGAACGTAATTTTTAAGAATTTCTCTCTGTTTCACTCTTTTTGCATTTTGATTTTGAAATTTATTTTTATACGGGGGATTTAGCTGAATTTCAGTCCAGTGTTCATGCCGTTATACACACACATGATTCCTTTATGGAGACATGAGAATAAATATGTTTTAAAATTCTTAAAGTCAGATATATTCCTCTGCAATGAATAGGGGGTGTTGAGTCCAGTTCATTGTGCTGGGAGTAGGTGTTGTCTATTACATACTTGGTTTATGTATTGGTATCTGTGCTAATTTAAAACTGTGGTTTTATGCATTACTCCACCTCTCCTTTCCCCTTAAGCAGGTAGAAGATTGTTTTCTAAATGTGTGACTCTGTTGTGTTTGTAATTCAGTTCAAGTGTAGCCATGTGTACATTCCCGCTATGAGTCATATCTTCTGATAAGATTCGTTACTCTGTACTCTTACCTAACGCAGTTCATGTGTAGCCATGTTTACAGGAAATTCATAAGTGATATCTTATGATAAGTTTCTTTTTCTCTGTGACTTATTTCACTTAGAATCATCGTACCTGAATCCACTCATTTTGCTGCTACTGGCCCTATGTCATTGATTTCATGGCTGAGGGATAATCCATCGTACATAAGTACCACAATGTCTTGTACCATTTTTGTCTTTCCTGGGATATTTCAGGTGTACCCAAGTTGAGGTTCTTGTAAGCAGTGCAGCCCTAAATTTTGGGGTGGTTCTGTCTTATTGATTTTCAGTTTTCCCAAGGTATATTCCCTAGAGTGGAAGTGCACTTGGCTCTGTAGCTCTGTGTTTACTTGTTTTAGGGAACACATTTCACTCCTCCAGAGAGGCAGTTGGCAATTTACATCCCGCCCATCAGCATAACTAGGCTCCCTGTTCTCCAGGGCCAGTGTTGCCTTTCTAGTTTTTACACATTTTGTGCATGTCCCTTTTGTCTGCTGGGAAGTGATACTGCTTTGTAGTGCAGATTTGCATTGCCCACTTCCTTTCTTGACCAGAAAGGGCGTATGCGTTTTCTCCTGAGTATATTCAGGAGAAAACGCATACACCCTTTTTGGCCCATTGCATCATTGTCGAAGTTGTGTCCCTCTTCCTGTGCTTTAAAGGCGATTCCAATGTACCTATAGAAATCTGTTTCCTGCTATTCTGGCTCGCATTCAAGTCCACCTCGTTTCCTTCCCTCAACAGATTTTTGGACAATAGTTTTCCTTTATTACTCTGCTCTTTTGTCAATTGCTGTGCCCCTGAGCTCCATTTTTCAACTCGTTTTTTTGTGAGCTGATCGCAAGTCCAAAATTTTAGTTCAGGACCTCTACTGGTTCCCGGCGGGTGCCTGAGACTTTGGCTAATACTTCTTCCTGCCAGGAAATTAGAGTGACTAATGCCTGTCAAAATGCCTAACAGCTACTCTCTCATTGGTTATCCATCTTCCCTTTCATCCTCCGCCAAATTGGCAACATGTGAGAACCAGGAGGTTAAAGGGGGGGCTGTCTCTCCAAGTTGGGAGATTGAAAGTAAAGCATTTGGAAATTCAAATAGGAACACCAGGAAAGGGACTATTAGTTGAATTTTAGAAACCTTTCGTATTCACAGTGTGTCCACCCTCTAGGTTTCCCGTACATGTTATAGCTGTAGTAATATTCCCTTCAACCTGGAGAGTTGGGACCCGTGGAATGTGTGCCACGCATCATTGCTTTAAATGGTCTGCATTTGCTCACCGAATCTCACCAATCCTCTCAGACCCAAGTGTCCGGCCTTATGCCACATCCAGCTTTCTTTGTAGATAGGTCATTCCAGGTTTCATCAGAGCCCCTGAAGGAATTGTAAGGAATTTCCCAGTTTTTGTGTTTTGTTGTTGAAATTCCTTTTGATAGTGGGTTTGAGCTGATTCCCACTGCCATGTTTATGCCAGTTAGGACACACTTGATTCCCTTACGGAGACATATCAATACATAGGTTTTAAAATTCTTACTAGTCAGATATATTCCTCGGCGGGAAATATTGGGTTTTGACTCCCTTTTACTGAGTATGGTGTAGGTCTTGTCTATTCCGTATTTGGTTTTTGGAACGGTACATGTACTAATATCAAACTCTGGTTTTATGCATCACCCCACCTTTCCTTCCCCCTTAAGCAGGCATAAGAATATTTTCTAAATCTGAGACTCTGTTCTCTTTCCTAGCGCAGTTCATGTGTAGCCATGTTTAGAAGACCTTCATAAGTGATATCTTATGATAAGTTTCTATTTCTCTGTGACTTATTTCACTTAGAATCATCGTAACTGAATCCACTCATTTTGCTGCTACTGTCCTTAGGACATTGATTTCATGGCTGAGGGATATTCCATCGTACAGAAATACCACAATTTCTTGAACCATTTTTGTCTTTCCTGGGATATTTCAGGTGTACCCATGTTGAGGTTCTTGTAAGCAGTGCAGCCCTAAATTTTGGGCTTGCTCTGTCTTATTAATTTTCAGTTTTCCAAAGGTATATTCCCTAGACTGGAAGTGCACTTGACTCTGTAGCTCTGTTGTTTACTTGTTTTAGGGAACACAATGCACTCCTCCAGAGAGGGAGTTGGCAATTTACATCCCGCCCATCAGCATAACTAGGCTCCCTGTTCTCCAGGGCCTGTGTTGCCTTTCTAGTTTTTACACATTTTGTGGATGTCCATTTTGTCCGGTGGGAAGTGATACTGCTTTGTAGTGCAGATTTGCATTGCCCACTTGCTTGCTTGGCCAAAAAGGGCGTATGCGTTTTCTCCTGAATATATTCAGGAGAAAACACATACACACTTTTTGGCCCATTGCAGCATTGTCGAAGTTTTGCCCTTCTTCCTGTGCTTTAAAGGCAATTCCAATTTACCTCTTGAAATCTGTTTCCTGCTATTCTGGCTCGCTTTCAAGTCCACCTCGTTGCATTCCCTCAACAGATTTTTGGACGATAGGTTTCCTTTATTACTCTGCCCGTTTGTGAATTGCTGTGCCCCTGAGCTCCATTTTTCAACTCGTTTTTTGTGAGCTGACTGCAAGTCCAAAATTTTGGTTCAGGAACTATACTGGTTCTCAGCGGGTGTCTGAGACTTTGATTAATTCTTCTTCCTGCCGGGAAATTAGAGTGACATGTGCCCGTCCAAATGACTAACAGCTACTCTCTCATTGGTTCTCCATCTTACCTTTCATCCTCTGCCAATTGGCAACATGTGCGAACCAGGAAGTTAAAGGGGCTGTCTCTCCAAGTTGGGAGATTGATAGTAAAGAAGTTGGAAATTCAAACTGGAGAACCAGGAGAGGGACTATTAGTTGAGATTTAAAAGCCTTTTGTATTCACAGTGTGTCCATTCTCTAGGTTTCCCGTATAGTTATAGCTGTAGGAATATTCCCTTCATCCTGGAGAGTTGGGACCCTTGGAATGTGTGCCACACATTATTGCTTTAAATGGTCTGCATTTGCTAACCAAATCTCACCAATCCTCTCAGGCCCAAGTGTTCAGAATTATGCCACATCCATCTGTCATGTTAGATATTGTCATTCCAGGTTTCATCAGAGCCCCTGAAGGAATTGTAAAGAATTTCGCTGTTTTATTGTTTTGTTTCTGAAATTCATTTTTATAGTGGTTTTGAGCTGATTATCAGTGCCATGTTTATGACAGCCTAGACAAAATTGATTCCCTTATGGATACCTATCAATACATAGGTTTTAAGATTCTTACTAGTCAGATATATTCCTCGGTGGGAAATATGTGGTTTTGAGTCCCGTTCACTGCGGAAGTTGTAGGTCTTGTCTCTTCCATAGTTGGTTTTTGGAACGGTACCTGTACTAACATCAAACTCTGGTTTTATGCATAACCCCACCTCTCCTTCCCCCTTTAGCAGGCATAAGTGTGTTTTCTAAATGTGAGACTCTGCTCTCTTTCCTAACTCAGTTCATGTGTAGCCATGTTTACAGGATATTCATAAGTGATATCTTATGATAAGTTCCATTTTCTCTATGACTTATTTCACTTAGAATCATCGTACCTGAATCCACTCATTTTGCTGCCACTGGCCTTATGACATTGATTTCATGGCTGAGGCATATTCCATCATACGTAAGTAACACAATTTCTTCAAATATTTTTGTCTTTCCTGGGATATTTATGGTGTACCCAAGTTGAGGTTCTGTAGGCAGTGCAGCCCTAAATTTTGAGGTGGCTCTGTATTATTGATTTTCAGTTTTCCCATGGTATATTCGCTAAACTGGAAGTGCCCTTGTCTCTGTAGCTCTGTTGTTTACTTGTTTTAGGGAACACAATGCACTCATCCAGAGAGGCAGTTGGCAATTTACATCCAGCCCATCAGCATAACTAGGCTCCCTGTTCTCCAGGGCCTATCTTGCCTTTCTGGTTTTTACACATTTTGAGGATGTCCCTTTTGACCGGTTGAAGTGATACTACTTTGTAGTGCAGATTTTCATTGCCCACTTGCTTGCTTGGCAAAAAAGGGTGTATGCGTTTTCTCCTGAATATATTCAGGAGAAAACCCATACGCCCTTTCTGGCCAAGTGCATCATTGTCGAATTTGTGCCCCTCTTCCTGTGCTTTAAAGGCGAATCCAATGTACCTCCTGAAATCTGTTTCCTGCTATTCTGGATCGCTTTCAAGCCCGCCTCGTTGCCTTCCCTCAACAGATTTTTGGAAGATAGTTGCCCTTTATTACTCTGCCAGTTTGTGAATTATTGAGCCCCTGAGCTCCATTTTTCAACTCGTTATTTGTGAGCTGACCGCAGGTCCAAAATTGTGCTTCAGGACCTATAGTGGTTCCCAGCGGGTGGCTGAGACTTTGGTTAATACTTCTTCCTGCCAGGAAATTTGAGTGACATGTGCCGGTCCAAATGACTAACAGCTACTCTCTCATTGGTTCTCCCTCTTCTCTTTCATTCTCTGCCAAATTGGCAACCTGTGCGAACCAGGAGGTTAAAGGGTCTGTCTCTCCCATTTGGCAGATTGATAGTAAAGCAGTTGGAAAGTCAAACCGGAGCACCAGGAGAGGGACTATTAGTTGAGTTTTAGAAACCTTTCGTATTCACAGTGTGTCCTTTCTCTTTGTCTCCCATACATGTTATAGCTGTAGTAATATTCCCTTCAACCTGGAGAGTTGGGACTGTTGGAATGTGTGCCACACATTATTGCTTTAAATGGTCTGCATTTGCTCACCAAATCTCACCAATCCTCTCAGTCCCAAGTGTCCAGCCTTATGCCACATCCAGCTGTCGTTGTAGATAAGGTCATTCCAGGTTTCATCATAGACCCTGAAGGAATTGTAAAGAATTTACCTGATTTTTTGTTTTGTTTGTGAAATTCCTTTTTATATAAGTGGGTTTGAGCTGACTCTCACTGCCATGTTTACACGAGTCTAGACACACTTGATTCCCTTATGGAGACCTATCAATACATTGGTTTTAAGATTCTTACTAGTCAGATATATTCCTCTGCTGGAAATATGGGGTTTTGAGTCCCTTTCACTGAGGAAGTTGTAGGTATTTTCTATTCCGTAGTTGGTTTTTGGATTGGCACATGTACTAATAGCAAACTCTGGTTTTATGCATCACCCCACCTCTCCTTCCCCCTTAAGCAGGCAAAAGAGTGTTTTCTAAATGTGAGACTCTGTTCTCTTTCCTAACTCAGTTCGGGTGTAGCCATGTTTAAAGGACCTTCATAAGTGATATCTTATGATAAGTTTATTTTTCTCTGTGACTTATTTCACTTAGAATCATCGTACCTGAATCAACTGATTTTGCTGCTACTGTCCTTATGACATTGCTTTCATGGCTGAGGGATATTCCATCGTACGTAAGTACCACAATTTTTTGAAACATTTTTGTCTTTCCTGATATATTTAAGGTGTACCTTAGTTGAGGTTGTTGTAAGCAGTGCAGCCCTAAATTTTGGGGTGGCTCTGTCTTATTGATTTTCAGTTTTCCCAAGGTATATTCCCTAGACTGGAAGTGCCCATCGCTCTGTAGCTCTGTTGTTACCTGTTTTAGGGAACACATTGCACTCCTCCAGAGAGGCTGTTGACAGTTTACATCGTGCCCATCAGCATAACTAGGCTCCCTGTTCTCCAGGGCCTGTCTTGCCTTTCTGGTTTTTACACATTTTGCGGATGTCCCTTTTGACCGGTGGGAAGTGATACTTCTTTTTAGTGCAGATTTGCATTGCCCGCTTGCTTGCTGGGCTCAGAAGGGCATATGCGTTTTTTCCTGAATATATTCTGGAGAAAACGCATATGCACTTTTTGGCCAAGTGCATCATTGTAGACAATGAGCCCCACTTGCTGTGCTTAAAAGGCGATTCCAAAGTACCTCTTGTAGTTTGTTTCATGCTATTGTGCCTGATTTTCAAGTCCGCCTCATTGCCAACCCTCAACAGATTTTTGGACGATAGTTGTCCTTTATTACGCTGCCAGTTTGTGAATTGCTGTGCCCCAGAGCTCCATTTTTCAACTCGTTTTTTGTAAGATGACAGCAAATCCACAATTTTGGTTGAGGACCTATACTGGTTCCTGGCGGGTGTCTGAAACTTTGGTTAATTTTTCTTCCTGACGGGATATTAGAGTGACATGTGACCGTCCAAATGCCTAACAGCTACTCTCTCATTGGTTCTCCCTCTTCCCTTTCATCCTCTGCCAAATTGGCAACCTGTGCGAACCAGGAGGTTAAAGGGTCTGTCTCTCCAAGTTGGGAGCTTGATAGTAAAGCAGTTGGAAACTCAAACCGGAGCACCAGGATAGGGACTATTAGTTGAGTTTTAGAAACCTTTCATATTCACAGTGTTTCCATTTTCTACGTTTCACATACATGTTATAACTGTAGTGATATTCCCTTTTACCTGTCGAGTTGGGACGCATGGAATTGGTGGCATGTATTATTGCTTTAAATGGTCTGCATTTTCTCATCCAATCTCACCAATCCTCTCAGTCCCAAGTGTCCCCCCTTATGTCTCATCCAGGTGTCATTTTAGATGGGGTCATTCCAGGTTTCATCAGAACACCTGAAGGAATTGTGTTAGAATTTCGCTGTTTTTTTATTTTGTTTTTGAAATTCATTTATATAATGAGGTTGAGCTGATTTTCACTGACGTGTTTATGCCGGTCTAGACACACTTGATTCCCTTACGGAGACATATCAATACGTAGGTATTAAGATTCTTACTAGTCATCACAATGCTCCACGCCATTGTCATCACAATGGATAATGACATATGTCATCACAATGCTCCCTGACACCTGTCTTCACAATATTCCATGACGTTGTCATCACAATGTTCCATGCCCCTGTCATCACAATGCGCCATGCCCACTGTCATCACAATAATCCATGAAACATGTCAGACCAATGTTCCATGCCCCTGTCATCACAATGCTCCATGCCCTTGTCATCACAATGCTCCATGACACCTGTCATCACAATGCTCCGTGACTCCAGTCATCACAATGCTTCATGACCATTGTCATCACAGTGGTCCATGCCCTGGTCACACAAGGCTCTGTGATCTTTGTCACCACAATGCTCCATGCCCTTGTCATCACAATGCTCCATGCCCACTGTCATCACAATAATCCATGAAAATTTTCAGGCCAATGATCCATGCCCTCGTCACACGAGGCTCTGTGATCTTTGTCACCACAATGCTCCATGAACTTTTCTTCACAATGCTCTGTGTCCCTTGTCATCACAATGCTCCATGCTTTTGTCAGCATAATGCTCCATGACACTTGTCATCACAAGGCTCCATGGCCCTCTCATCACAATGCTCCAGGACCTTCTCATCGCATTGCTCCATTCCTTTCTCATCACGATGCTCCATGACCCCTGTCATCACAGTTCTCCATGAATATTTTCAGCCCAATGCTCTCTGACCTTCTCGTCACAAAGTTCCATGACCCATGTCATCACAATGCTACATGACCACAGTCATCAAAATGATCCATGCCACTTGTCATCAGAATATTCCATGCGCTTGTCATCCCCATGCTCCATGACCCCTGTAATCATAATGGTCCTTGACGCTTGTTGTCACATAGCTCCATGACACTTGTCATCACGGTGCTCCATGCCTTTGTCAGCAAAATGCTACATGACCTTGTCATCACAATGCTCCATGCATTGTCCTCACAATTCTCTATTACCAGTGTCATCACAATCCTCCATGAACCTTGGCATCACATTGCTTCATGCCCTTGTCATCACAATGCTCCATGATTCTTGAAATAAAAATGATCCATGACCTCTCTCATCACAATGCTCCCAACACTTGTGATCACAATGTTCCATAACACTTGTCATCACAACGCTCCATATCACTTGTCATCACAACTCTCCATGAAGACTGTCATCACAATAATCCATGCCCTTGTCATCACAATGCTCCATGAACTTTCTTATAACAATGCTCAATACACTTGTCATCACAATGCTCCCAGACACTTTTCCTCAGAATGCTCCTTGAACACTGTCTTGAAAAGGCTCCATGCCTTTTTCATCACAATGCTCCATGCCCTTTTTCTCACAATGCTCCATGCCATTGTCATCACAATACTCCACAAGCTTGTCATCAGAATGCTCCAGGACCCTTGTCATCACAATACTCCACAAGCTTGTCATCAGAATGCTCCAAGACCCTTGTCATCACAATGCTCCATGACCCCTCTCATCACAATGCTCCATGACCCATGTCATCACAATGCTCCAAGAACCCTGACAACACAATGTTCTGGGACTTTTGTCATCAAAATTCTCCATGACCCTTGTCATCACAATGATCCATTCCCTTGTCATCATAATGCTCCATTACCCTTGTCATCACAATGCTCCCAGCCCTTGTCATCACAATGCTCCATTACATTTGTCATCACATTTCTCCATGACACTTGGCATCACAATGCTCAATGCCATTGTCATCACAATGCACCGTGACATATGTTACCACAATGCTCCCTGACACCTTTCTTCACAATAATCAATGACCTTGTCATCACAATGCTCCATGCGCTAGTTATCACAATGTGCCATGCCCTCTGTCATCACAATAATCCATGAAACATTTCAGAAAAATGCTCCATGCCCCTTTCATCCCAATTCTCCATGCCCTTGTCATCACAATGCTCCATGACCCCTGTCATCACAATGCTCCGTGACTCCAGTCATCACAATGCTTCATGACATTTGTCATCACAATGTTCCATGCCACTTTTCATCTCAATGCTGCATGAACCCTGTCGTCAAAATGCACCATGCCCATCATCATAATGCTTCATGCTATTGTCATCACAATGAAATCAAAATGCTCCATGACCTCTGACACCAAAATGCCCCAAAACCTTGTGAGCACAATGTTCCATAACACTTGGCATCACAACGCCCCATTACGCTCGCCATCACAATTATCCATGGACTTCTCATCACAATTCTCCATGACCGTTGTCATCACAATGCTCAATACACTTGTCATCTCAATGCTCCCTAACAATTGTCCTCAGTGTGCTCCTTGATACCTGTCATGACAAGGCTCCATGCATTTTTCATCGCAATGATCCATGCCCTTTTCATCACAATGCTCCAAGACCCCGGTAATCACAATGCTCCATGTGCTTGTCTTCACAAAGCTCCATGACGCATGTCATCAGAAAGCTCCATGGCCTTCTCATCACCATGCTCCATGCCCTTTTCATCTCAATGCTCCAAGACCCCATTAATTACATTGCTCCATACCGTTTTTCATCAGAATACTCCATGAAAATTGTCATCAAAAGATTCCAGGGTCTTCACAGCACAATGCTCCAGGACCTTGTCATCACAATGCTCCATTCCCTTGTCATCACAATGCTCCATGACCCCTGTCATCACAATACTCCATGAATATTTTCAGCCCAATGATCCATGACCTTCTCATCACAATGCACCATGACCCATGTCATCACAATGCTCCATGACCACTGTCATCCCCGCGTTCCATGACCCCTCACAACACAATGATCCGGGACTCTTGTCACCAAAAATCTCCATGATACTTGTCATCACAATGATCCATGCCCTTGTCATCCAAATGCTCCATGACACATTTAATCAGAATATTCCGTGACGCTTGTCATCACAATGCTCCATGACCCTTGTCATCACAGTGCTCCAAGACCCCTGTAATCACAATTCTCCATGAACATTTTCAGCCCAATGTTCCATGACATTCTCATCACAATGCTCCAAGACCCCTGTAATCACAATGTTCCATGCCTCTTTTCATCTCCGTGCTCCATGAACCCTGTCATCACAATGAACCATGCCCATCATCATAATGTTTCATGCTATTTTCATTACAATGAAATCAAAATGCTCCATGATCTCTGTCATCACAATGTTCCAAACCCTTGTGATCACAGTTTTACATAAAACTTGTCATCACAACCCCCCATGACGCTCGTCATCACAATTATCCATGCTCTTCTCATCACAATGCTCCATGACAATTGTCATCACAATGTACAATACACTTGTCATCACAGTGCTCCCTGACTCTTGTCGTCATTATGCTCCTTGAACCTTGAAATGACAAGGCTCCATGACTTTTTCATCACAATGATCCATGCCCTTTTCTTCACAATGTTCCAAGACCCATGTAATCACAAATCTCCATGCCCTTTTTCATCAGAATGCTCCATGAGACTCGTCAATACAAGGCTCCAATGTTTTCTTATCACAATGCTTCAGTACCTTCTCATCACAATGCTCCATTCCCTTGTCATCACAATGCTCCATGACCCCCGCCTTCACAATACTCCATGAATATTTTTAGCCCAATGCTCTATGACATTCTCATCACAATGCTCCATGACCACTGTCATGACAATGCTCCATGACCCCTGACAACAAAATGATCCTTGACTCTTGTCATCAAAATGCTCCATGACACTTGTCATCACGATGATCCATGTCCTTGCCATCCCAATGCTCCTTGACCCCTGTAATCACAATGATCCGTGACGCTTGTCATCACAGTGCTCCATGACTCTTGTCATCAAAATGCTCCATGCCTTTGTCAGCAAAATGCTTCATGACATTGTCATCACAATGCTCCATGCACTTGACATCACAATACTCCATTCCCATTGTCATCAAAATCCTCGGTGAAACTTGGGTTCACATTGCTTCATGCCCTTGTCATCACAATGCTCCATGCTTCTTGAAATGAAAATGATCCATGACCTCTGTCATCAGAATGCTCCATGACACTTGTCATCACAAAGCTCCAGGCCCCTTGTCACTACAGTTCTCCATGACGCTCGTCATCACAATTATCCATGGTCTTCTCATCACAATGCTCCACCGTCTTCCCATCACAATGCTCCATGACACTTCAAATCACAATGTTACATGCTCTTGTAATCACATTCTCCATGCACTTGTCATCTCAATGTTCCATGACCCCTGTCATAGCAAATTCCATGTGCTTTTCATCACAGTGCTTCACGAACTTGTCATCAAAATTCTCAAAAGCCCTTGTCATAACAATGCTCCATGCCCTTTTCATCACAATGCTCCATGATCATTGTCATCACAATGCTCCATTACATTTGTCATCACAATGCTCAATACACTTGTCATCACAATGCTCCCTGACTCTTGCCATCAGTATGCTCCTTGAACACTGTCATGACAAGGCTCCATGTCTTTTTCATCACAATGATCCATGCCAATTTCATCACAATGCTGCAAGACCCCTGTAATCAAAATGCTCCTTGCCCTGGTCATCACAAAGCTCCATGACGCATGTTATCAGAATGCTCCTTGGACAACTCTCACAATTCTCCATGCCCTTGTAATCACAATGCTCCAAGACCCCTGTAATCACAATGTTCCATGCCCCTTTTCATCAGAATGCTCCATGAGATTTCTCATCACAAGGCTCCATGGTCTTCTCATCAGAGTGCTCCAGGACCTTGTCATCACAATGATCCATGACCCCCTTCATCAGAATACTCCATAAATATTTTCAGCTCAATGCTCCATGATCTTCTCATCACAATGCTCCATGACCCCTGTCATCACAATTCTCCATGCTCCTTGATATCAAAATGATCCATGACCTCTGTCTTCACCGTGCTCCAAACACTTGTGATCACAACGCTCCATGATGCCTGTCATCACAATAATCCATGCCCTTGTCATCACAATGCTCCATGATCTTTGTCATCACAATGCTCAATACACTTGTCATCAAAATGCTCCCTGACACTTGTCGTCAGAATGCTTCTCGAACCCTGTCATGCAAAGGCTCTATGCCTTTTTCATCACAATGCTCCATGCCCTTTTCATCAAAATGATCCATGCCCTTGTCATCACAATGTGCAATATCCACTGTCATCACAATAATCCATGAAAATTTTCAGACCGATGCTCCATGCCCCTGTCATCACAATGCTCCATGCACTTGTCATCACAATGCTCCATGACACCTGTCATCACAATGCTCTGTGACTCCAGTCATCACAATGCCTCAAGTCTTTGTCATCATAATGGTCCATGCCCTCATCATCACAAGTCTCTGTGAATTTTGTCACCACAGTGCTCCATGAACATTTCATCACAATGCTCTGTGACACTTGGCATCACAGTGATCCATGCCTTTGTCAGCACAATGTTCAATGACACCTGTCATCACAATGCTCCATGAGCTTGTCAGCACAATGCTCCATGACCGATGTGATCACACTGTGCCATGCGGTTGTCATCACAATGCCCCACATCCTTGTCATCACAGTGCTCCATAAATATTGTCATCACAATGCTCCATGCACTTCTCATGAAAATGCTCTCTCACCACCGATATCACAATGTTCCATCACTAGGCATCACAATACTCCCTCACCCCTGTCATCACAATGTTCCATGACCCCTATCATAACAATGCTACATGCCGTTATCATCACAATGCACCACTCCCTTGTCATCAAAATTCTCCATGGCCTTTGTCATCACAAAGCTCCATGACACTTGGCATCACAATGCTCCATGCCATTGTCATCACAATGCTTCATGAAGCCTCTCATTACATGGCTCCATGCCCTTGTCATCACAAAGCTCCATGACGCTTGTCATCACAATGCTCGATGCCCTTCTCATCACAATGCTCCATGACCTTGTCATTACAATCCTCCATGACCCATGTATCACAGTGTTCCGTGTCCTTGTCATCACAATGCTCCATGCCCACTCTCATCACAATAATCCATGAAAATTTTCAGACAAATGCTCCATGCCCTTGTCATCACAAAGCTCCATGACGCATGTCATCAGAATGCTCCATGGCCTTCTCATTCACAATGCTCCATGCCCTTGTCATCACAATGCTCCAAGACACCTGTAATCACAATGCTCCTGGTCCCTTTTCATCTCAATGCTCCATGAACCCTGTCATCACAATGCACCATGCCCATCATCATAATGCTTCATGCTATTGTCATCACAATGAAATCAAAATGCTCCATAACCTCTGTCATCACAATGCTCCAAACCCTTGTGATCACAATGTTCCATAACACTTGTCATCACAACACCCCATGACGCTCGTCATCACAATTGTCCATGGTCTTCTCATCACAATGCTCCATAACATTTGTCATCACAATGCTCAATACACTTGTCATCACAATGCTCCCTGACTCTTGCCATCAGTATGCTCCTTGAACCCTGTCATGACAAGGCTCCATGCCTTTTTCATCACAATGCTCCATGCCCTTGTAATCACAATGCTCCGGGACCCCTGTAATCACAATGCTCCATGCCCCTTTTCATCAGAATTCTCCATGAGACTTCTCATCACAAGGCTCCATGGTCTTCTCATCAGAGTGCTCCAGGACCTTGTCATCACAATGCCCCATGACCCCTTTCATCAGAATACTCCATGAACATTTTCAGCTCAATACTCCATGATATTCTCATCACAATGCTCCATGACCCCTGTCATCACAATGCTCCATGCTCCTTGATATCAAAATGATCCATGACCTCTGTCATCACAGTGCTCCAAACCCTTGTGATCACATTGTTCCATAACACTTGTCATCAAAACACTCCATGATGCCTGTCATCACAATAATCCATGCCCTTATCATCACAATGCTCCATGACCTTTGTCATCAAAATGCTCAACACACTTGTCATCACAATGCTCCCTGACACTTGACGTCAGAATGCTCCTTGATCCCTGTCATGAAAAGGTTCCATGCCGTTTTCATCACAATGCTCCATGTCTTTTTCATCACAATGCTCCATGCCATTGTCATCACAATACTCCACAAGCTTGTCATCAGAATGTTCCTTGTCCCTTGTCATCACAATTCTCCATGCCCCGTGTCATTACAGTGCTCGATGACACTCGTCATCAAAATGCTCCATGGTCTTGCGATTACAATGCTCCACGGTCTTGCCATCACAATGCTCCATGACCTGGACATCACAATGCTCCATGTCCCTTTTCATCACAATGCTCCATGCGCTTCTCAGCACAATGCTCCATGACCCATGACATCACAATGCGCCATGAACTTTTCATCACAATGCTCTACATCCTTTTCATCGCTATGCTCCATAAAACTTGTCATCATAATGCTCCTTGCACTTCTCATCAAAATGCTCTCTCACCACTGATATCACAATGTTCCATCACTAGTCATCACAATACACCCTCACCCCTGTCATCACAATGTTCCATGACCATTGTAATCACAATTCTCCATGCCCTTGTCATCACAAAGCTCCATGATGCATGTCATCAAAATGCTCCATGGATTTCTCATCACAATGCTCCATGCCCTTGCCATCACAATTCTCCATTACACCTGTCATCACAATGCTCCATGACCACTGTCATCACAGCGCTCCCTGACCCCAGACAACACAATGATCTGGGACTCTTGTCATCAAAATGCTCCAAGACACTTGTCATCACAATGATCCATGCGCTTGTCATCCCAATTCTCCATGACACCTGTAATCCGAATGCTCCATGACGCTTGTCATCCCAGTGCTCCATGACCCTTGGCATCACAAAGTTCCATGCCATTGTCATCACCATGCTCCATGAACCCTCTCATCACATTGCTCCATGCCCTTGTCATCACAAAGCTCCATGACGCTTGTCATCACAATGCTCGATGCCCTTCTCATCACAATGTTCCATAACACTTGTCATCACAACGCCTCATGACGCTCGTCATCACAATTATCCATGGTCTTCTCATCACAATGCTCCATAACATTTGTCATCATAATGCTCAATACACTTGTCATCACAATGCTCCCTGACTCTTGCCATCAGTATGCTCCTTGAACCCTGTCATGACAAGGCTCCATGACTTTTTCATCACAATGACACATGTCCTTGAAATCACAATGCTCCAAGACCCCTGTAATCACAATGCTCCATGTCCCTTTTCATCAGAATGCTCCATGAGATTTCTCATCACAAGGCTCCATGGTCTTCTCATCAGAGTGATCCAGGACCTTGTCATCACAATGCTCTATGACCCCTTTCATCAGAATAATCCTTGAATATTTTCAGCTCAATGCTCCATGATATTCTCATCACAATACTCCATGACCCCTGTCATCACAATGCTCCATGCTCCTTGATATCAAAATGATCCATGACCTCTGTCATCACAGTGCTCCAAACCCTTGTGATCACATTGTTCTATAACACTTGTCATCACAACGCTCCATGATGCCTGTGATCACAATACTCCATGCCCTTATCATCACAATGCTCCATGACCTTTGTCATCACAATGCTCAATACACTTGTCATCACAATGCTCCCTGACACTTGTCGTCAGAATGCTTCTCGCACCCTGTCATGAAAAGGCTGTATGCCTTTTTCATCACAATGCTCCACGCCCTTTTCATCACAATGCTCCATGCTGTTGTCATCACAATACTCCACAAGCTTGTCATCAGAATGCTCCATGACCCTTGTCATCACAATTCTCCATGACCCTTTTCATCACAATTCTCCATGACCCCTGTCATCACAATGCTCCATGACACCTGTCATCACAATGCTCCAGGCCCCTTGTCATTACAGTTCTCCATGACGCTCGTCATCACAATTATCCATGGTCTTCTCATCACAATGCTCCACCGTCTTGACATCACAATGCTCCATGACTCTTCAAATCACAATGTTACATGCTCTTGTAATCACATTCTCCATGCACTTGTCATCGCAATGCTCCATGACACCTGTCATAGCAAGCTCCATTTGCTTTTCAGCACAGTGCTTCACGAACTTGTCATCAAAATTCTCAAAAGCCCTTGTCATCACAATGCTCCATGCCCTTGTCATCACAAAGCTCCATGACGCTTGTCATCACAATGCTCGATGCCCTTCTCATCACAGTGCTCCATGACCTTGTCATTACAATCCTCCATGACCCATGTATCACAGGGTTCCGTGTCCTGGTCATCACAATGCTCCATGCCCTCTCTCATCACAATAATCCATGAAAATTTTCAGACAAATGCTCCATGCCCTTGTCATCACAAAGCTCCATGATGCATGTCATCAGAATGCTCCATGGCCTTCTCATTCACAATGTTCCATGCCTTTGTCATCACAATGCTCCAAGCCACCTCTAATCACAATGCTCCATGTCCCTTTTCATCTCAGTGCTCCATGAACCCTGTCATCAAAATGCATCATGCTCCTTGATATCAAAATGATCCATTACCTCTCTCATCACAGTGCTCCAAACCCATGTGATCACTTTGTTCCATAACACTTGTCATCACAACGCTCCATGATGCCTGTCATCACAATACTCCATGCCCTTGTCATCACAATGCTCAATACACTTGTCATCACAATGCTCCCTGACACTTGTTGTCAGAATGCTTCTCGAACCCTGTCATGAAAAGGCTCTATGCCTTTTTCATCACAATGCTCCATGCCATTGTCATCAAAATACTCCACAAGCTTGTCTTCAGAATGCTCCATGACCCTTGTCAACACAATTCTCCATGACCCCTGTCATCACAATGCTCCATGACACCTGAATTCACAATACTCTATGACCTTTTCTTCATAGTGCTCCATGCCCTTGTGATCACAATGTGCAATTCCCACTGTCATCACAATAATCCATGAAATTTTTCAGACCGATGCTCCATGCCCCTGTCATCACAATGCTCCATGCACTTGTCCTCACAATGCTCCATGACACCTGCCATCACAATGCTCCGTGACTCCAGTCATCACAATGCCTCAAGGCTTGTCATCACAGTGGTCCATGCCCTCATCATCACAAGTCTCTGTGACATTTGTCACCACAATGCTCCATGAACTTTTCATCACAATGCTCTTTGACCCTTGGCATCACAATGCTCCATGCCTTTGTCAGCACAATGTTCCATGACACTTGTCATCACAATGCTCCATGAGCTTGTTAGCACAATGCTCCATGACCGATGTGATCACAATGCGCCATGCAGTTGTCATCACAATGCTCCATAAACATTATCATCACTATGCTCCATGCACTTCTCATGAAAATGCTCTCTCACCACTGATATCACAATGTTCCATCACTAGTCATCACAATACTTCCTCACCCCTGTCATCACAATGTTCCATGACCCCTATAATCACAATGCTACATGCCGTTATCATCACAGTGCACCACTCACTTGTCATCAAAATGCTCCATGACCTTTGTCATCACAAAGCTCCATGACCCTTGGCATCACAATGCTCCATGCCATTGTCATCACAATGCTTCATGAAGCCTCTCATCACATTGCTCCATGCCCTTGTCATCACAAAGCTCCATGACGCTTGTCATCACAATGCTGGATGCCCTTCTCATTACAGTGCTCCATGAACTTGTCATTACAATCCTCCATGACCCATGTATCACAGTGTTCCCTGTCCTTGTCATCACAATGCTCCATGCCCATTCTCATCACAATAATCCATGAAAATTTTCAGACAAATGCTCCATGCCCTTGTCATCACAAATCTCCATGACGCATGTCATCACAATGCTCCATTGCCTCCTCATTCACAATGCTCCATGCTCTTGTCATCACAATGCTCCTAGACACCTGTAATCACAATGCTCCATGTCACTTTTCATCTCAATGCTCCATGAAACCTGTCATCACAATGCACCATGCTCATCATCATAATGCTTCATGCTATTGTCATCACAATGAAATCAAAATGCTCCATGACCTCTGTCATCACAATGCTCCAAACCCTTGTGATCACAATGTTCCATAACACTTGTAAACACAACGCCCCATGACGCTCGTCATCACAATTATCCATGGTTTTCTCATCACAATGCTCCATAATATTTGTCATCACAATGCTCAATACACTTGTCATCACAATGCTCCCTGACTCTTGCCATCAGTATGCTCCTTGAACACTGTCATGATAAGGCTCCATGCATTTTTCATCACAATGATCCATGCCAATTTCATCACAATGCTCCAAGACCCCTGTAATCAAAATGCTCCTTGCCCTGGTCATCACAAAGCTCCATGACGCATGTCATCAGAATGCTCCTTGGACATCTCTCACAATGCTCCATGCCCTTGTAATCACAATGCTCCAAGACCCCTGTAATCACAATGCTCCATGCCCCTTTTCATCAGAATGCTCCATGAGACTTCTCATCACAAGGATCCATGGTCTTCTAATCAGAGTGCTCCAGGACCTTGTCATCACAATGATCCATGACCCCCTTCATCAGAATACTCCATAAATATTTTCAGCTCAATGCTCCATGATCTTCTCATCACAATGCTCCATGACCCAGTTCATCACAATTCTCCATGCTCCTTGATATCAAAATGATCCATGACCTCTGTCATCACAGTGCTCCAAACACTTGTGATCACATTGTTCCATAAGACTTGTCATCACAACGCTCCATGATGCCTGTCATCACAATAATCCATGCCCTTGTCATCACAATGCTCCATGACCTTTGTCATCACAATGCTCAATACACTTGTCATCAAAATGCTCCCTGACACTTGTCGTCAGAATGCTTCTCGAACCCTGTCATGCAAAGGCTCTATGCCTTTTTCATCACAATGCTCCATGCCCTTTTCATCAAAATGATCCATGCCCTTGTCATCACAATGTGCAATATCCACTGTCATCACAATAATCCATGAAAATTTTCAGACCGATGCTCCATGCCCCTGTCATCAAAATGCTCCATGCACTTGTCATCACAGTGCTCCATGACACCTGTCATCACAATGCTCCGTGACAACAGTCATCACAATGCCTCAAGTCTTTGTCATCATAATGGTCCATGCCCTCATCATCACAAGTCTCTGTGAATTTTGTCACCACAGTGCTCCATGAACATTTCATCACAATGCTCTGTGACACTTGGCATCACAGTGCTCCATGCCTTTGTCAGCACAATGTTCAAGGACACCTGTCATCACAATGCACCATGCCCATCATCATACTGCTTCATGTTATTGTCAACACAATGAAATCAAAATGCTCCCTGACCTCTGTCATCCAATGCTCCAAACCTTTGTGACCACAATGTTCATAACACTTGTCATCACAACGCCCCATGACTCTCGTCATCACAATTATCCATGGTCATCTCATCACAGTGCTCCATGACCTTTGTCATCACAATGCTCAACACATTTGTCATCACAATGCTCCCTGACACTTGTCATCAGTATGCTCCTTGAACCCTGTCATGACAAGGCTCCATGCCTTTTTCATCACAGTGATCCATGCCCTTTTCATCACTATGCTCCAAGACCCCTGAAATCACAATGCTGCATGCCCTTGTCATCACAAAGCTCCATGACGCATGTCATCAGAATGCTCCATGGCCTTCTCATCACAATGCTGCATGCCCTTGTCATCACAATGCTCCAAGATACCTGTAATCACAAGGCTCCATGCCCTTTCCATCTCAATGCTACATGAACCCTGTCATCACAATGCACCCTGCCCATCATCATAATGCTTCATGCTATTGACATCACAATGAAATCATAATGCTCCATGTTCTTTGTCATCACAATGCTGCAAACCCTTGTGATCACAATGTTCCATAACACTTGTCATCACAACTCCCCATGACGCTCGTCTTCACAATTATCCATTGTCTTCTCATCACAATGCTCCATGAACTTTGTCATCACAATGCTCAATACCCTTTTCATCACAATGCTCCCTGACACTTGTCGTCAATATGCTCCTTGAACCCTGTCATGACAATGCTCCATGACTTTTTCATCACAATGATCCATGCCCTTTTCTTCACAGTGCTCTTAGAGCCCTGTAATCACAATGCTCCATGCCCTTGTCATCACAAAGCTCCATGATGCATGTCATCAGAACGCTCCATGTTTTTCTCAGCAGAATGCTCCATGCCCATGTCATCACAATGCTCCATGACCCCTGTCATCACAATACTCCATGAACATTTTCAGCCCAAAGCTCCATGAATTTCTCATCTCACTTATCCAGAACCCTTGTCATCACAATGCTCCATGACCACAGTCATCACAACGCTACATGACCCCTGACAACACAATGATCCGGGACTCTTGTCATCAAAATTCTCCATAACCCTTGTCATCACAATGATCCATGCCCTTGTCATCCCAATGCTCCATGACCCCTGTAATCACAATGCTCCGTGACACTTGTCATCACAGTGCTCCATGACCCTTGTCATCACAATGCTCAATGCATTTTTCAGCAAAATGCTACATGACCTTGTCATCACAATCCTCCATGACCCTTGGGATCACATTGCTTCATGCCCTTGTCATCTCTGTCTTTCTTTTCTGGTTTTTACAGATTTTCGGATGTCCCTTTTGACCGGTGGGAATTGACAATTCTTTGTAGTGCGGATTTGCATTGTGCACTTACTTGATTGGCCAAAAAGAGCGTATGTGTTTTCTCCTGAATATATTCAGCAGAAAATGCATACGCTCTTTTTGGCCAAGTGCATCATTGTCGAAGTTGTTACGCTTTTCCTGTGCTTTAAAGGCGATTCCAATTTACCTCTTGAAATATGTTTTGTGCAATTCTGCCTCATTTTCAAGTCCACTTCGTTGCCTTCCCTCAACTGATTTTTGGAAGTGAGTTGTCCTTTATAACTCTGCAGGTTTGTGAACTGATCTGCCCCAAACTCCAATTTTCAACTCGCGTTTTTGTGAGCTGCCCGCAAATCCACAATTTTGCTTCAGGACATATACTGGTTCCGGGGGTGCAGGCTGACGATTTGGTTAATTCTTCTTCCAGACGGGAAATTAGACTGACATATGTCCGTGCAAATGCCTACAGCTACTCTCTGATTGGTTCTCCCTCTTCCCTTTCATCCTCTGCACAATTTGCAAACTGTGCAAAGCAGGAGGTTATACGGGCTGACTCTCCAAGGTGGGAGATTGATAGTAAAGCAGTTGGATTGCCAAACTGGAGCAGAAGGAGAGGAAAAATTAGGAGCCTTTTACAAATCTTACGCCATCACAGGGTGTCCATTCTCTAGGTTTCCCATACATGTTATAACTGTAGTGATATTCCCTTCTACCTGGAGAGTTGGGACCCATGGAATGGGTGGCATGCAATACTGCTTTAAAGGGTCTGCATTTTCTCACCCAATCTCACCAGTCCTCTCATTCCCAAGTGTCCATCCTTATGTCTCATCTAGCTGTCTTTGCAGATAGGGTCATTCCAGGTTTCATCAGAACCCCTGAATGCATTGTGTAAGAATTTCGCTGTTTTTCTTGTTTTGTTTTGTTTTTGAAATTCATTTTTATAATGGGATTGAGCTGATTTTCACCGACGTGTTTATGCCGGTCTAGACACACTTGATTCCCTTATGGAGACATATCAATATATAGGTTTTAAGATTCTTACTAGTCAGATATATTCCTCTGCGGGGAATAGGTGTGTTGAGTCCCGTTCACTGAGGAAGGTGTAGGTTTTGTCTATTCTGTATTTGGTTTATGGAATGGTACCTGTGCTAATATCAAACTCTGGCTTTATGCATCAGCCCACCTCTCCTTGCCCCTTAAGCAGGCATAAGAGTGTTTTCTCAATGTGAGACTCTGTTCTCTTTCCTAACTCAGTTCTTGTGTAGCAATGATTGCAGGACCTTCCTAAGTGATATCTTATGATAAGTTTCTTTTTCTGTGTGACTTATTTCACTTAGAATCATCGTACCTTAATCCACTCGTTATGCTGCTACTGGCATTATGACATTGATTTTATGTCTGAGTGATATTCTTTTGAACAAAATTACCACAAGTTCTTTACGCAATTTTCTCTTTCCTGGAATATTTAAGGTGTACTGAAGTTGAGGTTCTTGTTTGCAAAGCAGCCTTAAACACTGGGGTGCCTGTGTCTTGTTGATATTTAGTATTCCCAAGTTATAGGCCCATGAGTGGAAGTTCCCTATGCTCGGTAGCTTTGTATTTAAATGTTTTAGGAAACAGCATACACTTCTTCAGAGTGGCTCTTGGATATTTATACCCCACCCATCAGCGTGACTAGCTCCCTGTTCTCCATGGCCTCTCCTGCATTTCTGGTTTGTACACATTTTTTGGATGGCCTTTCTGAGCAGTGGAAATTGAGACTTCGTTGTTGTGCGGATTTGCATTTCCCGCTTGCTTGCTTGGCCAAAAACTCTGTATGTGTTTTTTTCCTGAAGATATTCACGAAAAAACGCATACACCGTTTTGCCCAACTGCATCATTTTAGAAATTCTCCTGCTTTTCATATGCTTTAAATGTGATTCCAATCTACCTTTTGAAATCTGTTTCCTACAATTCTGCCTCTCATTCAGATCCTCTTCGTTGCTGTACCTGAATATATTTTTGGACGTTGGTTATCATTTTTATCTTTGCAGGTCTTTGAATTATCTGCTCCTGAGCTCCATTTTGCAACTCGCATTATTTGTGAGCTGGCCGCCAAACCATTGTATTGCTTGCGGCCCTATTCTGGTTCTGGAGAGGCAGGTTGAGCCTTTGGTTAATTCTTCTTCCTAATGGGAAATTAGAGTGACATGTGCCTGTCAAAACTCCTACAGCTAGTCTCTCATTGGTTCCCTCTCTTCCCGTTTATCCTCTGCACAAATTGCAAACTGTGTGAAACAGGAGGTTAAAGGTGCTGATTCTCCAAGTGGGGAGATTGTTAGTAATTTGGCTGGAATGGTGAACCCCAGCACCAGGAGATTAAAAATGAGGTGCATTTTCGACACCTTTCCTGATCACACAGTGTACATTCGTCTTGGTTTCCCAGGCATGTTTTCGCTGTCAGAAGATTCCCTTGAACCTGCAATTTTGGGACCCATGGAATGGGAATCAGGCAGTATTACTTTAAAAGGTCTGCATTTTCTCACCCAGCCTCTCTAACATCTCTTAGCGTGCATAGCTTCCTGCCTTATATATCATCCTGCTGTGGGTCTACATGTGTTCAATCCATGTTACATCGTAGCCCTTCAACAAAAGTTGTAAGAGTTTTTGTCTGTCTCACTCTTTTTATAAATATTTTTAAATTTATTTTTATATTGGTTACAGCTGATTTTCAAAGCTCTGTTTTTTGCTGCTGTACATCCTCTTGATTCACATACTGTGAGACATCAATAAATTCTTTATCAGATTCTTACCAGTCATATGTATTATTTTGAGTGACTTGAGTGGGCTGAGTGCAGTTCTTTGATGTACCGTGTAGGCCTTGTCTGTTATTCAATTTGGTACTTGGAATGGTATATTTGCTAATTTCAACCTCCTGGATAATACCTCACCCTTCCCCACCTTTCCCATTTAGTAGCCTTATGTCTATTTTCTACATATTTGACTATGTTTCTGTTTTGTAAATTATTTCATGTGTAGCCATTTCTGATTCCACCTCTAAGTGACATCTTATGATATGTGTCTTTTTCTTTCTGACATATGTAACTTAGAATGATCGTATGTAACTCCTCCAGAGTTGTTACAACTGGCCTTATTTCATTGATTTCTGGGTGAGTAATATTCCACTCTACATAAGTACCCCATCTCTTTTATCAATTTTATCCTCCCAGGGACATTTAGGTTATATCCAAGTTGAGGCCCTTTTTAACAGAGAGGTGGTAAACGTTGGGTTGCCTGTTTTCTGTTGATTTTTGTTTTTCCCAAGGTATATGCCCATGAGTGCAAGTGCCCTATGCTCTGTAGCTCATTTTTTAGATGTTTTAGCAAACACAATACACTTCTCCAGAGTGGCCGTTGGCAAATTACATTTCCACTATCAGCCTCACAGGGCTCCCTTTTCTCCTCACCCTGTCCTGCATTTCGGGTGTTTACACTTTATGTGGATGACCCTTCTGACTGATGTGAAGTGATACATTTTGTAGTATTGATTTCCAGTGCCCACCTCTTTGGTTGGATAAAAAGTGTGTATGACCTTTACTTGAATATATTCAGAAAAAATGCATACACCCTTTTTGGCCAACTGCATCATTGGCGATGTTCAGCCCCTTTTCTTGTGCTTTAATGGGGAGTCCTTTCTTCCTCTTCAAATCTGTTTGTTGACAATCTCCCTTGCTTACAAGTCCTTTTATGTGACTTACCTCAAGACATTTTTTGACGATAGATATTTTCAACTCTGCAGTTTCATGAATTTTAGTTCGCCTGAGTTCCATTTTTCAACTTGTGTTTTTGGAAACTAGCCACAAAACAGCAGGATTTCCTCTAGTCCTATTCTGTTTCCATGGGCAATTCTAGCCTTTGATGAATTTGCCTTCCGGATTGGAAATTAGAGTGGCATGTGCCTGTCTGAACACCTAAGACTTGTCTCTAATTTTTTCTCATCCTTCCGCTTCATCCTCTGGACAAATTCCAAACTGTGTGCAACAGGATGTTGACTGTGCTGATATCCCCAAGTGAGGAGACTGTTAGGAAAGATGCTGGAGGGGTGAACCCGAGCACCAGGCGATGAGGAGATGAAGTGCCTTTTCCAAACTCTTTCCGATCAAATGATGTAGCATCCTCTAGGTGTGACAGGCATGTTTTAGCCGTAGGAAGGGTCCCGTGCATGTAAGTGGAACACCAGGGTTTTTTCCAAATTAGTGCCTCCCCGAACCCCAAATTGGGGAATGTTTATGCTACGGCTACACATATGTCCATTAAGGGCCTTGGAAAATAGGCAGAGTCCAAACTTTAGATGATTGAAATCTTCGGGATCAGAAGTGTTCACCACTGGCCTTGCTTAGGTTACATTTTATCTGTCATTGATAGATGATGTCAATAAAAATATCTATTCTTTTTCAGATTATTTCCCCTTATAGGTTATTGCAAAATATTCAGTGTAGTTCCCTGTGCTATACAGTAGTTCCTTGTTGATGATCTGTTTTGTACATAGCAGTGGGTATGTGTTAATCCCAAACTGTTAATTTATCCCTTCTCCTACCTTTCCCCTTTGCTAATAATAAATTATAAGATTTTATACTTCTCAGAAATGGGGAATCTGAAAGAGAGGTATCATTTTAAATGGAAAAGCATTCAAAACAAAATTGAAGCTTCAGCCAAGAATATTCGATGTACATCCTTGGGAATAAATCACTTCATTTCTCTAATGTTGACCTGACAAATAAGACAGACGTCTTCACTGAACTTGCTTATAATAAAGTGATGGAAATATCAAATGTAAGTCTTAGAAACATCTTATTATACCCGAGCCTTATACACTGCTCTATGTTAACTACAGTTTGGCTCACATATCTGTTCATTGAAGTTACAATGTTCTCAATTTCTGTTACTGATCCTCCAGAGTGGACCCCAACAGGAATCCCCGTGCCCAGTGTCATTGGAGCCAACAGATCAAGACTGAGTTTGGTTCAGAAGCAAAGGACACTTTATATTTTGAAAACAGAATGGAGAGGTGAGAGCATGAACTAACCCGCGGGCTGTGGGCTGGGCTGCTTTTTAGGGGTCCCGGCAGCGTCATCGGGAGGGAGGGGATGGAGCTCTCGAGGGCTGGGTTGGCTGCAGCTCAGGCTCTATGTTGCGGAGTCTGCATGGGACCATGCTAGCTGAGGTGTCGACACAGCCATTCTGCTCTAGGAAATCTGGTCTGAAGTGCCGGGTGTGGGACCTCTGCATGCGGAACCCTAGGAGCACGTGAAATTAGACAAAGCACAAAGGAAAACAGGTTAGACTTTATTTTATTGCCCAGATTCTCTTTTTATCTCCCAGGAATTTTTAATGAACGTTGCCGGAGATGAACACCTCCTCTGCATTTTGTCCCGTACCTCATTCTTGGGGTGCTGAGGGTGCAGACCCCTCTTTTGTAACTGCTTCATGCTGAGGTGGGAGCCCTCATACATGGGGGAGGGGCAAAACTTCTCCCCAGCACCCTCCAGGTGAGGTTGATTGTCCCAATGCCTCCTGCCTCACTGCTCGTCCACCTGAGCACCAGCATTGGAAGTGTTATAGATTCGATTGACCTTTAAGGGTCCAGGAAAGAGATGCACAGAGATGCTGCTCTGGCAGGTTTCACCCCACCCCACATTTGTTTGGCGACCTTAGGCTGACGGTTTTTGCCAGCCTAGATGCTCTGACCTGTAGTCTGTGCTTTCTTTAATTATGTCCCTGAATTAATGTACAAAAAGCACCATGTGTCAGAGCCCTGCCCGCTCAACTCCCAGACAGTCCAGGGTCGGTGGTGATCCAGGACAATGACGTCCACTGAGTCAACGGCCTTTTGAAGTAGACAGCAGTCCAGCCGGTCATATTGGCCACCATCACCGCGGTGTCTGTAGGGTTTTCTATGGTGAAATCCTGAATAAACTATTCCACCGCCAAGCTTATTAGCTCCCCTCTGTGTGCAGTAAGTCCTCCAAGCTGTAGTCTGCTCTTTCTGGGTACAGCCTTGTTTTCTGAGAGACACTCCAGGTCAAGTGATGGTCACACGTGTCTTCTTGGGGGCCCATTGCCCCCGTTTGTCTCTCTGGAGGTTGGAGTTGGAGGGCCTCCTCACTCGAGGTCAGTGTGTCCACAGAGCGACCACTGCAAATTCAGGGCCTGATAGGTGGTTAGGATCTCAACGTGGGGTCCTTTTCCCTTAGGAGGGAGCTGGTCTTGCGGGCTGCTGATTTCCAGCTTTTTAGATACCCCAGTATCCTGCCCTGATGGGGCGGTGAGCAAAGCCCTTGGTGACCATAGTTTATCATACCTGAAGGGCATTCTTGCGTTGCCCCATTTCAAGTGGTCCCAGTTTTTGCACTAAGGCTCCAAGGGTGATTATCCTTTGACCGGGTATGTAAAGTTCAAAGGGTTCAGCTAAATTAGGGAGTTCCTGGGCAAGGGCCTGAATTGACTGCTCTTTCCATTCTTGAAAGGCTGTTTCTGGATTCTATCCTAAAGGATCATCATCTTTTCGTGTCAGTGTTTCATGTAGAGGCCCAGCTATTAGACTGTAGTTATGGATCCAGATGCAGAAAACCTTGTCCTCCCCAGGAACCCCTAAGCTGTCTTCTAGTTTTAGAAGAGGTAAGGCTGCAAATGGCTTCTTCCCTATCCTGGGATGCATTTCTCCTAATATCTGTGAGAATGAAGCCCAGGCATGTCACCTTAGCCTGGGATATTTGAGCCTTTTTTTGGACACCTTCTATTCTTTCATGGCTAGGTAGTTCAGAGGCGTCTTTAGTAGACCTGACAATCAGAATGTCATCTGCATATTGAAGGAGGGTTCCCTTTTACAGAGGTAGAACTTTTAGGTCTTTAGAGGACATTTCCCCAATGATGGTGTGGGGATTTTTCAACCATTGGTGCAGGATGGCCCAGCATTATTGCTTTTGTTGCATGTTGTGTCCTGCCACTCACAAGCCAAAAATTCTTGTGACTCTGAGATGATTGGAATACAGAAGAAGGCATCATTGAAGTCTAATACAGAATGCCATGGCCTGGTGGATGTTAGAATGACGAGCAGGGTGTAGGAAATAGGAGCTACTGGATGTATATCCTCGGTGGCTTCACTGACTGTCCTGATATCCTTTACCAGGTCTCCAGCAGCCCATGGGGCTCTCGTGGTCAGGCCAATCCAAGGATATGGAACTCACCTGGGCTGCATCCCCCACATCACAGCCCACTGGGCTCTTGTGGTCAACTCTCTCCCAGAGTATGGAGCTCATCTCTGCAGCTACACAGCAGCCCATGGGGCTCTCATAGTCAGGCCCTTCCCAGGATACGGAGCTCCCCTGGGCAGGTGCCCCAGCAGGGCTGGACCCACAGGAACCGTGCACATAGCCCACCTTGCAGAGAACCCCCAGCTCACCTGTCGCTCACAGCTGACACAGAACACCTCAGGGCAGGACTTGAACTAACAAACAGCAGCTCTGACAGGTCGGTGACCCTGGGTATCAGTCTGTGTGGCCTCTCTCTGCCTGCTCTTCCAGACACTTCCACTGCAGCCAGGGCACCAGGACTCTGTCTCCACACACCATCACTCCTCTCCCTGACCCCTGGGTTCCTCTCATTAGGATAGGGTCTTCTTGAAGTTGTTTTCCACTCATGGACCACATAAAATGATAAGAAAACAATCTGCAGCTGCAGCCCCTTGTCTATCCTGACTCTCAAGAGCCCACACCTGTTCCTTGGGCCTGGCCCGTTTAGCAAGGTTCATTTTCTGCAACTGTGAGCCCCTGAGGGGTGAGGATTGGCTGATTTGGGCAGCCTGACACTGCCTGCCAGCCCTCCCCAGGTGTGCCTGGGTTGAGGTCAATATAAACACCTCTCCAGTCAGCAAGAGCTCCTGTAGCTGTGCCTGACTCCATATTCTCTGCCCCTTCAGCAGTGTCGTGGCTGGGGTGGTGGGAGGGAGTGAGGGGCCGTGGCTTTGTGGGTGGCCCAGTGTGAGTGGGGCTCGTCTGGACTTTCTGCAGGAGTTGCCAGGCTGACACCTGCTAAAGAAGAGGATGTGTCACCCATACCAGCCGCTGGAATTTCTCCCCAGGGAGAGGTGAGGAAGTAAAAAAGCAGTGGGGGGCCGTGGCAGGAGGGGTATCTCAGGCAGGGAAATGGAAAGCTTCCAGAAGAGCATCTGGGGCCAGGACAATCCTGGCTGGCCTACAGGCACCAAGTCGGCCTGCGTGCAGTCGCTGGTGTGGCTCCACAGCCCTTCCCCTAGGCTTGCAAGTTTTTGTACATATTCAGGTGTTTTACCTGGAAAGGGTGGGAAGACTTCAGCTGCAGCAGGACTGGGGCTCAGCTCACATTTACTTACAGACGCCTCGACACAGTCCCAGAGTTTTGCAATGAGGATGCTCCTTGTGGGGGGGGATCGCTGCTGACACCATGGGAGATTATTTCCCACCACTGACCAACTTAAGAATTTTTTACCACTGGAACAAGTGTCCTTATATGATTTTCCTCTGTGTAACTGGTGGTTTCTGTTTTTATTTTTTTTCCTTTTTTCTTTTTGGTTCAAGGTAGATTTTATTTATTCCTCTTTTTTTTTTAATTTAGAGATATAAACATAGAAATAATGCATTAATATAAAGACGTCTATATGAAGGGAAAAACTTTTTTTCTGTTTTATTTTATTAAATGTTATTTATTTATTTTTAATTTTTTAAAATTTATTTATTTCTTTTATACAGCAGGTTCTTATTGGATATCTATTTTATACATATAAGTGTGCACATGTGAATCCCAGTCTCCCAATTCATCCCACCACCAACCTCACATGACGTTCCCCCCTTGGTGTCCATATGTTTGTTCTCTACATCTGTGTCTCTATCTCTGCCCTGCAAACCGGTTCATCTGTACCATTTTTCTAGGTTCCACATATATGCATTAATATACAATATTTGTTTTTCTCTTTCTGACTTACTTCACTCTGTATGACAGTCTCTAGATCCATCAAGGTCTCTACAAATGACCTAATTTCATTCCTATGTATGGGTGAGTAATATTCCATTGTATGTATGTACCACATCTTTATCCATTCGTCTGTCTGTGGGCACTTAGGTTGCTTTCATTACCTGGCTACTGTAAATAGTGCTGCAATGAACATTATGGTGAATGTGTCTTTTTGATTTATGGTTTTCTCTGGGTATATGTCCAGTAGTGGGATTGCTGGATTATATGGTAATTCTATTTTTAGTTTTTTAAGGAACCTCCATACTGTTCTCCATAGAGACTGTATCGATTTACATTCACAACAATAGTGGAAGAAGGTTCCTTTTCTCCGCACCCTCTCCAGCATTTGTTGTTTGTAGATTTTCTGATGATGCCCATTCTAACACGTGTGACATGATACCTCATTGTAGTTTCGATTTCCATTTCTCTAATAATTAGTGATGTTGAACAGATTTTCATGTGCGTCTTGGCCATCTCTATGTCTTCTTGGAAGAAATGTCTATTTAGATTTTTTTCCATTTTTGTATTGGGTTGTTTGTTTTATTAATATTGAGCTGCATGAGCTGTTTATATATATTGGAGATTAATCATTTGTCCATTGATTCGTTTGCAAATATTTTCTGCCATTCTGAGGGAGGTCTTTTCCTCTTGTTTGTAGTTTCCTTTGCTTTGCAAAAGCTTTTACGTTTCACTAGTTCCCATCTGTTTCGTTTCTTTTTTTAATTTCATTAGTATAGGAGGTGGATCAAAAAAGATCTTGCTGTGATTTACGTCAGAGTATTCTTCGTAAGTTTTCCTCTCAGAGTTTTATACTGTCCAGTCTTACATTAAGGTCTCTAATCCATTTTGAATATATTTTTATGTATGGTGTTGGCGAGTGTTCTAATTTCATTCTTTTACATGTAGCTGTCCATATTTCCCATCACCACTGATTGAAGAGACTCTCATTTCTCCATTGTAAAGTCTTGCCTCCTTTGCATAGTTTAGTTGAGCATAGGTGTGTAGGTTTATCCCTGGGCTTTATTTTTTTCCTTTTACACTTTTATTGGACTATATTTGCATTAAAATGGAGTGTTAGTTTCTGCTGTCTAACAAAGTGAATCAGATATACATATACAAATATCACCAGATCCCCTCCCTCTTGCATCTCCCTCCCACACTCCATATCCCACCCCTTTAGGTGGTCACAAAGCACGGAGCTGATCTCCCTGTTCTATGTGGCTGCTTCCCAGTAGCTATGGGTATTACATTTGGTAATGTATTTATGTCCATGCCACTCTCTCACTTCTTCCCATCTTACCCATCCCCCTTCTGTTGTCCTCAAATCCTTTCTCTATGTCTGTGTCCTTAATCCTGTCCTGCCACTAGGTTCTTCAAAACTTTTTTTCCTTTGTTAGAATCCATATATCTCTGTTAACATACAGTATTTGTTTTTCCCTTTCTGACTTACTTCACTGTGTAGGACAGATTCTAAGTCCATCCACCTCAGTACAAATGACTCAGTTTTGCTTCTTTTTATGGCTGAGTAATATTCCATTGTATATATATGCCAGATCTCCTTTATCCATTCATCTGTCGATGGACACTTAGTTTGCTTCCATGTCCTGGCTATTGTAAATAGAGTTGCAATGAACATTTTTGTACATAACTCTTTTTGAATTATGGTTTTCGCAAGGCAAATGCCCAGTAGTTGGATTGTTGTGTCGTATGGTACTTCTATTGTTAGTTATTTAAAGGAACCTCCGTACTGTTCTCCCTAGTGGCCATATCAATTTACATTCCCACCCACAGTGCAAGTGTGTTCCCTTTTCTCCAATAAAGGCCTCTCCAGCATTTATTGTTTTGTAGAATTTTTTGATGATTGCCACTCTGACTGCTGTGAGGTGATACCTCACAGTAGTTTTGATTTGCATTTCTATAATGTTTAGTGATGTTCAGCATCCTTTCATGTGTTTCTTGGCAATCTGTATATCTTCTTTGGAGAAATGTCTATTTAGGTCTTCTGCCCGTTTTTGAATTGGCTTGTTTGTTTTTGTGATATTGAGCTACATGAGGTGCTTGTAAAGTTTGGAGATTAATCCTTTGTCAATTGCTTCATTTGAAAATATTTTCTCCCATTCTGAGGGTTGTTTTTGCATCTTGTTTATGTTTTCCTGTACTGTGTAAAAGCTTTTAAGTTTCATTAGGTCCCATTTGTTGATTTCTGTTTTTATTTCCATTTCTGTAGGAGGTGGGTCAAAAAGGATCTTGCTGTGATTTATGTCATAGAGTGTTCTGCCTATGGTTTCCTCTAAGTGTTTTATAGTGTCTGGTCTTATATTTAGATCTCTAATCAATTTAGAGTTTATTTTTGTGTATGGTGTTATGGAGTGTCCTATTTTCATTCTTTTATGTGTAGGGGTCCAGTTTTCCCAGCACCAATTACTGAAGAGTCTGTCTTTTCTCCATTGTATATCCTTAGCTCCTTTGTCATAGAGGAGATAGCCATAGGTATGTAGGTTTAGCTCTGGGCTTTCTGTCCTGTTCCATTGATCTGTGTTTATGCCAATCTACATACACTTGATTCCATTATGGAGACATATAAATACATAGGTTTCAAAATTATTACCAGTCAGATATATTCTTCTTCATTGAATAGTGTGTTTTGTGTCCAGTTCATTGAGAAAGGAGTAGGTCTTGTGTATTACATATTTGGTGTATGGTATGGTATCCGTGCTAATTTCAAACTCTGCTTTTACACATCACACCACGTCACCTTTCCCCTTAAGGAGGCATAAGTGTGTTTCTAAATGTGTAACTCTGTTCTCTTTTGAAATTCAGTTCATGTGTAGCCATGTTTACATTCCCTCTATAAGTGATATATTACAATAAGTTTCATTTTCTTTGTGGCTCATTTCACTTAGCATCATCGTACCTAAAGCCACTCATTATGCTGCTATTGGCCTTATGACATTGATTTTATGTCTGAGTGACATTCCATTATACAAGTACCACAACATCTTTATCCATTTTTTTTTTCCTTTCCTGGCGTATTTAAAGTATACCGAAGTCGAGGTTCTTGTAAACAGAGCAGCCCTAAATTTTGGGCTGGCTGTGTGTTGTGGATTTTTATTTTTCCCAAAATACACGCCCATGAGTGGAAGTGTGCTATGCTCTGTGGCTCTGTTTTAGAAAACAACATACAGTTCTCCAGAGAGGCTGTTGGCAATTTACATCCTGTCCATCGGCATAACCAGGCTCCCTTTTCTCCATGGCCTGTCCTGCATTTGTGGTTTTTACACTATTTGCGGATGGCCCTTTTGACCGGTGGTGACACTTCTATGTAGTGTGGATTTGCAATGCCTGATGGCTTGCTTGGCCAAAAAGGGCGTATGCATTTTTTTCCCGAATATATTCAAAAAATACACATACTCCCTTTTCGGCCAAGGGCAACCTTGTCGAAGTTCTGTCGCTTTTCATGTGCTTTAAAGACGACTCCAATCTACCTCTTGAAATCTGTTTCCTTCAATTCTGCCTTACTTTCAAATCCTCTTCACTGCCTTACCTCAATATATTTCTGGATGATAGTTGTCCTTTATAACTCTGCAAGTTTGTGAATTGCTGTGCCCCTGATTTCCATTTTTTAACTCGCTTATTTGTGAGCTGGCTGCAATACCGCAGGATGGCTTTAGGCCCTAGTCTGGTTCCGGGGTTGCAGGCTGAGCCTTTGTTGAATTCTTCTTCCTGATGGGAAACTAGAGTGACATGTGCCCATCCAAACACCTACAGCTAATGTCTCATTTGTTTCCCCTCTTCCTGGTCATCCTCTGCACAATTTGCAAACTGTGCATAACAGGAGGGTAAAGGCGCTGACACTCCAAGCGGGGAGATTTTCAGTATTGCAGATGGAATGGCTAAGCCGAGCATGAGGAAAGGAAAAATGAGGTACATTTTAGAAAACTTTCCCGATTACACATTGTACCATCCAACGGGTTTCCCATGCATGTTTTAACTGTGGGAAGATTCCCTTAAACCTGGAGAGTTGGGGCCACTAGAATGGGTAGTACACAGTATTGCTCTAAGTGGTGTTCTTTTGCTCACACAACCTCAGCAATCTTGTCAGCCCCAAGTGTCCAGTCTTATGTCTCCTCCAGCTGTGGGTGTAAAGGTGGTCAATCCAGGTTGTATCACAGGACCTGAAAGTAATTTTTAAGACTTTCTCTCTGTTTTGCAGTCTTTGCATTTTGCTTTTGAAATTTATTTTTACAAGGATGTTTAGCTAAATTTCAGTGCTGTGCATTCCGTTATACACAGGCATGATTCCTTTATGGAGACATGAGAATACATATGTTTTAGAATTATTACAAGTCAGATATATTCTTCTGCAATGAATAGGGGTTGTTGAGTCCAGTTCATTGTGCCGGGAGTTGGTGCTGTCTATTACATACTTGGTTTATGGAACGGTATCTGTGCTAATTTAGGACACTGGATTTATGCATCACCCCACCTCTCCTTCCCCCTTAAGCAGGCATAAGAGTTTTTTCTAAATGTGAGACCCTGTTCTCTTTCCTAACTCAGTTCATGTGTAGCCATGTTTACAGGACCTTCATAAGTGATATCTTATGATAAGTTTCTATTTCTCTGTGACTTATTTCACTTAGAATCATCGTTCCTGAATCCACTCCTTTTGCTGCTATTGGCCTTATGACATTGATTTCATGGCTGAGGGATATTCCATCGTACGTAATAACACAATTTCTTCAACCATTTTTGTCTTTCCTGGGATATTTCAGGTGTACCCAAGTTGAGTTTCTTGTAAGGAGTGCAGCCCTCAATTTTGGGGTGGCTCTGTCTTATTGATTTTCAGTTTTCCCAAGGTATATTCCCTAGACTGGATGTGCACTTGGCTCTGTAGATCTGTTGTTTACTTGTTTTAGGGAAGACAATGCGCTCCTCCAGAGAGGTATTTGGCAATTTATATCCCGCACATCAGGATAACTAGGCTCCCTGTTCTCTAGGGCATGTCATGCCTTTCTGGTTTTTACACATTTTGCGGATGTCCCTTTTGACCGGTGGGAAGTGTTACTACTTTGTAGTGAAGATTTGCATTGCCCGCTTGCTTGCTTTGCCAAAAAGGGCGTATGCGTTTTCTCCTGAATATATTCAGGAGAAAAAGCATACGCCCTTTTGGCCAAGTGCATCACTGTCGAAGTTGTGCCCCTCTTCCTGTGCTTTACAGGCGATTCCAATGTACCTCGTGAAATCTGTTTCCTGCTCTTCAGGCTTGCTTTCAAGTCCGCCTCATTGCCTTCCATAAACAGATTTTTGTACTATAGTTTTCCTTTATTACTCTGCCAGATTGTGAATTGCTGTGCCCCAGACCTCCATTTTTCTACTAGTTTTTTTGAGCTGACCGCAAGTCCAAAATTTTGGTTCAGGACCTATACTGGTTCCCCGCGAGTGGCTGAGCCTATGGTTAATTCTTTTTCCTGACGGGAAATTGGAGTGACTTGTGCCCGTCCAAATGCCTAACACCTACTCTCTCATTGGTTCTCCCTCTTCCCTTTCATCCTCTGCAAAATTGGCAACCTGTGTGAACCAGGAGGTTAAAGGGGCTGTCTCTCGAAGTTGGGAGATTGGTCGTAAAGCATTTGGAAAGTCAAAGCAGAGCACCAAGAGAGGGACTATTAGTTGAGTTTTAGAAAACTTTCGTATTCACAGTGTGTCCATTCTCTAGGTTTCCCGTACATGTTATAGCTGTAGTAATATTCCCTTCAACCTGGAGAGTTGGTACCCATGGAATGGGTGCAACACATTATTGCTTTAAAGGGTCTGCATTTGGTCACCCAATCTCATCAATCCTCTCGGTCCCAAGTGTCCAGCCTTATGCCAAATCCAGCTTTCGTTGTACATAGGGTCATTCCAGGTTTCATCAGAGAGCCTGAAGGAATTATAAAGAATTTCCTTGTTTTTTTTGTTTTGTTTTTGAAATTCCTTTTTATACTGGGTTTGAGCTGATTCTCACTGCTATGTTTATGGCAGTCTAGACACACATGATTCACTTATGGACACATATCAATACATACGTTTTAAGGTTCTTACTAGACAGATATATTTCTGTGCGGGAAGTATGGGGTTTTGAGTCCCTTTCACTGAGGAAGTTGTAAGTCTTGTCTATTACGTATTTTTTTTCCGAACGGTACCTGTACTAATATCAATCTCTGGTTTTGTGCATCACCCCACCTCTCCTTCCCCCTTAAGCAGGCATAAGAGTGTTTTCTCAATGTGAGAGTCTGTTCTCTTTCCTAACTCACTTCATGTGTAGCCATGTTTACAGGACCTTCATAAGTGATATCTTATGATAAGTTTCTTTTTCTCTGTGACATATTTCACTTAGAATCATCGTACCTGAATCCACTCATTTTGCTGCTACTGGCCTTATGACATTGATTTCATGGCTGAGGGATATTCCATCATACGTAAATACCACAATTTCTTGAACCATTTTAGTCTTTCCTGGGATATTTCATGTGTACCCAAGTTGAGGTTCTTGTAAGCAGTGCAGCCCTAAATTTTGGGGTGGCTCTGTCTTATTGACTTTCAGTTTTCCCAAGGTATATTCCCTTGACTGGAAGTGCCCTTGGGTCTGTAGCTCTGTTGTTTACTTGTTTTAGGGAACACAATGCACTCCTCCAGAGAGGCAGTTGGCAATTTACATTCCGCCCATCACCATAACTAGGCTCCCTCTTCTCCAGGGCCTGTCTTGCCTTTCTGGTTTTTACATATTTTGCGGATGTCCCTTTTCTCTGGTGGGAAGTGATACTGCTTTGTAGTGCAGATTTGCATTGCCCGCTTGCTTGCTTGGCCAAACAGGGCGTATGCGTTATCTCCTGAATATATTCAGGAGAAAACGCATACGTCCTGTTTGGCCAAGTGCATCATTGTCGAAGTTGTGCCCCTCTTCCTGCGCTTTAAAGGCGATTCCAATGTACCTCTTGAAATCTGTTTCCTGCTATTCTGGCTCGCTTTCAAGTGTGGCTCGTTGCCTTCCCTGAACAGATTTTTGGATGATAGTTTTCCTTTATTACTCTGCCCGTTTGTGAATTGCTGTGCCCCTGAGCTCCATTTCTCAACTCGTTTTTTGTGAGCTGACCGCAAGTCCAAAATTTTGGTTCAGGACCTATACTGGTTCCCAGCGGGTGGCTGAGACTTTGATTAATTCTTCTTCCTGCTGGGAAATTAGAGTGACATGTGCCCGTCCAAATGTCTCTCAGCTACTCTCTCATTGGTTCTCCATATTTCCTTTCATCCTCTGAAAATTGGCAACATGTGAGAACCAGGAGGTTAAAGGGGCTGTCTCTCCAAGTTGGGAGATTGATAGTAAAGCAGTTGGAAATTCAAACCGGAGCACCAGGAGAGGGACTATTAGTTGAGTTGTAAAAACCTTTTGTATTCACAGTGTGTCCATTCTCTAGGTTTCCCATACATGTTATACCTGTAGTAGTATTCCCTTCAACCTGGAGAGTTGGCACCATTGGAATGTGTGCCACGCATTATTGCTTTAAATGGTCTGCATTTGCTCACCGAATCTCACCAATCCTCTCAGTCCCAAGTGTCCAGACTTATGCCACATCCAGCTGTCATTGTAGATAGCGTCATTATAGATTTCATCAAAGCCCCTGAAGGAATTGTATAGAATTTCCTATTTTTTTTGTTTTGTTTTTGAAATTCCTTTTTATAGTGGGTTTGAGCTGATTCTCACTGCCATGTTTCTGCCAGTCTAGACACACTTGATTCCCTGATGGAGACATATCAATACATAAGTTTTAAGATTCTTACTAGTCAGATATATTCCTCTGCGGGAAATATGGGGTTTTGCGTACTTATCACTGAGGAAGGTGTAGGGATTGACTCTTCCATAGTTGGTTTTTGGAACGGTACCTGTACTAATATGAATCTCTGGTTTTATGCATCACGCAACCTCTCCTTCCCCCTTAAGCAGGCATAAGAGTGTTTTCTAAATGTGAGACTCTGTTGTCTTTCCTAACTCAGTTCATGTGTAGCCATGTTTACAGGACCTTCATAAGTGATATCTTATGATAAGTTTCTTTTTCTCTGTGACTCATTTCACTTAGAATCATCGTACCTGAATCCACTCATTTTGCTGCTACTGGCCTTATGACTTTGATTTCATGGCTGATGGATATTCCATCGTACGTAAGTACCACAATTTCTTGAACCATTTTTGTCTTTCCTGGGATATTTCAGGTGTACCCAAGTTGAGGTTCTTGTAAGCAGTGCAGCCCTAAATTTTGGGGTGGCTCTGTCTTATTGACTTTCAGTTTTCCCAAGGTATATTCCCTTGACTGGAAGTGCCCTTGGGTCTGTAGCTCTGTTGTTTACTTGTTTTAGGGAACACAATGCACTCCTCCAGAGAGGCAGTTGGCAATTTACATTCCGCCCATCACCATAACTAGGCTCCCTCTTCTCCAGGGCCTGTCTTGCCTTTCTGGTTTTTACATATTTTGCGGATGTCCCTTTTCTCTGGTGGGAAGTGATACTGCTTTGTAGTGCAGATTTGCATTGCCCGCTTGCTTGCTTGGCCAAACAGGGCGTATGCGTTATCTCCTGAATATATTCAGGAGAAAACGCATACGTCCTGTTTGGCCAAGTGCATCATTGTCGAAGTTGTGCCCCTCTTCCTGCGCTTTAAAGGCGATTCCAATGTACCTCTTGAAATCTGTTTCCTGCTATTCTGGCTCGCTTTCAAGTGTGGCTCGTTGCCTTCCCTGAACAGATTTTTGGATGATAGTTTTCCGTTATTACTCTGCACGTTTGTGAATTGCTGTGCCCCTGAGCTCCATTTCTCAACTCGTTTTTTGTGAGCTGACCGCAAGTCCAAAATTTTGGTTCAGGACCTATACTGGTTCCCAGCGGGTGGCTGAGACTTTGATTAATTCTTCTTCCTGCTGGGAAATTAGAGTGACATGTGCCCGTCCAAATGTCTCTCAGCTACTCTCTCATTGGTTCTCCATATTTCCTTTCATCCTCTGAAAATTGGCAACATGTGAGAACCAGGAGGTTAAAGGGGCTGTCTCTCCAAGTTGGGAGATTGATAGTAAAGCAGTTGGAAATTCAAACCGGAGCACCAGGAGAGGGACTATTAGTTGAGTTTTAAAAACCTTTTGTATTCACAGTGTGTCCATTCTCTAGGTTTCCCATACATGTTATACCTGTAGTAGTATTCCCTTCAACCTGGAGAGTTGGCACCATTGGAATGTGTGCCACGCATTATTGCTTTAAATGGTCTGCATTTGCTCACCGAATCTCACCAATCCTCTCAGTCCCAAGTGTCCAGACTTATGCCACATCCAGCTGTCATTGTAGATAGCGTCATTATAGATTTCATCAAAGCCCCTGAAGGAATTGTATAGAATTTCCTATTTTTTTTGTTTTGTTTTTGAAATTCCTTTTTATAGTGGGTTTGAGCTGATTCTCACTGCCATGTTTCTGCCAGTCTAGACACACTTGATTCCCTGATGGAGACATATCAATACATAAGTTTTAAGATTCTTACTAGTCAGATATATTCCTCTGCGGGAAATATGGGGTTTTGCGTACTTATCACTGAGGAAGGTGTAGGGATTGACTCTTCCATAGTTGGTTTTTGGAACGGTACCTGTACTAATATGAATCTCTGGTTTTATGCATCACGCAACCTCTCCTTCCCCCTTAAGCAGGCATAAGAGTGTTTTCTAAATGTGAGACTCTGTTGTCTTTCCTAACTCAGTTCATGTGTAGCCATGTTTACAGGACCTTCATAAGTGATATCTTATGATAAGTTTCTTTTTCTCTGTGACTCATTTCACTTAGAATCATCATACCTGAATCCACTCATTTTGCTGCTACTGGCCTTATGACTTTGATTTCATGGCTGATGGATATTCCATCGTACGTAAGTACCACAATTTCTTGAACCATTTTTGTCTTTCCTGGGATATTTCAGGTGTACCCAAGTTGAGGTTCTTGTAAGCAGTGCAGCCCTAAATTTTGAGGTGGCTCTGTCTTATTGATTTTCAGTTTTCCAAAGGTATATTCCCTACACTGGAAGTGCCCGTGTCTCTGTAGCTCTGTTGTTTACTTGTTTTAGGGAACACAATGCACTCCTCCAGAGAGGCAGTTGGGAATTTACATTCCGCCCATCAGCATAATTAGGCTCCCTCTTCTCCAGGGCCTGTCTTGCCTTTCTGGTTTTTACATATTTTGCGGATGTCCCTTTTGTCTGGTGGGAAGTGATACTGCTTTGTAGTCCAGATTTGCATTGCCCGCTTGCTTGCTTGGCCAAAAAGGGCTTATGCGTTTTCTCCTGAATATATTCAGGAGAAAACGCATATGCCCTGTTTGGCCAAGTGCATCATTGTCGAAGTTTTGCCCCTCTTCCTGTGCTTTAAAGGCGATTCCAATGTGCCTCTTGAAATCTGTTTCCTGCTATTCTGGCTCGCTTTCAAGTCTGCCCTGTTGCCTTCCCTCAACAGATTTTTGGACGATAGTTTTCCTTTATTACTCTGCCCGTTTGTGAATTGCTGTGCCCCTGAGCTCCATTTCTCAACTCGTTTTTTGTGAGCTGACCGCAAGTCCAAAATTGTGGTTCAGGACCTATACTGGTTCCCGGCGGGTGGCTGAGACTTTGATTAATTCTTCTTCCTGCTGGGAAATTAGAGTGACATGTGCCCGTCCAAATGTCTCTCAGCTACTCTCTCATTGGTTCTCCATATTTCCTTTCATCCTCTGCCAATTGGCAACATGTGAGAACCAGGAGGTTAAAGGGGCTGTCTCTCCAAGTTGGGAGATTGATAGTAAAGCAGTTGGAAATTCAAACCAGAGCACCAGGAGAGGGACTATTAGTTGAGTTGTAAAAACCTTTTGTATTCACAGTGTGTCCATTCTCTAGGTTTCCCATACATGTTATACCTGTAGTAGTATTCCCTTCCACCTGGAGAGTTTGGACCCTTGGAATGTGTGCCACGCATTATTGCTTTAAATGGTCTGCATTTGCTCACCGAATCTCACCAATCCTCTCAGTCCCAAGTGTCCAGCCTTATGCCACATCCAGCTGTCGTTGTAGATAAGGGCATTCCGAGTTTAATGAGAGACCCTGAAGGAATTGTAAAGGATTTCCCTGATTTTTTGTTTTGTTTGTGAAATTCCTTTTTAGAATGGGTTTGAGCTGATTCTCACTGCCATGTTTATGCGAGTCTAGACAAACTTGATTCCCTTACGGAGACATATCAATACATAGGTTTTAAGATTTATACTAGTCAGATATTTTCCTCTGTGGGAAGTATGGGGTTTTGAGTCCCTACCCCTTAAGAAGTTGTAGGTCTTTTCTACTCCGTAGTTGGTTTTTGGAACGGTACATGTACTAATATCAAACTCTGGTTTTATGCGTCACCCCACCTCTCCTTCCCCCTTAAGCAGGCATAAGAGTTTTTTTCTCAATGTGAGAGTCTGTTCTCTTTCTTAACTCACTTCATGTGTAGCCATGAACAGGACCTTCATAAGTGATATCTTATGATAAGTTTCTTTTTCTCTGTGACTCATTTCACTTAGAAACATCGTACCTGAATCCACTCATTTTGCTGCTACTGGCCTTATGACATTGATTTCATGGCTGAGGGATATTCCATCATACGTAAATACCACAATTTCTTGAACCATTTTAGTCTTTCCTGGGGTATTTCAGGTGTACCCAAGTTGAGGTTCTTGTAAGCAGTGCAGCCCTAAATTTTGGGGTGGCTCTGTCTTATTGAGTTTCAGTTTGCCCAAGGTATATTCCCTAGACTGGAAGTGCCCTTGGCTCTGTAGCTCTGTTGTTTACTTGTTTTAGGGAACACAATGCACTCCTCCAGAGAGGCAGTTGGCAATTTACATTCCGCCCATTAGCATAACTAGGCTCCCTCTTCTCCAGGGCCTGTCTTGCCTTTCTGGTTTTTACATATTTTGCAGATGTCCCTTTTGTCTGGTGGGAAGTGATACTGATTTGTAGTGCAGATTTGCATTGCCCGCTTGCTTGCCTGGCCAAAAAGGGCTTATGCGTTTTCTCCTGAATATATTCAGGAGAAAAGGCATACGTCCTGTTTGGCCAAGTGCATCATTGTCGAAGTTGTGCCCCTCTTCCTGCGCTTTAAAGGCGATTCCAATGTACCTCTTGAAATATGTTTCCTGTTATTCTGGCTCGCTTTCAAGTCCGCCTCGTTGCCTTTCCTGAACAGATTTTTGGATGATAGTTTTCCTTTATTAATCTGCCCGTTTGTGAATTGCTGTGCCCCTGAGCTCCATTTTTCAACTCGTTTTTTGTGAGCTGACCGCAAGTCCAAAATTTTGGTTCAGTACCTATACTGGTTCCCCGCGAGTGGCTGAGCCTATGGTTAATTCTTTTTCCTGACGGGAAATTGGTGTGACTTGTGCCCGTCCAAATGCCTAACACCTACTCTCTCATTGGTTCTCCCTCTTCCCTTTCATCCTCTGCAAAATTGGCAACCTGTGCGAACCAGGAGGTTAAAGGGGCTTTCTCTCCAATTTGGGAGATTGGTCGTAAAGCATTTGGAAAGTCAAAGCGGAGCACCAAGAGAGGGACTATTAGTTGAGTTTTAGAAAACTTTCGTATTCACAGTGTGTCCATTCTCTAGGTTTCCCGTACATGTTATAGCTGTAGTAATATTCCCTTCAACCTGGAGAGTTGGGACCCATGGAATGGGTGCAACACATTATTGCTTTAAAGGGTCTGCATTTGGTCACCCAATCTCATCAATCCTCTCGGTCCCAAGTGTCCAGCCTTATGCCAAATCCAGCTTTCGTTGTACATAGGGTCATTCCAGGTTTCATCAGAGAGCCTGAAGGAATTATAAAGAATTTCCTTGTTTTTTTTGTTTTGTTTTTGAAATTCCTTTTTATACTGGGTTTGAGCTGATTCTCACTGCTATGTTTATGGCAGTCTAGACACACATGATTCACTTATGGACACATATCAATACATACGTTTTAAGGTTCTTACTAGACAGATATATTTCTGTGCGGGAAGTATGGGGTTTTGAGTCCCTTTCACTGAGGAAGTTGTAAGTCTTGTCTATTACGTATTTTTTTTTCCGAACGGTACCTGTACTAATATCAATCTCTGGTTTTGTGCATCACCCCACCTCTCCTTCCCCCTTAAGCAGGCATAAGAGTGTTTTCTCAATGTGAGAGTCTGTTCTCTTTCCTAACTCACTTCATGTGTAGCCATGTTTACAGGACCTTCATAAGTGATATCTTATGATAAGTTTCTTTTTCTCTGTGACATATTTCACTTAGAATCATCGTACCTGAATCCACTCATTTTGCTGCTACTGGCCTTATGACATTGATTTCATGGCTGAGGGATATTCCATCATACGTAAATACCACAATTTCTTGAACCATTTTAGTCTTTCCTGGGGTATTTCAGGTGTACCCAAGTTGAGGTTCTTGTAAGCAGTGCAGCCCTAAATTTTGGGGTGGCTCTGTCTTATTGAGTTTCAGTTTGCCCAAGGTATATTCCCTAGACTGGAAGTGCCCTTGGCTCTGTAGCTCTGTTGTTTACTTGTTTTAGGGAACACAATGCACTCCTCCAGAGAGGCAGTTGGCAATTTACATTCCGCCCATTAGCATAACTAGGCTCCCTCTTCTCCAGGGCCTGTCTTGCCTTTCTGGTTTTTACATATTTTGCAGATGTCCCTTTTGTCTGGTGGGAAGTGATACTGATTTGTAGTGCAGATTTGCATTGCCCGCTTGCTTGCCTGGCCAAAAAGGGCTTATGCGTTTTCTCCTGAATATATTCAGGAGAAAAGGCATACGTCCTGTTTGGCCAAGTGCATCATTGTCGAAGTTGTGCCCCTCTTCCTGCGCTTTAAAGGCGATTCCAATGTACCTCTTGAAATATGTTTCCTGTTATTCTGGCTCGCTTTCAAGTCCGCCTCGTTGCCTTTCCTGAACAGATTTTTGGATGATAGTTTTCCTTTATTAATCTGCCCGTTTGTGAATTGCTGTGCCCCTGAGCTCCATTTTTCAACTCGTTTTTTGTGAGCTGACCGCAAGTCCAAAATTTTGGTTCAGTACCTATACTGGTTCCCCGCGAGTGGCTGAGCCTATGGTTAATTCTTTTTCCTGACGGGAAATTGGTGTGACTTGTGCCCGTCCAAATGCCTAACACCTACTCTCTCATTGGTTCTCCCTCTTCCCTTTCATCCTCTGCAAAATTGGCAACCTGTGCGAACCAGGAGGTTAAAGGGGCTTTCTCTCCAATTTGGGAGATTGGTCGTAAAGCATTTGGAAAGTCAAAGCGGAGCACCAAGAGAGGGACTATTAGTTGAGTTTTAGAAAACTTTCGTATTCACAGTGTGTCCATTCTCTAGGTTTCCCGTACATGTTATAGCTGTAGTAATATTCCCTTCAACCTGGAGAGTTGGGACCCATGGAATGGGTGCAACACATTATTGCTTTAAAGGGTCTGCATTTGGTCACCCAATCTCATCAATCCTCTCGGTCCCAAGTGTCCAGCCTTATGCCAAATCCAGCTTTCGTTGTACATAGGGTCATTCCAGGTTTCATCAGAGAGCCTGAAGGAATTATAAAGAATTTCCTTGTTTTTTTTGTTTTGTTTTTGAAATTCCTTTTTATACTGGGTTTGAGCTGATTCTCACTGCTATGTTTATGGCAGTCTAGACACACATGATTCACTTATGGACACATATCAATACATACGTTTTAAGGTTCTTACTAGACAGATATATTTCTGTGCGGGAAGTATGGGGTTTTGAGTCCCTTTCACTGAGGAAGTTGTAAGTCTTGTCTATTACGTATTTTTTTTTCCGAACGGTACCTGTACTAATATCAATCTCTGGTTTTGTGCATCACCCCACCTCTCCTTCCCCCTTAAGCAGGCATAAGAGTGTTTTCTCAATGTGAGAGTCTGTTCTCTTTCCTAACTCACTTCATGTGTAGCCATGTTTACAGGACCTTCATAAGTGATATCTTATGATAAGTTTCTTTTTCTCTGTGACATATTTCACTTAGAATCATCGTACCTGAATCCACTCATTTTGCTGCTACTGGCCTTATGACATTGATTTCATGGCTGAGGGATATTCCATCATACGTAAATACCACAATTTCTTGAACCATTTTAGTCTTTCCTGGGATATTTCATGTGTACCCAAGTTGAGGTTCTTGTAAGCAGTGCAGCCCTAAATTTTGGGGTGGCTCTGTCTTATTGACTTTCAGTTTTCCCAAGGTATATTCCCTTGACTGGAAGTGCCCTTGGGTCTGTAGCTCTGTTGTTTACTTGTTTTAGGGAACACAATGCACTCCTCCAGAGAGGCAGTTGGCAATTTACATTCCGCCCATCACCATAACTAGGCTCCCTCTTCTCCAGGGCCTGTCTTGCCTTTCTGGTTTTTACATATTTTGCGGATGTCCCTTTTCTCTGGTGGGAAGTGATACTGCTTTGTAGTGCAGATTTGCATTGCCCGCTTGCTTGCTTGGCCAAACAGGGCGTATGCGTTATCTCCTGAATATATTCAGGAGATAACGCATACGTCCTGTTTGGCCAAGTGCATCATTGTCGAAGTTGTGCCCCTCTTCCTGCGCTTTAAAGGTGATTCCAATGTACCTCTTGAAATCTGTTTCCTGCTATTCTGGCTCGCTTTCAAGTGTGGCTCGTTGCCTTCCCTGAACAGATTTTTGGATGATAGTTTTCCTTTATTACTCTGCCCATTTGTGAATTGCTGTGCCCCTGAGCTCCATTTCTCAACTCGTTTTTTGTGAGCTGACCGCAAGTCCAAAATTGTGGTTCAGGACCTATACTGGTTCCCGGCGGGTGGCTGAGACTTTGATTAATTCTTCTTCCTGCTAGGAAATTAGAGTGACATGTGCCCGTCCAAATGTCTCTCAGCTACTCTCTCATTGGTTCTCCATATTTCCTTTCATCCTCTGAAAATTGGCAACATGTGAGAACCAGGAGGTTAAAGGGGCTCTCTCTCCAAGTTGGGAGATTGATAGTAAAGCAGTTGGAAATTCAAACTGGAGCACCAGGAGAGGGACTATTAGTTGAGTTGTAAAAACCTTTTGTATTCACAGTGTGTCCATTCTCTAGGTTTCCCATACATGTTATACCTGTAGTAGTATTCCCTTCAACCTGGAGATTTGGCACCATTGGAATGTGTGCCACGCATTATTGCTTTAAATGGTCTGCATTTGCTCACCGAATCTCACCAATCCTCTCAGTCCCAAGTGTCCAGACTTATGCCACATCCAGCTGTCATTGTAGATAGCGTCATTATAGATTTCATCAGAGCCCCTGAAGGAATTGTATAGAATTTCCTATTTTTTTTGTTTTGTTTTTGAAATTCCTTTTTATAGTGGGTTTGAGCTGATTCTCACTGCCATGTTTCTGCCAGTCTAGACACACTTGATTCCCTGATGGAGACATAACAATACATAAGTTTTAAGATTCTTACTAGTCAGATATATTCCTCTGCGGGAAATATGGGGTTTTGCGTACTTATCACTGAGGAAGGTGTAGGGATTGACTCTTCCGTAGTTGGTTTTTGGAACGGTACCTGTACTAATATGAAACTCTGGTTTTATGCATCACGCCACCTCTCCTTCCCCCTTAAGCAGGCATAAGAGTGTTTTCTAAATGTGAGACTCTGTTGTCTTTCCTAACTCAGTTCATGTGTAGCCATGTTTACAGGACCTTCATAAGTGATATCTTATGATAAGTTTCTTTTTCTCTGTGACTCATTTCACTTAGAATCATCGTACCTGAATCCACTCATTTTGCTGCTACTGGCCTTATGACTTTGATTTCATGGCTGATGGATATTCCATCGTACGTAAGTACCACAATTTCTTGAACCATTTTTGTCTTTCCTGGGATATTTCAGGTGTACCCAAGTTGAGGTTCTTGTAAGCAGTGCAGCCCTAAATTTTGAGGTGGCTCTGTCTTATTGATTTTCAGTTTTCCAAAGGTATATTCCCTACACTGGAAGTGCCCGTGTCTCTGTAGCTCTGTTGTTTACTTGTTTTAGGGAACACAATGCACTCCTCCAGAGAGGCAGTTGGGAATTTACATTCCGCCCATCAGCATAATTAGGCTCCCTCTTCTCCAGGGCCTGTCTTGCCTTTCTGGTTTTTACATATTTTGCGGATGTCCCTTTTGTCTGGTGGGAAGTGATACTGCTTTGTAGTCCAGATTTGCATTGCCCGCTTGCTTGCTTGGCCAAAAAGGGCTTATGCGTTTTCTCCTGAATATATTCAGGAGAAAACGCATATGCCCTGTTTGGCCAAGTGCATCATTGTCGAAGTTTTGCCCCTCTTCCTGTGCTTTAAAGGCGATTCCAATGTGCCTCTTGAAATCTGTTTCCTGCTATTCTGGCTCGCTTTCAAGTCTGCCCTGTTGCCTTCCCTCAACAGATTTTTGGACGATAGTTTTCCTTTATTACTCTGCCCGTTTGTGAATTGCTGTGCCCCTGAGCTCCATTTCTCAACTCGTTTTTTGTGAGCTGACCGCAAGTCCAAAATTGTGGTTCAGGACCTATACTGGTTCCCGGCGGGTGGCTGAGACTTTGATTAATTCTTCTTCCTGCTGGGAAATTAGAGTGACATGTGCCCGTCCAAATGTCTCTCAGCTACTCTCTCATTGGTTCTCCATATTTCCTTTCATCCTCTGCCAATTGGCAACATGTGAGAACCAGGAGGTTAAAGGGGCTGTCTCTCCAAGTTGGGAGATTGATAGTAAAGCAGTTGGAAATTCAAACCAGAGCACCAGGAGAGGGACTATTAGTTGAGTTGTAAAAACCTTTTGTATTCACAGTGTGTCCATTCTCTAGGTTTCCCATACATGTTATACCTGTAGTAGTATTCCCTTCCACCTGGAGAGTTTGGACCCTTGGAATGTGTGCCACGCATTATTGCTTTAAATGGTCTGCATTTGCTCACCGAATCTCACCAATCCTCTCAGTCCCAAGTGTCCAGCCTTATGCCACATCCAGCTGTCGTTGTAGATAAGGGCATTCCGAGTTTAATGAGAGACCCTGAAGGAATTGTAAAGGATTTCCCTGATTTTTTGTTTTGTTTGTGAAATTCCTTTTTAGAATGGGTTTGAGCTGATTCTCACTGCCATGTTTATGCGAGTCTAGACAAACTTGATTCCCTTACGGAGACATATCAATACATAGGTTTTAAGATTTATACTAGTCAGATATTTTCCTCTGTGGGAAGTATGGGGTTTTGAGTCCCTACCCCTTAGGAAGTTGTAGGTCTTTTCTACTCCGTAGTTGGTTTTAGGAACGGTACATGTACTAATATCAAACTCTGGTTTTATGCGTCACCCCACCTCTCCTTCCCCCTTAAGCAGGCATAAGAGTTTTTTCTCAATGTGAGAGTCTGTTCTCTTTCTTAACTCACTTCATGTGTAGCCATGAACAGGACCTTCATAAGTGATATCTTATGATAAGTTTCTTTTTCTCTGTGACTCATTTCACTTAGAATCATCGTACCTGAATCCACTCATTTTGCTGCTACTGGCCTTATGACATTGATTTCATGGCTGAGGGATATTCCATCATACGTAAATACCACAATTTCTTGAACCATTTTAGTCTTTCCTGGGGTATTTCAGGTGTACCCAAGTTGAGGTTCTTGTAAGCAGTGCAGCCCTAAATTTTGGGGTGGCTCTGTCTTATTGAGTTTCAGTTTTCCCAAGGTATATTCCCTAGACTGGAAGTGCCCTTGGCTCTGTAGCTCTGTTGTTTACTTGTTTTAGGGAACACAATGCACTCCTCCAGAGAGGCAGTTGGCAATTTACATTCTGCCCATTAGCATAACTAGGCTCCCTCTTCTCCAGGGCCTGTCTTGCCTTTCTGGTTTTTACATATTTTGCAGATGTCCCTTTTGTCTGGTGGGAAGTGATACTGATTTGTAGTGCAGATTTGCATTGCCCGCTTGCTTGCCTGGCCAAAAAGGGCTTATGCGTTTTCTCCTGAATATATTCAGGAGAAAACGCATACGTCCTGTTTGGCCAAGTGCATCATTGTCGAAGTTGTGCCCCTCTTCCTGCGCTTTAAAGGTGATTCCAATGTACCTCTTGAAATATGTTTCCTGTTATTCTGGCTCGCTTTCAAGTCCGCCTCGTTGCCTTTCCTGAACAGATTTTTGGATGATAGTTTTCCTTTATTAATCTGCCCGTTTGTGAATTGCTGTGCCCCTGAGCTCCATTTTTCAACTCGTTTTTTGTGAGCTGACCGCAAGTCCAAAATTTTGGTTCAGGACCTATACTGGTTCCCCGTGAGTGGCTGAGCCTATGGTTAATTCTTTTTCCTGACGGGAAATTGGAGTGACTTGTGCCCGTCCAAATGCCTAACACCTACTCTCTCATTGGTTCTCCCTCTTCCCTTTCATCCTCTGCAAAATTGGCAACCTGTGCGAACCAGGAGGTTAAAGGGGCTGTCTCTCCAAGTTGGGAGATTGGTCGTAAAGCATTTGGAAAGTCAAAGCGGAGCACCAAGAGAGGGACTATTAGTTGAGTTTTAGAAAACTTTCGTATTCACAGTGTGTCCATTCTCTAGGTTTCCCGTACATGTTATAGCTGTAGTAATATTCCCTTCAACCTGGAGAGTTGGGACCCATGGAATGGGTGCAACACATTATTGCTTTAAAGGGTCTGCATTTGGTCACCCAATCTCATCAATCCTCTCGGTCCCAAGTGTCCAGCCTTATGCCAAATCCAGCTTTCGTTGTACATAGGGTCATTCCAGGTTTCATCAGAGAGCCTGAAGGAATTATAAAGAATTTCCTTGTTTTTTTGTTTTGTTTTTGAAATTCCTTTTTATACTGGATTTGAGCTGATTCTCACTGCTATGTTTATGGCAGTCTAGACACACATGATTCACTTATGGACACATATCAATACATACGTTTTAAGGTTCTTACTAGACAGATATATTTCTGTGCGGGAAGTATGGGGTTTTGAGTCCCTTTCACTGAGGAAGTTGTAAGTCTTGTCTATTACGTATTTTTTTTCCGAACGGTACCTGTACTAATATCAATCTCTGGTTTTGTGCATCACCCCACCTCTCCTTCCCCCTTAAGCAGGCATAAGAGTGTTTTCTCAATGTGAGAGTCTGTTCTCTTTCCTAACTCACTTCATGTGTAGCCATGTTTACAGGACCTTCATAAGTGATATCTTATGATAAGTTTCTTTTTCTCTGTGACATATTTCACTTAGAATCATCGTACCTGAATCCACTCATTTTGCTGCTACTGGCCTTATGACATTGATTTCATGGCTGAGGGATATTCCATCATACATAAATACCACAGTTTCTTGAACCATTTTAGTCTTTCCTGGGATATTTCATGTGTACCCAAGTTGAGGTTCTTGTAAGCAGTGCAGCCCTAAATTTTGGGGTGGCTCTGTCTTATTGACTTTCAGTTTTCCCAAGGTATATTCCCTTGACTGGAAGTGCCCTTGGGTCTGTAGCTCTGTTGTTTACTTGTTTTAGGGAACACAATGCACTCCTCCAGAGAGGCAGTTGGCAATTTACATTCCGCCCATCACCATAACTATGCTCCCTCTTCTCCAGGGCCTGTCTTGCCTTTCTGGTTTTTACATATTTTGCGGATGTCCCTTTTCTCTGGTGGGAAGTGATACTGCTTTGTAGTGCAGATTTGCATTGCCCGCTTGCTTGCTTGGCCAAACAGGGCGTATGCGTTATCTCCTGAATATATTCAGGAGAAAACGCATACGTCCTGTTTGGCCAAGTGCATCATTGTCGAAGTTGTGCCCCTCTTCCTGCGCTTTAAAGGCGATTCCAATGTACCTCTTGAAATCTGTTTCCTGCTATTCTGGCTCGCTTTCAAGTGCGGCTCGTTGCCTTCCCTGAACAGATTTTTGGATGATAGTTTTCCTTTATTACTCGGCCCGTTTGTGAATTGCTGTGCCCCTGAGCTCCATTTCTCAACTCGTTTTTTGTGAGCTGACCGCAAGTCCAAAATTGTGGTTCAGGACCTATACTGGTTCCCGGCGGGTGGCTGAGACTTTGATTAATTCTTCTTCCTGCTGGGAAATTAGAGTGACATGTGCCCGTCCAAATGTCTCTCAGCTACTCTCTCATTGTTTCTCCATATTTCCTTTCATCCTCTGAAAATTGGCAACATGTGAGAACCAGGAGGTTAAAGGGGCTGTCTCTCCAAGTTGGGAGATTGATAGTAAAGCAGTTGGAAATTCAAACCGGATCACCGAAGAGGGACTATTAGTTGAGTTGTAAAAACCTTTTGTATTCACAGTGTGTCCATTCTCTAGGTTTCCTGTACATGTTATAGCTGTAGTAGTATTCCCTTCAACCTGGAGAGTTGGGACAATTGGAATGTGTGCCACGCATTATTGCTTTAAATGGTCTGCATTTGCTCACCGAATCTCACCAATCCTCTCAGTCCCAAGTGTCCGGACTTATGCCACATCCAGCTATCATTGTAGATAGGGTCATTATAGATTTCATCAGAGACCCTGCAGGAATTGTAAAGAATTTTCCTATATTTTTGTTTTGTTTTTTAAATTCCTTTTTATAGTGGGTTTGAGCAGATTCTCACTGCCATGTTTCTGCTAGTCTAGACACACTTGATTCCCTGATGGAGACATATCAATACATAGGTTTTAAGATTCTTACTAGTCAAATATATTCCTCTGCGGGAAATATGGTGTTTTGCGTCCTTTTCACTGAGGAAGGTTTGGGGATTGACTCTTCCGTAGTTGGTTTTTGGAACGGTACCTGTACTAATATCAAACTCTGGTTTTATGCATCACCCCACCTCTCCTTCCCCCTTAAGCAGACATAAGAGTCTTTTCTAAATGTGAGACTCTGTTCTCTTTCCTAACTCAGTTCATGTGTAGCCATGTTTACAGGACCTTCATAAGTGATATCTTATGATAAGTTTCTTTTTCTCTGTGACTTATTTCACTTAGAATCATCGTACCTGAATCCAATCATTTTGCTGCTACTGGCTTTATGACTTTGATTTCATGGCTGAGGGATATTCCATTGTATGTAAGTACTACAATTTCTTGAACCATTTTTGTCTTTCCTGGGATATTTCAGGTGTACGCAAGTTGAGGTTCTTGAAAGCAGTGCAGCCCTAAATTTTGAGGTGATTCTGTCTTATTGATTTTCAGTTTTCCAAAGGTATATTCCCTAGACTGGAAGTGCCCGTGTCTGTACCTCTGTTGTTCCCTTTTTAAGGAACACAATGCACTCCTCCAGAGAGGCAGTTGGCAATTTACATTCCGCCCATCAGCATAACTAGGCTCCCTCTACTCCAGGGCCTGTCTTGCCTTTCTGGTTTTAACATATTTTGCGGATGTCCCTTTTGTCTGTTGGGAATTGATACTCCTTTGTAGTGCAGATTTGCATTGCCCGCTTGCTTGCTTGGCCAAACAGGGCGTATGCATTTTCTCCTGAATATATTCAGGAGAAAACACATACGCCCTGTTTGGCCAAGTGCATCATTGTCGAAGTTGTGCCCCTCTTCCTGTGCTTTAAAGGCGATTCCAATATACCTCTTGAAATCTGTTTCCTGCTATTCTGGCTCGCATTCAAGTCTGCCTCGTTGCCTTACCTCAACAGATTTTTGGACGATAGTTTTCTTTTATTACTCGCCCGTTTGTGAATTGCTGTACCCCTGAGCTCCATTTTTCAACTCGTTTTTTGTGAGCTGACCGCAAGTCCAAAATTTTGGTTCAGGACCTATACTGGTTCCCGGCGGGTGGCTGAGACTTTGATTAATTTTTCTTCCTGCTGGGAAATTAGAGTGACATGTGCCCGTCCGAATGTCTCTCAGCTACTCTCTCATTGGTTCTCCATATTTCCTTTCATCCTCTGAAAATTGGCAACATTTGAGAACCAGGAGGTTAAAGGGGCTGTCTCTCCAAGTTGGGAGATTGATAGTAAAGCAGTTGGAAATTCAAACCAGAGCACCAGGAGAGGGACTATTAGTTGAGTTTTAAAAACCTTTTGTATTCACAGTGTGTCCATTCTCTAGGTATCCCATACATGTTATAGCTGTAGTAATATTCCCTTCAACCTGGAGAGTTTGGACCCTTGGAATGTTTCCCACGCATTATTGCTTTAAATGGTCTGCGTTTGCTCACCGAATCTCACCAATCCTCTCAGTCCCAAGTGTCCTGCCTTATGCCACATCCAGCTGTCATTGTAGATAGTGTGATTCCAGGTTTCATCAGAGCCCCTGAAGGAATTGTAAAGAATTTCCCTGTTTGAGCTGATTATCTCTGCCATGATTCTGCTAGTGTAGACACACTTGATTCCCTGATGGAGACATATCAATACATAGGTTTTAAGATTCTTACTAGTCAGATATATTCCTCTGTGGTAAATATGGGGTTTTGAGACCCTTTCACTGAGGAAGATGTAGGGCTTGTCTCTTCCGTAGTTCGTTTTTGGAACGGTACCTGTACTATTATCAAACTCTGGTTTTATGCATCACCCCACCTCTCCTTCCCCCTTAAGCAGGCATAAGAGTATTTTCTAAATGTGAGACTCTGTTCTCTTTCCTAAATCAGTTCATGTGTAGCCATGTTTACAGGACCTTCATAAGTGATATCTTATGATAAGTTTCTATTTCTCTGTGACTTATTTCAATTAGAATCATCGTAAATGAATCCACTCCTTTTGCTGCTACTGGCATTATGACATTGATTTTATGGCTGAGGGATATTCCATCGTATGTAATAACACAATTTCTTCAACCATTTTTGTCTTTCCAGGGATATTTTAGGTGTACCCAAGTTGAGATTCTTGTAAGCAATGCAGCCCTAAATTTGGGGTGGCTCTGTGTTATTGATTTTCAATTTTCCCAAGGTATATTCCCTAGACTGGATGTGCACTTTGCTCTGTAGATCTGTTGGTTACTTGTTTTAGGTAACACAATGCACTCCTCCAGAGAGGCAGTTGGCAATTTACATCCCGCCCATCAGCATACCTATGCTCCCAGTTCTAAAGGCCCTGTGTTGCCTTTCTAGGTTTTACAAATTTTGTGGATGTCTCTTTTTCTGGTGGGAAGTGATACTGCTTTGTAGTGCAGATTTGCATTGCCCGCTTGCTTGCTCGGCCAAAAAGGGGGTATGCGTTTTCTTCTGAATATATTCAGGAGAAAACGCATACCCCCTTTTTAACCCATTGCATCATTGTCGAAGTTCTGCCCCTCTTCCTGTGCTTTAAAGGCAATTCCAATGTACCTCTTGAAATCTGATTCATGCTATTCTGGTTCCCTTTCAAGTCCACCCCGTTGCCTTCCCTCAACTGATTTTTGGATGATTGTTGTCCGTTGTTACTCTGCCAGTTTGTGAATTGCTGTGCCCCTGAGCTCCATTTTTCAACTCTTTTTTGTGAGCTGACCGCAAGTCCAAAATTTTGGTTCAGGAACTATACTGGTTCCCGGCGGGTGGCTGAGACTTGGGTTAATTCTTCTTCCTGCCGGGAAATTAGAGTGACATGTGCCCGTCCAAATGCCTAACAGCTACTCTCTCATTGATTCTCCCTCTTCCCTTTCATCCTCTGCCAAATTGGCAACCTGTGCGAACCAGGAGGTTAAAGGGGATGTCTCTCCATGTTGGGAGATTGATAGTAAAGCAGTTGGAAAATCAAACTGGAGCACAAGGAGAGGGATTATTAGTTGAGATTTAGAAACATTTCGTATTCACAGTGTGTCCATTCTCTAGGTTTCCCGTACATGTTATAACTGTAGTAGTATTCCCTTCAACATGGAGAGTTGGGACCCGTGGAATGTGTGCCACGCATTATTGCTTTAAATGGTCTGCATTTGCTCACCGAATCTCACCAATCCTCTCAGTCCCAAGTGTCCAGCCTTATGCCACATCCAGCTTTCGTTGTACATAGTGTCATTCCAGGTTTCATCAGAGACCCTGAAGGAATTGTAAAGGAGTTCCCTGATTTTTTGTTTTGTTTGTGAAATTCCTTTTTAGAATGGGTTTGAGCTGAGTCTCACTGCCATGTTTATGCGAGTCTAAACACACTTGAGGGCTTCCCTGGTGGCGCAGTGGTTGAGAGTCCGCCTGCCGATGCAGGGGATACGGGTTCGTGCCCCGGTCTGGGAAGATCCCACATGCCGCGGAGCGGCTGGGCCCGTGAGCCATGGCCGCTGAGCCTGCGCGTCCGGAGCCTGTGCTCTGCAACGGGAGTGGCCACAACAGTGAGAGGCCCGCGTACCGCAAAAAATAAAAAATAAAAATAAACACACTTGATTCCCTTACGGAGACATATCAATACATAGGTTTTAAGATTTTTACTAGTCAGATTTTTTCCTTTGCGGGAAATATGGGGTTTTGAGTCCCTTTCACTTAGGAAGTTTTAGGTCTTTTCTACTCCGTTGTTCGTTTTTGGAACGGTACATGTACTAATATCAAACTCTGGTTTTATGCATCACCCCACCTCTCCTTCCCCCTTAAGCAGGCATAAGAGTTTTTTTCTCAATGTGAGAGTCTGTTGGCTTTCCTAACTCACTTCATGTGTAGCCATGTTTACAGGACCTTCATAAGTGATATCTTATGATAATTTTCTTTTTCTCTGTGACTTATTTCACTTAGAATCATCGTACCTGAATCCACTCCTTTTGCTGCTACTGGCCTCATGATATTGATTTCATGGCTGAGGGATATTCCATCATACGTAAATACCACAATTTCTTGAACCATTTTTGTCTTTCCTGGGATATTTCAGGTGTACCCAAGTTGACGTTCTTGTAAGCAGTGCAGCTCTAAATGGTGGGGTGACTCTGTCTTATTGATTTTCAGTTTTCCAAGGTATATTCCTTAGACTGGAATTGCCCTTGGCTCTGTAGCTCTGTTGTTTACTTGTTTTAGGGAACACAATGCACTCCTCCAGAGAGGCAGTTGGCAATTTACATTCCGCCCATCAGCATAACTAGGCTCCCTCTTCTCCAGGGCCTGTCTTGCCTTTCTGGTGTTTACACATTTTGTGGATGTCCCTTTTGACCGGTGGGAAGTGATACTTCTTTGTAGTGCAGATTTGCATTGCCCGCTTCCTTGCTTGGCCAAAAAGGACGTATGCGTTTCTCCTGAATATATTCAGGAGAAAACGCATACCTCCTATTTGGCCAAGTGCATCATTGTCGAAGTTGTGCCCCTGTTCCTGTGCTTTAAAGGCAATTCCAATGTACCTCTTGAAATCTGATTCCTGCTATTCTGGCTCTCTTTCAAGTCTGCCCCTTTGCCTTCTCTCAACAGATTTTTGGAAGATTGTTGTCCTTTATTACTCTGCCATTTTGTGAATTGCTGTGCCCTGAGCTCCATTATTCAACTCGTTTTTGTGAGCTGACGTCAAGTCCAAAATTTCGTTTCAGGACCTATATTGGTTCCCGGTGGGTGGCTGAGACTTTGGTTAATTCTTCTTCCTGCCGGTAAATTAGAGTGACATGTGCCCGTCCAAATGCCTAACAGCTAATCTCTCATTGGTTCTCCCTCTTCCCTTTCATCCTCTGCCAATTTGGCAACTTGTGCGAACCAGGAGTTTAAAGGGGCTGTCTCTCCAAGTTGGGAGATTGATAGTAAAGCAGTTGGAAACTCAAACCCGAGCACCAGGATAGGGACTATTTGTTGAGTTTTAGAATCCTTTCGTATTCACAGTGTGTGCATTCTCTACGTTTCCCATACATGTTATAACTGTAGTGATATTCCCTTTTACCTGGTGAGTTGGGACCCATGGAATTGTTGGCATGCATTATTGCTTTAAACGGTCTGCATTTTCTCGTTCAATCTCACCAATACTCTCAGTCAAAAGTGTCCAGACTTATGTCTCATCCAGCTGTCATTGTAGATAGGGTCATTCCAGGTTTCATCAGAGCCCCTAAATGAATGGTATAGAATTTCCCTGTTATTTTGTTTTGTTTTTGAAAATCATTTATATAATGAGGTTGAGCTGATTTTCACTGACGTGTTTATGCCGGTCTAGACACATTTGATTCCCTTACGGATACATATCAATACATAGGTATTAAGATTCTTACTAGTCAGATATATTCCTCTGCGTGAATAGGGCTGTTGATTCCCGTTCACTGAGGAAGGAGTAGCTCTTGTCTATTCTGTATTTGGATTATGCAACGGTACCTGTGCTAATATCAAACTCTGGTTTTGTGCATCTCCCCACTTCTCCTTTCCCCTTAAGCAGGCATAAGTATGATTTCTAAATGTGAGACTCTTTTCTCTTTCCTAATTCAGTTCATGTGTAGCCATGTTTACATTTCCTTCATAAGTGATATCTTATGTCAGAATGCTCCATGGCTCTTGTCATCATAATGCTCCATGATGCTCGTCCTCACAATTATCCATGGCCATCTCATCACAATGCTCCACCGTCTTGCCATCACATTGCTCCATGTCCTGTTCATCACAATGCTCCATGTCACTTGTCATCACAATTCTCCACCTCTTTGTCATCACAATGCTCCCTGACACTTCTCATCACAAAGTTACATGCTCTTGTCATCAGAATTCTCCATGCAATTGTCATTGCAATGTTCCCTGACCCATGTCATAGCAAGCTCCATTTGCTTGTCATCACAATGCTTCATGACATTGTTATAAAAATTTTCAATGTCCCTTGTCATGACAGTGCTCCATGCCAATGTCATCACAATGCTCCATGACACTTGTCATCACAATGCTCCAGGCCCTTGTCATCACAATGCTCCAGGCCCTTGTCATCACAATGCTCCATGACCTCTGTCATCACAATGTTCCCTGACAACTGTCATCACAATCCTCCATGCCCCTTGTCAGTACAGTGCTCCATGATGCTCGTCATCACAATTACCCAAGGTCTTCTCATCACAATGCTTCAGGGTTTTACCATCACAATGCTCCATGCCCTGGTCATCTCAATGCTCCATGACCCTTGTGATCACAATTCTCCACATCCTTGTCATCACAATGCTCCTTGACACTTCTCCTCACAATGTGATATGCTCTTGTCATCACAATTCTGCATGCACTTGTCATCACAATGCTCCAGGACCCCTGTCATAGCAAGCTCCATGCACTTGTCATCACAATGTTTCAAGACCTGGTCATTAAAATTCTCTATGGCCCTTGTCATCACAATGATCCATGATCTTGTCATCACAATGCTCCTTTACCTTTGTCATCACAATCCTCCATGACACTTGGCATCACAATGCTCCATGTCATTGGCATCACAATGGAACATGAAATATGTCATCACAATGCTCCCTGACACCTGTCTTAACAATAATCCATGATGTTTTCATCACAATGCTCCATGCCATTGTCATCACAATGCTCCATGCCATTGTCATCACAATGCTCCAAGTCCTTGTCATCACAATGCTCCATGCCCTTGTCATCACAATGATCCATGACCTCTGTCATCACAATGTTCCCTGACACCTGTCATCACAGTGCTCCATGCCACTTGTCAGTACAGTGCTCCATGATGCTCGTCATCACAATTACCCAAGGTCTTCTCATCACAATGCTTCAGGGCTTTACCATCAAAATGCTCCATGCCCCTGTCATCACAATGCTCCATGCCCTTGACATACCAATGCTCCATGACCGCTGTCATCACAATGCTCCGTGACTCCATTTATCACAATGCTTCATGATCTTTGTCATCACAATGTTCAATGTCCTCATCATCACAAGGCTCTGTGACCTCTGTCACCACAATGCTCCATGAACTTTGCATCACAATTCTCCATGACCCTTGTCATCACAATGCTCCATGACCCCTGTCATCACAATGCTCCATGCCCCTTGTCATTACAGTGCTCCATGATGCTCGTCATCACAATTATCCATGGTCTTCTCATCACAGTGCTCCACGGTCTTGCCATCACAATGCTCCATGTGCCTTGTCATTACAATACTCCACGTCCTTGTCATCACAATGATCCTTAACACTTCTCATAACAATGTTAAATGATCTTGTCTTCACAATTCTCCATTTACTTGTCATCGCAATGCTCTATGACCACAGTCATAGCAAGCTCCATGTGCTTTTCATCACAATGCTTCACGACGTTTTCATCAAAATTCTCAATGGCCCTTGTCATCACAATGCTCCGTTCCCTTGCCATCAAAATGCTCCATGACCATTGTCATCACAATGTTCCAAGCCCTTGTCATCAAAATGCACCATTACCTTTGTCATCACAATCCTCCATGACACTTTGTATCACAATGTTCCATGCCATTGCATCACAATGGACAATGATATATGTCATCACAATGCTCCCGGACACCTGTCTTCAGAATACTCCATGACTTGTCATCACAATGTTCCAGGCCCTTGTCATCACAATGCTCCATGACCCCTGTCATCACAGTGTTCCATGACTCCAGTTATCACAATGCTTCATGACCTTTGTCATCACAATGGTGCATGACCTCATCACACAACGCTCTGTGACCTTTGTCACTACAATGCTGCATGCCATTTTAATCACAATGCTCCAAGCTCACTGTCATCACAATAATCCATGAAACTTGTCAGACCAATGTTCCATGCCCCTGTCATCACATTGCTCCTTGCCCTTGTCATCACAATGCTCCATGCACTTCTCATCAAAATGCTCTCTCACCACATATATCACAATGTTCCATCACTAGTCATCACAATACTCCCTCACCCCTGTCATCACAGTGTTCCATGACCCCTGTCATCACAGTGCTACATGCCCTTATCTTCACAATGCACCATGACCACTGACATCACAATGTTCCATAAACTCTGTCAGAAAATGCTCCATGACCCATTTCATCACAATGCTTCATGACCCCTGACATTACAATGTTCCATAACCCCTGTCATCAAAATATTCCATGACCCTTTCCATTAAATTTCTCCATGACCTTGTCATCACAATACTCCCTGCCCTTCTCATCTCAATGCACCACGCCCTTGTCACCTAATGCCCCATGACTTTGTCATCACAAAGCTCCAAGACCCTATGCATCACAATGCTCCATGCCATTGTTATCAAAATGATCAATGAAATCTCTCATCACACTGCTCCATGCCCTTGTCATCACAATGCTCCATTTCACCTCTCATAACAATGCTCCATGAGCCCTGCAATCACAATGTTCCACGGCCTTGTCATCACAAGGCTCCATGACCCTTGTCATCACAATGCTCCAAGACCCCTGTAATCACAATGCTCCATGCCCTTGTCGTCACAAAGATCCATGACGCATGTCAACAGAATGCTCCATGGCCTTCTCATCACAATGCTCCATGTCCTTGTCATCACAATGCTCCAAGTCCCCTGTAATCACAATGCTCCATGACCCTTTTCACCTCAATGCTCCATAAACCCTGTCATCACAATGCACCATGCCCATCATCATAATGCTTCATGCTATTGTCATCACAATGAAATCAAAATGCTCCATGACATTTGTCACCACAATGCTCCAAATCCTTGTGATCACAGTGTTCCATAACACTTGTCATCAAAATGCCCCATGAAGCTCGTCATCACTATTATGAATGGTTATCTCATCACAATGCTCCATGACCTTTGTCACCACAATCCTCAATACACTTATCATCACAATGCTCCCTGACACTTGTCATTAGTATGCTTCACGAACACTGTCGTGAAAAGGCTCCATGCTTCTTTTATCACAATGATCCATTCCCTTTTCATCACAATGCTCCAAGACCCCTGTAATCACAATGCTCCCTGCCCTTGTCATCACAAAGCTCCATGACACATGTCATCAGAATGCTCCATGGCCTTCTCATCACAATGATCCATGCCCTTGGCATCACAATGCTCCAAGAACCCTGTAATCACAATGCTCCGTGACTACAGTCATCGCAGTGCTTCATGACATTTGTCATCACAATGGTCCATGACCTCGTCACAGAAAGCTCTGTGACATTTGTCACCACAATGCTCCATGGACTTTTCATCACAAAGCTCTGTCACCCTTGTCATCACAATGCTCCATGCGTTTGTCAGCACAATGCTCAATGACCCTTGTCATCACAATGTTCCATGCGCTTGTCAGCACAATGCGTCATAACCCATGTAATCACAATGCGTCATGCGCTTGTCATCACAATGCTCCACATCCTTGTCATCAAAATGCTCCATAAACCTTGTCATCACAATGCTCCATACACTTCTCATCAAAATGCTCTCTCACCAATGATATAACAGTATTCCATCACTAGTCATCACAATACTCCCTCACCCCTGTCATCACAATGTTCCATGACCCCTGTCATCAAAATGCTATATGCCCTTATCATCACAATGTTCCATGACACCTGTCATCAAAATGCTCAATGACCCGTTTCATCACAATGCTCCATGCCCCCTGACATCAGAATGTTCAATAATCCCTGTCAAAAACTGCTCCATGACCCTTTTCATCAAAATGCTCCATGACACCTCACATCACAATTTTCCATAACCCCTCTCATCAAAATGTTCCATGAAACTTTTCATCAAATTGCTCCATGACCCTCTCATCACAATGCTCCCTGCACTTCTCATCACAATGCACCACGGCCTTGTCATCAAAATGCTCCATGACATTTTTCATCACAAAGCTCCATGACCATTGGCATCACAGTGCTCCATGCCATTATCATCAAATGCTCCTTGAACCCTCTCATCACATTGCTCCATGCCCTTGTGATCACAAAGCTCCATGACGCTTGTCATCACAATGCTCAATACCCTTCTCATCACAATGCTCCATGCCCTTATCATTACAGTCCTCCATGACCTATGTATCAGAGTGTTCCGTGCCCTTGTCATCACAATGCTCCATGCCCACTCTCATCACAATAATCCATGAAATATTTCAGACCAGTGCTCCACGTCCTTATTATCACAATGTTCCATTACCCCTGTCATAATAATGCTCCATGACACTTACCATCACAAGGTTCCATGGCCTTGTCATCACAAGCCTCCATGACCCTTTTCATCACAATGCTCCAAGACCCCTCTAATCACAATGCTCCATTTCTTTGTCATCACAAAGCTCCATGATGCATGTCATCAGAATGCTCCATGGCCTTCTCAACACAATGCTTCATGCCCTTGTCATCACAATGCTCCAACACCCCTGTCATCACAATGCACCATGCCCATCATCATAATGCTTCATGCTATTTTCATCACAGTGAAATCAAAATGCTCCATGACCTCTGTCATCACAATGCTCCAAACCCTTGTGATCACAATGTTCCATAACACTTGTCATCACAATTCCCCATGACGCTGGTCATTACAATTATCCCTGGCCGTTTCATCACAATGCTCCATGCCCTTGTCATCACAATGCTCCAACACCCCTGTAATCACAATGCTAATGCCCCTTTTCATCACAATGCTCCATGACCCCTGTCATCACAATGCTCCGTGTCTACAGTCATCACAATGCTTCATGACCTTTCTCATCACAATGGTCCATGCCCTGGTCTTTACAAAGCTCCATGACGCATGTCATCAGAATGCTCCTTGGACATCTCTCACAATGCTCCATGCCCTTGTAATCACAATGCTCCATGCCCCTTCTCATCAGAATGCTCCATTTCCTTCTCATCACAGTGCTCCATGCCCTTGTAATCACATTGCTTCAAAACCCCTGTAATCTCAATGCTCCATGCACCTTTTCATCAAAATGCTCCATGCCCTCGTCATCACAATGCTCCATGACCCTTGTCATCGCAATGTTCCAAGCCCTTGTCATCAAAATGCTCCATTACCTTTGTCATCACAATCCTCCATGACGCTTGGTATCACAATGCTCCATGCCATAGTCATCACAATGGACAATTGCATATGTCATCACAATGCTCCCTGACACCTGTCTTCACAATACTCCATTACCTTGTCATCACAATGTTCCATGCCATTGTCATCACAATGCGCCACGCCCACTGTCATCACAATAATCCATGAAGCTTGTCACACCAGTGTTCCATGCCTCTGTCATCACAATGCTCCATTCCCTTGTCATCACAATGCTCCATGACCCCTGTCATCACAATGGTCGTTGACTCCAGACATCACAATGCTTCATGACCTTTGTCTTCACAGTGGTCCATGTCCTCTTCAAACAAGGATCTGTGATCTTTTACACCACAGTGCTCCATGAATATTTCATCACAATGCTCTGTGTCCCTTGTCATGAAAATGCTCCATGCCGTTGTCACCAGAATGTTCCATGCCCTTGTCATTACAATGCTCCATGCCCACTGTCATCACAATAATCCATGAAACTTGTCAGACCAATGTTCCATGCCCCTGTCTTCACATTGCTCCATGCCCTTGTCATCACAATGCTCCATGACCCGTTTCATCACAATGCTCCGTGACTACAGTCATCAGAATGCTTCATGACATATCTCATCACTATGGTCCATGCCCTCGTCACACAAGGCTCTGTGATCTATTTAACCACAATGCTCCATGAATATTTCATCACAATGCTCTGTGTCCCTTGTCATCAAAATGCTCCATGCCTTTGTCAGCACAATGCTCCATGACAGTTGTCATCAAAATGCTCCTTTTGCTTGTCAGCACAATGCTCCATGACCACTGTCATCACAATGCTCCGTGACTCCAGTCATCGCAATGCTTCATGACCTTTGTCCTCACAATGGTCCATGCCCTCGTCACACAAGGCTCTGTGACCTTTGTCACCACAATGCTCCATGCCCTTGTTCTCACAATGTGCCATGCCCACTGTCATCACAATAATCCATGAAACATGTCAGACCAATGTTCCATGCCCCTGTCATCACATTGCTCCTTGCCCTTGTCATCACAATGCTCCATGACCCCTGTCATCACAATGCACCGTGATTCCAGTCATCACAAAATTTCATGACCTTTGTCCTCACAGTAGTCCATGCCTTCGTCAAACAAGGCTCTGTGATCTTTGTCACCACAATGCTGCATGAAATTTTCATCACAATGCTCTGTGTCCCTTGTCATCACAATTCTCCATGCCCTTTGACAGCACAATGCTCCATGACATTTGTCATCAAAATGCTCCATGTGGATGTTAGCACAATGCTCCATGACACATGTCATCACAATGTGCCATGCTCTTTTCATCACAATGCTCCACATCCTTTTCATCGCTATGCTCCATAAAACTTGTCATCTCAATGCTCCATGCACTTCTCATCAAAATGTTCTCTCACCACATATATCACAATGTTCCATCACTAGTCATCACAATACTCGCTCACCCTTGTCATCACAATGTTCCATGACCACTGTCATCACAGTGCTCCATGCCCTTATCATCACAATGCTCCATGACCACTGACATCACAATTTTCCATAACCCCTGTCACAAAATGCTCCATGACCCATTTCATCACAATGCTTCATGACCCTTGACATCACAATGTTCCATAACCCCTGTCATCAAAATATTCCATGACCCTTTTATTAAAATTGCTCTATGACACTGTCATCACAATGCTCCCTACCCTTCTCATCACAATGCACCACGCCCTTGTCATCAAAATGCCCCATGACATTTGTCATCAAAAAGCTCCATGACCCTTGGCATCTCAATGCTCCATGCCATTGTCATCACAATGCTCAATGAAATCTCTCATCACATTGCTCCATGCCCTTGTCATCACAATGCTCCATTACACCTGTCATAACCATGCTCCATGACCGCTGCCATCACAATGTTCCACGGCCTTGTCCTCACAAGGCTCCATGACCCTTGTCATCACAATGCTCCAAGACCTCTGTAATCACAATTCTCCATGCCACTTTTCATCTCAATGCTCCATGAACACTGTCATCACAATGCACCATGCCCATCATCATAATGATTCATGCTATTGTCATCACAATGAAAACAAAATGCTCCATGTCCTCTGTCATCACAATGCTCCAAACCCTTCTGATCACAATGTTCCATAACACTTGTCATCACATGCCCCATGACGCTCGTCATCACAATTATGCAAGGTCTTCTCATCAAAATGCTCCATGACCTTTGTCACCACAATGCTCAATACACTTGGCATCACAATGCTCGCTGACACTTGTCATCAGTATGCTCCTTGAACACTGTCATGACAAGGCTCCATACCTTTTTCATCACAGTGATCCATTCCCTTTTCATCACAATGCTCCAAGACACCTGTTATTCACAATGCTCCGTGACTCCAGTCATCACAATGCTTCGTGACATTTGTCATCACAATGGTCCATGACCTCATCACACAAAGCTCTGTGACCTTTGTCACCACAATGCTCCATGAAATTTTTATCACAATGCTCTGTGACCCTTGTCATCACAAACCTCCATGCCTTTGTCAGCACAATGCTCCATGACCCTTGTCATCACAATGCTCGATGCGTGTGTCAGCACAATGCTCCATAACCCATGTCATCACAATGAACCATGCACTTGTCATCACAATGCTCCAAATCCTTGTCATCAAAATGCTCCATAAACCTTCTCATCACAATGCTCCATGCCCTTGTAATCACATTGCTTCAAAATCCCTGTAATCTCAATGCTCCATGTACCTTTTCATTAGAATGCTCCATGCCCTTGTCATCACAAAGCACCATGACCATTGTCATCGCAATGTTCCAAGCCCTTGTCATCAAAATGCTTCATTACCTTTGTCATCACAATCCTCCATGACACTTGGTATCACAATGCTCCATGCCATTGTCATCACAATGGACAATGACATATGTCATCACAATGATCCCTGACACCTTGCTTCACAATTCTCCATGACCTTGTCATCACAATGTTCCATGCCCTTGTCATCACAATGTGCCATGCCCACTGTCATCACTATAATCCATGAAACATGTCAGACCAAAGTTCCATGCCACTTTCATCTCAATGCTCCATGCCCTTGTCATCACAATGCTCCATGACCCCTGTCATCACAATGCTCCGAGACTCCAGTCATCACAATGCTTCATGACCATTCTCCTCACAATGGTCCATGCCCTCGTCACACAAGGCTCTGTGACATTTGTCACCACTATGCTCCATTCCCTTGTCATCTCAATGTTCCATGCCGACTGTCATCACAATAATCCGTGAAACTTGTCAGACCAATGTTCCATGCCCCTGTCATCACATTGCTCCATGCCCTTGTCATCAAAATGCTCCATCACCGCTTTCATCACAATGCACCGTGACTCCAGTCATCACAAAGATTCATGACCTATGTCCTCACAATGGTCCATGCCTTCGTTACACAAGGCTCTGTGATCTTTGTCACCACAATGGTCCATGAAATATTCATCACAGTGCTCTGTGTCCCTTGTCATCACAATGCTCCATGCCTTTGTCAGCACAGTGCTCCATGACACATGTCATCACTATGTGCCATGCTCTTTTCATCACAATGCTCCAAATCCTTTTCATCGCTATGCTCCATAAAACTTGTCATCACAATGCTCCATGCCCTTGTCATCACAATGCTCCAAGTCCCCTGTAATCACAGTGCTCCATGTCCTTGTCATCACAATGCACCACGACCTTGTCATCAAAATGCTCCATGACCTTCGTCATCACAAAGCTCCATGACCCTTTGCATCACACTGCTCCATGCCATTTCATCACAATGCTACATGAAACCTCTCATCATATCGCTCCATGCCCTTGTCACCACAATGCTCCATGACACTTGTCATCACAAAGCTCGATACTCTTCTCATCACAATGCTCCATGCCCTTGTCATTACAATCCTCCATGACACAAGTATCACAGTGTTCCGTGCCCTAGTCATCACAATGTTCCATGCCGAATCTCATCACAATAATCCATGAAATTTTCAGACCAATGTTCCATGCCCTTGTCATCACAATGCTCCATTACCCCTGTCATAACAATGCTCCATGACCCCTGCCATCACAATGTTCCACCGCCTTGGCATCCAAGGCTCCATGACCCTTGTCATCACAATGCTCCAAGACCCCTGTAATCACAATTTTCCATGACCTTGTCGTTACAAAGATTCATGACGCATGTCTTCAGAACTCTCCGAGGCCTTCTCATTACAATGCTCCATGCCCTTGTCATCACAATGCTTCCAGAACGCTGTAATCACAATGCTCCATGCCCCTTGTCATTACAGGGCTCCATGACACTCGTCATCATAATTATCCGTGATCTTCTCATCACAATGCTCCACGGTCTTGCCATCACAATGCTCCATGCCCTGGTCATCAGAATGCTCCATGTCCCATGTCATCACAATACTCCAAGTCCTTGTCATCACAATGCTCCTTGACACTTCTTATCACAATGTTACATGATATTTTCATCACAATTGTCCATGCACTTGTCATCGCAATGCTCTATGACCCCTGTAATCACAATGCTCCATGTCCTTCTCATCACAAAGCTCCATGACGCATGTCATCAGAATGCTCCTTTGCCTCCTCATCACAATACTCCATGCCCTTGTCATCACAATGTTCCATAACCCCTCTTATCAAAATGTTCCATGACAATTTTCATCAATTTGCTCCAAGACCCTCTCATCACAATGCTCCCTGAAATTCTCATCACAATTTACAACGACCTTGTCATCAAAATGCTCCATGACATTTGTCATCACAATGCACCACACGTTTGTCATCAAAATGCCCCAAGACCTTTGTCATCAGAAAGCTCCATTACCCCTGTCATAACAATGATCCATGACCCCTGCCATCACAAGGTTCCACGGCCTTGTCATCACAAGCCTCCATGACCCTTGTCATCACAATGCTCCAAGACCCCTCTAATCACAATGCTCCGTGCCCTTGTCATCACAAAGCTCCATGACGCATGTCATCAGAATGCTCCATGGCCTTCTCATCACCATGCTCCATGCCCTTGTCATCACAATGCTCCAACAGCCCTGTAATCACAATGCTCCATGCCCCTTTTCATCTCAATGCTCCATGAAACCTGTCATCACAATGCACCGTGTCCATCACCATAATATTTCATGCTATTGTTATCACAATGAAATCAAAACGCTCAATGACCACTGTCATCACATTGCACCAAACCCTTCTGATCACAATGTTCCATAAAAACTTGTCATCACAATGCCCCATGAGGGTGGTCATCACAATTATCCATGGATTTCTCATCACAATGCTCCATGATCTTTGTCATCACAATGCTCAATGCACTTATCATCACAATGCTCCCTGACAGTTGTCATCAGTATGCTCCTTGAACCCTGTCATGACAAGGCTCCATGCATTTTTCATCACAATGATCCATTCCCTTTTCATCACAATGCTCCAAGACCCCTGTAATCACAATGCTCCAACTCCTTGCCATCACAAAGCACCATGACGCATGTCATCAGAATGCTCCATTGCTTTCTCATCACAATACTCCATGCTCTTGTCATCACAATGCTTCAAAACCCCTGCAATCTCAATGCTCCATGCACCATTTCATCAGTATGCTCCATGACCCTTGTCATCACAAGGCTCCATGGCCCTCTCATCACAATGCTCCAGGACCTTCTCATCACATTGCTCCATTCCCTTCTCATGACAATGCTCCATGACCCCTGTCATCACAGTACTCCATGAATAATTTCAGCCGAATGCTCCATGACCTTCTCATCACAAAGCTCCATGACCCATGTCATCACAATTCTACATGACCACAGTCATCAAAATGATCCATGCCAATTGTCATCAGAATGTTCCATGAGCTTGTCATCCCAATGCTCCATGACCCCTGTAATCAAAATGCTCCTTGACGCTTGTCGTCACAGAGCTCCATGACACTTGTCATCACAATTCTCCATGTCTTTGTCAGCAAAATGCTACATGACCTTGTCATCACAATGCTCCATGCAATTGTCATCACAATTCTCCTTTACCACTGTCATCACAATCCTCCGTGTCCCTTGGGATCACATTGTTTCATGCCCTTGTCATCACAATGCTCCGTGATTCTTGAAATCAAAATGATCCATGACCTGTGTCATCACAATGCTCCAAACTCTTGTGATCACAATGTTCCATAACAATTGTCATCACAACGCTCCATGATGCCTGTCATCACAATAATCCATGCCCTTGTCATCAAAATGCTCCATGAACTTTTTCATCACAATGCTCAATACACTTGTCATCACAATGCTCCCTGACACTTTTCGTCAGAATGCTCCTTGAACCCTGTCATGAAAAGGCTCCATGCCTTTTTCATCACAATGCTCAATGGCCTTTTCATCACAATGCTCCATGCCATTGTCATCACAATACTCCACAAGCTTGTCATCAGAATGCTCCATGACCCTTGTCATCACAATGCTCCATGATCCCTGTGACCACAATGCTCCATGACAACTGTCTTCACAATGCTCCATGACCCTTGTCATTACAGTGCTCCATGACGCTCGTCATCAAAATTATCCATGGTCTTCTCATCACAATGCTCCACGGTCTTACCATCACGATGCTCCAAGACACTTCTCATCACGATGTTACATGCTCTTGTCATCACAGTTCTCCATGCACTTGTCATCGAATTGCTCCATGACCCCTGTCATAGCAAGCTCCATGTGCTTTTCATCACAATGCTTCAGGAACTTGTCATCAAAATTCTCAATGGCCCTTGTCATCACAATCCTCCATGCCTTTGTCATCAAAATGCTCCCTGACCCTTGCCATCACAATGCTCCAAACCCCTGTCATCACAAAGCTCCATTAACTTTGTCATCACATTCCTCCATGACACTTGGCAACACAATACTCCATGCCATTGTCATCACAATGGACCATGACATATGTCATCACATGCCCCCATACCCCTGTTTTCACAGTACTACATGACCTTCTCATCATAATGCTCCATGCTCTTCTCATCAGAATGCGCCTTGCCCACTGTCATCACAATAAACAATGAAACTTGTCAGACCAATGCACCATGCCCCTGTCATCAGAATGCTCCATACCCTTGTCATCACAATGTTCCGTAACTCCAGTCAGCACAATGCTCCATGACCTTTGTCATCACAAGGCTCAATACACTTGTCATCACAATGCTCCCTGACACTTGTCATCAGTATGCTCCTTGAACCCTGTCATGACAAGGCTCCATGCCTTTTTCATCACAATGATCCATACCATTTTCTTCACAATGCTCCAAGACCGCTGTAATCACAATGCTCCATGACCTTTAATCACAAAGCTCCATGATGCATGTCATCAGAATGCTCCATGGCCTTCTCATCACATTGCTACATGTCCTTGTCATCACAGTGCTCCAAGACCCCTGTCATCTCAATGTTCTGTGACTCCAGTCATCACAAGGCTTCATGACATTTGTCATCACAATGGTCCATGTCCTCGCCACACAGGGCTCTGTGACATTTCTCACCACAATGCTCCATGAACTTTTCATCACAATGTTCTGTGATCCTTGTCATCACCATGCTCCATGCCTTTGTCAGCACAATGCTCCATGACCGTTGTCATCACAATGCTCCATGCGCTTGTGAGCACAATGCTCCACAACCCATGTCGTTACCATGCGCCATGTGCTGGTCATCACAGTGCTCCACATCCTTGTCATTACAGTGCTCCAAAAACCTTGTCATCACAATGCTCCATGCACTTCTCATTAAAATGCTCTCTCCCCCATGTCATCACAATGTTCCATGATCCGTGTCATGACAATGCTACATGACCTTATCATCACAATGCTCCATGAACCCTGACATCACAATGTCCCATAACCCCTGTCATCAAAATGCTCCATGACCCTTTTCATCACAATCCTCCATGACCCCTGACATCACAATGTTCCATAACCACTGTCATCAAAATATTCCATGATACTTTTCATCAAATTGCTCCATGACCCTCTCATCAAAATGCTCCCTGCCCTTCTCATCACAATGCACCACGACCTTGTCATCAAAATGCCCCATGAACTTTGTCATCACAAACTCCATGACCCTTGGCATCACAGTGCTCCATGCCATTTTCATCACAATGTTTCATGACCCCTGTAATCACAATGCTCCATGCACATTTTCATCAGAATGCTCCATGAGACTTCTCATCACAAGGCTCCATGGCTTTCTCATCACAATGCCCCAGGACCTTGTCATCACAGTGCCCCATTACCCCGTCATCACAATACTCCATGAATATTTTCAGCCCAATGCTCCATGACCTTCTTATCACAATGCTCCATGACCCTGTCATCACAATGCTCCATGACCACTGTCATCACAGAGCTCCATGACCCCTGACAACACAATGATATGGGAATCTTGTATTCAAAATGCTCCATGACCCTTGTCATCTCAATGCTCCATGCCCTTGTCATCACAATGCTCCATGAAGCCTCTCATCACATTGCCCCATGCCCTTGTCATTACGAACATCCATGATCCATGTATCACAGTGTTCCGTGCCCTTGTCATCACAATGCTCTATGCCCACTCTCATCACAGTAATCCATTAAAGTTTTCAGACGAATGCTCGATGCCCTTGTCATCACAATCCTCCACTGCCCATGTCATAACCATGCTCCATGACCCCTGCCATCACAATGTTCAACGTTCTTGTCATCACAAGGATCCAATACCCCTGTAATCACAATGCTTCATGCCCCTTTTCATCAGAATGCTCCATGAGAATTGTCACCAAAAGGCTCCATGGTCCTCTCATTACAATGCTCCAGTACCTTGTCATCACACTGGTCCATGCCCACTTCATCAAAAGGCTCTGTGAAATTTGTCACCACAATGCTCCATGAAAATTTCATCACAATGCTCTTTTACCCATGTCTTCACTATGCTCCATGCCTTTGTCAGCACAATGCTCCATGACGCTTGTCATCACAATGCTCTATACTCTTCTCATCACAATGCTCCATGCCCTTGTCATTACAATCCTCCATGACACATGTATCAAGTGTTCCGTGCCCTAGTCATCACAATGCTCCATGCCGAATCTCATCACAATAATCCATGAAATTTTCGGACCAATGTTCCATGCACATGTCATCACAATGCTCCATTTCCCCTGTCATAACAATGCTCCATGAACCCTGCCATCACAATGTTCCACGGCCTTGTCATCCAAAGCTCCATGACCCTTGTCATCATAGTGCTCCAAGACCTCTGTAATCACAATGCTCCATGCCCTTGTCGTCACAATGATTCATGACGCATGTCATCAGAATGCTCCATGGCCTTCTCATGAAAATGCTCCATTCCCTTGTCATCACAATGCTCCAGGAACCCTGGATACACAATGTTCCATGCCCCTTGTCATTACAGTGCTCCATGACGCTCGTCATCACAATTATCCGTGATCTTCTCATCACAATGCTCCACGGTCCTGACATCACAATGCTCAATGCCCTGGTCATCACAATGCTCCATGTCCCATGTCATCACAATTCTCCACGTCCTTGTCATCACAATGCTCCATGACACTTCTTATCACAATGTTACCTGATCTTGTCATCACAATTCTCCATGCACTTGTCATCGGAATGCTCTATGATCCCTGTCATAGCAAGTTCCATGAGCTTTTCATCACAATGCTTCACGATATTGTCATCAAAATTCTCAATGACCCTTGTCATCACAATGCTCCATGCCCATGTAATCACAATGCTCCATGACCCTTGTCATCACAATGTTCCAAGCCCTTGTCATCAAATGCTCCATTCCCTTTGTCATCACAATCCTCCATGACACTTGGTATCACAATGCTCCATGCCATTGTCATCTCAATGGACAATGACATATGTCATCACAATGCTCCCTGACACCTGTCTTCACAATACTCCATGACCTTGTCATCACAATGTTCCAAGACCTTGTCATCACAATGCGCCACGCCCACTGTCATCACAATAATCGATGAAACATGTAAGACCAATATTCCATGCCCCTGTCATCACAATGCACCATGCCCTTGTCATCACAATGCTCCATGACACCAGTCATCACAATGCTTCATGACCTTTGTCATCACAATGTTCCATGCCCTCGTCACACAAGGCTCTGTGACCTTTTTCACCACAATGCTCCATGTCCTTGTCATCACAAAGCTCCATGACGCATGTCATCAGAATGCTCCTTTGCCTTCTCATCACAATGCTCCTTGCCCTTGTAATCACAAAGCTTCAAAATCCCTGTAATCACAATGCTCCATGCACCTTTTCATCAGAATGCTCCATGACCCTTTTGATCAAAATGCTCCATGACCCATGACATCACAATGTTCCATAACCCCTGTCATCAAAATGATCCATGACACTTTTCATCAATTTGCTCCATGACCTTGTCATCACAATGCTCCCTGCCCTTCTCATCACAATGCACCACGACCTTGTCATCAAAATGCTCCATGAGGGCTTCCCTGGTGGCGCAGTGGTTGAGAGTCCGCCTGCCGATGCAGGGGACGCGGGTTCGTGCCCCAATCCGGGAGGATCCCACATGCTGCGGAGCGTCTGGGTCCGTGAGCCATGGCCGCTGAGCCTGCGCGTCCGGAGCCTGTGCTCCGCAACGGGAGAGGCCACAACAGTGAGGGGCCCGCGTAAAAGCAAAAAAAAAAAAAAATGCTCCATGACATTTGTCATCACAAAGCTCCATGACCCTTGGAATCACAATGCTCCATGCCATTTCATCACAATGCTACATGAAACCTCTCGTCACATTTCTCCATGCCATTGTCAGCACAATGCTCCATGACGCTTGTCATCACAATGCTCGATACTCTTCTCATCACAATGCTGCATGCTCTTGTCACTACAATCCTCTATGACACAGGTATAACAGTGTTCCGTGCCCTAGTCATCACAATGCTCCATGCCGAATCTCATCACAATAATCCATGAAATTTTCAGACTAATGTCCCATGCCCTTGTCATCACAATGCTCCATTACCCCTGTCATAACAATGCTCCATGACCACTGCCATCACAATGTTCCACGGCCTTGTCATCCAAGGCTCCATGACCCTTGTCATCACAGTTCTCCAAGACCACTGTAATCACAATGCTCCATGCCTTTTTCGTCACAAAGATTCATGACGCATGTCATCAGAATGCTCCGTGGCCTTCTCATGACAATGCTCCATGCCCTTGTCATCACAATGCTCCAAGAACCCTTTAATCACAATGCTCCATGCCCCTTGTCATTACCGTGCTCCATGACGCTCGTAATCACAATTATCCATGATCTTCTCATCACAATGCTCCACGGTCTTGCCATCACAATGCTCCATGCTCTGGTCATCACAATGCTCTATGACCCCTGTCATAGAAAGCTCCATGCGCTTGTCATCACAATGCTTCATGACCTTTTTCACCACAATGCTCCATGCCCTTGTCATCACAATGCTCCATGCCCACTGTCATCACAATGTTCCATACCCCTGTCATCAAAATGTTCCATGACACTTTTCATCAATTTTGCTCCATGACCCTGTCATAACAATGCTCCCTGCCCTTCTCATCACAATGCACCACGACCTTGTCATCAAAATGTTCCATGACACTTTTCATCAATTTTGCTCCACCACCTCTGTAATCACAATACTCCATGCCCCTTGTCATTACAGTACTCCATGACGCTCGTCAACACAATTATCCGTGAACTTCTCATCACAATGCTCCACGGTCTTGCCATCACAATGCTCCATGCTCTGGTCATCACAATGCTCCATGTCCCATGTCATCACAATTCTCCAGGTCATTGTCATCACAATGCTCCTTGACACTTCTTTTCACAATGTTACATGATCTTTTCATTACAATTCTCCAGGCATTTGTCATCGCAATGCTCTATGACCCCTGTCATAGCAGGCTCCATGCGCTTGTCATGACAATGCTTCACGACGTTGTCATCAAAATTCTCAATGGCCCTTGTCATCACAATGCTCCATGACACTTGTCATCACAATGTCCCAAGCCCTTGTCATCAAAATGCTCCATTACCTTTGTCATCACAATCCTCCATGACACTTGGTATCACAATGCTCCATGCAATTGTCATCACAATGGACAATGACATATATCATCACAATGCTCCCTGACACCTGTCTTCACAGTACTCCATGACCTTGTCATCACAATGTTCCATGCCCTTGTCATCACAATGTGCCATTCCCACTGTCATCACAATAATCCATGTAACTAGTCAGACCAATGTTCCATGCCCCTGTCATCAAAATGCTCCATGCCCCTGTCATCACAATGCTCCATGTCCCTGTCATCACAAAGATCCATGACACATGTCATCAGAATGCTCCATGGCCTTCTCATCACTATGCTCCATGACCTTGTCATCACAATGCTCCAAGATCCCTGTAATCACAATGCTCCATGCCCCTATTCATCAGAATGCTCCACTAGACTTGTCATCACAAGGATCCATGGTCTTCTCATCACACTGCTCCAGGACCTTGTCATCAAAATGCTCCATTCCCTTGTCATCACAATGCTCCTTGACCACTGTAATCACAATACTCCATGAACATTTTCAGCGCAATGCTCCATGACCGTCTCATCATAATGCTCCATTACCCTTGACATCATTATGCTCCATGACGCTTCTCATCACAATGTCCCAAGCCCTTGTCATCAAAATGCTCCATTACCTTTGTCATCACAATCCTCCATGACACTTGGTATCACAATGCTCCATGACCCCTGTCATCACAATGCTCCGTGACTCCAGTCATCACAATGCTTCATGACCTTTGTCATCTCAATGGTCCATGCCATTGGCACACAAGGCTCTGTGACATTTGTCACCACAATGCTCCATGAACTTTTCATCAAAATACTCTGTGACACTTGTCATCAAAATGCACCATGTCTTTGTCAGCACAGTGCTCCATGACCCATGTCATCACAATGCGCCATGTGCTTGTCATCACAAATCTCCATGAGGCTTGTCATCACAACGCTCGATGCACTTCTCATCACAATGCTCCATGACCTTGTCATTACATTCCTGCATGAACTATGTATCACAGTGTTCCATGCCCTTTTCATTACAATGCTCCATGCCCTTGTCATCACAATGCTCCATGACCCTTGTCATCACTGTGCTCCAAACCCTTGTCATCAAAATGCTCCATTACCTTTGTCATCACAATCCTCCATGACTCTTGGCATCACAATGCTCCATGTCATTGTCATCACAATGAGCCATGCCCACTGTCATCACAATAATCCATGAAACTTGTCAGACCAAAGTTCCATGGCCCTGTCATCACAGTGCTCTATGCCCTTGTCATCACAATGCTCAAGGAACCCTGTCATCACAATGCTCCGTGACTCCAGTCATCACAATGTTTTATGACATTTGTCATCACAATGTTCCATGCCCACGTCACAAAAGGCTCTGTGACCTTTGTCATCACAATGCTCCATGTTCTTGTCATCACCATGTGCCATGCCCACTGTCATCACAATAATCCATGAAACTTGTCAGACCAATGTTCCATGCCCCTGTCATCACAATGCTCCATGCCCTTGTCATCACAATGTGCCAAGACCCTTGTCATTACGATGCTCTAAACCCTTGTCATCAAAATGCTCCATTATGTTTGTCATCACAATCCTCGATGACACTTGGCATCACAATGCTCCATACAATTGTCATCGCAATGGACCATGACATATTTCATCAAAATGCTCCCTGACACCTGTCTTCACAATAATCCCTGACCTTGTCATCACAATGCTCCATGCCCTTGTCATCACAATGTGTCATGCCCACTGTCATCACAATAATCTATGAAACTTGTCAGACCAAATTTCCATGCCACTTTCGTCACAATGCTCCATGGCTTTGTCATCACAATGCTCCATGACCCCTGTCATAACAGTGCTCCATGATCCCTGCCATCATAGTGTTCAACGGCCTTGTCATCCAAGGCTCCATGACCCTTGTCATAACAATTCTACAAGACCCCTGTAATCACAATGCTCCATGCCCGAGTCATAACAAAGATCTATGACGCATGTCATCAGAATGTTCCATAGACTTCTCATCACAATGCTCCATGCCCTTGTCATCACAATGCTCCAAGACCCCTGTAATCACAGTGCTCCATGCCACTTTTTATCTCAATGCTCCATGAACCCTGTCATCACAATGCACCATGCACAGCATCATAATGTTTCATGCTATTGCCATCACAATGAAATCAATATTCTCCATGACAACTGTCATCACAATGCTAAAAACCCTTGTGATCACAATGTTCCATAATACTTGTCATCACAATGCCCCATGACGCTCGTCATCACAATTATGAATGGTTTAATCATTACAATATTCCATGACCTTTGTCACCACAATCCTCAATACACTTATCACCACAATGCTCCCTGATACTTGTCATCAGTATGCTCCAAGAACCCTGTCATGAAAAGGCTCCATTCCTTTTTCATCACAATGATCCTTTCCCTTTTCATCACAATGCTGCAAGACCCCTGTAATCACAATGCTCCCTGCCCTTGTCATCACAAAGCTCCATGACACATGTCATCTGAATGCTCCATGGCCTTCTCATCACAATGCTCCATGCCCTTGGCATCACAATGCTCCAAGTACACTGTCATCACAATGCTCCGTGACTACAGTCATCACAGTGCTTCATGACATTTGTCATCACAATGTTCCATGACCTCGTCACACAAGGCTTTGTGACCTTTGTCACCACAATGCTCCATGAACTATTCATCACAGTGCTCTGTGAACCTTGTCATCACAAAGTTCTATGCCATTGTCACCACAATGCTCCATGACCGCTGTCAGCACAATGCTCGATGCGCGGGTAAGCACAATGCTCCATAACCCATGTCATCACAATGCTCCCTGCACTTCTCATCGAAATGCAGCACACACTTGTTATCAAAATGCTCCATGATCTTTGTCATAACAAAGTTCCATGACACTTGGCATCACAATGCTCCATTCCATTGTCATCACAATGCTCCATGAACACTCTCATCACAATGCTCCATGCACTTGTCATCACAAATCTCCATGAGGATTGTCATCACAACGCTCGATGCCCTTCTCATCACAATGCTACATGTCCTTGTCATTACAATCCTGCATGATCTATGTATCACCGTGATCCGTGCCCTTGTCATAACAATGCACCATGACCCCTGCCATCACAAAGTTCCACGGCCTTGTCATCACAAGCCTCCATGAACCTTGTAATCACAATGCTACAAGACCCCTCTAATCAAATGCTCCAGGCCCTTGTCATCACAATGCTGCATGACGCAAGTCATCAGAATGCTCCATGGCCTTCTCATCACAATGCTCCATGCACTTGTCATCACAATGCTCCAAGACCGCTGTAATCACAGTGCTCCATGCCCCTTTTCATCTCAATGTTCCATGAACCCTGTCATCACAATGCACCATGCCCATCACCATAATATTTCATGCTATTGTCATCACAATGAAATCAAAATGCTCAATGACCTCTGTCATCACAATGCTCCAAACCCTTCTGATCACAATGTTCCATAACTCTTGTCATCACAATGCCCCATGAGGCTGGTCATCACAATTATCAATGGTCTTCTCATCACAATGCTCCTTGATCTTTGTCATCACAATGCTCAATACACTTATCATCACAATGCTCCCTGACACTTCTCATCAGTATGCTCCTTGAACCCTGTCATGGCAAGGCTCCATGCAATTTTCATCACAATGCTCCATGTCCTTGTCATCACAAAGATCCATGATGCATGTCATCAGAATGCTCCATGGCCTTCGCATCACAATGCTCCATGCCCTTGTCATCACAATGCTACAAAACCCCTGTAATCACAATGCTCCATGCACCTTTTCATCAGAATGCTCCATGACACTTGTCATCACAAGGCTCCATGGTCCTCTCATCACAATGCTCCAGGAACTTGTCATCACAGTGCTCCATTCCCTTGTCATCACAATGCTCCATGACCCCTGTCATCACAATACTACATGTATATTTTCAGCGCAATGCTCAATGACCGTCTTATTACAGTGCTCCATGACCCATGTTTTCACAATGCTCCATGACCACAGTCATCAAAATGCTCCATGACCCCTGTCATCACAGTGGTCCATGCCTTCGTCATCAAAAGGCTCTGTGACATTTGTCACCACAATTCTCCATGAAATTTTCATCACAATGTTCTCTTACTCATGTCATAACTATGCTCCATGCCTTTGTCAGCACAATGCTCCATGACACTTGTCATCACAATGCTCCATGCGCTTGTCCGCAAAATGCCCCATGACCTGTGTCATCACAATGCGACATGTGCTTGTCATCACAATGCTCCACAACCTTGTCATCACAGTTCTCGATAAACCTTGTTGTCACAATGCTCCATGCACTTCCCATCAAAATGCTCTCCCATCACTGATATCATAATGTTCCATCACTAGTCATCACAATACTCCCTCACCCCTGTCATCACAATGTTCCATGACCCCTGTCATCACAATGCTCCATGACCCTTTTCATCACAATGCTCCCTGACCCCTGACATCACAATGTTCCATAACCCCTGTCATCAAAATGTCCCATGACACTTTTCATCAAATTGCTCCATGACCCTTTCATCACAATGCTCACTGCCCTTCTCATCACAGTACACCACGCCCTTGTCATCAAAACCCTCCATGACCTTTGTCATCACAAAGCTCTGTGACCATTGGCATCACAATGCTCCATGCCCTTGTCATCAAAATGCTCCATGAACCCTCTCATCACATTGTTACATGTCCTTTTCATCACAGGCTCCATGATGCTTTTCATCACAATGCTCGATGCTCTTCTTAACACAAATCTCCAAGGCTTGTCATTACAATCCTCCATGACCCATGTATCACAGTGTTCCGTGCCCTTGTCATCACAATGCTCCATTGCCCCTCTTATCACAATAATCCATGAAAATTTTCAGACCAATGCTCCATGCCCTTGTCATGAAAATGCTCCTTTACCCTGTTATAACAATGCTCTATAAAAACTGCCATTACAATGTTCCACGGCCTTCTCATCACAAGGCTCCATGACCCTTGTCATCACAATGCTCCAAGACACCTGTAATCACAATGCTCCATGCCTTTGTCATCACAAAGCTCCATGTCTCATGTCATCAAAATGCGCCTTCGCATTCTCATCACAATGCTCCATGACCTGGTCATCGCAATGCTCCAAGACCCCTGTAATCACAATCCTCCATGCCCCTTTTCATCTCAATGCTCCATGAACCCTGTCATCACAGTGCACCATGCCCATCATCATAATGCTTCATGCTATTGTCATCACAATGAAATCAAAATGCTCCATGACCTCTCTCATCACAATGCTCTAAACCCTTTTGATCACAATGTTCCATTACACTTGTCATCACAATGCCCCATGACGCTCATCATCACAATTATCCATGGTATTTTATTCACAATACTCCATGGCCTTTGTCATCACAATGCTCAATAAACTTGTCATCACAATGCTCCCTGACAATGGTCATCAATATGCTCCTTGAAACTTGTCATGTCAAGGCTCCATGCATTTTTCATCACAATAATCCTTGCACTTTTCATCACAATACTCCAAGACCCCTGTAATCACAATGCTCCATGCCCTTCTCATCACAATGCTTAATGAAGCATGTCTTCAAACTGCTCCATTGCCTTCTCATCAACATGCTCCATGCCCTTTTCATCACAATGCTCCATTCCCTTGTCATCAAAATGCTCCATGACCCGTGTCATCACAGTACTCCATGAATATTTACAGCCCAATGCTCCATGACCTTCTCTTCACAATGCCCCATGAACTCAGTCATCACTATGCTCCATGACCACTGTCATCACAACGATCCATGACCCCTGACAACACAATGATCCTGGACTCTTGTCATCAAAATGCTCCATGACACTTGTCATCACAATGATCCATTCCCTTGTCATCACCATGCTCCATAACCCTTGTCATCACAAGGCTCCAAGCCCTTGTCATCACAATGCTCCATTATATTTGTCATCACATTTCTCCATGACACTTGGCATCACAGTGCTCCATGCCATTGTCATCACAATGGATCATGACATATGGCACCACAATGCTCCCTGACACCTGTCTTCACAATAATCTAAGACCTTGTCATAACAATGCTTCATGCCCTTTTTATCACAATGCACCATGCCCACTGTCATCACAATAATCCAATAAATTTATCAGACCAATGCCCCATGAACCCTGTCATCCCAATGTTCCATGACCCCTGTAATCAGAATGCTCCATGACGCTTTTCATCACAGAGCTTCATGACCCTTGTCATCACAATGCTCCATGACCCCTGCCATCACAATACTCCATGAATATTTTCAGCCCAATGCTCCATGACCTTCTCATCACAATGCTCCAAGATCCCTTTAATCACAATGCTCCTTGCCCCTTTTCATCTCAATGGTCCATGAACCCTGTCATCACAATGATCCATGCCCATCATCATAATGCTTCATGCTATTTTCATCACAATGAAATCAAAATGTCCCATGACCTCTGTAATCACAATGTTCTAAAACCTTGTGATCACAATGTTCCATAACAGTTGTCATCACAACGCCCCATTACGCTCGTCATCACAATTATCAATGGTCTTCTCATCACAATGCTCCATGACATTTGTCATCACAATGCTCAATACACTTGTCATCACAATGCTCCATGAGCTTGTCAGCACACTGCTCCATGACCGATGTCATCACAAGGTGCCATGCGCTTGTCAACACAATGCTTCACATATTTTACATCACAATGCACCATAAAACTTGTCATCACAATACTCCATGCACTTCTCAAGAAAATGATCTCTCACCACTGATATCACAATGTTCCATCACTAATCATCACAACACTCCCTAACCCCTTTAATCACAATGTTCCATGACCCCAATAATCACAATGCTACATTCCCTTATCGTCACAATGTACCACTCCCTTGTCATCAAAATGCTACATGACCTTTGTCATCACAAAGCTCCATGACCCTTCGCATCACAATGCTCCATGCCATTGTCATCACAATGCTCCATGAAGCCTCTCATCATATTGCTCCATGCCCTTGTCATCACAAAGCTCCAAGACGCTTCTCATCACAATGCTCAATGCCCTTCTCATCACAATGCTCCATGCCCTTGTCATTACAATCCTCCATGACCCATGTATCTAAGTGTACCTTGCCCTTGTCATCATAATGCTCCATGCACACTCTCATCACAATAATCCATGAAACTTTTCAGACCAATGCTCCATGCCCTTGTCATCACAATGCTCCATTACTCCTGTCATAACAATGCTCAATGACCCCTGCCATCACAAGGTTCCACGGCCTTGTCATCACAAGACTCCATGACACTTGCCATCACAATGCTCCAAGACCCTGTAATCACAATGCTCCATGCCCTTGTCATCACAAAGCTCCATGACGCATGTCATCAGAATGCTTCATGGCCTTCTCATTCACAATGCACCATGCCCTTGTCATCACAATGCTCCATGACCCCTGTCATCACAATGCTCCATGACCACAGTCATCACAACGATCCATCACCCCTGACAACACAATGATCCGGGACTCTTGTCATCAAAATGCTCCATGACCCTTGTCATCACAATGATCCATGCCCTTGTTATCCCAATGCTCCATGACCCCTGTAATCACAATGTTCAGTGACGCTTGTCATCACAGTGCTCCATAACCCTTGTCATCAAAATGTTCCATACATTTGTCAGCAAAATGCTTCATGAACTTGTCATCACAATGCTCCATTCCCATTGTCATCAAAATCCTCGATGAAACTTGGGTTCACATTGCTTGATGCCCTTGTCTTCACAATGCGCCATGGTCCTTGAAATGAAAATGATCCATGACCTCTGTTATCACAATGCTCCATGCCCACTGTCATAGCAATAATCCATGAAACTTGTCAGACCAATGCTCCATGCCCCTGTCATCACAATGCTCCATGCCCTTGTAATCACAGTGCTCCATTGCCCCGCACATCATAATGTTCCTTGACTCCAGTCATCACAAAGCTTTATGACCTTTGTCAACACAATGGTCCATCCCCTCGTCATCACAATGCTCTGTAACACTTGTCATCACAATGCTCCATGCCTTTGTCAGCACAATGCTCCATGACCCTTTTCATCACAATGCTCCATGTGCTTTTCAACACAATGCTCCGAGACACATGTCATCACAATGTGCCATGCACTTGTCATCACAATGCTCCACAACCTTGTCATCAAAATGCTCCATAAACATTTTTATCACAATGTTCCATGCACTTCTCATCTAAATGCTCTCTCACCACTGATATCACAGTGTTCCATCACTAGTCATCACAATACTCCCTCACCCCTGTCATCACAATGTTCCATGACCCCTGTCATCAAAATTGGCAACGTGTGAGACACAGGAGGTTAAAGGGGCTGTCTTTCCAAGTTGGGAGATTGGTAGTAAATCTGTTGGAAAGTCAAACCGGAGCACCAGGAGAGGGCTTATTAGTTGAGTTTTAGAAAACTTTCATATTCACAGTGTGTCCATTCTCTATGTTTCCTGTACATGTTATAGCTGTAGTAATATTCCCTGCAACCTGGAGAGTTGGGACCATTGGAATGTGTGCCACACATTATTGCTTTAAATGGTCTGCATTTGCTCACCCAATCTCACCAATCCTCTCAGTCCCAAGTGTCCAGCCTTATGCCACATCCAGCTGTCGTTGTAGATAGGGTCATTCCAGGTTTCATCAGAGCCCCTGAAGGAATTGTAAAGAATTTCCCTGTTTTATTGTTTTGTTTTTGAAATTCCTTTTTATAGTGTGTTTGAGCTGATTCTCACTGCCATGTTTATGGCAGTCAAGACACACTTCATTCCCTTACGGAGACATATCAATACATAGGTTTTAAGTTTCTTACTAGCCAGATATATACCTCTGCGGGAAATATGGGGTTTTGAGTCCCTTTCACTGAGGAAAGTATAGGCCTTTTCTATTCCATAGTTGGTTTTTGGAACGGTACATGTACTGATATCAAACTCTGGTTTTATGCATCACCCCTCCTCTCCTTCCCCCTTAAGCAGGCATAAGAGTGTTTTCTAAACGTGAGACTCTGTTCTCTTTCCTAACTCAGTTCATGTGTAGCCATGTTTACAGGTACTTCATAAGTGATATCTTATGATAAGTTTCTTTTTCTCTGTGACTTATTTCACTTAGAATCATCGTATCTGAATCCACTCATTTTGCTGCTACTGGCCTTATAAAATTGATTTCATGGCTGACGGATATTCCATCGTACGTAAGTAACAAAATTTCTTGAACCACTTTTGTCTTTCTTGGGATATTTAAGGTGTACCCAAGTTGAGGTTCTTGTAAGCAGTGCAGACCTTAATTTTGGGGTGGCTCTGTCCTATTGATTTTCAATTTTACCAAGGTATATTCCCTAGACTGGAAGTGCCCTTGGCTCTGTAGCTCTGTTGTTTACTTGTTTTAGGGAACACAATGCAGTCCTCCAGAGAGGCAGTTGGCAGTTTACATCCTGCCCACCAGCATAACTAGGCTCCCTTTTCTCCAGGGCCTGTCTTGCCTTTCTGGTTTTTAAACATTTGCGGATGTCCCTTTTGACTGGTGGGAAGTGATACTTCATTGTAGTGTAGATTTGCATTGCCTGTTTGATTGCTTGGCCTAAAAGGGCGTATGCGTTTTCTCCTGAATATATTCAGGAGAAAACACATACGCCCTTTCTGGCCAAGTACATCATTGTCGAAGTTGTGCCCCTCTTCCTGTGCTTTAAATGCGATTCCAATGTACCTCTTGAAATCTGTTTCCTGCTATTCTGGCTTGCTTTGAAGTCTCCCTCGTTGCCTTCCCTCAACAGATTTTTGGACCATTTTTGTCCTTTATTACTCTGACAGTTTGTGCTTTGTTGTGCCCCTAAGCTCCATTTTTCAACTCGTTTTTTGTGTGCTGACCGCAAGTCCAAAATTTTGGTTCAGGACCTATACTGGTTCCCGGCGGGTGGCTGAGACTTTGGTTAATTCCTCTTCCTCCCGGGAAATTAGAGTGACATATGCCCGTCCAAATGCCTAACAGCTACTCTCTCATTGGTTCTCCCTCTTCCCTTTCATCCTCTGCCAAATTGGCAACCTGTGTGAACCAGGAGGTTAAAGGGGCTGTCTTTCCAAGTTGGGAGATTGATAGTAAAGCAGTTGGAAAGTCAAACTGGAGCACCAGGAGAGGGACTATTATTTGAGTTTTAGAAACCTTTCATATTCACAGTGTGTCCATTTTCTTGGTTTCCCGTACATGTTATAGCTGTAGTAATATTCCCTTCAACCTGGATAGTTTGGAACCTTGGAATGTGTGCCACGCATTATTGCTTTAAAGGGTCTGCATTTGGTCACCGAATCTCACCAATCCTCTCAGTCCCAAGTGTCCAGCCTTATGCCACATCCAGCTGTCATTGTAGATAGGGTCATTCCAGTTTTCATCAGAGCCCCTGAAGGAATTGTAAAGAATTACCCTGTTTTTTTGTTTTGTTTTTGAAATTCCTTTTTATAGTGGTTTTGAGCTTATTCGCACTGCCATGTTTATGCCAGTCTACACACACTTGATTCCCTTTCAGAGACATATCGATACATAGGTTTTAAAATTCTTACTACTCTGATATATTCCTCTGCGGGGAATATGGGTGTTCAATCCCGTTCACTGAGGAAGGAGTAGGTCTTGTCTATTCTGTATTTGGATTATGGAACGGTACCTGTGCTAATATCAAACTCTGGTTTTGTACATCTCCCCACCTCTCTTTCCCCTTAAGCAGGCATAAGTATGTTTTCTAAATGTGGGACACTGTTCTCTTTCCTAATTCAGTTCATATGTAGGCATGTTTACATTTCCTTCATAAGTGATATCTTATGTCAGAATGCTCCATGGCTCTTGTCATCATAATGCTCTATGATGCTCTTCATCACAATTATCCATGGTCTTCTCATCACAATGCTCCACAGTCTTGCCATCACATTGCTCCATGCCCTGATCATCACAATGCTCCTTTACCTTTGTCATCACAATCGTCCATGAGACGTGTCATCACAATGCTACATGTTATTGGAATCACAATGGACCATGTCATATGTCATCACAATGCTCCCTGACACCTGTCTTCACTATAGTCCATGACGTTGTCATCACAATGTTCCATGCTCTTTTCATCACAATGCACCATGCCCACTGTCATCACAATAATCCATGAAATTTTTGAGACCAATGCTCCATGCCCCTGTCATCACAATGCTCCGTGACTCCATTCATCACAATGTTTCATGATATTTGTCATCACAATGGTCAATGCCCTCGTCATCACAAGGCTCTGTGACCTGTGTAAACACAATGCAGCATGAACTTTTCATCACAATGCTCCATGCCTTTCTCAGCACAACACTCAATGACACTTGTCATCACAATGCTCCATGCCTTTGTCAGCACAATGCTCCATGACATTTGTCATCACAATGCTACATGCCCTTGTCAGCACAATGCTCCATGACCCATGTCTTCACAGTGTGCCATGCGCTTGGCATCACAGTGCTCCCCAACCTTGTCATCACAATGCTCCATAAAACTTGTCATCACAAAGCTCCATGAATTTCACATCAAAATGCTGTCTCACCACTAATATCATAATTTCCCAACACTAGTCATCACAATATTCCCTCTCTCCTGTCATCACAATGTTTCACGGCATTGTCATCACAAGGCTCCATGACCCAAGTAATAACAATGTTCCAGGCCAATTTTCATCTCAATGCTCCATGAACCTTGTCATCACAACGAACCATGCCCATCAGCATAATGCTTCACGCTATTGTCATCACAATGAAATCAAAATGCTACATGACCTCTGTCATCACAATGCTCCAAACCCTTGTGATCAGAATGCTCCATAACACTTGTCATCACAACGCCCCATGACTCTCGACATCACAATTATCCATGCACTTCTCATCACAATGTTCCATGACCTTTTTCATCACAATGTTCAATACACTTGTCATCACAATGCTCCCTGACAGTTGTCGTCAGTATGCTCCTTGAACCCTGTCATGACAAGGCTCCATGCCTTTTTCATCACAATGATCCATGTCCTTTTCTTCACAATGCTCTAAGACCCCTGTGATCACAATGCTGCATGCACCTTTTCATCAGAATTCTCCATGAGACTTCTCATCACAAGGCTCAGTGGGCTTCTCATCACAATGCTCCAGGAACTTCTCATCACAATGCTCCAGGACCTTGTCATCACAATGTTCCATTCCCTTGTCAACACAATGCTCCATGACCCCTGCCATCACAAATCTCCATGAACATTTTCAGCCCAATGATCTATGACCTTCTCATCACAATGTTCCATGACCACTGTCATCACAACGCTCCATGGCCACTGACAACACAATGATCCTGGACTCTTTTCATCAAACTGCTCCATGACCCTTGTCATCACAATGATCCATTCCCTTGCCATCCCAATGCTCTATGACACCTGTAATCACAATGCTCCGTGACACTTTTCATCACAGTGCTCCATTACACTTGTCATCAAAATGCTCCATGCATTTATCAGCAAAATGCTACATGACCTTATCATCACAATGCTCCATGCACTTGTCATCAAAATACTCTATTCCCATTGTCATCAAAATCCTCCATGAACCTTGGGTTCACATTGCTTCATGCCATGTCATGACAACGCTCCATGCTACTTGAAATGAAAATGATCCATGACCTCTGTCATCACAATGCTCCAAACCCTTGTGATCACAATGTTCCATAACACTTGTCATCACAACGCTCCATGATGCCTGTCATCACAATGCTCCATGACCATTGTCATCACAATGCTCAATACACTTGTCATGACAATGCTCCCTGACACTTGACATCAGAACGCTCCTTTAAACCTGTAATGAAAAGGTTCCATGCCTTTTTCATCACAATGCACCATGCCTTTTTCATCACAATGCTCCATGTTATTGTCATCACAACACTCCAGAAACTTGTTATCAGAATGCTCCATGACCCTTGTTATCACAATGATCCATGACACTTGTCATCACTATCCTCCATGCCCCGTGTCATTACAGTGCTCGATGACACTCGTCATCAAAATGCTCCATTGTCTTGCCATCACAATGCTCCACGGACATGCCATCACAATGCTCCATGCCCTGGACATCACAATGCTCCATGTCCCTTGTCATTACAGTGCTCCATGATGCTCATCATCACAATTATCCATGGTCTTCTCATCACAATGCTCCATGGTCTTGCCTTCACAATGCTCCATGCCCTGGTCATCACAATTCTACATGTCCTTGTCATCACAGTGCTCCATGACACTTCTCATCAAAATGTTACATGCTCTTGTCAATACAATTCTCCAAGCACTTGTCATCGCAGTGCTCCATGATCCTTGTCATAACAATGCTCCATGAACCCTGCCATCACAATGTTCCCCGGCCTTTTCATCCAAGGCTCCATGACCCTTGTCATCACAATGTTCCAAGACCCTTGTAATCACAATGTTCCATGCCTTTGTCATCACAAAGATCCATGACGCATGTCATCAGAATACTCCATGCCCTTGTCATCACAATGGTCCAAGACCCATGTAATCACAATGCTCCATGCCCCTTTTCATCTCAATGCTCCATGACCCCTGTCATCACAATGCTCTGTGACCCCAGTCATAAAAATGATTCATGACCTTTCTCATCACAATGGTCCATGCCCCTGTCACACAAGGCTCTGTGACCTTTGTCACCACAATGCTCCATGAACTTTTCATCACAGTGCTCTGTGACCCTTGTCATCACAATGCACCATGCTTTTGTCAGCACAATGATCCATGACACATGTCATCACAATGCTCCATGCGCTTTTCAGCACAATGCTCCTTGACCCATGTCATCACAATGCGCCATGCACTTGTCATCACAATGCTCCACATCCTAGTCATCACAATGCTCCATAAAACTTGTAATCACAATGCTCAATGCACTTCTCATTAAAATGCTCTCTCACCATTGATTTCACAATGTTCCATCACTATTCATCACAATACTCCCTCAACCCTGTCATCACAATATTCCACAGCCCCAGTCATCACAATGCTACATGCCCTTATCGTCACAATGTACCAATCCCTTGTCATCAAAATGCTCCATGACCACTGTCATCACAACGCTCCATGACCCGTGACAACACAATGATCCGGGACACTTGTCATCTGAATGCTCCATTACCCTTATCATCAAAATGATCCATGCCCTTGCCATCCCAATGCTCCATGACCCCTGTAATCACCATGCTCCGTGACGCTTGTCATCACAGTGCTCGATGACACTTGTCATCAAAATGTTCCGTGCATTTGTCAGCAAAATGCTACATGACCTTGTCATCACAATGCTCCATGTGCTTGTCATCACAGTACTCCATTCCGATTGTCATCAAAATCCTCGATGAATCTTGTGTTCACATTGCTTCATGCCCTTGTCATCACAATTCTCCATGGTCGTTGAAATGAAAATGTTCCATGCCCTCTCTCATCACAATACTCCAAACCCTTGTGATCACAATGTTCCATAACCCTTGTCATCACAAAGCTCCATGATGCCTGTCATCACAATGCTGCATGAACTTTGTCATCACAATGCTCAATACACTTGTCATCACAATGCTCCCTGACACTTGTCGTCAGAATGCTCCTTGAAACCTGTCATGAAAAGACTCCATGCCTTTTTCATCACAATGCTTCATGCCCTTTTCATCACAATGCTCCATGTCAGTGTCATCACAATACTCCACAAGCTGGTCATAAGAAGGCTCCATGACCCCTCTCTTCAAAATGATCCATGACACCTGTCATCACTATGCTCCATTCCCCTTGTCATTACAGTGCTCCATGATGCTCGTCATCACAATTACCCATGATCTTCTCATCACAATGTTCCACGGTCTTGCCATCACAACGCTGAATGCCCTGGTCATCACAATGCTCCGTGTCCCTTGTCATCACAATTCTCCACGTCCCTCTCATCACAATGCGCCATGACACTTCTCATCACAATGTTACATGCTCTTGTCATCACAATTATCCATGCACTTGTCATCGCAATGCTCCATGACCCCTGTCATAGCAATCTCCATGTGATTGTCATCGCAATGCTTCACGACGTTGTCATCAAAATTCTCAATGGCCGTTTTCATCACAATGCTCCATGCCCTTGTCATCACAATGTTCCATGACAATTCTCATCACAATGCTCCAAGCCCTTGTCATCAAAATGCTCCATTACATTTGTCATCACAATCCTCCATGACAATTGGCATCACAATGCTCCATGCCATTGTCATCACAATGCACCTTGACATATTTCATCACAATGCTCCCTGACACCTGTCTTCACAATAATCGATGACCTTGTCATCACAATGCTCCATTCCCTTGTCATCACAAGGCGCCATGCCCACTGTCATCACAATACTCCATGAAACTTGTCAGACCAATGTTCCATGCCCCTGTCATCACAATGCTCCATGACCCATGACAACACAATGATCTGGGACTCTTGTCATGAAAATGCTCCATGACCATTGCCATCACAATACTCCATGCCCTTGCCATCCCAATGATACAAGACACCTGTAATCACAATGCTCCATACCCCTTTTCATCTCAATGCTCCTTGAACCCTCTCATCACAATGCACCATGCCCATCATCATAATGCTTCATGCTATTGTCATCACAATGAAATCAAAATGCTACATGACCGCTGTCATCACAATGCTCCAAACCCTTCTGATCACAATGTTCCATAACACTTGTCATCACAATGCCCCATAACGCTCGTCATCACAATTATCCATGGTCTTCTCATCACAATGCTCCATGACCTTCGTCATCACAATGCTCAATACACTTGTCATCACAATGCTTCCTGACTCTTTCAATCAGTATGCTCCTTGAACCCTGTCATGACAAGGCTCCATGCCTTTTTCATCACAATGATCCAGAGCCTTTTAATCATAATGCTCCAAGACGCCTGTAATCACAATGCTCTTTGCCCTGGTCATCACAAAGCTCCATGACGCATGTCATCACAATGCTCCTTGGCCTTCTCTCACAATTTTCCATGCCCTTGTAATCACAATGCTCCAAGACCCATGGAATCACAATGCTCCATGCCCCTTTTCATCAGAATGCTCCATGAGACTTGTCATCACAAGGCTCCATGGTCTTCTCATCAAAATGCTCCATGAAGCCTCTCATCACATTGCTCCATGCCCTTGTCATAACAAAGGTCCATGATGCTTGTTACAATGCTCGATGCCCTTCTCATCACAATTCTCCATGCTCTTGTCATTACAATCCTCAATGACCCATGTATCTCAGTGTTCCGTGCCCTTGTCATCACAATGTTCCAGGCCCACTCTCATCACAATGCTCCATGACACTTCTCATCAAAATGTTACATGCTCTTGTCATCACAATTCTCCATACATCTGTGATCGTAATGCCCCATGACACCTGTCATAGCAAGCTCCATGCCTTGGTCATCAAAATGCTTCATACCTTGTCATCAAAATTCCCAATGTCCGTTGTCATCACAATGCTCCATGCCCCTGTCATCACAATGCTCCATGCCATTGTCATCTCAATAGACCGTGACATATGTCATCACAACGCTTCCTGTCACCTGTCTTCACAATAATCCATGATTTTGTAATCACAATCCTCCATGCCCTTGTCATCACAATGCGCCATGCCCACTGTCATCACAATAATCCATGAAACTTGTTAGACCAATTTTCCATGTCACTGTCATCACAATGCTCCATGTCCTTGTCATCACAAAGCTCCATGACGCATGTCATCAGAACGCTCCATTGCCTTCTCATCACAATGCTCCATGCCCTTGTCATCACAATGCTCCCAGACCACTTTAATCACAATGCTCCATGCCCCTTTTCATCTCAATGCTCCATGAACCCTGTCATCACAATGCACCATGCCCATCATCATAATGCTTCTTGCTATTGTCATCACAATGAAATCAAAATGCTCCATGACCTCTGTCATCACAATGCTCCAAACCGTTGTTATCACAATGTTCCATAACACTTGTCATCACAACGCCACATGACGCTCGTCATCACAATTTTACAGGGGTTTCTCATAACAATGCTCCATGACCTTTGCCATCACAATGCTCAATACACTTGTCATCACAATGTTCCCTGACACTTGTCGTCAGTATGCTCCTTGAACCCTGTCATGACAAGGCTCAATGCCTTTTCCATCACAATGATTCATGCCCTTTTCATCACAATGCTCCAAGACCTCTGTAATCACAATGCTCCATGCCCTTGTCATCACAAAGCTCCATGATGCATTTCATCAGAACGCTCTATGGTCTTCTCATCCAAATGCTCCATGCCCTTGTAATCCCAATTCTCCAAGACCCTTGTAATCACAATGCTCCTTGCCCCTTTTCATCAGAATGCTCCATGAGACTTGTCATCACAAGGCTCCATGGTCTTCTCATCACAGTGCTCCAGGACCTTGTCATCACAGTGCTCCATGACCCATGTCTTAAAAATATTCCATGAACATTTTCAGCCCAAAGATCCATGACCTTCTCATCTCACTTCTCCATGACCCTTTTCATCACAATGCTCCATGACCTCTGTCATCACAACCCTCCATGACCCATGACAACACAGGGATCTGGGACTCCTGTCATCAAAATGCTCCATAACCCTTGTCATCACAATGATCCATGCCCTTTTCATCACAATGCTCCATGATCCATGTAATCACAATGCTCCGTGAGGATTGTCATCACAGTGCTCCGTGACCCTTGTCATCACAATGTTCCATGCCTTTGTCAGCACAATGCTACATGGCCTTGTCATCACAATCCTCCATGACCCCTGGGATCACATTGCAACATGCTCTTGTCATCTCTGTCTTTATTTTCTGGTTTTTACAGATTTTCGGTTGTCCCTTTTGACCGGTGGGAAGTGACAATTCTTTGTAGTGTGGATTTGTATTGTGGGGTTGCTTGATTGGCCAGAAAGGGCGTATGCCTTTTCTCCTGAATATATTCAGCAGAAAATGCATACGCCCTTTTTGGCCAAGTGCATCATTGTCGAAGTTGTTACGCATTTCCTGTGCTTTAAAGGTGATTCCAGTTTAACTCTTGAAATATGTTTTCTGCAATTCGGCCTCATTTTCAAGTCTGCTTCGTTGCCTTCCCTCAACAGATTTTTGGAAGAGAGTTGTCCTTTATAACTCTGCAGGTTTGTGAATTGCTGTGCCCCTGAGCTCCAATTTTCAACTCGTGTTTTTGTGAGCTGACCGCAAATCTACAATTTTGCTACAGGACCTATACTGGTTCCGGGGGTGCAGGCTGACGCTTTGGTTAATTCTTCCTTCTGGATGGGAAATTAGAGTGGCATGTGTCCGTCCAAATGCCTACAGCTACTCTCTGATTTGTTCTCCCTCTTTCCTTTCATCCACTGCACAATTTGCAAACTGTGCGAACCAGTAGCTTATAGGGGCTGACTCTCCAAGTTGGGAGATTGATAGTAAAGCAGTTGGAATGCCAAACTGGAGCACAAGGAGCGGAAAAATTAGGAGCCTTTTAGAAATCTTTTGCCATCACAGGGTGTCCATTCTCTAGTTTTCCCATACATGTTATAACTGTATTGATATTCCCTTCTACCTGGAGAGTTGGGACCCATGGAATGGGTGGCATGCATTACTGCTTTAAAGGATCTGCATTTTCTCACCCAATCTCACAAGTCCTCTCAGCCCCAAGTGTCCAGCCTTATGTCTAATCTAGCTGTCTTTTCAGATAGGGTCGTTCCAGGTTTCATCAGAACCCCTGAAGGAATTGTGTAAGAATTTCGCTGTTTTTTTTTGTTTTGTTTTTGAAATTCATTTTTATAATGGGGTTGAGCTGATTTTCACCGACGTGTTTATGCCTGTCTAGACACACTTGATTCCCTTATGGAGACATATCAATATATAGGTTTTAAGATTCTTACTAGTCAGATATATTCCTCTGTGTGGAATAGGGGTGTTGAGTCCCGTTCACAGAGGAAGGTGTAGGATTTGTCTATTCTGTATTTGCTTCATGGAATGGTACCAGTGCTAATATCAAAGTCTGGTTTTATGCATCACCCCACCTCTCCTTTCCCCTTATCAGGCATAAGAGTGTTTTCTCAATGTGAGACTCTGTTCTCTTTCCTAACTCAGTTCATGTGTAGCCATGTTTACAGGACCTTCATAAGTGATATCTTATAAGTTTCTTTTTCTGTGTGACTTATTTCACTTAGAATCATCGTACCTAAATCCACTCATTATGCTGTTACTGGCTTTATGACATTGATTTCATGTCTGAGTGATATTCCGTTGTACAAAATTACCACAAGTTCTTTACGCAATTTTCTCTTTCCTGGAATACTTAAGTTGTACTGAAGTTGAGGTTCTTGTATGCAGTGCAGCCTTAAATTTTGGGGTGCCTGTGTCTTGTTGATATTTAGTCTTCCCAAGTTATATGCCCATGAATGGAAGTGCCCTATGCTCGGTAGCTTTGTATTTTAGATGTTTTAGGAAACAGCATACACTTCTTCAGAGTGGGTCTTGGATATTTATACCACACCCATCAGCGTGACTAGCTCCCTGTTCTCCATGGCCTCTCCTGCATTTCTGGTTTGTACACATTTTTTGGATGGCCTTTCTGAGCAGTGGAAATTGAGACTTCTTTGTTGTGTGGATTTGCATTTCCCGCTTGCTTGGTTGGCCAAAAATTCTGTATGTGTTTTTTTCCTGAAGATATTCACGAAAAAAATGCATACACCCTTTTGCCCTACTGCATCATGTTAGAAATTCTGCTGCTTTTCATATGCTTTAAATGTGAGTCCAATGAACGTTTTGAAATCTGTTTCCTGCAATTCTGCCTCTCATTCAGATCCTCTTCGTTGCCTTACCTGAATATATTTTTGGACGTTGGTTATCATTTTTATCTTTGCAGGTCTTTGAATTGTTTGCTCCTGAGCCCCATTTTGCAACTCGCATTTTTTGTGACCTGGCCGCCAAACCATTGTATTGCTTCCGGCCCTATTCTAGTTCTGGGGAGGCAGGTTGAGCCTTTGGTTAATTCTTCTTCCTAATGGGAAATTAGAGTGGCATGTGCCTGTCAAAACTCCTACAGCTAGTCTCTCATTGGTTCCCTCTCTTCCCGTTTATCCTCTGCACAAATTGCAAACTGTGTGAAACAGGAGGTTAAAGGTGCTGATTCTCCAAGTGGCGAGATTGTTAGTAATTTGGCTGGAATGGCGAACCCCAGCACCAGGAGATCAAAAATGAGGTGTATTTTAGACACCTTTCCTGTTCAAACGGTGTACATTCGTCTCGGTTTCCCAGGCATGTTTTCGCTGTCGGAAGATTCCCTTGAACCTGCAGAATTGGGACCCAAGGAATGGGAATCAGGCAGTATTACTTTAAAAGGTCTGCCTTTACTCACCCAGCCTCTCTAACATCTCTTAGCGTGCATAGCTTCCAGCCTTATATATCATCCTGCTGTGGGTCTACATGTGTTCAATCCATGTTACATCGTAGCCCTTCAACAAAAGTTGTAAGAAGTTTTGTCTGTCTCACTGTTTTTATAAATATTTTTAGATTTATTTTTATATTGGTTACAGCTGATTTTCAAAGCTCTGTTTTTTGCTGCTGTACATCCACTTGATTCATGTACTGTGAGACAACAATAAATTCTTTTTCAGATGCTTACCAGTCATTTATATTATTTTCCAGTGACTTGAGTGCGCTGAGTGCAGTTCTTTGAGGTACCATGTAGGCCTTGTCAGTTATTCAATTTGGTACTTGGAATGGTTTCTTTGCTAATTTCAACCTCCTGGATAATACCTCACCCTTCCCCACCTTTTCCATTTAGCAGCCTTATGTCTATTTTCTACATATTTGACTATGTTTCTGTTTTGTAATTTATTTCATGTGTAGCCATTTTTGATTCCACCTTTAAGTGACATCTTATGATATTTGTCTTTTTCTTTCTGTCATATGTCACTTAGAATGATCGTATGTAACTCCTCCAGAGTTGTTACAACTGGCCTGATTTCATTGATTTCTGGATGAGTAATATTCCACTCTACATAAGTACCCCAACTCTTTTATCCATTTTATCCTTCCAGGGACATTTAGGTTATATCCAAGTTGAGGCCCTTTTTAACAGAGAGGTGGAAAACGTTGGGGTTCCTGTTTTCTGTTGATTTTTGTTTTTCCCAAGGTATACGCCCATGAGTGCAAGTGCCCTATGCTCTGTAGCTCATTTTTTCGATGTTTTAGCAAACACAATACACTTCTCCAGAGTGGCCGTTGGCAAATTACATTTGCACTATCAGCCTCAGAGTGCTCCCTTTTCTCCTCATCCTGTCCTACATTTCCGGTGTTTACACTTTATGTGGATGGCCCTTCTGACTGATGTGAAGTGATACATTTTATAGTATAGATTTCCAGTGCCCACCTGTTTGGTTGGATAAAATGTGTGTATGGCCTTTACTTGAATATATTCAGAAAAAAATGCATACGCCCTTTTTGGCCAACTGCATCATTGGCGATGTTCAGCCCCTTTTCTTTTGCTTTAATGGGGAGTCCTTTCCACCTCTTCAAATCTGTTTCCTGACAATCTCCCTTGCTTACAAGTCCTTTTCTGTTACTTACCTCAAGACATTTTTTGACGATAGATATTTTCAACTCTGCAGTTTCATGAATTTTAGTGCCCCTGAGTTCCATTTTCCAACTTGTGTTTTTGGAAACTGGACACAAAACAGCGGGATTTCCTCTAGCCCTATTCTGTTTCCGTGGGCAATTCTAGCCTTTGATGAATTTGTCTTCCGGATTGGAAATTAGAGTGGCATGTGCCTGTCTGAACACCTAGGACTTGTCTGTAAATATTTCTCATCCTTCCGCTTCATCCTCCAGAGAAATTACAAACTGTGTGCAACAGGATGTTGACGGTGCTGATATCCCCAAGTGAGGAGATTGTTAGGAAAGATGCTGGAGGGGTGAACCCGAGCACCAGGCGATGAGGAGATGAGGTGCCTTTTCCAAACTGTTTCTGATCAAACGGTGTACCATCCTCTAGGTGTGACAGGCATGTTTTAGCCGTAGGAATGGTCCCGTGCACGTAAGGAGAACACCAGGTATTTTTCCAAATCAGTGCCTCCCCGAACCCCAAACTGGGGAATTTTTAAGCTACGGCTACACATATGTCCATTAATGGCCTTGGGAAATACGCAGAGTCCAAACTTTAGATGATTGAAATCTTCGGGATCAGAAGTGCTCACCATCGACCTTGCTTAGTTTACATTTTATCTGTCATTGATAGATGATGTCAATAAATATATCTATTCTTTTTCAGATTATTTCCCCTTATAGGTTATTGCAAAATATTCAGTGTAGTTCCCTGTGCTATACAGTAGTTCCTTGTTGATGATCTGTTTTATACATAGCAGTGTGTATGTGTTAATCCCAAACTGTTAATTTATCCCTTCTCCTACCTTTCCCCTTTGGTAATAATAAATTATAAGATTTTATACTTCTCAGAAATGGGGAAGCTGAAAGAGAGGTATCATTTTCAATGGAAAAGCATTCAAAACAAGTTTAAAGCTTCAGCCAAGAGTATTCGATGTACATCCTTGGGAATAAATCACTTCATTTCTCTAATGTTGACCTGACAAATAAGACAGACGTCTTCACTGAACTTGCTTATAATAAAGTGATGGAAATATCAAATGTAAGTCTTAGAAACATCTTATTTTACCCGAGCCTTATACACTGCTCTATGTTAACTACAGTTTGGCTCACACATCTGTTCATTGAAGTTACAATGTTCTCAATTTCTGTTACTGATCCTCCAGAGTGGACCCCAACAGGAGTCCCTGTGCCCAGTGTCATTGGAGTCAAAAGATCAAGACTGAGTTTGGTTCAGAAGCAAAGGAAACTTTATATTTTGAAAACAGAATGGAGAGATGAGAGCGTGCACTCCCCCGCGGGCTGTGGGCTGGGCTGCTGTGTAGGGATCCCAGCAGCGTCAGCAGGAGGGAGGGGATGGAGCTCTCAAGGGCTGGGTTGGCTGCAGCTCAGGCTCTATGTCGCGGAGTCTGCATGGGACCCCACTAGCTGAGGTGTCAGCCCAGCCATTCTGCACTAGGAAATCGGGTCTGAAGTGCCGGGTGTGGGACCTCTGCATGTGGAACCCTAGGAGCACGTGAAATTAGACAAAGCACAAAGGAAAAACAGATTAGACTTTACTTTATTGCCCAGATTCTCTTTTTATCTCCCAGGAATTTTTAATGAACGTTGCCGGTGATGAACACCTCCTTTGCTTTTTGTCCCGTTCCTCATTCTTGGGGTGCTGAGGGGCAGACCCCTCTTTTGTAACTGCTTCATGCAGAGGTGGGAGCCCTCATACACTGGGGGAGGGGCAAAACTTCTCCACAGCAGCCTCCAGGTGAGGTTGATTGTCCCAAGGCTTCCTGCCTCACTTCTCGTCCACCTGAGCACCAGCATTGGAAGTGTTATAGATTCGAATGACCTTTAAGGGTCCAGGAAAGACATGCACAGAGATGCTGCGGTGGCAGGTTTCACCCCACCCCACATTTGTTCAACGACCTTAGGCTGACGGTTTTTGCCAGCCTAGATGCTCTGACCAGTAGTCTGTGCTTTCTTTAATTAGGTCCCTGAATTAATGTATAAACAGCACCATGTGTCAGAGCCCTGCCCGCTCAACTCCCAGACAGTCCAGCGTCAGTGGTGATCCAGGACCATGACGTCCACTGAGTCAACGGCCTTTTGAAGTAGCCAGCAGTCCAGCCGGTCATATTGGCCACCATCACCGTGGTTTCTGTAGGGTTTTCTATGGTGAAAGCGTGATATACGTTTCCCCCGCCAAGCTTATTAGCTCCCGTCTGGGGGCAGTAAGTCCTGCAAGCAGTAGTCTGCTCTTTTGGGGCACAGACTTGTTTTCTGAGAGAAACTCCAGGTCAAGTGATGGTCACACGAGTCATCTTAGGGGCCCATTGCCCCTGTTTGTCTCTCTGGAGGTTGGAGTTGGAGGGCCTCCTCACTCGAGGTCAGTGTGTCCACAGAGCGACCCCTGCAACTTCAGGGCATGATGGTTGTTAGGATCACCACGTGGGGTCCTTTTCCCTTAGGAGGGAGCTGGCCTTGCAGGCTGCTGATTTCCAGCTTTTTAGATAACCCAGTATCCTGGCCTGATGGGGCAGTGGGCAAAGCCCTTGGTGACCATAGTTTATCATACCTGAAAGACATTCTTGTGTTGCTCCATTTCAAGTGGCCCCAGTTTTTGCACTAAGGCTCCAAGGGCGATTAACCTTTGACCGGGTATGTAAAGGTCAAAGGGTTTAGCTAAATTAGGGAGTTTCTGGGCAAGGGCCTGAATTGGCTGCTCTTTCCATTCTTGAAAGGCTGCTTCTGGATTCTATTCAAAAGAATCATCATCATTTCGTGTCAGTGTTTCATGTAGAGGCCCAGCTATTAGACTGTAGTTAGGGATCCAGATGCATAAAACCTTGGCCTCCCCAGGAACCCCTAAGCTGTCTTCTAGTTTTAGAAGAGGTAAGGCTGCAAATGGCTTCTTCCCTATCCTGGGATGCATTTCTCCTAATATCTGTGAAAATGAAGCCCAGGCATGTCACCTTAGCCTGGGATATTTGAGCCTTTTTCTTGAACACCTTCTATCCTTTCTTGGCTAGGTAGTTCAGAGGCGTCTTTAGTAGGCCTGGCGATCAGAATGTCATCTGCATATTGAAGGAGGGTTCCCTTTTACAGAGCTAGAACTTTAGGTCTTTAGAGGACATTTCCCCAATGATGGTGTGGGGATTTTTGAACCATTGGGGCAGGACGGCCCAGCATTATTGCTTTTGTTGCATGTTGTGTGCTGCCACTCACAAGCCAAAAATTCTTGTGACTCTGAGATGAGTGGAATACAGAAGAAGGCATCATTGAAGTCTAATACAGAATGCCATGGCCTGGTGGATGGTAGACTGACCAGCAGGGTGTAGGGAATAGGAGCTACTTGATGTATATCCTCGGTGGCTTCACTGACTGTCCTGATATCCTTTACCAGGAATCCAGCAGCCCATGGGGCTCTCGTGGTCAGGCCAATCCCAGGATATGGAGCTCACCTGGGCTGCACCTCCACCCCCACAGCCCACAGGGGTCTCGTGGTCAAGTCCCTCCCAGGGTATGGAGCTCACCTGTGTAGCTCTCCAGCAGCCCATGGGGCTCTCATAGTCAGGCCCTTCCCAGGATATGGAGCTCCCTTTGGGCAGGTACCCCAGAAGGGCTGGAAACACAAGAACCTTGCACATAGCCCACATTGCAGAGAACCCCCAGCTCACCTGTCGCTCACAGCTGACACAGAACACCTCAGAGCAGGACTTGAACTAACAAACAGCAGCTCTGACAGGTCTGTGACCCCAGGTATCACTCTGTGCGGCCTCTCTCTGCCTGATCTTCCAGACACTTCCACTGCAGCCAGGGCACCAGGCCTCTATCTCCACCCACCATCACTCCTCTCCCTGACTCCTGGGTTCCTCTCATTAGGATAGGGTCTTCTTGAAGTTGTTTTCCACTCATGGACCAGATAAAATGATAAGAAAACAAGCCGCAGCTGCAGCCCCTTGTCTATCCTGACTCTCAAGAGCCCACACCTGTTCCTTGGGCCTGGCCCGTTTAGCAAGGCTCATTTTCTGCAACTGTGAGGCCCTGAGGAGTGAGGATTGGCTGATTTGGGCAGCCTGACACTGCCTGCCAGCCCTCCCCAGGTGTGCCTGGGTTGAGATCAATATAAGCACCTCTCCAGTCAGCAAGAGCTCCTGTAGCTGTGCCTGACGCCATATTCTCTGCCCCGTCAGCAGTGTCGGGGCTGAGGTGGTGGGAGGGAGTGAGGGGCCATGGCTTTGTGGGTGGCCCAGTGTGAGAGGGGCTCTGCTGGACTTCCTGCAGGAGTTGCCAGGCTGTCACCTGCTAAAGAAGAGGATGTGTCACCCATACCAGCCGCTGGAATTTCTCCCCAGGGAGAGGTGAGGAAGTAAAAAAGCAGTGGGGGCCGTGGCAGGAGGGGTATCTCAGGCAGGGAAATGGGAAGCTTCCAGAAGAGCATCTGGGGCCAGGACCATCCTGGCTGGCCTGCTGGCACCAAGTCGGCCTGCATGCTGTCGCTGGTGTGGCTCCACAGCCCTTCCTCTAGGCTTGCAAGTTATTGAACATATTCAGGTGTTTTACCTGGAAAGGGTGGGAAGATTTCAGCTGCAGCAGGACTGGGGTACAGCTCACATTTACTCACAGATGCCTCGACATAGTCCCCCAGCTTTGCAATGAGGATGCTCCTTGTGGGGGGGAGCGCTGCTGACTGCATGGGAGATGATTTCGAACTTCTGACCAACTTAAGAAATTGTTACCACTGGAACAAGTGCCCTGATACGATTTTCCTCTGTATAACTGGTGGGTTCTGTTTTTTTTTTTTTTTTTTCCTTTTTTCTTTTTGGTTCAATGTAGGTTTTATTTATTCATCTTTTTTTTTTTAATTTAGAGATATAAACATGGAAATAATGCATTAATATAAAGACGTCTATATGAAGGGAAAAACTTTTTTTCTGTTTTATTTTATTAAATGTTATTTATTTATTTTAAATTTTTTAAAATTTATTTATTTCTTTTATACAGCAGGTTCTTATTGGATATCTATTTTATACATATAAGTGTGCACATGTGAATCCCAGTCTCCCAATTCATCCCACCACCACCCTCCCATGGTGTTCCCCCCCTGGTGTCCATATGTTTGTTCTCTACATCTGTGTCTCTATCTCTGCCCTGCAAACCGGTTCATCTGTACCATTTTTCTAGGTTCCACATATATGCATTAATATACAATATTTGTTTTTCTCATTCTGACTTACTTCACTCTGTATGACAGTCTCTAGATCCATCAAGGTCTCCACAAATGACCCAATTTCATTCCCATGTATGGCTGAGTAATATTCCATTGTATATATGTACCACATCTTTATCCATTCGTCTGTCTGTGGGCACTTAGGTTGCTTTCATTACCTGGCTATTGTAAATAGTGCTGCAATGAACATTGTGGTGAATGTGTCTTTTTGATTTATGGTTTTCTCTCGGTATATGCCCAGTAGTGGGATTGCTGGATTATATGGTAATTCTATTTTTAGTTTTTTAAGGAACCTCCATTCTGTTCTCCATAGAGACTGTATCGATTTACATTCCCAACAATAGTGGAAGAAGGTTCCTTTTCTCCACACCCTCTCCAGCATTTGTTGTTTGTAGATTTTCTGATGATGCCCATTCTAACAGGTGTGACGTGATACCTCATTGTAGTTTCGATTTCCATTTCTCTAATAATTAGTGATGTTGAGCAGATTTGCATGTGCGTCTTGGCCATCTCTATGTCTTTTTGGAAGAAATGTCTATTTAGATCTGCTTCCATTTTTGTATTGGGTTTTTTGTCTTATTAATGTTGACCTGCATGAGCTGTTTATATATATTGGAGATTAATCATTTGTCCATTGATTCGTTTGCAAATATATTCTGCCATTCTGAGGGTTGTCTTTTCATCTTGTTTGTAGTTTCCTTTGCTTTGCAAAAGCTTTTACGTTTCATTAGGTCCCATCTGTTTAGCTTCTTCTTTTTTTATTTAATAACTATAGGAGATGGATCAAAAAAAGATCTTGCTGTGATTTACGTCAGAGTATTCTTCGTAAGTTTTCCTCTCAGAGTTTTATACTGTCCGGTCTTACATTAAGGTCTCTAATCGATTTTGAATATATTTTTATGTATGGTGTTGGGGAGTGTTCTAATTTCATTCTTTTACATATAGCTGTCCATAATTCACAGCACCACTGACTGAAGAAACTCTCTTTTCTCCATTGTAAAGTCTTGCCTCCTTTGTCATAGATTAGTTGAGCATAGGTGTGTAGGTTTATCCCTGGGCTTTCTTTTTTTTTTCCTTTTCCACATTTATTGGAGTATAATTGCTTTACAATGGAGTGTTAGTTTCTGCTGTATAACAAAGTGAATCAGCTATACATATACAAATATCACCAGATCCCCTCCCTCTTGCATCTCCCTCCCACACTCCATATCCCACCCCTTTAGGTGGTCACAAAGCCCCGAGCTGATCTCCCTGTTCTATGTGGCTGCTTCCCAGTAGCTATCAGTATTACATGTGGTAATGTATTTATGTCCATGCCACTCTCTCACTTCGTCCCATCTTACCCATCCCCCTTCCGGTGTCCTCAAGTCCTTTCCCTATGTCTGTGTCCTTTATCCTGTCCTGCCACTAGGGTCTTCAAAATCTTTTTTTTTTTTTCTCTTTAGACTCCGTATATCTCTGTTAACATACAGTATTTGTTTTTCCCTTTCTGACTTACTTCACTGTGTAGGACAGATTCTAAGTCCATCCACCTCAGTGCAAATAACTCAGTTTTGCTTCTTTTTATGGCAGAGTGATATTCCATTGTATATATGTGCCATATCTTCTTTATCCATTCATCTGTCGATGGACACTTAGGTTGCTTCCATGTCCTGGCTATTGTAAATAGAGTTGCAATGAACATTTTTGTACATAACTCTTTTTGAATTATGGTTTTCACAAAGCAAATGCCCAGTAGTTGGATTGTTGTGTCGTATGGTACTTATACTGTTAGTTATTTAAAGGAACCTCCATACTGTTCTCCCTAGTGCCCATATCAATTTACATTCCCACCCACAGTGCAAGTGTGTTCCCTTTTCTCCAATAAAGGCCTCTCCAGCATTTATTGTTTTGTAGATTTTTTTTGATGATTGCCATTCTGACTGCTGTGAGGTGATACCTCACAGTAGTTTTGATTTGCATTTCTCTAATGATTAGTGATGTTCAGCATCCTTTCATGTGTTTCTTGGTAATCTGTATATCTTCTTTGGAGAAATGTCTATTTAGCTCTTCTGCCCGTTTTTGGATTGGGTTGTTTGTTTTTGTGATATTGAGCTACATGAGGTGCTTGTAAAGTTTGGAGATTAATCCTTTGTCAATTGCTTCATTTGAAAATATTTTCTCCCATTCTGAGGGTTGTTTTTGCATCTTGTTTATGTTTTTCTGTACTGTGTAAAAGCTTTTAAGTTTCATTAGGACTCATTTGTTGATTTTTGTTTTTATTTCCATTTCTCTAGGAGGTGGGTCAAAAAGGATGTTGCTGTGATTTATGTCATAGAGTGTTCTGCCTATGGTTTCCTCTAAGTGTTTTATAGTGTCTTGTCTTATATTTAGATCTCTAATCAAGTTAGAGATTATTTTTGTGTATGGTGTTATGGAGTGTTCTAATTTCATTCTTTTATGTGTAGGGGTCCAGTTTTCCCAGCACCAATTACTGAAGAGACTGTCTTTTCTCCATTGTATATCCTTAGCTCCTTTGTCCTAGGTGAGATAGGCATAGGTATGTAGGTTTATCTCTGCACTTTCTGTCCTGTTCCATTAATCTGTGTTTATGCCAATCTGCATACACTTGATTCCATTATGGAGACATATAAATACATAGGTTTCAAGATTATTACCAGTCAGATATATTCCTCTTCAGTGAATAGGGTGTTTTGTGTCCAGTTCATTGAGAAAGGAGTAGGTGTTGTCTATTACATATTTGGTATATGGAATGGTATCTGTGCTAATTTCAAACTCTGATTTTACACATCACCCCAACATCACCTTTCCCCTTAAGGAGGCATAAGTGTGTTTTCTAAATGTGTAACTCTGTTCTCTTTTGAAATTCAGTTCATGTGTATCCATGTTTACATTCCCTGTATAAGTGATATATTACAATAAGTTTCTTTTTCTTTGTGGCTCATTTCAATTAGCATCATTGTACCTAAAGCCACTCATTATGCTGCTATTGGCCTCATGACATTGATTTTATGTCTGAGTGACATTCCATTGTATATAAGTACCACAACATATTTATCCATTTTTTTCCCTTTCCTGGGATATTTAAAGTGTACCGAAGTCGAGGTTCTTGTAAACAGAGCAGCCCTAAACTTTGGGCTGGCTGTGTGTTGTGGATTTTTAGTTTTCCCAAAATACACGCCCATGAGTGGAAGTGTGCTATGCTCTGTAGCTCTGTTTTAGAAAACAACATACAGTTCTCCAGAGAGGCTGTTGGCAATTTACATCCTGTCCATTGGCATAACCAGGCTCCCTTTTCTCCATGGCCTGTCCTGTATTTGTTGTTTTTACACAATTTTCGGATGGCCCTTTTGACCAGAGGTAAGTGACACTTCTATGTAGTGTGGATTTGCAATGCCTGATGGCTTGCTTGGCCAAAAAGGGCGTATGCATTTTTTCCCGAATATATTCAAGAAAACACACATACTCCCTTTTCAGCCAAGGGCCACATTGTCGAAGTTCTGTCGCTTTTCATGTGCTTTAAAGACGACTCCAATCTACCTCTTGAAATCTGTTTCCTTCAATTCTGCCTTGCTTTCAAATCCTCTTCACTGCCTTACCTCAATATATTTCTGGATGATAGTTGTCCTTTATAACTCTGCAAGTTTGTGAATTGCTGTGCCCCTGATTTCTATTTTTCAACTCGCTTATTTGTGAGCTGGCTGCAATACCACACGATGGCTTTAGGCCCTAGTCTAGTTCCGCGGTTTCAGGCTGAGCCTGTTTTTAATTCTTTTTCCTGATGGGAAACTAGAGAGATATGTGCTCATCCAAACACCTACAGCTAATGTCTCATTTGTTTCCCCTCTTCCTGTTCATCCTCTGCACAATTTGCAAACTGTGCACAACAGGAGGGTAAAGGCAGTGACACTCCAAGTGGGGAGATTTTTAGTAATGCAGATGGAATGGCGAAGCCGAGCACGAGGAAAGGAAAAATGAGGTACCTTTTAGAAAACTTTCCCGATTACACAGTTTACCATCCACTGGGTTTCCCATGCATGTTTTAACTGTAGGAAGATTCCCTTAAACATGGAGAGTTGGGGCCACTAGAATGGGTAGCACACAGTATTGCTCTAAGTGGTGTTCTTTTGCTCACACAACCTCAGCAATCTTGTCAGCCCCAAGTGTCCAGTCTTATGTCTCATCCAGCTGTGGGTGTAAAGGTGGTCAATCCAGGTTGCATCACAGGCCCTAAACGTAATTTTTAAGACTTTCTCCCTGTTTTGCTGTTTTTGGATTTTGCTTTTGAAATTTATTTTTATAAGGGTGTTTAGCTGAATTTCAGTGCTGTGTTCATGCCATTATACACACACATGATTCCCTTATGGAGACATGAGAATACATATGTTTTAAAATTGTTACTAGTCAGATATAATCCTCTTCAATGAATAGGGGTTGTTGAGTCCAGTTCATTGTGCCGGGAGTAGGTGCTGTCTAATACATACTAGATTTATGGAACGGTATCTGTGCTAATTTTGGACTGTAGATTTATGTATCACCCCACCTCGCCTTTCCCCTTAATCAGGCAGAAGTTTGTTTTCTAAATGTGTGACTCTGTTGTGTTTGTAATTCAGTTCATGTGCAGCCATTGGTACATTCCCACTATGAATGATAGCTTATGATAATTTTCATTATTCTGTTCTCTTTCCTAACTCAGTTCATGTGTATCCAGCCATGTTTACAGGACCTTCATAAGTGATATCTTATGATAAGTTTCTTTTTTTGTGTTACTTATTTCACTTAGAATCATAGTACCTGAATCCACTCATTTTGGTGCTACTGGCATTATGACATTGATTTCATGGCTGAGGGATATTCCATCGTACGTATGTAACACAATTTCTTGAACCATTTTTGTCTTTCCTGGGATATTTTAGGTGGACCCAAGTTGAGGTTCTTGTAAGCAGTGCAGCCGTAAATTTTGGGGTGGCTCTGTCTTATTGATTTTCAGTTTTCACAAGGTATATTCCCTAGACTGGAAGTGCCCTTCGCTCTGTAGCTCTGTTGTTTACTTGTTTTAGGGAACAGAATGCATTCCTCCAGAGAGGCAGTTGTCAATTTACATCCTGCCCATAAGCATAACTAGGCTCCCTGTTCTCGAGGGCCTGTCTTGCCTTTCTGTTTTTTTACACATATTGTGGCTGTCTTTTTGACCGGTGGGATGTGATACTTCTTTGTAGTGCAGATTTGCATTGCCCGCTACCTTGCTTGGCCAAAAAGGGCATATGCATTTTCTCCTGAATATATTCAGGAGAAAACGCATATGCCCTTTTTGTCCAAGTGCTTCACTGTCGAAGTTGTGCCACTCTTCCTGTGCTTTAAAGGTGATTCCAATGTACCTCTTGAAATCTGTTTCCTGCTATTCTGGCTCGCTTTCAAGTCTGCCTCATTGCCTTCCCTCAACAGATTTTTGCACGATAGTTGTCCATTATTACTCTGCCAGTTTGTGAATTGCTGTGCCCCTGAGCTCCATTTTTCAACTCATTTTTTGTGAGCTGACCGCAAGTCCAAAATTTTGGTTCAGGACCTATATTGTTTCCCGGAGGGTGGCTTAGATTTTGGCCTATTCTCCTTCCTGCCGGGAAATTGGAGTGACATGTGCCCGTCCAAATGCCTAACAGCTACTCTCTCATTGGTTCTCCCTTTTCCCTTACATCCTCTGACAAATTGGCAACGTTTGCGAACCAGGAGGTTAAAGGGGCTGTCTCTCTAAGTTGGGAGATTGATAGTAAAGCAGTTGGAAAGTCAAACCGGAGCACCAGGAGAGGGACTATTAGTTGAGTTTTAGAAACCTTTCGTATTCACAGTGTGTCCATTCTCTAGGTCTCCCATACATGTTATAGCTGTAGTAATATTCCCTTCAACCTGGAGAGCTGGGACCCTCGGAATGTGTGCCACGAATTATTGCTTTAAATGGTCTGCATTGGCTCACCGAATCTCATCAATCCTCTCATTCCCAAGTGTCCAGCCTTATGCCACATCCAGCTGTCTTTGTAGATAGGGTCATTCCAGGTTTCATCAGAGACCCTGTAGGAATTGTAAAGAATTTCCCCATTTTTTGTTTTGTTTTTGAAATTCCTTTTTATAGTGGGTTTGAGCTGATTCTCAGTGCCATGTTTATGCCAGTCTAGACACACTTGATTCCCTTACAGAGACATATCAATAGATTGGTTTTAAGATACTTACTAGTCAGATATATTCCTCTGTGGGAAATATAGGGTTTTGAGTCCCTTTCACTGAGGAAAGTGTAGGTCTTGTCTATTCCATATTTGGTTTTTGGAACGGTACCTGTACTAATATCAAACTCTGGTTTTATGCATCACCCTACCTTTCCTTCACCCTTAAGCAGGCACAAGTGTGTTTTCTAAATGTGAGACTCTGTTCTCTTTCGTATCTCAGTTCATGTGTAGCCATGTTTACAGGACCTTCATAAGTGATATCTTATGATAAGTTTCTTTTTCTCTGTGACTTATTTCACTTAGAATCATCGTACCTGAATCCACTCATTTTGCTGCTACTGGCCTTATGACATTGATTTCATGGCTGAGGGATATTCCATCATACGTAAGTACCACAATTTCTTGAACCATTTTTGTCTTTCCTGGGATATTTAAGGTGTACCCAAGTTGAGGTTCTTGGAAGCAGTGCAGCCCTCAATTTTGTTTTTGCTCTGTGTTATTGATTTTCAGTTTTCACAAGGTATCTTCCCTAGCCTGGAAGCGCCCTTGGCTCTGTAGCTCTGTTGTTTACTTGTTTTAGGGAACACAATGCACTCCTCCAGAGAGGCAGTTGGCAATTTACATCCTGCATATCAGCAAAACTACGCTCCCTGTTCTACAGGGCCTTTTTTGCCTTTCTGTTTTTTACACATTTTGCGGATATCCCTTCTTACAGGTGGGAAGTGGTACTTCTTTATAGTGCAGGTTTGCTTTGCCTGTGTGCTTGCTTAGCCAAATAGTGTGTATGCCTTTTCTCCTGAATATATTCAGGAGAAAACGCATACGCCATTTTTGGCCAAGTGCATCATTGTCGAAGTTGTGCCCCTCTTCCTGTGCTTTAAAGGTGATTCCAATGAACCTCTTGAAATCTGATTCCTGCTATTCTGGCTCGCTTTCAACTCCACCTCGTTGCCTTCCCTCAACTGATTTTTGGTCGATAGTTTTCCTTAATTACTCTGCCAGTTTGTGAATTGCTGTGCCCCTGAGCTCCATTTTTCAACTCGTTTTTTGTGAGCTGACGGCAGGTCCAAAATTTTGGTTCAGAACCTATCCTGGTTCCCGGCAGTTGGCTGAGACTTTGGTTATTTCTTCTTCCTGCCAGGAAATTAGAGTGACATGTTCCAGTCCAAATGCCTAACAGCTACACTCTCATTAGTGATACCTCTTTCTTTTCATCCTCTGCCAAATTTGCAACCTGTGCGAACCAGGATGTTAAAGGGGCTATCTCTCCAATTTGGGAGATTGATAGTAAAGCAGTTGGAAATTCAAACGGGAGCACCAGGAGAGGGACTATTAGTTGAGTTTTAGAAACCTTTTGTTTTCACTGTGTGTCCATTCTCTATGTTTCCCGTACATGTTATAGCTGTAGTAATATTCCCTTCAACCTGGAGAGTTGGGACCCTTGGAATGTGTGCCACGCATTATTGCTTTAAATGGTCTGCATTTGCTCACCGAATCTCACCAATCCTCTCAGTCCCAAGTGTCCAGCCTTATGCCACATCCAGCTGTCATTGTAGATAGGGTCATTCAAGGTTTCATCAGAGCCCCTGAAGGAATTGTAAAGAATTTCCCTGTTTTTTTGTTTTTTTCTTGAAATTCCTTTTTATAGTGGGTTTGAGCTGATTCTCACTGCCATGTTTATGTGAGTCTAGACACACTTGATTCCCTTACGGAGACTTATCAATACATTGTTTTTACAATTCTTACTAGTCTGATATATTCCTCTGTGGGAAATATGGGATTTTGAGTCCCTTTCACTGAGGAAGTTGTAGGCCTTGTCTATTCCGTAGTTGTTTTTTGGAACAGTACATGTACTAATATGAAACACTGGTTTTATGCATCACCCTACCTTTCCTTCACCCTTAAGCAGGCACAAGAGAGTTTTCGAAATGTGAGACTCTGTTCTCTTTCCTAACTCAGTCCATGTGTATCCAGCCATGTTTACAGGACCTTCATAAGTGATATCTTATGATAAGTTTCTTTTTCTCTGTGACTTATTTCACTTAGAATCATCGTACCTGAATCCACTCATTTTGCTGCTACTGGCCTTATGACATTGATTTCATGGCTGAGGGATATTCCATCTTACATAAGTAACACAATTTCTTGAACCATTTTTGTCTTTCCTGGGATATTTAAGGTGTACCCAAGTTGAGGTTCTTGTAAGCAGTGCAGCCCTAAATTTTGAGGTGGCTCTGGCTTATTGATTTTCTGTTTTCCCAAGGTATATTCCCTAGACTGGAAGTGTCCTTGGTCTGTAGCTCTGTTTTTAACTTGTTTTAGGGAACACAATGCACTCCTCCAGAGAGGCAGTTGGCAATTTACGTCCTGCCCAACATCATAACTAGGTTTCTTGTTCTCCATTGCCTGTCTTGCCTTTCTGGTTTTTGTTCATTTTGTGGATGTCCCTTTTGACCGGTGGGAAGTGACACTTCTTTGTAGTGCAGATTTGCATTGCCCGCGTGCTTGCTTGGCCAAAAAGGGCATATGCGTTTTCTCCTGAATATATTCAGGAGAAAATGCATACGCCCTTTTTGGCCAAGTGCATCATTTTCGAAGTTGTGCCCCTCTTCCTGTGTCTTAAAGGTGATTCCAATGTACCTCTTGAAATCTGTTTCCTACTATTCTAGCTCGCTTTCAAGTCCACCTCGATGACTTCCCTCAACAGATTTTTGGAAGATTGTTGTCCTTTATTGCTCTGCCAGTTTGTGAATTGCTGTTCCCTGAGCTCCATTTTTCAACTTGTGTTTTGTGAGCTGACCGCAAGTCCCAAATGTTGGTTCCGGACCTATACTGGTTCCCGGCGGTTGGCAGAGCCTTTGGTTTATTCTTCTTCGTGCCGGGAAATTAGAGTGACATGTGCCCGTCCAAATGCCTAACAGCTACTCTCTCATTGGTACTCCCTCTTCCCTTTCATCCTTTGCCAATTTGGCAACCTGTGAGAACCAGGAGGTTAAAGGGGCTGTCTCTCCAAGTTGGGAGATTGATAGTAAAGCAGTTGGAAAGTGAAACCAGAGCACGAGGAGAGGGACTATTAGTTGAGTTTTAGAAGCCTTTCATATTAACAGTGGGTCCATTCTCTAGGTTTCCCGTACATGTTGTAGCTGTAGTAATATTCCCTTTTATTTGGAGAGTTGGGACCCAAGGAATGGGTGCCACGCATTATTGCTTTAAAGGGTCTGCATTTGCTCACCCAATCTGACCAATCATCTCAGTCTCAAGTTTCCAGCCTTATGCCACATCCAGCTGTCGTTGTAGATAGGGTCATTCCAGGTTTCATCAGAGCCCCTGAAGGAATTGTAAAGAATTTCCCTGTTTTTTTGTTTTGTTTTTAAATTCCTTTTTATCGTTTGTTTCCGCTGATTTTCACTGCCATGTTTATGCCAGTCTAGACACACTTGATTCCCTTACAGAGACATATCAATACATAGGTTTTAAGATTCTTACTAGTCAGATATATTCCTCTGCAGAGAATAGGGGTTTTGAGTCCCGTTCACTGAGGAAGGAGTTGGTCTTGTCTATTCTGTATTTGGATTATGGAATGGTACTGGTGCTAATATTAAACTATGGTTTTATGCATCTCCCCACATCTCTTTTCCCCGTAAGCAGGCATAAGTATGTTTTCTATATGTGAGACTCTCTTCTCTTTACTAATTCAGATCAAGTGTACCCATGTTCACATTTCCTTCATAAGTGATATCTTAGGTCAGAATGCTCCATGGCTCTTGTCATCATAATGCTCTATGATGCTTGTCAGCACGATTATCCATGGTCTTCTCATCACAATGCTCCAAGGTCTTGCCATCACATTGCTCCATGTCCCTTGTCATCACAATTCTCCACCTCTTTGTCATCACAATATTCCATGACATTTCTCATCACAATGTTACATGCTCTTGTCATCACAATTCTCCGTGCACTTGTCATCGCAATGCTCCCTGAACCCTGTCATAGCAAGCTACATATGCTTGTCATCACAATGCTTCATGACATTGTTATAAAAATTCTCAATGTCACTTGACATCACAATGCTCCCTGCCATTGTCATCACGATTCTCCATGACACTTGTCATCACAAGCTCCTAGCCCTTGTCATCACAATGCTCCATGACCCTTGTAATCACAATGCTCCAAGACCTCTGTAATCACAATTCTCCATGCCACTTTTCATCTCAGTGCTCCATGAACAGTGTCATCACAATGCACCATGCCCATCATCATAATGATTCATGCTATTGTCATCAGAATGAAATCAAAATGCTCCAGTCCTCTGTCATCACAATGCTCCAAACCTTTCTGATCACAATGTTCAATAACACTTGTCATCACATGCCCCATGACGATCGTCATCACAATTATGCAAGGTCTTCTCATCACAATGCTCCATGACATTTGTCACCGCAATGCTCAATACACTTGGCATCACAATACTCACTAACACTTGTCATCAGTATGCTCTTTGAACACTGTCATGACAAGGCTCCATGCCTTTTTCATCACAAGGATCCATTCTCTTTTCATCAAAATGATCCAAGATCCCTGTTATCACAATGTTCCGTGACTCCAGTCATCACAGTGCTTCATGAAACTTATCCTCAAAATGGTCCATGACCTCGTCACACAAATCTCTGTGACCTTTGTCACCACAATGCTCCAGTAAATTTTTATCACAATGCTCTGTGACCCTTGTCATCACAAAGCTCCATGCCTTTGTCAGCACAATGCTCCATGACCCTTGTCAGCACAATGCTCGATGCGTGTGTCAGCACAATGCTCCTTAACACATGTCATCACAATGCACCATGCACTTGTCATAACAATGCTCCACATCCTTGTCATCAAAATGCTCCATAAAACTTGTCATCACAAAGCTCCATGCACTTCTCCTCAAAATGCCTTCTCACCGCTGATATCACAATGTTCCATCACTAGTCATCACAATACTCCCTCACACCTGTCATCACAATATTCCATGACCTCTGCAATCACAATTCTCCATGCCCTTGTCATCACAAAGCTGCATGACGCATGTCATCAGAATGCTCCATGGCCTTCTCTTCACAATGCTCCATGACCTTGTCATCACAATGCTCCAACACCCCTGTAATCACAATGCTCCATGCCCCTTTTCATCTCAATGCTCCATGAACCCTGTCATCACAATGCACCGTGCCCCTCACCATAATATTTCATGCTATTGTCATCACAATGAAATCAAAATGCTCAATGACCTCTGTCATCACAATGGACCAAACACTTCTGATCACAATATTCCATAACACTTGTCATCACAATGCCCCATGACTCTGGTCATCACAATTATCCATGGTCTTCTCATCACAATGCTCCATGATCTTTGTCATCACAATGCTCCATGACGCATGTCAACTGAATGCTCCATTGCCTTCTCATCACAATGCTCCATGCCCTTGTAATCACATTGCTTCAAAACCCCTGTAATCTCAATGCTCCATGCACCTTTTCATCAGAATGATCCATGCCCTTGTCATCACAATGCTCCATGACCGTTGTCATCACAATGTTCCAAGCCCTTGTCATCAAAATGCTCCATTACCTTTGTCATCACAATCCTCCATGACACTTGGTATCACAATGCTCCATGCCATTGTCATCACAATGGACAATGACATATGTCATCACAATGATCCCTGACAACTGTCTTCACAATACTCCATGACCTTGTCATCACAGTGTTCCATGCCCTTGACATCACAATGTGCCATGCCCTCTGTCATCACAATAATCAATGAAACATGTCAGACCAATGTTCCATGCCCCTGTCATCACAATGATCCATGCCCTTGTCATCACAATGCTCCATGACCCCTGTCATCACAATGTTCCGTGACCCCAGTCATCAAAATGCTTCATGACCTTTGTCCTCACAATGGTCCATGCCCTCGTCACACAAGGCTCTGTGACCTTTCTCACCACAATGCTCCATGCCCTTGTCATCTCAATTCTCCATGCCCACTGTCATCACAGTAATCCATGAAACTTGTCAGACCAATGTCCCATGCCCCTGTCATCACATTGCTCCATGCCCCTGTCATCACAATGCTCCATGAACCCTGTCATCACAGTGCTCCTTGACTCCAGTCATCACAGTGATTCATGACATTTCTCATCACAGTGGTCCATGCCCTTGTCACACAAGGATCTGTGATCTTTGTCACCATAATGCTCCATGAAATTTTCATCACAATGCTCTGTGTCACTTGTCATCAGAATGCTCCATGCCATTGTCATCACAATGGACAATGAAATATGTCATCACAATGCTCCCTGACACCTGTCTTCACAATACTCCATGACCTTTTCATCACAATGAACCATGCCCTTGTCATCAAAATGAGCCATGCCCACTGTCATCACAATAATCCATGAAAGTTGTCAGACCAATGTTCCATGCCCCTGTCATCATATTGCTCCATGCCCTTGTCATCACAATGCTCCGTGACTCCAGTCCTCACAATGATTCATGACCTTTCTCATCACAATGGTCCATGCCCTCGTCACACAAGGCTCTGTGATCTTTGTCACCACAATGCTCCATGAAATTTTCATCACAATTCTCTGTGTCCCTTGTCATCACAATGCTCCATGCCTTTATCAGCACAATGCTCCATGACACTTGTCATCAAAATGCTCCATGCGTTTGTCAGCACAATGCTCCATGACACATGTCATCACAATGTGCCATGCTCTTTTCATCACAATTCTCCACATCCTTTTCCTCGCTATGCTCCATAAAATTTGTCATCACAATGCTCCATGCACTGCTCCTCAAAATGCTCTCTCACCACATATATCACAATGTTCCATCACTAGTCATCACAATACGTGCTCACTCCTGTCATCACAATGTTCCATGACCACTGTCATCACAGTGCTACATGCCCTTTTCATCACAATGCTCCATGACCCCTGACATCACAATGTTCCATAACCCCTGTCATTAAAATATTCATGACAATTTTATTCAAATTGCTCCATGACACTGTCATCACAATGCTCCCTGCCCTTCTCATAATAATGCACCAGGCCCCTGTCATCAAAATGCCCTATGACATTTGTCATCACAAAGCTCCATGACCCTTGGCATCACAATGCTCCATGCCATTGTCATCACAATGCTCAATTAAATCTCTCATCACATTGTTCCATGCCCTTGTCATCACAATGCTCCATTACACCTGTCATAGCAATGCTCCATGACCCCTGCCATCACAATGTTCCACAGCCTTGGCATCACAAGGCTCCATGACCCTAGTCATCACAATGCTCCAAGACATCTGTAATCACAATTCTCCATGACACTTTTCATCACAATGCTCCATGAACACTGCCATCAAAATGCACCATGCCCATCATCATAATGATTCATGCTATTGTCATCACAATGAAATCAAAATGCTCTATGTCCTCTGTCATCACAATGCTCCAAACCCTTCTGATCACAATGTTCCATAACACTTGTCATAACATGCCCCATGACGCTCGTCATCACAATTATGCAAGGTCTTCTCATCTCAATGCTCCATGACTTTGTCACCACCATGCTCAATACACTTGGCATCACAATGCTTGCTGTCACTTGTCATCAGTATGCTCCTTGAACACTGTCATGACAAGGCTCCATGCATTTTTATCACAATGATCCATTCCCTTTTCATCACAATGCTCCAAGACCCCTGTTATCACAATGCTCCGTGACTCCAGTCATCACAATGCTTCATGACATTTGTCATCACAATTGTCCATGACCTCGTCACACAAAGCTCTGTGACCTTTGTCACCACAATGCTCCATGAAATTTTTATCACAATTCTCTGTGACCCTTGTCATCACAAAGCTCAATGCCTTTGTCAGCACAATGCTCCATGACCCTTGTCATCACAATGCTCGATGCGCGTGTCAGCACAATGCTCCATAACCCATGTCATCACAATGCACCATGCACTTGTCATCACAATTCTCCACATACTTGTCATCAAAATGCTCCATAAACCTTGTCATGACAATGCTCCATGCACTTCTCCTCAAAATGGCTTCTCACCACTGATATCACAATGTTCCATCACCAGTCATCACAATACTTCCTCACCCCTGTCCTCACAATATTCCATGACCCATGTAATCACAATTCTGCATGCCGTTGTCATCACAAAGCTCAATGACGCATGTCATCAGAATGCTCCATGGCCTTGTCATCACAATGCTCCATGCCCTTGTCATCACAATGCTCCAACACCCCTGTAATCACAATGCCCCATGCCCCTTTTCATCTCAATGGTCCATGAACCCTGTCATTACAATGCACCGTGCCCATTACCATAATATTTCATGCTATTGTCATCACAATGAACTCAAAATGCACAATGAACTCTTTCATTACAATGCACCAAACCCTTCTGATCACAATGTTCCATAACACTTGTCATCACAGTGCCCCATGACGCTGGTCATCACAATTATCCATGGCCTTCTCATCACAATGCTCCATGATCTTTGTCATCACAATGCTCAATACACTTATCATCAAAATGCTCCCTGACAGTTGTCATCAGTATGCTCCTTGAACCCTGTCATGACAAGGCTCCATGCATTTTTCATCACAATGATCCATTCCCTTTTCATCACAATGCTCCAAGACCCCTGTAATCACAATGCTCCATGTCCTTGTCATCACAAATCTCCATGACGCATGTCATCAGAATGCTACATTGTCTTCTCATCACAATGCTCCATGCCCTTGTAATCACATGGCTTCAAAACCCCTGTAATCTCAATGCTCCATGCACCTTTTCATCAGAATGCTCCATGCCCTTGTCATCACAATGCTCCATGACCCTTGTCATCGCAATGTTCCAAGCCCTTGTCATCAAAATGCTCCATAACCTTTGTCATCACAATCCTCGATGACCCTTGGTATCACAATGCTCCATGTCATTGTCATCACAATGGACAATAACATATATCATCACAATGCTCCCTGGCACCTGTCTTCACAATACTCCATGACCTTGTCATCACAATGCGCCATGCACACTCTCATCACAATAATCCTTGAAATATGTCAGACCAATGTTCCATGCCCCTGTCATCACAATGCTCCATGCCCTTGTCATCACAATGCTCCATGACCCCTGTCATCTCAATGCTCCTTGACTCCAGTCATCACAATGGTTCATGACCTTTGTCCTCACAATGGTCCATGCCCTCGTCACAAAAGGCTCTGTGACCTTTGTCACCAAAATTCTCCATGCCCTTGTCATCTCAATGCTCCATGCCCACTGTCATCTCAATAATTCATGGAACTTGTCAGACCAATGTTCCATGCCCCTGTCATCACATTGCTCCATGCCCTTGTCATCACAATGCTCCATGACCCCTGTCATCACAATGGTCCGTGACTCCAGTCATCACAATGATTCATGACCTTTGTCCTCACAATGCACCATGCACTCATCACACAAGGCTCTGTGATCTTTGTCACCACAAGGCTCCATGAAATTTTCATCACAATGCTCTGTGTCCCTTGTCATCACAATGCTCCATGCCTTTGTCAGCACAATGCTCCATGACACTTGTCATCAAAATACTCCAAGCGCTTGTCAGCACAATGCTCCATGACACATGTCATCACAATGTGCCATGCTCTTTTCATCACAATGCTCCACATCCTTTTCATCGCTATGCTCCATAAATCTTGTCATCACAGTGCTCCATGCACTTCTCATCAAAATGCTCTCTCACCACATATATCACAATGTTCCATCACGAGTCATCACAATACTCGCTCACTCCTGTCATCAAAATGTTCCATTACCACTGTCATCACAGTGCTACATGCCCTTATCATCACAATGCTCCATGACCCCTGACATCACCATGTTCCATAACCCCTGTCACAAAATGCTCCATGACCCATTTCATCACAGTGCTTCATGACCCCTGATATCACAGTGTTCCATAACCCGTGTCATCAAAATATTCCATGACCCTTTTATTTAAATTGCTCCATGACCCTGTCATCACAATGCTTCCTCACTTCTCATCACAATGCACCACGCCCTTGTCATCAAAATGTCCCATGACATTTGTCATCACAAAGCTCCATGACCCTTGGCATCACAATGCTCCATGCCATTGTCATCACAATGCTCAATGAAATCTCTCATCACATTGCTCCATGCCATTGTCACCTCAATGCTCCATGACGCTTGTCATCAAAATGCTCGATACTCTTCTCATCACAATGCTCCATGGCCTTGGCATTACAATCCTCCATGACACATGTATCACAGTGTTCCGAGCCCTAGTCATCACAATGCTCCATGCCAAATCTCATCACAATAATCCATGAAATTTTCAGACCAATGTTCCATGCCCTTGTCATCACAGTGCTCCATTAGCCCTGTCATAACAATGCTCCATGACACCTGCCATCACAATGTTCCACCGCCTTGGCATCCAAGGCTCCATGACACTTGTCATCAAAATGCTCCAAGACCCCTTTGATCACAATGCTCCATGCCTTGTCTTCACAAAGATCCATGACACATGTCATCGGAATGCTCCATGGCCTTCTCATCACAATGCTCCATGCCCTTGTCATCACAATGCTCAGAGACCCCTGTAATGACAATGCTCCATGCCCCTATTCATCAGAATGCTCCATGAGACTTGTCATCACAAGGTTCCATGGTCTTCTCATCACACTGCTCCAGGACCTTGTCATCACAATGCTCCATTCCCTTGTCATCACAATGCTCCATGAAGCCTCTCATCACAATGCTCCATGACACCTGTCATCACAGTGCTCCACGCCCCTTATCATTACAGTGATCCATGACACTCTTCATCATAATTATCCATGGACTTTTCATCACAATGCTCCACGGTCTTGCTATCACAATTCTCCATGCTCTGTTCATCACAATGCTCCATGTCCAATGTCATTACAATTCTCCAAGTCCTTGTCATCACAATGCTTCGTGACACTTCACATCACAATGTTACATGATCTTGTCATCACAATTCTTCATGCACTTGTCATCGCAATGCTCTATGACCCCTGGAATAGCAAGCTCCATGCGCTTGTCATCACAATGCTTCACGACGTTGTAATCAAAATTCTCAATGGCCCATGTCATCACAATGCTCAATGCCCTTGTCATCACAATGCTCCATGACCCTTGTCATCACAGTGTTCCAAGCCCTTGTCATCAAAAGGCTCCATTACCTTTGTCATCACAATCCTCCATAACACTTTGTATCACAATGCTCCATGCCATTGTCATCACAATGGAAAATGACATATGTCATCACAATGCTCCCTGACACCTGTCTTCAAAATACTCCATCACCTTCTCATCACAATGTTCAATGACCCTGTCATCACAATGCGCCATGCCCACTCTCATCACAATAATCCATATATCATGTCAGAGCAATGCTCCATGACCCCTGTCATCACAATGCTCCGTGACTCCAGTCATCACAATTCTTCATGAGATTTGTCATCACAAAGGTCCATGCCCTCGTCACACAAGGCTCTGTGACCTTTGTCATCACAATGTTCCATGTCCTTCTTATCACAATGCTCCATGCCCATTGCCATCACAATAATCTATGAAATATGTCAGACCAATGTTCCATGCCCCTGTCATCACAATGCTCCATGCCCTTGTCATCACAATGCTCCATGACCACTGTCAACACAATAATCCATGAAACTTGTCAGACCAATTATCCATGCCCCTGTAATCACATTGCTCCATGCCATTGTCATCACAATGCACCATGACCCCTGTCATCACAATGCTCCGTGACTCCAGTCATCACAATGATTCATGACCTTTCTCATCACAAAGGTCCATGCCCTCGTCACACAAGGCTCTGTGATCTTTGTCATCACAATGCTCCAAGAAATTTTCATCACAATGCTCTGTGTCCCTTGTCATCACAATGCTCCATGACAGATGTCATCACAATGTGCCATGCTCTTTTCATCACAGTGCTGCACATCCTTTTCATCGCTATGCTCCATAAAACTTGTCATCACAATGCTCCATGCACTTCTCATCAAAATGCTCACTCAACACATATATCACAATGTTCCATCACTAGTCATCACAATACTCGCTCACCCCTGTTATCAAAATGTTCCATGACAACTGTCATCACAGTGCTACATGCCCTTATCATCACAATGCTACACCACCCCTGACATCACAATGTTCCATAACTCCTGTCACAAAATGCTCAACGACCCATTTCATCACAATGCTTCATGACCCCTGACATCACAATGTTCCATAACCCCTGTCATCAAAATATTCCATGACCCTTTTATTCAAATTGCTCCATGACCCTGTCATCACAATGCTCCCTGCCCTTCTCATCACAATGCACCACGCCCTTGTCATCAAAATGCCCCATGACATTTGTCATCACAAAGCTCCATGACCCTTGTCATCACAGTGCTCCATGCCATTGTCATCACAATGCTCAATGAAATCTCTCATCACATTGCTCCATGCCCTTGTCATCACAATGCTCCATTAGACGTGTCATAACTATGCTACATGACACCTGCCATCACAATGTTCCACGGCCTTGTCATCACAAGGGTCCATGACCCTTGTCATCACAATGCTCCAAGACCTCTGTAATCACAATTCTCCATGCCACTTTTCATCTCAATGCTCCATGAACACTGTCATCACAATGCACCATGCCCATCATCATAATGATTCATGCTATTGTCATCACAATGAAATCAAAATGCTCCATGTACTCTGTCATCAAAATGCTCCAAACCCTTTTGATCACAATGCTCCATATCACTTGTCATCACATGCCCCATGACGCTCGTCATCACAATTATGCAGGGTCTTCTCATCACAGTGCACCATGACCTTGGTCACCACAATGCTCAATACACTTGGCATCACAATGCTCGCTGACACTTGTCATCAGTATGCTCCTTGAACACTGTCATGACAAGGCTCCATGCCTTTTTCATCACAATGATCCATTCCCTTTTCATCACAATGATCCAAGACCCCTGTTATCACAATGTTCCGTGATTCCGGTCATCACAATGCTTCATGACATTTGCCATCACAATGGTCAATGACCGGGTCACACAAAGCTCTGTGACCTTTGTCACCACAATGCTGCATGAAATTTTTATCACAATGCTCTGTGACCCTTGTCATCACAAAGCTCCATGCCTTTGTCAGCACAATGCTCCATGACCGTTGTCATCACAGTGCTCGATGCGCGTGTCAGCACAATGCTCCATAGCCCATGTCATCACAATGCACCATGCACTTGTCATCACAATGCTCCACATCCTTGTCATCAAAATGCTCCATAAACCTTGTAATCACAATGCTCCATGCACTTCTCCTCAAAATGCCTTCTCACCACTGATATCAAAATGTTCCATCACTAGTCATCACAATACACCCTCACCCCTGTGATCACAATATTCCATGACCCCTGTAATCACAATTCTCCTTGCCCTTGTCATCACAGAGCTCCATGAGGCATGTCATCAGAATGCTCCATGGTCTTCTCATCACAATGCTCCATGCCGTTGTCATCACAATGCTCCTTGCCCTTGTCATCACAATGCTCCAACACCCCTGTAATCACAATGCTCCATGCCCCTTTTCATCTCAATGCTCCATGAACCATGTCATCACAATGCACCGTGCCCATCACCATAATATTTCATGCTATTGTCATCACAGTGAAATCAAAATGCTCAATGACCTGTGTCATCACAATGCACCAAACCCTTCTGATCACAATGTTCCATAACATTTGTCATCACAATGCCCCATGACGCTGGTCATCACAATTATCCATGGTCTTCTCATCACAATGCTCCATGATCTTTGTCATCACAATGCTCTATACACTTATCATCACAATGCTCCATGGTCTTTGTCATCACAATGCTCAATACACTTATCATCACAATGCTCCCTGACACTTGTCATTAGTATGCTTCACGAACACTGTCGTGAAAAGGCTCCATGCTTTTTTTTATCACAATGATCCATTCCCTTTTTATCACAATGCTCCAAGGCCCCTGTAATCACAATGCTCCCTGCCCTTGTCATCACAAAGCTCCATGACACATGTCATCAGAATGCTCCATGGCCTTCTCATCACAATGATCCATGCCCTTGGCATCACAATACTCCAAGAACCCTGTAATCACAATGCTCCGTGACTACAGTCATCACAGTGCTTCATGACATTTGTCATCACAATGGTCCATGACCTCGTCACAGAAGGCTCTGTGACCTTTGTCACCACAATGCTCCATGGACTTTTCATCACAAAGCTCTGTCACCCTTGTCATCACAATGCTCCATGTGTTTGTCAGCACAATGCTCAATGACCCTTGTCATCACAATGTTCCATGCGCTTGTCAGCACAGTGCTTCATAACCCATGTCATCACAATGCGCCATGTGCTTGCTATCACAATGCTCCACATCCTTGTCATCAAAATGCTCCATAAACCTCGTCATCACATTGCTCCATACACTTCTCATTACAATGCTCTCTCACCAATGATATCACAGTATTCCATCACTAGTCATCACAATACTGCCTCAACCCTGTCATCACAATGTTCCATGACCCCTGTCATCAAAATGCTATATACCCTTATCATCACAATGCTCTATGACACCTGTCATCAAAATGCTCAATGACCCATTTCATCACAATGCTCCATGCCCTTTGACATCAGAATGTTCAATAATCCCTGTCACAAACTGCTCCATGACCCTTTTCATCACAATGCTCCATGACACCTGACATCACAATTTTCCATAACCCCTCTCATCAAAATGTTCCATGAACCTTTTCATCAAACTGCTCCATGACCCTGTCATCACAATGCTCCCTGCCCTTCTCATCACAATGCACCACGGCCTTGTCATCAAAATGCTCCATGACATTTTTCATCACAAAGCTCCATGACAATTGGCATCACAGTGCTCCATGCCATTATCATCAAATGCTCCTTGAACCCTCTCAACACATTGCTCCATGCCCTTGTGATCACAAAGCTCCATGACGCTTGTCATCACAATGCTCAATACCCTTCTCATCACAATGCTCCATGCCCTTATCATTACAATCCTCCATGACCTATGTATTATAGTGTTCCGTGCCCTTGTCATCACAATGCTCCATGCCCACTCTCATCAAAATAATCCATGAAACATTTCAGACCAGTGTTCCACGTCCTTGTCATCACAATGCTCCATTATCCCTGTCATAATAATGCTCCATGACACTTACCATCACAAGGTTCCATGGTCTTGTCATCACAAGCCTCCATGACCTTGTCATCACAATGCTCCAAGAACCCTCTAATCACAATGCTCAATTTCTTTGTCATCACAAAGCTCCATGATGCATGTCATCAGAATGCTCCATGGCCTTCTCAACACAATGCTCCATGCCCTTGACATCACAGTGCTCCAACACCCCTGTAATCACAATGCTCCATGCCCCTTTTCATCTCAATGCTCCATGAACCCTGTCATCACAAGGCACCATGCCCATCATCATAATGCTTCATGCTATTGTCATCAAAATGAAATCAAAATGCTCCATGACCTATGTCATCACAATGCTACAAGACCACTGGCATCAAAATAATCCATGCCACTTGTCATCAGAATATTCCATGCGCTTGTCATCCCCATGCTCCATGACCCCTGTAATCACAATGGTCCTTGACGCTTGTCGTCACAGAGCTCCATGACACTTGTCATCACGGTGCTCCATGCATTTGTCAGCAAAATGCTACATGACCTTTTTATCACAATGCTCCATGCACTTGTCCTCACAATTTTCCATTACCAGTGTCATCACAATCCTCCATGAACCTTGGGATCACATTGCTTCATGCCCTTGTCATCACAATGCTCCATGATACTTGAAATCAAAATGATACATGACCTCTGTCATCACAATGCTCCAAATCCTTGTGATCACCATGTTCCATAACACTTGTCATCACAACGCTCCATGATGCCTGTCATCACAATACTCCATGCCCTTGTCATCACAATGCTTAATGAACTTTGTCATCACAATGCTATATACACCTGTCATCACAATGCTCCCTGACACTTTTCCTCAGAATGCTCCTTGAAACCTGTCATGAAAAGGCTCCATGCCTTTTTAATCACAATGCTCCATGCCCTTTTTCTCACAATGCTCCAAACCCCTGTCATCAGAATGTTCCATTAACTTTGTCATCACATTCCTCCATAACCCTTGGCATCACAATGCTCCAAATCCCTGTCATCACAATGCTCCATTAACTTTGTCATCACATTCCTCCATGACCCTTGGCATCACAATGCTCCATGATCCCTGTCATCACAGTGCTCCATGACACCTGTCATCACAATGCTCCATGCCCCTTGTCATTACAGTGCTCCATGACGCTCGTCATCACAAATATCCATGATCTTCTCATCACAATGCTCCACGGTCTTTCCATCACAATGCTCCATGACACTTCTCATCACAAAGTTACATGCTCTTGTCATCACAATTCTCCATGCATTTGTCAACGCAATGCTCAATGACCCCTGTCATAGCAAGCTCCATGTGCTTTTCATCACAATCGTTCACGAAATTGTCATCAAAATTCTCAATGGCCCTTGTCATCACAATCCTCCATGCCCTTGTCATCAAAATGCTCCATGACCCTTGTCCTCACAATGCTCCAAACCCCTGTCATCACAATGCTCCATTAACTTTGTCATCACATTCCTCCATGAACCTTGGCATCACAATGCTCCATGCCATTGTCATCAAAATGCTCCATGAACACTCTCATCACATTGTTCCATGCAGTTGTCATCACAGGCTCCATGATGCTTTTTATCAAAATGCTCGACGCTCTTCTTAACAAAATGCTCCATGCCCTTTTCATTGCAATCTGTCATGACCCATGTATCACAGTGTTCCATGCCCTTGTCATCACAATGCTCCATGCCCCCTCTCATCACAATAATCCATGAAACTTTTCAGACCAATCCTCCATGCCCTTGTCATCAAAATGCTCCATTACCCCTGTTATAACCATGCTCCATGACACCTGTCATTAAAATGTTCCACGGCCTTGTCATCACAAGGCTCCATAACAGTTGTCATCACAATGCTCCATGTCCTTGTCATCACAAAGCTCCATGACGCATGTCATCGGAATGCTCCATGGCCTTCTCATTCACGATGCTCCATGCCCTTGTCATCACAATTCTCCTAGACCCCTGTAATCACAATGCTCCATGCCCCTTTTCATCTCAATGCTCCATGAACCGTGTCAACACAATGCACCATGCCCATCATCATAATGCTTCATGCTATTGTCATCAAAATGAAATCAAAATGTTCCATGACCTCTGTCATCACAATGCTCCAAACCCTTGTGATCCCATTGTTCCACAACACTTGTCATTGCAACGCTCCTTGATACCTGTCATCACAATAATCCATTCCCGTGTCATCAAAATGCTCCATGAACTTTGTCATCACAATGCACAATACACTTGTCATCACAATGCTCCGTGACACTTGTCGTCCGAATGCTCCTTGAACCCTTTCATGAAGAGCTCCATGCCTTTTCCATCACAATGCTCCATGCCCTTTTCATCACAATGCTCCCTGACCCCTGTCATCACAATTCTCCATGCACTTTTCAGCGCAATGCTCCATGACCCCTGTCATAGCAAGCTCCGTGCGCTTGTCATCACAATGCTTCACGACGTTGGCATCAAAATTCTCAATGGCCCTTGTCATCACAATGCTCCATGACGCTCGTCATCACAATTATCCATGGTCTTCTCATCACAGTGATCCACGGTCTTGCCATCACAATGCTCCATGACACTTCTCTTCACAATGTTACATGCTCTTGTCATCACAATTCTCCATGCACTTGTCATTGCAATGCTCCATGACCCCTGTCATACCAAGCTTCATGTGCTTTTCATCACAGTGCTTCACGAACTTGTCATCACAATTCTCAATGGCCCTTGTCATCACAATGCTCCATTACCGTTGTCATCACAATCCCCCATGACACGTGGCTTCACAATTCTCCATGTCATTGTCATCACAATGCACCATGACATATGTCATCACAATGCTCCCTGACACCTGTCTTCACAATATTCCATGACCTGGTCATAACAATGCTCCATGCCCTTGTCATCACAATGTGCCATGCCCACTATCTTCACAATAATCCATGAAACTTGTCAGACCAATGCTCCATGCCCCTGTCATCACAATGCTCCATGCCATTGTCATCACACTGCTCCGTGACTCCAGTCATCACATTGCTTCATGACCTTTGTCATCACAATGGTCCATGCCCTCCTCATCACAGTGCTCTTTGAAATTTGTAACCATAATGCTCCATAAACTTTTCATCACAATGCTCTCTGACCCTTGTCATCACAATGCTCCATGCCTTTGTCAGCAGAGTGCTCCATGACCCTTGGCATCACAATGCTCCATGCGCTTGTCAGAACAATGCTCCATGACACATGTCATCACAATGTGCCATGCGATGGTCATCACAATGTTCCACAACCTTATCTTCACAATGCTCCGTAAACATTGTCATCACAAAGCTCCATGCACTTCTCATCAAAATGCTCTTTCACCACTGATATCAAAATGTTCCATCACTAGTCATTACAATACTCCCTCACCCCTGTCATGACAATGTTCCACGGCCTTGTCATCACAAGGCTCCATGACCCTTGTCATTACAATGCTCCAATACCACAGTAATCACAATGCTCCATGCCCCTTGTCATCAGTGTGCTCCATGAGACTTGTCTTCACAAGGCTCCATGGTCTTCTCATCACAATGCTCCAGAACCTTGTCATCACAATGCTTCACGACCTCCTCATCAAAATTCTCAATGTCCCTTGTCATCATAATGTTCCAAGCCCTAATCATCACAATGCCCCATTATCTTTGTCATCACAATCCTCCATGACACTTGGCATCACAATGCCCCATGCCATTGTCATTACAATAGAACATGACATATGTCATCACAATGCTCCCTGACACCTGTCTTCACAATACTCCATGACCTTGTCATCACAGTGCTCAATACAGTTGTCATCACAAGGCTCCCTGACACTTGTCAGTATGCTCCTTGAACCCTGACATGACAAGGCTCCATGCATTTTTCATCACAGTGATCCATGCCATTTTCCTCACAATGCTCCAAGACCACTGTAATCACAATGCTCCATGCCGTTGTCATCACACAGCTTCATGACGAATGTCTTCAGAATGCTCCATGGACTTCTCATCACCATGCTACATGATATTTTCATCACAATGCTCCATTCCCTTGTCATCAAAATGCCCCATGAACCCTGTTACCACAATACTCCATGAACATTTTCAGCCCAATGCTCCATGACTTTCTCATAACCATGACCCATGAATCCTGTCATCACAATGCCCCATGACCCATGTCATCACAATGTTCCATGAACCCTGACAACACAATGATCCGTGACTCTTGTCATCAAAATGCTCCATGACCCTTGTCATCAGAATGATCCATTCCCTTGCCATCACAATGCTCCATTACCCTTGTCATCACAATGCTCCAAGCCCTTGTCATCACAGTGCTCCATTACATTTCTCATCACATTTCTCCATGACACTTGGCATCACAATGCTCAATGCCATTGTCATCACAGTGCACCGTGACATATGTCACCACAATGCTCCCTGACAACTTTCTTCAAAATAATCAATGACCTTGTCATCACAAGGCTCCATGCACTAGTTATCACAATGTGCCATGCCCTCTGTCATCACAATAATCCATGAAACATGTCAGGCCAATACTCCATGCCACTTTCATCCCAATGCTCCATGCCCTTGTCATCACAATGCTCCATTACATTTCTCATCACATTTCTCCATGACACCTGTCATCACAATGCTTCATGACATTTGTCATTACAATTTTCCATGCCACTTTTCATCTCAATGCTGCATGAAACCTGTCATCACAGTGCACCATGCCCATCATCATAATACTTCATGCTATTGTCATCACAATGAAATCAATATGCTCTATGACCTCTGACACCAAAATGCCCCACACCCCTGTGATCACAATGTTACATAACACTTGGCATCACAACGCCCCATTACGCTCGTCATCACAATTATCCATGGTCTTCTCATCACAATGCTCCATGACCTTTGTCATCACAATGCTCAATACACTTGTCATCTCAATGCTCCCTGACACTTGTCCTCAGTGTGCTCCTTGAACCCTGTCATGACAAGCCTCCATGCATTTTTCTTCACAATGATCCATGCCATTTTCATCACAATGCTCCAAGACCCCGGTAATCACAATGCTCCATGTGCTTGTCTTCACAAAACTCCATGACGCATGTCATCAGAATGCTCCATGGCCTTCTCATCACCATGTTCCATGCCCTTGTCATCTCAATGCTCCAAGACCCCTGTAATTACAATGCTCCATGACGCTTTTCATCAGAATGCTCCATGAGTCTTGTCATCACAACTCTCCATGGTCTTCTCCACACAATGCTCCAGTAACTTCTCATCACAATGCTCGATTCCCTTGTCATCACATTGCTCCATGACCCCTGTCATCACAATACTCCATGAACATTTTCAGCCCAATGATCCATGACCTTCTCATCACAATGCACCATGACCCCTGTCATCACAATGATCCATGACCACTGTCATCCCCGCGCTCCATGACCCCTCACAACACAATGATCCGGAAATCTTGTCATCAAAAATCTCCATGACACTTGTCATCACAATGATCCATTCCCTTGTCATCCCAATGCTCCATGACAACTTTAATCAGAATGTTCCATGAGGCTTGTCATCACAATGCTCCAAGACCTTTGTCATCACAGTGCTGCATGACCCCTGTCATCACAATGCTCCATGCACTTGTCATCACAATGCTCCATGACACCTGTCATCACAATGCTCCGTGACTCCAGTCATCACAATGCTTCAAGACTTGTCATCACAGTGGTCCATGCCCTCAGCATCAAAAGTCTCTGTAACGTTTGTCACCACAATGCTCCATGAACTTTTCATCCCAATGCTCTGTGTCCCTTGTCATCACAATGCTACAACACCACTGTAATCACAATGCTCCATGCCCCTTTTCATCTCAATGCTACATGAACACTGTCACCACAATGCACCGTGCCCATCACCATAATATTTCATGCTATTGTCATCTCAATGAAATAAAAATGCTCAATGACCTCTGTCATCACAATGCACCATACCCTTCTGATCACAATGTTCCATAACACTTGTCATCACAATGCCCCATGATGCTGGTCATCACAATTATCCATAGTCTTCTCATCACAATGCTCCATGATCTTTGTCATCACAATGCTCAATACACTTATCATCAAAATGCTCCCTGAGAGTTGTCTTCAGTATGCTCCTTGAACCCTGTCATGACAAGGCTCCATGCATTTTTCATCACAATGTTCCATTTCCTTTTCATCACAATGGTCCAAGACCCCTGTAATCACAATGCTCCATGTCCTTGTCATCACAAAGCTCCATGACGCATGTCATCAGAATGCTCCATAGCCTTCTCATCAAAATGCTCCATGCCCTTGTAATCACATTGCTTCAAAACCCCTGTAAACTCAATGCTCCATGCAAATTTTCATCAGAATGCTCAATGCCCTTGTCATCACAATGCTCCATGACCCTTGTCATCGCAATGTTCCAAGCCCTTGTCATCAAAATGCTCCATTACCTTTGTCATCACAATCCTCCATGACACTTGGTATCACAATGCTCCATGCCATTGTCATCACAATGAACAATGACACATGTCATCACAATGCTCCCTGACACTTGTCTTCACAATATTCCATGACCTTGTCATCACAATGTTCCATGCAATTGTCATCACAATGCGCCATGACCACGGTCATCACAATAATCCATGAAACATGACAGACCAATGTTCCATGCCCCTGTCATCACAATGCTCCATGCCCTTGTCATCACCATGCTCCATAATCCCTGTCATCACAAAGCTCCGTGACTCCAGTCATCACAATGCTTCATGAAATTTGTCCTCACAATGGTCCATGCCCTCGTCACACAAGGCTCTGTGACTTTGTCAACACAATGCTCCATGCCCGTAACATCTCAATGCTCCATGCCCACTGTCATCACAATAATCCATGAAATTTGTCAGACCAATGATCGATGCCCCTGTCACCACATTGCTCCATGCCCTCTTCATCACAAAGCTCCATGCCATTGTAATCACAATGCTCAATGAAATCCCTCATCACATTGCTCAATGCCCTTGTCACCACAATGCTCCATGAAATTTTCATCACAATGCTCTGTGTCCCTTCTCATCACAATGCTCCATGCCTTTGGCAGCACAATGCTCCATGACACTTGTCATCAAAATGCTCCATGCGCTTGTCAGCACAATGCTCCATGACACATGTCATCACAATGTGCCATGCTGTTTTCATCACAATGCTCCACATCCTTTTCATCGCTATGCTCCATATAACTTCTCATCACAATGCTCCATGCACTTCTCAACAAAATGCTCTCTCACCACAAATATCACAATGTTCCATCACTAGTCATCACAATACTCGCTCACCCCTGTCATCACAGTGTTCCATGACCACTGTCATCACAGTGCGACATGCCCTTATCATCACAAAGCTCCATGACCCCTGACATCACCATGTTCCATAAACCCTGTCACAAAATGCTCCATGACCCATTTCCTCACAATGCTTCATGAACCCTGACATCACAATGTTCCATAACCACTCTCATCAAAATATTCCATGACACTTTTATACAAATTGCTCAATGACCCTGTAATTGCAATGCTCCCTGCCCTTCTCATCACAATGCACCACATCCTTGTCATCAAAATGCCCCAAGACATTTGTCGTCACAATGCTCCATGACCCTTGGCCTCACAATGCTCCATGCCATTGTCATCACAATGCTCAATGAAATCCCTCATCACATTGCTCCATGCCCTTGTCATCACAATGCTCCATTACACCTGTCATAACAATGCTCCATGACCCCTGCCATCACAATGTTCCACGGCCTTGTCATCACAAGGCTCCATGACCCTTGTCATCACAATGCTCCAAGACCTCTGTAATCACAATTCTCCATGCCACTTTTCTTCTCAGTGTTCCATGACCACTGTCATCTCAATGCACCATGCACATCATCATAATGATTCATGCTATTGTCATCACAATGAAATCAAAATGCTCCATGTCCTCTGTCATCACAATGCTGCAAACCCTTCTGATCACAATGTTCCATATCACTTGTCATCACATGCCCCATGACGCTCGTCATCACAATTATGCAAGGTCTTCTCATCACAATGCTCCATGACCTTTGTCACCACAATGCTCAATACACTTGGCATCACAATGCTCGCTGACACTTGTCATCAGTATGCTACTTGAACACTGTCACGACAAGGCTCCATGCCTTTTTCATCACAATGATCCATTCCCTTTTGATGACAATGCTCCAAGACCCCTGTTATCACAATGCTCCGTGACTCCAGTCATCACAATGCTTCATGACATTTGTCATCACAATGGTCCATGACCTCATCACACAAAGCTCTGTGACCTTTGTCACCACAATGCTCAATACACTTGGCATCACAATGCTCGCTGATACTTGTCATCAGTATGCTCCTTGAACACTGTCATGACAAGATCCCATGACTTTTTCACAACGATCCATTCCCTTTTCATCACAATGCTCCAAGACCCCTGTTATCACAATGCTCCGTGACTCCAGTCATCACAATGCTTCTTGACATTAGTCATCACAATGGTCCATGAACTCGTCATACAAAGCTCTGTGACCTTTGTCACCACAATGTTCCATGAAATTTTTATCACAATGCTCAGTGACCCTAGTCATCACAAAGCTCCATGCCTTTGTCAGCACAATTCTCCATGACCATTGTCATCACAATGCTCGATGCGTGTGTCAGCACAATGCTCCATAACCCATGTCATCACAATGTACCATGCACTTGTCATCACAATGCTCCACATCCTTGTCATCAAAACGCTCCATAAACCTTGTCATCACAATGCTCCATGCACGTCTCCTCAAAATGCTTTCTCACCACTGATATCACAATGTTCCATCACTAGTCATCACAATACTCCCTCACCACTGTCAACACAATATTCCATGACCCCTCTAATCACAATTCTCCATGCCCTTTTCATCACAAAGCTCCATGACGCATGTCATCAGAATGCTCCATGGACTTCTCAACACAATGCTCCATGCCCTTGTCATCACAATGCTCCAACACCCTTGTAATCACAATGCTCCATGCCCTTTTTCATCTCAATGCTCCATGAACACTGTCATCACAATGCAACGAGCTCATCACCGTAATATTTCATGCTATTGTCATCACAATGAAATCAAAATGCTCAATGACCTCTGTCATCACAATGCACCAAACCCTTCTGACCACAATGTTCCATAACACTTGTCATTACAATGCCCCATGACGCTGGTCATCACAATTATCCATGGTCTTCTCATCACAATGCTCCATGACCTTTGTCATCACAATGCTCAACACACTTATCATCACCATGATCCCTGACACTTGTCATCAGTATGCTCCTTGAACCCTGTCATGACAAGGCTCCATGCATTTTTCATCACAATGATCCATTCCCTTTTCATCACAATGCTCCAAGACCCCTGAAATCACAATGCTCCATGTCCTTGTCATCACAAAGCTCCATGACGCATGTCATCAGAATGCTCCATTGCCTTCTCATCACAATGCTCCATGCCCTCGTAATCACATTGCTTCAAAACCCCTGTAATCTCTATGCTCCATGCACCTTTTCATCAGAAAGCTCAATGCCCTCGTCATCACAATGCTCCATGACCCTTGTCATCGCAATGTTCCAAGCCCTTGTCATCAAAGTGCTCCATTATAATTGTCATCACAATCCTCCATGACACTTGGTATCACAATGCTCCATGCCATTGTCATCACAATGGACAATTGCATATGTCATCACAATGCTCCCTGAAACCTGTCTTCACAATACTCCATTGCCTTGTCATCACAATGTTCCATGCCCTTGTCATCACAATGTTCCATGCCCTTGTCATCACAATGCGCCACGCCCACTGTCATCACAATAATCCATGAAACTTGTCCGACCAATGTTCCATGCCCCTGTCAACACAATGCTCTGTGTCCCTTGTCATCACAATGTTCCATGCCTTTGTCAGCACAATGCTCCATGACACTTGTCATCAAAATGCTCCATGCGCTTGTCAGCAAATGCTCCATGACACATGTCATCACAATGTGCCATGCTCTTGTCAACACAATGCTCCACATCATTTTCATCACTATGTTCCATAAAACTTGTCATCACAATGCTCCTCGCACTTCTCATCAAAATGCTCTCTCACCACATATATCACAATGTTCCATCACTAGTCATCACAATACACCCTCACACCTGTCATCACTATGTTCCATGACCACTGTCATCACAGTGCTCCATGCCCTTATCATCACAATGCTCCATGACCCCTGACATCACAATGTTCCATAACCCCTGTCACAAAATGCTCCATGACCCATTTCATCACAATGCTTCA